>NW_028254059.1:0-600000 GCF_964263255.1 Lissotriton vulgaris
CTCTTACCCCCGCTTCTCAAGGCAAGCTGCAGGGACCCAGCCCTCAAGAGCAGCCGCGGCCGTGCAGGTAAGAGTAGTGCAGCCGGTTGTGGGGGGGGATTTCAACAGACAACCACGAGGGAAAATTGAATAAATAATTATTCCCAACCCCCACCCATCCTCACCGCCCCACCGCCTCACCGCTCTACCACTCTTAACTGCACAGGCCTGAACTGCTCAAGAGCAGTTTCAAAGTATAATGAAGATGCAGTGGAACTGTGCCCTTGGGGAGCTGTAGGAGTAAAGGAGGAGTGGAAAGAGGCCTGGCTTAAAAGGCAGAAATATCCCCTTAGAGGTAGACCACTCCAACTGGGTGGGTTAATCACGTGCCACTGGACGGTTTTTCACCTTGGCATGAGCACACCATTTATCCCCTGAACATCTGCTCAGCAGCAAAAGTAAAACAAGCAAAGCCAATAGGTGTGGTGTTGGCTATCAACCTTTGGCTTT
The DNA here is from genome assembly GCF_964263255.1 of Lissotriton vulgaris. Classification (NCBI taxonomy): domain Eukaryota; kingdom Metazoa; phylum Chordata; class Amphibia; order Caudata; family Salamandridae; genus Lissotriton; species Lissotriton vulgaris. The sequence goes on from NW_028254059.1 coordinate 490, forward strand.
GCCATTGCCTATTTTGTTTGTGGATAGTTTTTGCATCAGGACTCAGGACACACATGAATATGTCTAAACTATATATAGGAACTGTCAATATTTGTGGCTTGAATGATGGGGTAAAAGAAGGATAGTAGCTGAGGATCTGAAAGCCTTTAAGGCTGACATGTATTTTCTTCAAGAAACATTAACATGACTAGTAGAAATGTGTTGGAAACCTTACGCCTAAGTTTAGTTACTTACAGTACACAGGATATGAATACTAAGGAGATTGCAGTCCTTGCTAGAAATAAGACCTGTGTTTTTGGACGTAGCTCTGCAGACAAACGCGATAGGTGGGCAATTACGGAATGCCAGTATCAAACAGGATCTTTCACCCTATTCTCATTGTACGCTCCAATTCTGGATGAACCAGGTATCTTTGATTTTATGTCAACAGAGCTTGTGCTTTGGCCGGCACCTTATGTGCTCTGTGGGGATTTTAATTTTAAGGGATTGGGGATCACATCGCGGGTCACTACGACAGGTATGCCGAGCAAAAGCCACGGGTATTCAGAGTCATCAAGAGTCTCGAGAGTGAAATAGGTCTAGTTAATGTTTGGGCCTAACTAAAAGCTCCTAACCCCGGGCATACATATTATTCTGCTCGCCATTGGCTCTCTAGCGAGGCTTGTTTATTTCTATGTAACACCAGATTTACTAAAGGGGTGCCAAATAGAACTATTTCCAAGATTAATGTCAGATCATAACTCGCTGGTAATAGAGCTGGCCCTGGAAGAGCTTACAAGGCGTTCTAGAAGCTGGTTCTTCGAGAGAAGTCTCTTAACGGATCCAGGTTATGTGGTACGCATGAATGTATGGATCCCAGAATGTTTCAATTTAAACAGAGGAAGCGCACCCACCGGGGTGGTCTGTGACACCTTCAAAGCTAGAGTTAGGGGAGAAACCCGTAGGTTTATCTTGAACCTGAAGAAGCAGATTAAATCCAGTATTAAAGAGTTATATAAACAATTAAGCAATGCTGAGGCTGGTTGTACGACAGAACAACGCAGGGAAATACATTGCATACCTGAACCACAGATTTCTATCCCGCATTGTTTTACAACGCTTATGCTTTTATAATGTATGCCATCACCACAAATTGTTTATATATATATAAAAATAATGTATTTTTTGGAGGGAGACCCCCCAAATTACCTTAAATGCATGGTTAAGGCATGCATTGTAAAAACATACACGTGGTGTATGGTAAAAACATGCGTGCTAAAAAATGCACGGTAAAGTCACAACGTGGTAAAAACCTTATTGTAAAGGCTGTTTCTCTAAGGCCCTGTTTGTGGCGGCACTAACTGTAGGGTTGTAACCCCCCACTGCTCAATCTCAGATAGCTAGAGCCAAGTCATGTATAAATGAATTTAAAGCCAAAAAGACTGCAGAAAAATTCCTGGCCAGGAGACAGGAATGCTATGAATTTAATGAACATATAGGGCACATTCTTGCACTTTGGACCTGGCAAAAGGTGGCGATTGGCTACATTAGCGAGATAAAAAATTATCACGGAGGCTTAGTCTCGGATCCCGATGATATACGGAAATGTTTTGTGGCTATGTAATGCTCAGCCCCCACAGGGGAAGAAAATCTGGAGCAATTTTTTTACCAGGCAGGGTGAGAAAAGGCACTGCAGGATCACCATGATTCCCGGGGGGTGGATTTTTCAGCAGAAGAAATTCAGGCAGCACTTCAAGAACTCCCCTCTGGGAAATTTTATAAAGTATTTTTTATGCTGTTCCTTTTGGAAATACATGAGAGCTTTCTCTATGTTAAGAAAGGCCACCAGCTCCCAGACTTGAGGGCCACAGCGAACATCATTTAATTTTTGTAGAAAGCGAAGGTCTCAATGATCCGGGCTCCTACAGTCCAATAATGCTAATAAATAGCAACGCAAAGCTATATTCAAAGATTCTGGCTTGTCAGTTGGTCTGTATTATTTCTAATTTAAGAGAGGTAGTAATGGTTTAGAAGACCGCACATCTCAATCCACACAGTAAAGGGAATATATACAAAAGATGTTTTTAAACATATATGAATTGTGCTGTAATGGTAAAATTGTACCCTACTACCATGGGTGCCTTAAGACATGTTGGTATAAAATACCTCAGTGTAAACATTAAAGAACTTAGTACCCAAGCACTCAAAAAAAGAAGTCCAAATTCAGTAATTTGAATTATATGGTCTTGGATATCTTAGTCACTGTTAGTTCAAATACGAGCGATATTGACCACCCTATATATTTTGAAAGTCCTGACAGTATTTCTGCAATTTCGAGAAAGTAATTAAAAGCAGTTTGTTCGGAGGAGGAGCTTAGCGGGCATCCATGATGGTCGCGTGAGCACAGAGCTCCCCGGACCCTCGCCGCTCCTCGCAAATTATCCTGAGTCTATCCTGATTTCTTGGACAGCTCTTCGACGATGAACCTCAGCTGAGTCCATAACTCTTCTCAGAATTGAAATCGGACAACGGCGACCGATGTTATGGTACTTTGAAGTTTTCTGGCCCACCTGGAGGCTGTGCCGGGGTCTTGGCCACTTGCGGATCCGGGACGGAGTTGAACAACAACGGCAGTGGGGCCTCCCTGGTGACCGCTCTCTACTTTCGGTTTCGTTCCCGGATCCCCGCATGGTCTGATTGAGAGACCGCTTCGCCCGGTTGGGGACCAGTCCAGCCCTCACTTAGCGTCTGAACAGTTTCCTCATTTCAACCCTTTTGGATTACATCGTGCCTTTTCTTGGTCCTACGAGCCAGCTCTTGCGGTCTCGTTGGCGCCCAGACTGTTGGCGGCCATTTTCACAAGGTCGTGTGGGCCCCTCCGGGGAACAGTTTCCAGTATGGCGGGAAGGGGAGATACCGCGAGGAGGAAGACAAAAACGTCTCTTCGTGGTGGACCGGTCCAGACAAACGTTATGGATCGGTGCACCCAAGCTAAAGGCTCCCCTGGGCTTTCCAGCCGAACCCCGGAGGACGCCCGAGATGACTCTTCCGCTCCTGCCGAGTTGTCCCTGCAGGACATTATGGGCGCCATCACCGGCATGAGGGAAACCATCGGCCAGCAATACGAAGCCCTGGCTAGTAAAATTGACACAGTCGCTGTGGATGTCACCCTGATCCGGGCCGACCTGTCCAAAACTAATGAAAAGGTAAAGTCACTTGATTTGAAGACCTCCAGCCTCACGGCTGATGTGGTGGAACTCCAAACGGAACTTGGGAATTTGAAATTGGTGAATGACCAAATGTCCCATCGGCTGGAGGACTATGAAAACAGGGCAAGACGCAATAATATCCACGTCATTGGGGTCCCGGAAAACCCCGAGTCTCACCCTGTGGATCTCCTGATTGAGGATCTGACCCTCACCCATCTTGCTCCCAATGGCCTGAGTAAATTCTTTGCGGTGGAGCGTGCACACAGAGTTCCGGGTGAACAACCCAAGCCGGGCGCCCCTCCGAGGCCTATTATTGCGAGACTTTTTCACTTTAGAGACCGCAATGCGATTTTGCAGGCATCGAGAGTGCATGGCCCAGTGAAATTTGAGAACTCCTCGATTAACTTTTTCCTGGACTTTACGCAACTTATGCAAAGACAACAAATGGGTTTTCTGGGAGTGAAGCGACGTCTCCGGGACCTGGGCTTCAAGTACGCCATGCTTTTCCCTACCAGGCTTCGTGTGGAATATCAGGAACAGGCCTACTTTTTCGATCGACCAGATAGTGTGAGCGACTGGTTGGATTCCCTGCCGGGCCGAGGCGATCGTACTGAGCACCCTGGCGGTGCCGAGGGTGGTGAGCCTACGCATAAGTGACTCTTCGGTCCTTGATCTCTGAACATTGGACTTTGCTCAGCTGGGTACTATCTTTTCTGTTTATGCTGCGAAGTAGTAGTCCACATTTGGGTGGTGGGTGGGAACGGGTCTCTTTCCTCCTCCGGGGTCTTTCTGTAGAATGGGGTTGTTAGGGCGACAGGCACACTGCATTTTGGGGTGGTTTCTTGTTCTTTTGCAGGGGTGCAGGGAGGGGGGTGTTGAAACGGGTTCCAGTTGGGGGGTGTTTCTGTTTGTGTTTTCCTTGCTCAAGGCGGCGTATTGGTTCTGATCCTGATGTCCTGCTCTTCATGGGGACCCCCATGTAACATATTTGGGAATGGGGGGTAGTGGGCTGAAGATTATATCGTGGAATGCCAATGGTTTGGGTGATCGTATAAAACGGGGTGTTGTTTTGCAATATTTACGACGTTTGTCCCCCGATGTGGTACTCCTGCAGGAGACGCACCTAGTTGGCAATGTGTGTCATGCGATGAATAGATCGGGTTACAGATTGGTTGCACATTCTGGATTCACCACTGGTTCTAGGGGTGTGGATATTTTGATCCGGTCTTCCCTCCCTCTTGAGATCGATAGTGTTACTCCTGATGACAGGGGGCGCTATATCGCCCTCACTGGTAGGTGGGAGGGTAAGACTCTTTCTTTGGTTTCTGTTTATGTGCCCCCAGGCCTCCAGGCCTCTACTTTTTCTGATGTGGGTCGGGTGCTGCTGGGACTCCCTGATGGTCTCCTCCTTGTGGGTGGGGACTTCAAATCGGTACTTTCCGGCGACATGGACCGTCACCCCCCAGGGACCTTTCCGCGTCTCAATCGTGGTTGGGCGGGTTCTTGGACACCTTTGGTCTGGTGGATGCCTGGAGGCTGATGCATCCGACGCTACGTCACTATACCTTTCACTCTGGTGCTCACGGGAGTCTCTCCAGGCTAGACTAATTTCTAATGCCCGCTGTCCAGTCCTCATACATCAGGAAATCAGCCACTTGGCCAGGGGCATCTCAGATCACTCTCCTGTTTTGCTTCTTTTTGACGTGGGTTTATACACTGCGGGACGGGTCGCCCCTATCAACCCTTGGCACCTGCGTAACCCTAAGACTCGCGCCAGCCTCACGAAGTCACTTGATCACTATTTCCTTGAGAATGAGGGGTCTGTCTCGTCCTCGGTGTCCCTATGGGAAGCCTTTAAAGCTGTTATTCGCGGACACGCCCTATCGTTAATAGCAGAGACCAAGAAAGCGAGGGACGGGGAGGTTGAGAGTCTGGAGGGTGAAATATTGGGCCTAGAAGATGACCTGGACACAGGTGTCACCCGGGATAGACTCCACGCCCTTAGCTTGAAACAGTTTGATTACAAATCCCTTGTGACAGAGGCTGCCAAATCGATGTACAGAGAACAACAAGGTAGAGTGTATGACGTTGGTGACAAGGCGGGTAAGCTGATTGCCTGGCTTCATAAGAAGGAGAGAGCGAATCGTGTGGTCCCTATGATTCAAAATTCTGATGGCGTGGAGGTGACTGACCCTGGTGAGATTGTGGAATGTTTTGCTGACTATTTTCGTGTGGTCTACTCCCCGGAGTCCGACAGGGACGAGGATGACTCTCGGCTTTTGCTGAGGGATATCATGCTACCCTGCCTGTCCGAAGAAGATCGGGAGAGTATGGAGGTATCGTTGTCGGTCGATGAGATAGCAACTGCCATTCGTTCCCTCCGTTCCGGTAAAGCCAAGGGGCCAAATGGCCTGCCCATCGAATTATATAAACTTCGCCCGGACAAGGTTGCACCGTACCTCCGTGACATGTTCGCGGAGTCGCGTGACCTTGGCTACCTTCCCGTTGATCAGCGCCTGGCCACCATTGTGGTAATTCCCAAAGATGGCAAACCTCGTGACCGCTGTGCCTCATACCGGCCTATCTCTCTACTAAACGCAGAGCCTAAAATAAAAAGGTTCTTGCCAACCGCCTCCTCACTGTTATTTGTGACCTGATCCATCCGGATCAATCCGGCTTTATCCTGCACCGGAACACAGCTCTAAATCTGCATCGCCTTCATGGCGTTCTTGCAAGGGCGGAACTTCTGTCTGAACCGGCCATTTTGGCTTCATTAGACGCCACGATGGCCTATGATACAATAGAGTGGCAATATCTTTGGGCCACACTTGAGAAGTTTGGGTTCGGTGCGGGATTCATTAGTTGGGTGAGGCTACTGTATGCGGACCCACTGGCTCGGGTGGTCGTCAACGGTAGAGTCTCCCAGTCTTGGGAGGGGTACTAGACAGGGGTGTCCACTGTCCCCCCTGCTCTTTGCCCTCGCCCTGGAACCGCTTGCTGCCTGGCTCCGATGGGAACCCTCAATAAAGGGCATTTGTTGGACCCCTGACTTTGAAGACCGGGTGTCGTTGTACGCAGATGATATTCTCCTGTACCTTACCCACCCCCCCCCCCGAAAGTCCCTTAACGTCCTCTTTGATGTCCTAACTTCCTTTAGCACGAACTCTGGGTTGATTATCAACTGGTCTAAGTCCTGCGTATATGTTATCTCTGGTGGTCTTCCTCCCCACCGACCAGGTTTCCCATTCAGGTCTCCCACTCTGGCTTTAAATATTTAGGGGTTCATATATCGTTGGACTCGGCTGCCCGTTACGAACATAATCTCCTTCCTCCTTTGCGGCGCTTGAAGCTCGACGTGGATCGTTGGCGCAAATTGCCGCTGTCCCCACTTGGTCGAGCGGCGCTGTTCAAAATGATGTCCCTACCCCGATTTCTCTATGCACTCCAGAACTCCTTTGATATCATTCCTGCGCGCTACTTTCTGGAGGTTGAGGGACTCCAGAGGAGACTTTTTTGGGACGGCCGAGCTCGCATTGCTCTCTCGAAACTGACCCTCCCCTGGTACGATGGGGGTATCGCTCTCCCGGACATCAGGAGGTACTATTGGGCTTCCCAGTTGTCTACTATTAACCATGCCACATACGCTCCCGGGCCAAATCCTGCCTACGCTAAGGACAAATACTTGTTGCCCGGTGGCGACTTTAACAGAGCACTCTACTCTCGGACGGCGGGGAGGAACCTTACGGGACCCACTAAAATTGCAGTGCGTGTGTGGAAAGATGCAAATGTGGCTCTGGAATAGGATGATCGATTGACGCAGGCGACCCCTTTGTTTGCTTCGGAACGGTTGGGGTGCCTCTGGACGACGAAAGGTTTTGAGAACTGGGATATGATTGGACTTAGCAGAGTGGGTGATCTTTGGGTGACGGGTGCGGTGAAAACATTTGCGGACCTTCGGAATGAATATGAATTGAGTGAGCGGGAGTTCTTCAGATATGCGCAGGTGCGTCATGCTTTACTGTCGGTCTTCACGACCGGTACTGTGGTCCCTGAATCTTCCCCACTTGAGTATCGTATACTTGACGGCCATCTGCCCGATAGTACGATTTCCTTGATCTATAAAAAGTTGATCAACAATCGGGCAGATCTCCTCATGCGCCTCAGGGAGACCTGGGCTGGAGACGGGTTGGAATTGGACGACGAAGACTGGCAATCTGCTCTATCCTCCCCTAAAGAGGTCGCCATTCCGGCCCGTCTCCGCCTTGTTCAGCTTAAAATTCTTCACCGCGTGTATGTAACTGTCCTCGTGTGGTTGCCATGGGTTTTTCGTTGGATGGGTTGTGTAGGCGAGGCTGTGGAATGAGTGCCACCTTTCTTCACATCCTCTGGGAGTGCAACGAGGTCGCTACGTATTGGCGCAGTGTGCATGCTGTGATGGAGTGCGTCACTAGGGTCGGTCTGCTGCCTGAGGCTCGGAGATGTTTGTTGAATGTGTGGGAGCCGAATGATTACAACGTTGCCCAGACCCGGTGGGCGGCTCTTGGGAACATGATTGCCAAGAGGGACATCGCGCAGCTCTGGGGTTCCCAACGGCCTCCCACCGTGTCACAGTGGAAGGAGAACATGGACTGGTGCATGTTCAGGGAGAAGACGGTCTATTTGGCTAGGGGCAAGCCTAGGGCGTGGAGTGAAATTTGGGGTCAATGGAATGGGTATCGAGGAGACATCTGCACTCCCCCCTTCGCAGATATCCCTGACGTTTCTCTGTCCCCTTGACCTCTGAGGTTCCTCGATACCATATTCCTTGATTGAATGTCCTGATCTCCCCACTGCCTTCCCCCCCCCCCATTGGTTCTTCAATGTCCTCCTGATTCCTTATCCGTTATGGTAGGTCCCCAGAGTCTGAGCTCGACTTCATTTATCATGCTTCGCGCCTTGAGTTGTTTGTCCCTTTGTTTATCATTGTTCCTTTCATAAAAATAAAAAATCGCGTATCTTGCATGCATCCTTGTTGCCGACTGTGTATCCTGTACTTTTGCTGGACCTACCCGGGACCTGCTGCTGTTTCACTGACTGCCTATTTATTTGATGATCACTAGCGGCCGGCCTCTGGGTTGTAGGCCCATACTTGTAATTCTTCTGTTTTGTACAATAACGTTTTTCAAACAAAAAAAAAAGCAGTTTGTTTAGCACATTTACAAACTATTAGACTTACACTGGAGATGGTTAAACCTACAGTACCTCCCCCCGAAAATTCCTTAACGTCCTCTTTGATGTCCTAACTTCCTTTGGCAAGAACTCCGGGTTGATTATCAACTGGTCTAAGTCCTGCGTATATTTTATCTCTGGTGGTCTTCCTCCCCTACAGACCAGGTTTCCCATTCAGGCCTCCCACTCTGGCTTTAAATATTTAGGGGTTCATATATCGTTGGAATCGGCTGCCCGTTACAAACATAATCTCCTTCCTCCTTTGCGGTGCTTGAAGCTCGACGTGGATCGTTGGTGCAGATTGCTGCTGTCCCCACTTGGTCGAGCGGCGCTGTTCAAAATGATGTCCCTACCCTAATTTCTCTATGCACTCCAGAACTCCTTTGATATCATTCCTGCGCGCTACTTTCGGGAGGTTGAGGGACTCCAGAGGAGACTTGTTTGGGACGGCCGAGCTCGCATTGCTCTCTCGAAACTGACCCTCCCCTGGTACGATGGGGGTATCGCTCTCCCGGACATCAGGAGGTACTATTGGGCTTCCCAGTTGTCTACCATTAACCATGCCACATACGCTCCCGGGCCAAATCCTGCCTACGCTAAGGACAAATACTTGTTGCCCGGTGGCGACTTTAACAGAGCACTCTACTCTCGGACGGCGGGGAGGAACCTTACGTGAACCACTAAAATTGCAGTGCGTGCGTGGAAAGATGCAAATGTGGCTCTGGGATGGAATGATTGATTGACGCAGGCGACCCCTTTGTTTGCTTCGGAACGGTTGGGGTGCCTCTGGACGATGAAAGTTTTTGAGAACTGGGATATGATTGGACTTAGCAGAGTGGGTGATCTTTGGGTGACGGGTGCGGTGAAAACATTCGCGGAGCTTCGGAGTGAATATATATTGAGTGAGCGGGAGTTCTTCAGATATGCGCAAGTGCGTCATGCTTTACTGTCGGTCTTCACGACCGGTACTGTGGCCCCTGAATCTTCCCCACTTGAGGATCGTATACTTGACGGCCATCTGCCCGATAGTACGATTTCCTTGATCTATAAAAAGTTGATCAACAATCGGGCAGATCTACTCATGCGCCTCAGGGAGACCTGGGCTGGAGACGGGTTGGAATTGGACGACGAAGACTGGCAATCTGCTCTATCCTCCCCTAAAGAGGTCGCCATTCCGGCCCGTCTCCACCTTGTTCAGCTTAAAATTCTTCACTGCGTGTATGTAACTGGTCCTCGTTTGGTTGCCATGGGTTTTTCGTTGGATGGGTTGTGTAGTCGAGGCTGTGGAATGAGTGCCACCTTTCTTCACATCCTCTGGGAGTGCCACGAGGTCGCTACGTATTGGCGCAGTGTGCATGCTGTGATGGAGTGCGTCACTAGGGTCGCTCTGCTGCCTGAAGCTCGGAGATGTTTGTTGAATGTGTGGGAGCCAAATGATTACAACGTTGCCCAGACCTGTGGGCGGCTCTTGGGAACATGATTGCCAAGAGGAACATCGCGCAGCTCTAGGGTTCCCAACGGCCTCCCACCGTGTCACAGTGGAAGGAGAACATGGACTGGTGCATGTTCAGGGAGAAGACAGTCTATTTGGCTAGGGGCAAGCCTAGGGCGTGGAGTAAAATTTGGGGTCAATGGAATGCGTATCGAGGAGACATCTGCACTCCCCCCTTCGCAGATATCCCTGACGTTTCTCTGTCCCCCTGACCTCTGAGGTTCCTCGATACCATATTCCTTGATTGAATGTCCTGATCTCCCCACTGCCTTCCCCCCCCCATTGGTTCTTCAATGTCCTCCTGATTCCTTATCCGTTATGGTAGGTCCCCAGAGTCTGAGCTCGACTTCATTTATCATGCTTCGCGCCTTGAGTTGTTTGTCCCTTTGTTTATCATTGTTCCTTTCATAAAAATAAAAAATCGCGTATCCTGCATGCATCCTTGTTGCCGACTGTGTATCCTGTACTTTTGCTGGACCTACCCGGGACCTGCTGCTGTTTCACTGACTGCCTATTTATTTGATGATCACTAGCGGCCGGCCTCTGGGTTGTAGGCCCATACTTGTAATTCTTCTGTTTTGTACAATAAAGTTTAAAAAAAAAGCAGTTTGTTTAGCACATTTACAAACTATTAGACTTACACTGGAGATGGTTAAACCTACAGTACTGGACAATCAATGAATGTTATCATGTTATGCCCTCCAGCCATATTTAGTTTGTGTACCGGGGAGCTATGATAGGCTGCTCCTAACTCGATTTCATTTAGGGTCCTTTCACAGACTTATAAGCTTCCCTACAACTAATGATTGGTCCAAAAATTTGGATGCTTGCCAGTGCTATGCTAAATCTCAACAATCTACACTGCATGTTACCTTATTTTGTAAGTTTTATCTGTACCTAAGAAAAATATTTTTTTAAACGATTTTAAAAAAGAGGGTTTTGAGACAATGTCGGACAGCTTTTCTAGTGTTACAAATTTTAGATGGTGAGTTGACCGTTATCTGTTGCCTCTTATTTGAAAAGTGTCATTAATGATAGAAAATATATCAGGGTATTTGACCCCTGACTATTTTTAACTATTAACATAATTTTCTTCTCTGCAAAAAATTTCTCTAGAGTGTATTTAAATTAATGTTTAAAATTGTGCTTTTATGATTAAGTTCTTAAGTCGAATAGAGCTATTTTTAATTGATTTGAATTATATGGTCTTGGATATCTTAGTCACTGTTAATTCAAATGAAAGACAGAAGTCAAAGTATTTGTTGATCCGGAGTGTATATTCAACACAAAAACAGCCAACACGTGTTTCATCACAATGAGGTGACTTTTTCAGGGCTAAGATGACAGTTAGTCTGTCAAACAATATATGTCTGTCAAACAATATATGTCAAGTGTAGTCAAGAGTAGTCAAGTCGAAGTTGGTTCAAATAGTGTTTATTCCACTCATGAGAAGGATGTCCTTAAGGTCCATAATATAATATGTTTATGTCAGTTGCGAGATCAATTTTAAAGAATACAATTTAAAAAGTATGTTCATGTCAAACCTGTGTAGGTCAATTCTTCATTGATTAGTATGTGTTCATAAACATCCTGAGCACTTGAAACTTTGATAAGTTCCTCAGCAAAAATCCCACAGTTGTGCATTTTCTTCGCGTCCCGGAACTCACCTGATAACCAAGACTGTATAATTCCGGGGGGCTTGTCTAGCAGCCAACGAAGATGGCCACAGCTTAGGTGAGCTCCGGACCCCGGAGGCCGCAACTAATATCCAAACACGTATCCGTGCCCTAAACTCAGCAGGGGGCGTCGGCAGGGACGTCAGAGTCCCAGCAACGCCTACTGATCGCATTGTGGCGCTGATAAACACTAACTAGAAGCCTCCTCACTGAATGAACGACGCAGGGCCTATAGCCGTACGGCAGACCGGGGCCTCGAGTGCGCACCTACCCAGTGAACGTGCCCGGTGGCAGTGACCGTCAAAAAGAACCGAAGAGGCGGAATGTGCAACGCCCCCTCCCCTCCTGGCTCCGGTATCCCTCCTGCATGGGGATCCACGACGGATGCAGGCGCAGAACGCTGAGATGGCCATATAACGGATTGTATGACGTTACAACACATGCTTTTACCATGCATGCCTCTACAACGCGGTTTTTACAACGCATGCCTTTGCAACGCATAGTGCTTTGGGGCGCTGGATAGTGAATAGTTTAATTTACTATTCCAACTCCAGTCCCCGTGGATAGTAGGGAAGGTGTTGGATAGTAAATTAAACCTATTCCCTATCCTAGAGCGCCCCCAGCGCAATGCGTTGTAATGGTTTGTGTTGTAAAAGTTGCGTCGTAAAGGCACTGCGTGGTAAAAGTTGCGTTGTAAAGGGTGTTTCCCCGTATAACCATTGCGGCTGCTCCAGGCAAGTCTGCGAATTTATTGATGGAGGCTGGAGTAATGGCCTGATAGCTACCCGTGCTTGGTAGCGCGCACATGTGGAGCCGAAGTGAAGGTGCAGGGACCCATCCAATCTTGGGTTACTGGCCAAGAGACATTGCAACAGTAGAGGAGATGCAGTGGGGAAGGCACAACCTCGCATGCGTCCAGCAGAGCGCCAAATGGACTCACTCCCACTCCCCAAGAACCCATATTAGAGAGGTGCAAGCAGGCGGGGGTGAGTACCACTGGCTGGCGACCACTACGACTGATCCGGGCACCATGGGGGGCCGTGGCCAGAAAGGGACCCAACAAAATAGACTCAATAAATATGCATTCTCCAAACCTGACCCCAATAATCCAGAAAGCGCTGGCAACCAGGTGGCCCACGCCGGCCAAGGAAATCACACTGCAGGACATCATGGCTACACTTATCGGTTACCACTGAACTCTCCCTCATACGTGCAGACTTCAGGAATCTCAGCTCTTGAAGTTAGACGGAGTTAGAAACAACAGCAACGGAGCTAAGTACAGACACGAGTACACTCAAGAAACAAGTGAGGCAACTAGAATTGGACAACAAGCAAATGGTGGCCAAACTACATGATTACGAAAGACGCTCTCGTTGAAACAACGTCCATATAACAGGAGTGCCGGAGGGAATGGGAAGCCCAGCGGTGGACCTCTTCATGAAGGATCTGATTAAGAACTACCTACAACCAAAAGGACTATCTAACTATTTCTCTATGGAGCGCGCCCACCGAGTTCCAGGAGACAAGCCTCGGCTGTGGGCCCCCCTCTGTCCATACTCGCACGTATATTCAATTTTTGTGACCGCGACCTTATCCTACAGACAGCAATGGCGGCCCCTGCTAAGATATCAGCAAGCCACGATCTCCTTCTTTCCGTACTACACCGCGACTGTGGCCAAACAACGTAGAAACTTTGTTGCCATAAAGCAAGAACTCAGGCGTCGAGAGCTCAAGGACTCGATGATGTTCCCTGCAAAATTAAGAGTGGAGGCCGTCGGAAAAACCTGGTTCTTCAATGTATCAGAGGAAGCACTGGTGTTGCGCGAGGGTTGGCGACAGGTTCCCTATCGGAGCGGATCCAGAGGCAACAACAACCGACTACCGGCAGGAACTCATTCCCAAGAACGGGCAGGGGGAAACAACAGTAACAGGCGCCCAGGCCAAAGAGAACTGAACTAACCATGAGATCTTGACCTCCCCCTGAGGGGAAAATCTACTGTATACTCGCCGCTACAGCTAGGTCATGATTAGTAGGGAGATATCCAGACAGCAGCAAAACAGATGGATGTGGAGGATGAGTGCCAGACTCCCGTAACTATGCAACAGACAAGATAAGACATTGGGACTGGCCACTGTTGGGCCTCTATTTGTGGGCAAGGGGGAGCTGTGGACATTGAACATTTTGTACAAGCTCGCAATCGAAGGCTGAGAGGGACATTAACTTCATGAAGCGGCCACAAAAAAGGGGTGTCATGACAGCGAACCTCTCCCCCTACAGAGGTATTGGGTAATGGGAATTAGGCCCTCTGCAAAGTTGGGGTGGTGGGAACTTTTTAAACCGTCTTGCAGGGAAGCAGGGAGGGGGGGAACTTGGGTACATTGGGAAAGTTTTGGTTTAAATAGTTTTTTTGTTTCTTTATGTTCTAGGGCACACGACACACTCATACAAACAACACATATACAGCTACACAACTACCCAGAACATGCAACACACAACATCACCACAGTTCAAGACCATGACTCCTGACACAGTCCATCTAGGCGCAACGTGCGAGCAAACTCTACCTGTGATTTCCTGGAACGTGAATGGTCTCCGAGATAAGCTTAAACGCGGGTTAGTCCTACAATACCTGAAGCGCAAGGCACAGGGGCGGTGGGTGAGATTTTAAAGTGGTGGGGCGGAAAATCATTTGCATAGTGCATCGTAGCGAGCGCGCGAAGCGCGCGAGGCGGAACCCCAAAAGGGGGGTTTGGGGGGATAATCCCCCCCAAGAAAAATTTGAAAAAAAGAAGAAAAATCGTGCATTTTCAAGCAAATTTGAGAAAGCAGGAAGGTTAATAAAGCAATTGTGAAAGTGCAGTTATTACATTAATAGATGGCATAACATAGGTAGCTGCTTATTCAGTATTACCACAGAGCTTCATTCATTCCGTCCTATTATGCTCAGTTGCCGAATTCAGACTATAAGACTTTCATGGAAATATCAGCCCTAAGAGTAGAAGAAGTTGCACAGCAGTGTAATGGTTGTCAGGCTCATTCCGCAGGAGCGTCAGGAACTTGAAGAAAAGTCCACAGTCTTCCCCTACGGCCTTCCGACTCTATCAGACTCTAGAGTAACGAATGCAGGGAAACAAAACAAGGAAAGGCGGGGGAAGAAAAACAGGAAAGACTAACAATATACTGAATATAAAAGAGGCAGCGCTGTTACCGTGATTCTGGTTGAGCTGAGCTTTATACACACACTTCACATAGGTCCACGCAAGTACCCCAAACATAACCTCTTCGTGAATTCTTAAAGAATAGGCAGGCTGTAAAGGAAGGAAGATGTTACACTCTATTCTTATCTACACCCCAGAAGTCTAAGAGATAACTTGCCCTTTGGGCAGTTCCTTAGGGTAAGGAGAAATTGTAAACTAAGGCATGACTATTTAAGGAATCAGATATCTTGATAAATACATTGCTTGAGGGAGCTACCCCTAAAGGGTCTGCTACAGCGCACACGAAAGTATGCGTAATACTACCAATGGGAACACTTACACACGACACATAGAGGAAAAAAAAGAGATGAACAGGTACGTTTCTGCACACGCAGCAACAAGATCAAACAAGTATTTGCAATGCAATAGGTCGAGAGTTTGAGCTATTGGCATTGTAAATGATAATGCCTTTCATTTATGTTTTAAAAACCATAACTAAAAAGCATTGTCATGTACAATATCAAAAACTCAAACTCTCACAATTGCGAGACCTATTGCATTACAAATGCTTGTTTTCCAAGTCACCATTCAGAAGATTTCACACTTTCCGTAAAGGCAGCTCTCTGGAAAAGGCTCTCCCTGGGGCAGGAAGGAAGGATGCAGGGAACGAGTACTTCTTACTGGCTCTGGTTCACACAACCCTTCCCTGCCATAAACACCCTCAAAAGCACCTCAGTCCTGGGATTCAGCACCACCTACTTTTCAATGATCTGTCACAACACATGAAGCGTCCCCTCTATCCTCCACAGACACTACAAACCGAGGCCACGTCACACTGGTCCGCCACTGAACCTCAACTGTGACTTGCGGCAGCAAACAAACTTCCGCTGCTTGGGCCCACAATGTAGCGCCGATATTTTAAAAACACCAGAGTTACCTACTGGTGCTTTATTAGTTCTCTGAAGTTCGGATAGTACCTTTAACAGTGGCCAACGCCTCAATCACACAAGGACAACCACTTTGATAGTCATAGAACATGAACAGAACTCTGAAAGCTGATTTCAATTCTGTCATAACAACAGCCAATCCAGTCGCGCAGACGTTAAGCCAACTTGCCCTGTAATCAACATCCGCACCACCATAGTGCCTAGCTGCGCCTCCACGCTGAAGAAGCACGAATACCTGGCATGTATCCATTCAAGGTAAATTTACACACAGCAGCGTCACCCCAGCACCACGCACTCAGCAGTGACATCTCACAACACGTAATAAACAGACAAGTACACACACATGGCCCAATCACGCAAGTGAACACAGATATGGCTTCTCGCCACACACACACACCTCTACATACAATATTGACATCCCACCACTCACATGTAAGTACATACACAAACAGGCACACACACAGCAGCGACATCCCACCACACACCTAGCCACACTGCAGTGGCCTTCCACAACACAAAGAAATCACATTGCGCCAGGCCACACACACACACTAAAAATATTCCGCACACACAAGCAGGCAAATACACACACAAACCGACGCAGCTTACAAACACCCCCTACCCAAGTGTCATCGTTGCAAATACACATACAGCAGTGATATTCCACTGTACACTACGTAGAATGTGCATACACACGGCCCACAAATAGCAGAAGAATCCTCATTGCTTTAAATGGGCGGGTAATGGTACTGTTCGGTACCGAGTATCAGCACTACTGTCTTTACCGTGATTTTGCATAATAAACATATCAACCCTTTAACCTTGAACATTAGCTTGACACCATAGCTGTTGTAGTGCAAATAAGCTTCCCGCAAGGCAAAAAGTTGAATAAATGCACACTGTCAGTGGAAGCACAAAACTCTTGCCTGAGCAGAATTGCAGGCATGTATAAAGTCAGGTGGTAACCAAAACCAGTGATGTTTACTGCCAAGCTCGCCAATCATGAGAACCCCACCCGAGCCACTGTTGTAGAAAAACAATGCATATGGGAGTAGAGTTCATAGGACAATCCCAGAAGACAGACAGCGCCAGAATCTCTTTTGGAACTCCTAGAAACCAGTAAACCAGGGCCAACCCATGTCACGATTATCCATACCTACAGAACTTCCACAAAAGACAAATTTGAAAGCTCTTGTCAAACAACCTTCGCTGCCTTAGGTTGGTAATGCGGTGTGATCAAGCAAGTCAGCACTCTCGTCTTTAGAACGAGTCTAATGGCCACAAGAAAACGCTGGAGTCCACAGCGCATGTGTGAGATTCGAGCGCCAAGTGGCACATCTACATTTGTGTTTGGTCAAATTCTTCTCTCCTAAAATCTCCACATAGAAAACGGAGAAACGAATGTTATTCATGCAAAATGCACAAGGCCAATATCTTGCCTGAAAACTGAAAGCAAGGGCATACCTTTCATACAAAATAAAGAGATACCAGCAGTTACACAAGGGGCCCTCAGTGCGGAAGCTCAACTGCACAGGTTGCATCAGGGGGAACTCTCTTCCTACATAGGGGGCACAGACAGGTGCTGCGCGCACATACACCACAAAGCACCGTCGTCCAAACCTGCGCCCCCTGCGACGATAACACACAGCTCTGCAATTTGTAGCAAATAGACGTAATAAATCAATATCACACTGTTTAATTTCCGACAACCCTTCAAATTCCACTTGATTAACACCACCAAAACCCGGGGTGTAGCGTGGGCTCTTAGGGTACATTCAATGTGTTTCGATCTTCACAGTGCAAGTGCAAAAAAAATACAGATTTCTAATTTTGCTAACATAACAGCTTGGAGAACAGATAGATACGTTTGAATTGGTTAATTAATAGAGCTCAGCTAGTTCGTCGGTCGTGACTATGACTAATCACCTCAATTGTGTGGCCATGAATGAATGAAGGAAAAACACAGGTAGACAGTATGAACGTGGGAAAAACACAGTCACTCTACAGTTTTACCACGGCCAGCTGAACTTCCCTGTGGAGAAGATACCAGAAAGCTCGCTGGAATATTAAAAGCAGGGTCCCCCCAGGAACGGTGGCATCTGGCACTGAAAGCTTCACTTTCAAGCACGCTAAAAAAAAAACGCACCGAGCCAAAGAAACACGTTCAACGCCCCTACTTCGTCAAAGTGTTCATCAAAGATGTAAACAGCACAGACAACTACTAACACGTTGTTATAATCAACTGACTGGCAGGAGGAGACTGTTACCGTTTCCTGTGTAACAAGCCACAGTTAGTGCAGACCGCAGAGCGACAAGCCCACGTTATGCGCTTCCTGTGCCATGATTTTATGCAGCTTGGTAGTCTCGTCTTACACAGGCACTATCTTACTATCGCGGCGACTACACTAGTACTACACACACACTGACAAACAATCACCGCCCTCCCCACGTGATGAGTGATTCACAGATTCAGTGAATGATGACAGTGAGACTGACTGAGAGTACTAACTTTACTTACGTGACGGTCCAACAACGACGAACAGAGTGAGTCAAGTGAGAAGTGAAGTGGTGACGGTCTGCTGCCTGGCCTGCACCGGGGAAACGTCCCGGCGCGCACGTCATTGCATGGCCAATCACTGAATGGCTTCATATGCTGAAGTCACAGTGATTGGCCATGACTGGTAAGAGTGCTGAGCCTGCCCAGTCCAGCCAATCCTGGCGCTACATAAGCCCCAGGATTGGCTAGGGGGTCACACACACTACTCGCCCTGGCACCTTCTCAACGACGGGGCCCAGCCTGCGACACACCCCCTGGCCCCTTCGGTCCGCTCACTCAACTTGGCTGCTAACTCGCATGCGCTGGCAAGTTTCCGCCCGACATTATGATGCGCAGCAGAGTCACTGTCTGACACTGATGGTAATTGTAACCCAGCCCCAGCCCCACCCCCTGCGCACTCCCTATTCCTTCTGGTCTGTCCCGGAACTGAAGCGCTTCGCTGAGCTTCATTTTTATTTAGGTGCCTCTCTCTGCAGCCACAGCCGGTGCGTCCAACAGGCTTAGTGGGGCTACGCCCCTACGCCCCAATGGACGCACCGCTGCTGGCAAGGCACCAGCAATAGCAATGCTTCAGGAGACCCACCTAACAGGGACAACTTGTAAATCACTCGACAGATGGGGCTACGAATTGGCAGTACACTTGGAGTTTGCGACAGGCTCCCGCGGGGATCCTTATCATAAAACAGTACCCAATAGTCGTTAAGAAGAACTATACGGATGACCAAGGCCGGTTCCCGGCGCTGACCTGTCAGTGGGCGGGTTAGATGATCAATGTGGTTTCTATATATCTCCCCCCAGTGCTTCACTCATTGATATATCCTACGCTGGGTGCGTTCCTGTTACAACTTCCACAGGGCAACTTGATCACAGGCAGTGGCCTCAATGCAACATTAGACGATACCATGGACCGCACACCCGCAAGACACCAACACAGGACTCACTCGGCTCTCAATGATTTTTTAGAAACAAGGGGCCTAATAGATATCTGGAGGCTCTGCTTCCCACAGACACCTCAATATACATATCACTCGGGCGCCCACAACAGCCTCTCCAGAATAGACCACATACTGGTGACGGCGGGTAAAATAGGTCATTTTCTAGAAGTCACACACTTGCCAAGAGGCATTTCAGATCACTCTCCTATTAGTGCCCTCTATACATGGCAGACCACAACACGACTTAGGACAGACCCTATATATCCTGGGTACTTGAAAAACTCAGAATAGGGAAGGGGCTGCTGGACACCACCACATACTACTTTAGTGAAAATGCGACTTCGGTTACCTCACCACTCATTTTATGGGAGGCATATAAAACAGTCTTCCGTGGGCAGGCAATCTCACTGATAACAAATCATAGGATAGAGAAAGTCCGAATAGTGGAAACACTCGAACAAGAGGTAGACAAGCTAGAAAGAAAACAGAGGCGCGTCTCCTCTGACCCCACTACGCATCTGTTGCTCCTCAAAAACGGGAAAACAAAGACCACCTCTGGGAGGATGCTAAGGCACAACTTTCAGTAACACAGCACACGATATACGAAGTGGGTGACAAGGCGGGCAAGCTGCTAGCCTGGCTTGATAAACGCGGACAGATGGGTAACTTCAACTCCCTATGGGTGATACCACGCAAAACCCCCAAGATATACTAGACCTTTTAGCGCACCACTATGAACAGGTTTACACCTCCACACACGAACACACAGGAGGGGATGGAGGATTTCCTCTGCGATATCCGACTCCCTAAACTCACTGAGAATGAATCCCAAATTCTGGACGCGAAACTCTCAGCGGACAAGCTAACACTGGTAATCAATAAAATACAGTCAGGGAAAGCCCTCAGCCCCAATGGGATCCCCCATAGAATGGTTCAAACGCAACACAACAACACTCATGCCCTATCTTGTAGCAATGTTTGAGGCCAGTCTGGAGGTGGGGTAGCTGCCACGGGATCAAAGAAAGGTAACCATAGTGGCTATCCATAAACCTGGTAAGCCACCGAGGGAGTGCGCCTCTTATAGGCCCATCTCGTTAATAAACCCAGAAGCCAAGATTCTAGCCAAGACCTTGACCAAATAGACTTACACCCTGCCTAGCCAAATTAATACACCCAGACCAATCGGAATTCATGCCGGGGACGAATATAGCCCTGAATTTGCGACGCCTCCACTGTGTCCTGGGGCGCAAGCACACTTTACAAGAAGATGCTATAGTGCTCTCCTTAGATGCAAGAATGGCCTTCGACAGGGGCGGTGGGTGAGATTTTAAAGTGGTGGGGCGGAAAATCATTTGCATAGTGCATCGTAGCGAGCGCGCGAAGCGCGCGAGCCGGAACCCCAAAAGGGGGGTTTGGGGGGATAATCCCCCCCAAGAAAAATTTGAAAAAAAGAAGAAAAATCGTGCATTTTCAAGCAAATTTGAGAAAGCAGGAAGGTTAATAAAGCAATTGTGAAAGTGCAGTTATTACATTAATAGATGGCATAACATAGGTAGCTGCTTATTCAGTATTACCACAGAGCTTCATTCATTCCGTCCTATTATGCTCAGTTGCCGAATTCAGACTATAAGACTTTCATGGAAATATCAGCCCTAAGAGTAGAAGAAGTTGCACAGCAGTGTAATGGTTGTCAGGCTCATTCCGCAGGAGCGTCAGGAACTTGAAGAAAAGTCCACAGTCTTCCCCTACGGCCTTCCGACTCTATCAGACTCTAGAGTAACGAATGCAGGGAAACAAAACAAGGAAAGGCGGGGGAAGAAAAACAGGAAAGACTAACAATATACTGAATATAAAAGAGGCAGCGCTGTTACCGTGATTCTGGTTGAGCTGAGCTTTATACACACACTTCACATAGGTCCACGCAAGTACCCCAAACATAACCTCTTCGTGAATTCTTAAAGAATAGGCAGGCTGTAAAGGAAGGAAGATGTTACACTCTATTCTTATCTACACCCCAGAAGTCTAAGAGATAACTTGCCCTTTGGGCAGTTCCTTAGGGTAAGGAGAAATTGTAAACTAAGGCATGACTATTTAAGGAATCAGATATCTTGATAAATACATTGCTTGAGGGGGCTACCCCTAAAGGGTCTGCTACAGCGCACACGAAAGTATGCGTAATACTACCAATGGGAACACTTACACACGACACATAGAGGAAAAAAAAGAGATGAACAGGTACGTTTCTGCACACGCAGCAACAAGATCAAACAAGTATTTGCAATGCAATAGGTCGAGAGTTTGAGCTATTGGCATTGTAAATGATAATGCCTTTCATTTATGTTTTAAAAACCAACACATAACTAAAAAGCATTGTCATGTACAATATCAAAAACTCAAACTCTCACAATTGCGAGACCTATTGCATTACAAATGCTTGTTTTCCAAGTCACCATTCAGAAGATTTCACACTTTCCGTAAAGGCAGCTCTCTGGAAAAGGCTCTCCCTGGGGCAGGAAGGAAGGATGCAGGGAACGAGTACTTCTTACTGGCTCTGGTTCACACAACCCTTCCCTGCCATAAACACCCTCAAAAGCACCTCAGTCCTGGGATTCAGCACCACCTACTTTTCAATGATCTGTCACGACACATGAAGCGTCCCCTCTATCCTCCACAGACACTACAAACCGAGGCAACGTCACACTGGTCCGCCACTGAACCTCAACTGTGACTTGCGGCAGCAAACAAACTTCCGCTGCTTGGGCCCACAATGTAGCGCCGATATTTTAAAAACACCAGAGTTACCTACTGGTGCTTTATTAGTTCTCTGAAGTTCGGATAGTACCTTTAACAGTGGCTAACGCCTCAATCACACAAGGACAACCACTTTGATAGTCATAGAACATGAACAGAACTCTGAAAGCTGATTTCAATTCTGTCATAACAACAACCAATCCAGTCGCGCAGACGTTAAGCCAACTTGCCCTGTAATCAACATCCGCACCACCATAGTGCCTAGCTGCGCCTCCACGCTGAAGAAGCACGAATACCTGGCATGTATCCATTCAAGGTAAATTTACACACAGCAGCGTCACCCCAGCACCACGCACTCAGCAGTGACATCTCACAACACGTAATAAACAGACAAGTACACACACATGGCCCAATCACGCAAGTGAACACAGATATGGCTTCTCGCCACACACACACACCTCTACATACAATATTGACATCCCACCACTCACATGTAAGTACATACACAAACAGGCACACACACAGCAGCGACATCCCACCACACACCTAGCCACACTGCAGTGGCCTTCCACAACACAAAGAAATCACATTGCGCCAGGCCACACACACACACTAAAAATATTCCGCACACACAAGCAGGCAAATACACACACAAACCGACGCAGCTTACAAACACCCCCTACCCAAGTGTCATCGTTGCAAATACACATACAGCAGTGATATTCCACTGTACACTACGTAGAATGTGCATACACACGGCCCACAAATAGCAGAAGAATCCTCATTGCTTTAAATGGGCGGGTAATGGTACTGTTCGGTACCGAGTATCAGCACTACTGTCTTTACCGTGATTTTGCATAATAAACATATCAACCCTTTAACCTTGAACATTAGCTTGACACCATAGCTGTTGTAGTGCAAATAAGCTTCCCGCAAGGCAAAAAGTTGAATAAATGCACACTGTCAGTGGAAGCACAAAACTCTTGCCTGAGCAGAATTGCAGGCATGTATAAAGTCAGGTGGTAACCAAAACCAGTGATGTTTACTGCCAAGCTCGCCAATCATGAGAACCCCACCCGAGCCACTGTTGTAGAAAAACAATGCATATGGGAGTAGAGTTCATAGGACAATCCCAGAAGACAGACAGCGCCAGAATCTCTTTTGGAACTCCTAGAAACCAGTAAACCAGGGCCAACCCATGTCACGATTATCCATACCTACAGAACTTCCACAAAAGACAAATTTGAAAGCTCTTGTCAAACAACCTTCGCTGCCTTAGGTTGGTAATGCGGTGTGATCAAGCAAGTCAGCACTCTCGTCTTTAGAACGAGTCTAATGGCCACAAGAAAACGCTGGAGTCCACAGCGCATGTGTGAGATTCGAGCGCCAAGTGGCACATCTACATTTGTGTTTGGTCAAATTCTTCTCTCCTAAAATCTCCACATAGAAAACGGAGAAACGAATGTTATTCATGCAAAATGCACAAGGCCAATATCTTGCCTGAAAACTGAAAGCAAGGGCATACCTTTCATACAAAATAAAGAGATACCAGCAGTTACACAAGGGGCCCTCAGTGCGGAAGCTCAACTGCACAGGTTGCATCAGGGGGAACTCTCTTCCTACATAGGGGGCACAGACAGGTGCTGCGCGCACATACACCACAAAGCACCGTCGTCCAAACCTGCGCCCCCTGCGACGATAACACACAGCTCTGCAATTTGTAGCAAATAGACGTAATAAATCAATATCACACTGTTTAATTTCCGACAACCCTTCAAATTCCACTTGGTTAACACCACCAAAACCCGGGGTGTAGCGTGGGCTCTTAGGGTACATTCAATGTGTTTCGATCTTCACAGTGCAAGTGCAAAAAAAATACAGATTTCTAATTTTGCTAACATAACAGCTTGGAGAACAGATAGATACGTTTGAATTGGTTAATTAATAGAGCTCAGCTAGTTCGTCGGTCGTGACTATGACTAATCACCTCAATTGTGTGGCCATGAATGAATGAAGGAAAAACACAGGTAGACAGTATGAACGTGGGAAAAACACAGTCACTCTACAGTTTTACCACGGCCAGCTGAACTTCCCTGTGGAGAAGATACCAGAAAGCTCGCTGGAATATTAAAAGCAGGGTCCCCCCAGGAACGGTGGCATCTGGCACTGAAAGCTTCACTTTCAAGCACGCTAAAAAAAAAACGCACCGAGCCAAAGAAACACGTTCAACGCCCCTACTTCGTCAAAGTGTTCATCAAAGATGTAAACAGCACAGACAACTACTAACACGTTGTTATAATCAACTGACTGGCAGGAGGAGACTGTTACCGTTTCCTGTGTAACAAGCCACAGTTAGTGCAGACCGCAGAGCGACAAGCCCACGTTATGCGCTTCCTGTGCCATGATTTTATGCAGCTTGGTAGTCTCGTCTTACACAGGCACTATCTTACTATCGCGGCGACTACACTAGTACTACACACACACTGACAAACAATCACCGCCCTCCCCACGTGATGAGTGATTCACAGATTCAGTGAATGATGACAGTGAGACTGACTGAGAGTACTAACTTTACTTACGTGCCGGTCCAACAACGACGAACAGAGTGAGTCAAGTGAGAAGTGAAGTGGTGACGGTCTGCTGCCTGGCCTGCACCGGGGAAACGTCCCGGCGCGCACGTCATTGCATGGCCAATCACTGAATGGCTTCATATGCTGAAGTCACAGTGATTGGCCATGACTGGTAAGAGTGCTGAGCCTGCCCAGTCCAGCCAATCCTGGCGCTACATAAGCCCCAGGATTGGCTAGGGGGTCACACACACTACTCGCCCTGGCACCTTCTCAACGACGGGGCCCAGCCTGCGACACACCCCCTGGCCCCTTCGGTCCGCTCACTCAACTTGACTGCTAACTCGCATGCGCTGGCAAGTTTCCGCCCGACATTATGATGCGCAGCAGAGTCACTGTCTGACACTGATGGTAATTGTAACCCAGCCCCAGCCCCACCCCCTGCGCACTCCCTATTCCTTCTGGTCTGTCCCGGAACTGAAGCTCTTCGCTGAGCTTCATTTTTATTTAGGTGCCTCTCTCTGCAGCCACAGCCGGTGCGTCCAACAGGCTTAGTGGGGCTACGCCCCTACGCCCCAATGGACGCACCGCTGCTGGCAAGGCACCAGCAATAGCAATGCTTCAGGAGACCCACCTAACAGGGACAACTTGTAAATCACTCGACAGATGGGGCTACGAATTGGCAGTACACTTGGAGTTTGCGACAGGCTCCCGCGGGGATCCTTATCATAAAACAGTACCCAATAGTCGTTAAGAAGAACTATACGGATGACCAAGGCCGGTTCCCGGCGCTGACCTGTCAGTGGGCGGGTTAGATGATCAATGTGGTTTCTATATATCTCCCCCCAGTGCTTCACTCATTGATATATCCTACGCTGGGTGCGTTCCTGTTACAACTTCCACAGGGCAACTTGATCACAGGCAGTGGCCTCAATGCAACATTAGACGATACCATGGACCGCACACCCGCAAGACACCAACACAGGACTCACTCGGCTCTCAATGATTTTTTAGAAACAAGGGGCCTAATAGATATCTGGAGGCTCTGCTTCCCACAGACACCTCAATATACATATCACTCGGGCGCCCACAACAGCCTCTCCAGAATAGACCACATACTGGTGACG
Source organism: Lissotriton vulgaris (assembly GCF_964263255.1). Taxonomy (NCBI): domain Eukaryota; kingdom Metazoa; phylum Chordata; class Amphibia; order Caudata; family Salamandridae; genus Lissotriton; species Lissotriton vulgaris. Next base: position 26,136 of record NW_028254059.1, read on the forward strand.
GCGGGTAAAATAGGTCATTTTCTAGAAGTCACACACTTGCCAAGAGGCATTTCAGATCACTCTCCTATTAGTGCCCTCTATACATGGCAGACCACAACACGACTTAGGACAGACCCTATATATCCTGGGTACTTGAAAAACTCAGAATAGGGAAGGGGCTGCTGGACACCACCACATACTACTTTAGTGAAAATGCGACTTCGGTTACCTCACCACTCATTTTATGGGAGGCATATAAAACAGTCTTCCGTGGGCAGGCAATCTCACTGATAACAAATCATAGGATAGAGAAAGTCCGAATAGTGGAAACACTCGAACAAGAGGTAGACAAGCTAGAAAGAAAACAGAGGCGCGTCTCCTCTGACCCCACTACGCATCTGTTGCTCCTCAAAAACGGGAAAACAAAGACCACCTCTGGGAGGATGCTAAGGCACAACTTTCAGTAACACAGCACACGATATACGAAGTGGGTGACAAGGCGGGCAAGCTGCTAGCCTGGCTTGATAAACGCGGACAGATGGGTAACTTCAACTCCCTATGGGTGATACCACGCAAAACCCCCAAGATATACTAGACCTTTTAGCGCACCACTATGAACAGGTTTACACCTCCACACACGAACACACAGGAGGGGATGGAGGATTTCCTCTGCGATATCCGACTCCCTAAACTCACTGAGAATGAATCCCAAATTCTGGACGCGAAACTCTCAGCGGACAAGCTAACACTGGTAATCAATAAAATACAGTCAGGGAAAGCCCTCAGCCCCAATGGGATCCCCCATAGAATGGTTCAAACGCAACACAACAACACTCATGCCCTATCTTGTAGCAATGTTTGAGGCCAGTCTGGAGGTGGGGTAGCTGCCACGGGATCAAAGAAAGGTAACCATAGTGGCTATCCATAAACCTGGTAAGCCACCGAGGGAGTGCGCCTCTTATAGGCCCATCTCGTTAATAAACCCAGAAGCCAAGATTCTATCCAAGACCTTGACCAAATAGACTTACACCCTGCCTAGCCAAATTAATACACCCAGACCAATCGGAATTCATGCCGGGGACGAATATAGCCCTGAATTTGCGACGCCTCCACTGTGTCCTGGGGCGCAAGCACACTTTACAAGAAGATGCTATAGTGCTCTCCTTAGATGCAAGAATGGCCTTCGACAGGGGCGGTGGGTGAGATTTTAAAGTGGTGGGGCGGAAAATCATTTGCATAGTGCATCGTAGCGAGCGCGCGAAGCGCGCGAGCCGGAACCCCAAAAGGGGGGTTTGGGGGGATAATCCCCCCCAAGAAAAATTTGAAAAAAAGAAGAAAAATCGTGCATTTTCAAGCAAATTTGAGAAAGCAGGAAGGTTAATAAAGCAATTGTGAAAGTGCAGTTATTACATTAATAGATGGCATAACATAGGTAGCTGCTTATTCAGTATTACCACAGAGCTTCATTCATTCCGTCCTATTATGCTCAGTTGCCGAATTCAGACTATAAGACTTTCATGGAAATATCAGCCCTAAGAGTAGAAGAAGTTGCACAGCAGTGTAATGGTTGTCAGGCTCATTCCGCAGGAGCGTCAGGAACTTGAAGAAAAGTCCACAGTCTTCCCCTACGGCCTTCCGACTCTATCAGACTCTAGAGTAACGAATGCAGGGAAACAAAACAAGGAAAGGCGGGGGAAGAAAAACAGGAAAGACTAACAATATACTGAATATAAAAGAGGCAGCGCTGTTACCGTGATTCTGGTTGAGCTGAGCTTTATACACACACTTCACATAGGTCCACGCAAGTACCCCAAACATAACCTCTTCGTGAATTCTTAAAGAATAGGCAGGCTGTAAAGGAAGGAAGATGTTACACTCTATTCTTATCTACACCCCAGAAGTCTAAGAGATAACTTGCCCTTTGGGCAGTTCCTTAGGGTAAGGAGAAATTGTAAACTAAGGCATGACTATTTAAGGAATCAGATATCTTGATAAATACATTGCTTGAGGGGGCTACCCCTAAAGGGTCTGCTACAGCGCACACGAAAGTATGCGTAATACTACCAATGGGAACACTTACACACGACACATAGAGGAAAAAAAAGAGATGAACAGGTACGTTTCTGCACACGCAGCAACAAGATCAAACAAGTATTTGCAATGCAATAGGTCGAGAGTTTGAGCTATTGGCATTGTAAATGATAATGCCTTTCATTTATGTTTTAAAAACCAACACATAACTAAAAAGCATTGTCATGTACAATATCAAAAACTCAAACTCTCACAATTGCGAGACCTATTGCATTACAAATGCTTGTTTTCCAAGTCACCATTCAGAAGATTTCACACTTTCCGTAAAGGCAGCTCTCTGGAAAAGGCTCTCCCTGGGGCAGGAAGGAAGGATGCAGGGAACGAGTACTTCTTACTGGCTCTGGTTCACACAACCCTTCCCTGCCATAAACACCCTCAAAAGCACCTCAGTCCTGGGATTCAGCACCACCTACTTTTCAATGATCTGTCACGACACATGAAGCGTCCCCTCTATCCTCCACAGACACTACAAACCGAGGCAACGTCACACTGGTCCGCCACTGAACCTCAACTGTGACTTGCGGCAGCAAACAAACTTCCGCTGCTTGGGCCCACAATGTAGCGCCGATATTTTAAAAACACCAGAGTTACCTACTGGTGCTTTATTAGTTCTCTGAAGTTCGGATAGTACCTTTAACAGTGGCCAACGCCTCAATCACACAAGGACAACCACTTTGATAGTCATAGAACATGAACAGAACTCTGAAAGCTGATTTCAATTCTGTCATAACAACAACCAATCCAGTCGCGCAGACGTTAAGCCAACTTGCCCTGTAATCAACATCCGCACCACCATAGTGCCTAGCTGCGCCTCCACGCTGAAGAAGCACGAATACCTGGCATGTATCCATTCAAGGTAAATTTACACACAGCAGCGTCACCCCAGCACCACGCACTCAGCAGTGACATCTCACAACACGTAATAAACAGACAAGTACACACACATGGCCCAATCACGCAAGTGAACACAGATATGGCTTCTCGCCACACACACACACCTCTACATACAATATTGACATCCCACCACTCACATGTAAGTACATACACAAACAGGCACACACACAGCAGCGACATCCCACCACACACCTAGCCACACTGCAGTGGCCTTCCACAACACAAAGAAATCACATTGCGCCAGGCCACACACACACACTAAAAATATTCCGCACACACAAGCAGGCAAATACACACACAAACCGACGCAGCTTACAAACACCCCCTACCCAAGTGTCATCGTTGCAAATACACATACAGCAGTGATATTCCACTGTACACTACGTAGAATGTGCATACACACGGCCCACAAATAGCAGAAGAATCCTCATTGCTTTAAATGGGCGGGTAATGGTACTGTTCGGTACCGAGTATCAGCACTACTGTCTTTACCGTGATTTTGCATAATAAACATATCAACCCTTTAACCTTGAACATTAGCTTGACACCATAGCTGTTGTAGTGCAAATAAGCTTCCCGCAAGGCAAAAAGTTGAATAAATGCACACTGTCAGTGGAAGCACAAAACTCTTGCCTGAGCAGAATTGCAGGCATGTATAAAGTCAGGTGGTAACCAAAACCAGTGATGTTTACTGCCAAGCTCGCCAATCATGAGAACCCCACCCGAGCCACTGTTGTAGAAAAACAATGCATATGGGAGTAGAGTTCATAGGACAATCCCAGAAGACAGACAGCGCCAGAATCTCTTTTGGAACTCCTAGAAACCAGTAAACCAGGGCCAACCCATGTCACGATTATCCATACCTACAGAACTTCCACAAAAGACAAATTTGAAAGCTCTTGTCAAACAACCTTCGCTGCCTTAGGTTGGTAATGCGGTGTGATCAAGCAAGTCAGCACTCTCGTCTTTAGAACGAGTCTAATGGCCACAAGAAAACGCTGGAGTCCACAGCGCATGTGTGAGATTCGAGCGCCAAGTGGCACATCTACATTTGTGTTTGGTCAAATTCTTCTCTCCTAAAATCTCCACATAGAAAACGGAGAAACGAATGTTATTCATGCAAAATGCACAAGGCCAATATCTTGCCTGAAAACTGAAAGCAAGGGCATACCTTTCATACAAAATAAAGAGATACCAGCAGTTACACAAGGGGCCCTCAGTGCGGAAGCTCAACTGCACAGGTTGCATCAGGGGGAACTCTCTTCCTACATAGGGGGCACAGACAGGTGCTGCGCGCACATACACCACAAAGCACCGTCGTCCAAACCTGCGCCCCCTGCGACGATAACACACAGCTCTGCAATTTGTAGCAAATAGACGTAATAAATCAATATCACACTGTTTAATTTCCGACAACCCTTCAAATTCCACTTGATTAACACCACCAAAACCCGGGGTGTAGCGTGGGCTCTTAGGGTACATTCAATGTGTTTCGATCTTCACAGTGCAAGTGCAAAAAAAATACAGATTTCTAATTTTGCTAACATAACAGCTTGGAGAACAGATAGATACGTTTGAATTGGTTAATTAATAGAGCTCAGCTAGTTCGTCGGTCGTGACTATGACTAATCACCTCAATTGTGTGGCCATGAATGAATGAAGGAAAAACACAGGTAGACAGTATGAACGTGGGAAAAACACAGTCACTCTACAGTTTTACCACGGCCAGCTGAACTTCCCTGTGGAGAAGATACCAGAAAGCTCGCTGGAATATTAAAAGCAGGGTCCCCCCAGGAACGGTGGCATCTGGCACTGAAAGCTTCACTTTCAAGCACGCTAAAAAAAAAACGCACCGAGCCAAAGAAACACGTTCAACGCCCCTACTTCGTCAAAGTGTTCATCAAAGATGTAAACAGCACAGACAACTACTAACACGTTGTTATAATCAACTGACTGGCAGGAGGAGACTGTTACCGTTTCCTGTGTAACAAGCCACAGTTAGTGCAGACCGCAGAGCGACAAGCCCACGTTATGCGCTTCCTGTGCCATGATTTTATGCAGCTTGGTAGTCTCGTCTTACACAGGCACTATCTTACTATCGCGGCGACTACACTAGTACTACACACACACTGACAAACAATCACCGCCCTCCCCACGTGATGAGTGATTCACAGATTCAGTGAATGATGACAGTGAGACTGACTGAGAGTACTAACTTTACTTACGTGACGGTCCAACAACGACGAACAGAGTGAGTCAAGTGAGAAGTGAAGTGGTGACGGTCTGCTGCCTGGCCTGCACCGGGGAAACGTCCCGGCGCGCACGTCATTGCATGGCCAATCACTGAATGGCTTCATATGCTGAAGTCACAGTGATTGGCCATGACTGGTAAGAGTGCTGAGCCTGCCCAGTCCAGCCAATCCTGGCGCTACATAAGCCCCAGGATTGGCTAGGGGGTCACACACACTACTCGCCCTGGCACCTTCTCAACGACGGGGCCCAGCCTGCGACACACCCCCTGGCCCCTTCGGTCCGCTCACTCAACTTGGCTGCTAACTCGCATGCGCTGGCAAGTTTCCGCCCGACATTATGATGCGCAGCAGAGTCACTGTCTGACACTGATGGTAATTGTAACCCAGCCCCAGCCCCACCCCCTGCGCACTCCCTATTCCTTCTGGTCTGTCCCGGAACTGAAGCGCTTCGCTGAGCTTCATTTTTATTTAGGTGCCTCTCTCTGCAGCCACAGCCGGTGCGTCCAACAGGCTTAGTGGGGCTACGCCCCTACGCCCCAATGGACGCACCGCTGCTGGCAAGGCACCAGCAATAGCAATGCTTCAGGAGACCCACCTAACAGGGACAACTTGTAAATCACTCGACAGATGGGGCTACGAATTGGCAGTACACTTGGAGTTTGCGACAGGCTCCCGCGGGGATCCTTATCATAAAACAGTACCCAATAGTCGTTAAGAAGAACTATACGGATGACCAAGGCCGGTTCCCGGCGCTGACCTGTCAGTGGGCGGGTTAGATGATCAATGTGGTTTCTATATATCTCCCCCCAGTGCTTCACTCATTGATATATCCTACGCTGGGTGCGTTCCTGTTACAACTTCCACAGGGCAACTTGATCACAGGCAGTGGCCTCAATGCAACATTAGACGATACCATGGACCGCACACCCGCAAGACACCAACACAGGACTCACTCGGCTCTCAATGATTTTTTAGAAACAAGGGGCCTAATAGATATCTGGAGGCTCTGCTTCCCACAGACACCTCAATATACATATCACTCGGGCGCCCACAACAGCCTCTCCAGAATAGACCACATACTGGTGACGGCGGGTAAAATAGGTCATTTTCTAGAAGTCACACACTTGCCAAGAGGCATTTCAGATCACTCTCCTATTAGTGCCCTCTATACATGGCAGACCACAACACGACTTAGGACAGACCCTATATATCCTGGGTACTTGAAAAACTCAGAATAGGGAAGGGGCTGCTGGACACCACCACATACTACTTTAGTGAAAATGCGACTTCGGTTACCTCACCACTCATTTTATGGGAGGCATATAAAACAGTCTTCCGTGGGCAGGCAATCTCACTGATAACAAATCATAGGATAGAGAAAGTCCGAATAGTGGAAACACTCGAACAAGAGGTAGACAAGCTAGAAAGAAAACAGAGGCGCGTCTCCTCTGACCCCACTACGCATCTGTTGCTCCTCAAAAACGGGAAAACAAAGACCACCTCTGGGAGGATGCTAAGGCACAACTTTCAGTAACACAGCACACGATATACGAAGTGGGTGACAAGGCGGGCAAGCTGCTAGCCTGGCTTGATAAACGCGGACAGATGGGTAACTTCAACTCCCTATGGGTGATACCACGCAAAACCCCCAAGATATACTAGACCTTTTAGCGCACCACTATGAACAGGTTTACACCTCCACACACGAACACACAGGAGGGGATGGAGGATTTCCTCTGCGATATCCGACTCCCTAAACTGAGAATGAATCCCAAATTCTGGACGCGAAACTCTCAGCGGACAAGCTAACACTGGTAATCAATAAAATACAGTCAGGGAAAGCCCTCAGCCCCAATGGGATCCCCCATAGAATGGTTCAAACGCAACACAACAACACTCATGCCCTATCTTGTAGCAATGTTTGAGGCCAGTCTGGAGGTGGGGTAGCTGCCACGGGATCAAAGAAAGGTAACCATAGTGGCTATCCATAAACCTGGTAAGCCACCGAGGGAGTGCGCCTCTTATAGGCCCATCTCGTTAATAAACCCAGAAGCCAAGATTCTAGCCAAGACCTTGACCAAATAGACTTACACCCTGCCTAGCCAAATTAATACACCCAGACCAATCGGAATTCATGCCGGGGACGAATATAGCCCTGAATTTGCGACGCCTCCACTGTGTCCTGGGGCGCAAGCACACTTTACAAGAAGATGCTATAGTGCTCTCCTTAGATGCAAGAATGGCCTTCGACAGGGGCGGTGGGTGAGATTTTAAAGTGGTGGGGCGGAAAATCATTTGCATAGTGCATCGTAGCGAGCGCGCGAAGCGCGCGAGCCGGAACCCCAAAAGGGGGGTTTGGGGGGATAATCCCCCCCAAGAAAAATTTGAAAAAAAGAAGAAAAATCGTGCATTTTCAAGCAAATTTGAGAAAGCAGGAAGGTTAATAAAGCAATTGTGAAAGTGCAGTTATTACATTAATAGATGGCATAACATAGGTAGCTGCTTATTCAGTATTACCACAGAGCTTCATTCATTCCGTCCTATTATGCTCAGTTGCCGAATTCAGACTATAAGACTTTCATGGAAATATCAGCCCTAAGAGTAGAAGAAGTTGCACAGCAGTGTAATGGTTGTCAGGCTCATTCCGCAGGAGCGTCAGGAACTTGAAGAAAAGTCCACAGTCTTCCCCTACGGCCTTCCGACTCTATCAGACTCTAGAGTAACGAATGCAGGGAAACAAAACAAGGAAAGGCGGGGGAAGAAAAACAGGAAAGACTAACAATATACTGAATATAAAAGAGGCAGCGCTGTTACCGTGATTCTGGTTGAGCTGAGCTTTATACACACACTTCACATAGGTCCACGCAAGTACCCCAAACATAACCTCTTCGTGAATTCTTAAAGAATAGGCAGGCTGTAAAGGAAGGAAGATGTTACACTCTATTCTTATCTACACCCCAGAAGTCTAAGAGATAACTTGCCCTTTGGGCAGTTCCTTAGGGTAAGGAGAAATTGTAAACTAAGGCATGACTATTTAAGGAATCAGATATCTTGATAAATACATTGCTTGAGGGGGCTACCCCTAAAGGGTCTGCTACAGCGCACACGAAAGTATGCGTAATACTACCAATGGGAACACTTACACACGACACATAGAGGAAAAAAAAGAGATGAACAGGTACGTTTCTGCACACGCAGCAACAAGATCAAACAAGTATTTGCAATGCAATAGGTCGAGAGTTTGAGCTATTGGCATTGTAAATGATAATGCCTTTCATTTATGTTTTAAAAACCAACACATAACTAAAAAGCATTGTCATGTACAATATCAAAAACTCAAACTCTCACAATTGCGAGACCTATTGCATTACAAATGCTTGTTTTCCAAGTCACCATTCAGAAGATTTCACACTTTCCGTAAAGGCAGCTCTCTGGAAAAGGCTCTCCCTGGGGCAGGAAGGAAGGATGCAGGGAACGAGTACTTCTTACTGGCTCTGGTTCACACAACCCTTCCCTGCCATAAACACCCTCAAAAGCACCTCAGTCCTGGGATTCAGCACCACCTACTTTTCAATGATCTGTCACGACACATGAAGCGTCCCCTCTATCCTCCACAGACACTACAAACCGAGGCAACGTCACACTGGTCCGCCACTGAACCTCAACTGTGACTTGCGGCAGCAAACAAACTTCCGCTGCTTGGGCCCACAATGTAGCGCCGATATTTTAAAAACACCAGAGTTACCTACTGGTGCTTTATTAGTTCTCTGAAGTTCGGATAGTACCTTTAACAGTGGCCAACGCCTCAATCACACAAGGACAACCACTTTGATAGTCATAGAACATGAACAGAACTCTGAAAACTGATTTCAATTCTGTCATAACAACAACCAATCCAGTCGCGCAGACGTTAAGCCAACTTGCCCTGTAATCAACATCCGCACCACCATAGTGCCTAGCTGCGCCTCCACGCTGAAGAAGCACGAATACCTGGCATGTATCCATTCAAGGTAAATTTACACACAGCAGCGTCACCCCAGCACCACGCACTCAGCAGTGACATCTCACAACACGTAATAAACAGACAAGTACACACACATGGCCCAATCACGCAAGTGAACACAGATATGGCTTCTCGCCACACACACACACCTCTACATACAATATTGACATCCCACCACTCACATGTAAGTACATACACAAACAGGCACACACACAGCAGCGACATCCCACCACACACCTAGCCACACTGCAGTGGCCTTCCACAACACAAAGAAATCACATTGCGCCAGGCCACACACACACACTAAAAATATTCCGCACACACAAGCAGGCAAATACACACACAAACCGACGCAGCTTACAAACACCCCCTACCCAAGTGTCATCGTTGCAAATACACATACAGCAGTGATATTCCACTGTACACTACGTAGAATGTGCATACACACGGCCCACAAATAGCAGAAGAATCCTCATTGCTTTAAATGGGCGGGTAATGGTACTGTTCGGTACCGAGTATCAGCACTACTGTCTTTACCGTGATTTTGCATAATAAACATATCAACCCTTTAACCTTGAACATTAGCTTGACACCATAGCTGTTGTAGTGCAAATAAGCTTCCCGCAAGGCAAAAAGTTGAATAAATGCACACTGTCAGTGGAAGCACAAAACTCTTGCCTGAGCAGAATTGCAGGCATGTATAAAGTCAGGTGGTAACCAAAACCAGTGATGTTTACTGCCAAGCTCGCCAATCATGAGAACCCCACCCGAGCCACTGTTGTAGAAAAACAATGCATATGGGAGTAGAGTTCATAGGACAATCCCAGAAGACAGACAGCGCCAGAATCTCTTTTGGAACTCCTAGAAACCAGTAAACCAGGGCCAACCCATGTCACGATTATCCATACCTACAGAACTTCCACAAAAGACAAATTTGAAAGCTCTTGTCAAACAACCTTCGCTGCCTTAGGTTGGTAATGCGGTGTGATCAAGCAAGTCAGCACTCTCGTCTTTAGAACGAGTCTAATGGCCACAAGAAAACGCTGGAGTCCACAGCGCATGTGTGAGATTCGAGCGCCAAGTGGCACATCTACATTTGTGTTTGGTCAAATTCTTCTCTCCTAAAATCTCCACATAGAAAACGGAGAAACGAATGTTATTCATGCAAAATGCACAAGGCCAATATCTTGCCTGAAAACTGAAAGCAAGGGCATACCTTTCATACAAAATAAAGAGATACCAGCAGTTACACAAGGGGCCCTCAGTGCGGAAGCTCAACTGCACAGGTTGCATCAGGGGGAACTCTCTTCCTACATAGGGGGCACAGACAGGTGCTGCGCGCACATACACCACAAAGCACCGTCGTCCAAACCTGCGCCCCCTGCGACGATAACACACAGCTCTGCAATTTGTAGCAAATAGACGTAATAAATCAATATCACACTGTTTAATTTCCGACAACCCTTCAAATTCCACTTGGTTAACACCACCAAAACCCGGGGTGTAGCGTGGGCTCTTAGGGTACATTCAATGTGTTTCGATCTTCACAGTGCAAGTGCAAAAAAAATACAGATTTCTAATTTTGCTAACATAACAGCTTGGAGAACAGATAGATACGTTTGAATTGGTTAATTAATAGAGCTCAGCTAGTTCGTCGGTCGTGACTATGACTAATCACCTCAATTGTGTGGCCATGAATGAATGAAGGAAAAACACAGGTAGACAGTATGAACGTGGGAAAAACACAGTCACTCTACAGTTTTACCACGGCCAGCTGAACTTCCCTGTGGAGAAGATACCAGAAAGCTCGCTGGAATATTAAAAGCAGGGTCCCCCCAGGAACGGTGGCATCTGGCACTGAAAGCTTCACTTTCAAGCACGCTAAAAAAAAAACGCACCGAGCCAAAGAAACACGTTCAACGCCCCTACTTCGTCAAAGTGTTCATCAAAGATGTAAACAGCACAGACAACTACTAACACGTTGTTATAATCAACTGACTGGCAGGAGGAGACTGTTACCGTTTCCTGTGTAACAAGCCACAGTTAGTGCAGACCGCAGAGCGACAAGCCCACGTTATGCGCTTCCTGTGCCATGATTTTATGCAGCTTGGTAGTCTCGTCTTACACAGGCACTATCTTACTATCGCGGCGACTACACTAGTACTACACACACACTGACAAACAATCACCGCCCTCCCCACGTGATGAGTGATTCACAGATTCAGTGAATGATGACAGTGAGACTGACTGAGAGTACTAACTTTACTTACGTGACGGTCCAACAACGACGAACAGAGTGAGTCAAGTGAGAAGTGAAGTGGTGACGGTCTGCTGCCTGGCCTGCACCGGGGAAACGTCCCGGCGCGCACGTCATTGCATGGCCAATCACTGAATGGCTTCATATGCTGAAGTCACAGTGATTGGCCATGACTGGTAAGAGTGCTGAGCCTGCCCAGTCCAGCCAATCCTGGCGCTACATAAGCCCCAGGATTGGCTAGGGGGTCACACACACTACTCGCCCTGGCACCTTCTCAACGACGGGGCCCAGCCTGCGACACACCCCCTGGCCCCTTCGGTCCGCTCACTCAACTTGGCTGCTAACTCGCATGCGCTGGCAAGTTTCCGCCCGACATTATGATGCGCAGCAGAGTCACTGTCTGACACTGATGGTAATTGTAACCCAGCCCCAGCCCCACCCCCTGCGCACTCCCTATTCCTTCTGGTCTGTCCCGGAACTGAAGCGCTTCGCTGAGCTTCATTTTTATTTAGGTGCCTCTCTCTGCAGCCACAGCCGGTGCGTCCAACAGGCTTAGTGGGGCTACGCCCCTACGCCCCAATGGACGCACCGCTGCTGGCAAGGCACCAGCAATAGCAATGCTTCAGGAGACCCACCTAACAGGGACAACTTGTAAATCACTCGACAGATGGGGCTACGAATTGGCAGTACACTTGGAGTTTGCGACAGGCTCCCGCGGGGATCCTTATCATAAAACAGTACCCAATAGTCGTTAAGAAGAACTATACGGATGACCAAGGCCGGTTCCCGGCGCTGACCTGTCAGTGGGCGGGTTAGATGATCAATGTGGTTTCTATATATCTCCCCCCAGTGCTTCACTCATTGATATATCCTACGCTGGGTGCGTTCCTGTTACAACTTCCACAGGGCAACTTGATCACAGGCAGTGGCCTCAATGCAACATTAGACGATACCATGGACCGCACACCCGCAAGACACCAACACAGGACTCACTCGGCTCTCAATGATTTTTTAGAAACAAGGGGCCTAATAGATATCTGGAGGCTCTGCTTCCCACAGACACCTCAATACACATATCACTCGGGCGCCCACAACAGCCTCTCCAGAATAGACCACATACTGGTGACGGCGGGTAAAATAGGTCATTTTCTAGAAGTCACACACTTGCCAAGAGGCATTTCAGATCACTCTCCTATTAGTGCCCTCTATACATGGCAGACCACAACACGACTTAGGACAGACCCTATATATCCTGGGTACTTGAAAAACTCAGAATAGGGAAGGGGCTGCTGGACACCACCACATACTACTTTAGTGAAAATGCGACTTCGGTTACCTCACCACTCATTTTATGGGAGGCATATAAAACAGTCTTCCGTGGGCAGGCAATCTCACTGATAACAAATCATAGGATAGAGAAAGTCCGAATAGTGGAAACACTCGAACAAGAGGTAGACAAGCTAGAAAGAAAACAGAGGCGCGTCTCCTCTGACCCCACTACGCATCTGTTGCTCCTCAAAAACGGGAAAACAAAGACCACCTCTGGGAGGATGCTAAGGCACAACTTTCAGTAACACAGCACACGATATACGAAGTGGGTGACAAGGCGGGCAAGCTGCTAGCCTGGCTTGATAAACGCGGACAGATGGGTAACTTCAACTCCCTATGGGTGATACCACGCAAAACCCCCAAGATATACTAGACCTTTTAGCGCACCACTATGAACAGGTTTACACCTCCACACACGAACACACAGGAGGGGATGGAGGATTTCCTCTGCGATATCCGACTCCCTAAACTCACTGAGAATGAATCCCAAATTCTGGACGCGAAACTCTCAGCGGACAAGCTAACACTGGTAATCAATAAAATACAGTCAGGGAAAGCCCTCAGCCCCAATGGGATCCCCCATAGAATGGTTCAAACGCAACACAACAACACTCATGCCCTATCTTGTAGCAATGTTTGAGGCCAGTCTGGAGGTGGGGTAGCTGCCACGGGATCAAAGAAAGGTAACCATAGTGGCTATCCATAAACCTGGTAAGCCACCGAGGGAGTGCGCCTCTTATAGGCCCATCTCGTTAATAAACCCAGAAGCCAAGATTCTAGCCAAGACCTTGACCAAATAGACTTACACCCTGCCTAGCCAAATTAATACACCCAGACCAATCGGAATTCATGCCGGGGACGAATATAGCCCTGAATTTGCGACGCCTCCACTGTGTCCTGGGGCGCAAGCACACTTTACAAGAAGATGCTATAGTGCTCTCCTTAGATGCAAGAATGGCCTTCGACAGGGGCGGTGGGTGAGATTTTAAAGTGGTGGGGCGGAAAATCATTTGCATAGTGCATCGTAGCGAGCGCGCGAAGCGCGCGAGCCGGAACCCCAAAAGGGGGTTTTGGGGTGATAATCCCCCCCAAGAAAAATTTGAAAAAAAGAAGAAAAATCGTGCATTTTCAAGCAAATTTGAGAAAGCAGGAAGGTTAATAAAGCAATTGTGAAAGTGCAGTTATTACATTAATAGATGGCATAACATAGGTAGCTGCTTATTCAGTATTACCACAGAGCTTCATTCATTCCGTCCTATTATGCTCAGTTGCCGAATTCAGACTATAAGACTTTCATGGAAATATCAGCCCTAAGAGTAGAAGAAGTTGCACAGCAGTGTAATGGTTGTCAGGCTCATTCCGCAGGAGCGTCAGGAACTTGAAGAAAAGTCCACAGTCTTCCCCTACGGCCTTCCGACTCTATCAGACTCTAGAGTAACGAATGCAGGGAAACAAAACAAGGAAAGGCGGGGGAAGAAAAACAGGAAAGACTAACAATATACTGAATATAAAAGAGGCAGCGCTGTTACCGTGATTCTGGTTGAGCTGAGCTTTATACACACACTTCAAATAGGTCCACGCAAGTACCCCAAACATAACCTCTTCGTGAATTCTTAAAGAATAGGCAGGCTGTAAAGGAAGGAAGATGTTACACTCTATTCTTATCTACACCCCAGAAGTCTAAGAGATAACTTGCCCTTTGGGCAGTTCCTTAGGGTAAGGAGAAATTGTAAACTAAGGCATGACTATTTAAGGAATCAGATATCTTGATAAATACATTGCTTGAGGGGGCTACCCCTAAAGGGTCTGCTACAGCGCACACGAAAGTATGCGTAATACTACCAATGGGAACACTTACACACGACACATAGAGGAAAAAAAAGAGATGAACAGGTACGTTTCTGCACACGCAGCAACAAGATCAAACAAGTATTTGCAATGCAATAGGTCGAGAGTTTGAGCTATTGGCATTGTAAATGATAATGCCTTTCATTTATGTTTTAAAAACCAACACATAACTAAAAAGCATTGTCATGTACAATATCAAAAACTCAAACTCTCACAATTGCGAGACCTATTGCATTACAAATGCTTGTTTTCCAAGTCACCATTCAGAAGATTTCACACTTTCCGTAAAGGCAGCTCTCTGGAAAAGGCTCTCCCTGGGGCAGGAAGGAAGGATGCAGGGAACGAGTACTTCTTACTGGCTCTGGTTCACACAACCCTTCCCTGCCATAAACACCCTCAAAAGCACCTCAGTCCTGGGATTCAGCACCACCTACTTTTCAATGATCTGTCACGACACATGAAGCGTCCCCTCTATCCTCCACAGACACTACAAACCGAGGCAACGTCACACTGGTCCGCCACTGAACCTCAACTGTGACTTGCGGCAGCAAACAAACTTCCGCTGCTTGGGCCCACAATGTAGCGCCGATATTTTAAAAACACCAGAGTTACCTACTGGTGCTTTATTAGTTCTCTGAAGTTCGGATAGTACCTTTAACAGTGGCCAATGCCTCAATCACACAAGGACAACCACTTTGATAGTCATAGAACATGAACAGAACTCTGAAAGCTGATTTCAATTCTGTCATAACAACAACCAATCCAGTCGCGCAGACGTTAAGCCAACTTGCCCTGTAATCAACATCCGCACCACCATAGTGCCTAGCTGCGCCTCCACGCTGAAGAAGCACGAATACCTGGCATGTATCCATTCAAGGTAAATTTACACACAGCAGCGTCACCCCAGCACCACGCACTCAGCAGTGACATCTCACAACACGTAATAAACAGACAAGTACACACACATGGCCCAATCACGCAAGTGAACACAGATATGGCTTCTCGCCACACACACACACCTCTACATACAATATTGACATCCCACCACTCACATGTAAGTACATACACAAACAGGCACACACACAGCAGCGACATCCCACCACACACCTAGCCACACTGCAGTGGCCTTCCACAACACAAAGAAATCACATTGCGCCAGGCCACACACACACACTAAAAATATTCCGCACACACAAGCAGGCAAATACACACACAAACCGACGCAGCTTACAAACACCCCCTACCCAAGTGTCATCGTTGCAAATACACATACAGCAGTGATATTCCACTGTACACTACGTAGAATGTGCATACACACGGCCCACAAATAGCAGAAGAATCCTCATTGCTTTAAATGGGCGGGTAATGGTACTGTTCGGTACCGAGTATCAGCACTACTGTCTTTACCGTGATTTTGCATAATAAACATATCAACCCTTTAACCTTGAACATTAGCTTGACACCATAGCTGTTGTAGTGCAAATAAGCTTCCCGCAAGGCAAAAAGTTGAATAAATGCACACTGTCAGTGGAAGCACAAAACTCTTGCCTGAGCAGAATTGCAGGCATGTATAAAGTCAGGTGGTAACCAAAACCAGTGATGTTTACTGCCAAGCTCGCCAATCATGAGAACCCCACCCGAGCCACTGTTGTAGAAAAACAATGCATATGGGAGTAGAGTTCATAGGACAATCCCAGAAGACAGACAGCGCCAGAATCTCTTTTGGAACTCCTAGAAACCAGTAAACCAGGGCCAACCCATGTCACGATTATCCATACCTACAGAACTTCCACAAAAGACAAATTTGAAAGCTCTTGTCAAACAACCTTCGCTGCCTTAGGTTGGTAATGCGGTGTGATCAAGCAAGTCAGCACTCTCGTCTTTAGAACGAGTCTAATGGCCACAAGAAAACGCTGGAGTCCACAGCGCATGTGTGAGATTCGAGCGCCAAGTGGCACATCTACATTTGTGTTTGGTCAAATTCTTCTCTCCTAAAATCTCCACATAGAAAACGGAGAAACGAATGTTATTCATGCAAAATGCACAAGGCCAATATCTTGCCTGAAAACTGAAAGCAAGGGCATACCTTTCATACAAAATAAAGAGATACCAGCAGTTACACAAGGGGCCCTCAGTGCGGAAGCTCAACTGCACAGGTTGCATCAGGGGGAACTCTCTTCCTACATAGGGGGCACAGACAGGTGCTGCGCGCACATACACCACAAAGCACCGTCGTCCAAACCTGCGCCCCCTGCGACGATAACACACAGCTCTGCAATTTGTAGCAAATAGACGTAATAAATCAATATCACACTGTTTAATTTCCGACAACCCTTCAAATTCCACTTGATTAACACCACCAAAACCCGGGGTGTAGCGTGGGCTCTTAGGGTACATTCAATGTGTTTCGATCTTCACAGTGCAAGTGCAAAAAAAATACAGATTTCTAATTTTGCTAACATAACAGCTTGGAGAACAGATAGATACGTTTGAATTGGTTAATTAATAGAGCTCAGCTAGTTCGTCGGTCGTGACTATGACTAATCACCTCAATTGTGTGGCCATGAATGAATGAAGGAAAAACACAGGTAGACAGTATGAACGTGGGAAAAACACAGTCACTCTACAGTTTTACCACGGCCAGCTGAACTTCCCTGTGGAGAAGATACCAGAAAGCTCGCTGGAATATTAAAAGCAGGGTCCCCCCAGGAACGGTGGCATCTGGCACTGAAAGCTTCACTTTCAAGCACGCTAAAAAAAAAAGCACCGAGCCAAAGAAACACGTTCAACGCCCCTACTTCGTCAAAGTGTTCATCAAAGATGTAAACAGCACAGACAACTACTAACACGTTGTTATAATCAACTGACTGGCAGGAGGAGACTGTTACCGTTTCCTGTGTAACAAGCCACAGTTAGTGCAGACCGCAGAGCGACAAGCCCACGTTATGCGCTTCCTGTGCCATGATTTTATGCAGCTTGGTAGTCTCGTCTTACACAGGCACTATCTTACTATCGCGGCGACTACACTAGTACTACACACACACTGACAAACAATCACCGCCCTCCCCACGTGATGAGTGATTCACAGATTCAGTGAATGATGACAGTGAGACTGACTGAGAGTACTAACTTTACTTACGTGACGGTCCAACAACGACGAACAGAGTGAGTCAAGTGAGAAGTGAAGTGGTGACGGTCTGCTGCCTGGCCTGCACCGGGGAAACGTCCCGGCGCGCACGTCATTGCATGGCCAATCACTGAATGGCTTCATATGCTGAAGTCACAGTGATTGGCCATGACTGGTAAGAGTGCTGAGCCTGCCCAGTCCAGCCAATCCTGGCGCTACATAAGCCCCAGGATTGGCTAGGGGGTCACACACACTACTCGCCCTGGCACCTTCTCAACGACGGGGCCCAGCCTGCGACACACCCCCTGGCCCCTTCGGTCCGCTCACTCAACTTGGCTGCTAACTCGCATGCGCTGGCAAGTTTCCGCCCGACATTATGATGCGCAGCAGAGTCACTGTCTGACACTGATGGTAATTGTAACCCAGCCCCAGCCCCACCCCCTGCGCACTCCCTATTCCTTCTGGTCTGTCCCGGAACTGAAGCGCTTCGCTGAGCTTCATTTTTATTTAGGTGCCTCTCTCTGCAGCCACAGCCGGTGCGTCCAACAGGCTTAGTGGGGCTACGCCCCTACGCCCCAATGGACGCACCGCTGCTGGCAAGGCACCAGCAATAGCAATGCTTCAGGAGACCCACCTAACAGGGACAACTTGTAAATCACTCGACAGATGGGGCTACGAATTGGCAGTACACTTGGAGTTTGCGACAGGCTCCCGCGGGGATCCTTATCATAAAACAGTACCCAATAGTCGTTAAGAAGAACTATACGGATGACCAAGGCCGGTTCCCGGCGCTGACCTGTCAGTGGGCGGGTTAGATGATCAATGTGGTTTCTATATATCTCCCCCCAGTGCTTCACTCATTGATATATCCTACGCTGGGTGCGTTCCTGTTACAACTTCCACAGGGCAACTTGATCACAGGCAGTGGCCTCAATGCAACATTAGACGATACCATGGACCGCACACCCGCAAGACACCAACACAGGACTCACTCGGCTCTCAATGATTTTTTAGAAACAAGGGGCCTAATAGATATCTGGAGGCTCTGCTTCCCACAGACACCTCAATATACATATCACTCGGGCGCCCACAACAGCCTCTCCAGAATAGACCACATACTGGTGACGGCGGGTAAAATAGGTCATTTTCTAGAAGTCACACACTTGCCAAGAGGCATTTCAGATCACTCTCCTATTAGTGCCCTCTATACATGGCAGACCACAACACGACTTAGGACAGACCCTATATATCCTGGGTACTTGAAAAACTCAGAATAGGGAAGGGGCTGCTGGACACCACCACATACTACTTTAGTGAAAATGCGACTTCGGTTACCTCACCACTCATTTTATGGGAGGCATATAAAACAGTCTTCCGTGGGCAGGCAATCTCACTGATAACAAATCATAGGATAGAGAAAGTCCGAATAGTGGAAACACTCGAACAAGAGGTAGACAAGCTAGAAAGAAAACAGAGGCGCGTCTCCTCTGACCCCACTACGCATCTGTTGCTCCTCAAAAACGGGAAAACAAAGACCACCTCTGGGAGGATGCTAAGGCACAACTTTCAGTAACACAGCACACGATATACGAAGTGGGTGACAAGGCGGGCAAGCTGCTAGCCTGGCTTGATAAACGCGGACAGATGGGTAACTTCAACTCCCTATGGGTGATACCACGCAAAACCCCCAAGATATACTAGACCTTTTAGCGCACCACTATGAACAGGTTTACACCTCCACACACGAACACACAGGAGGGGATGGAGGATTTCCTCTGCGATATCCGACTCCCTAAACTCACTGAGAATGAATCCCAAATTCTGGACGCGAAACTCTCAGCGGACAAGCTAACACTGGTAATCAATAAAATACAGTCAGGGAAAGCCCTCAGCCCCAATGGGATCCCCCATAGAATGGTTCAAACGCAACACAACAACACTCATGCCCTATCTTGTAGCAATGTTTGAGGCCAGTCTGGAGGTGGGGTAGCTGCCACGGGATCAAAGAAAGGTAACCATAGTGGCTATCCATAAACCTGGTAAGCCACCGAGGGAGTGCGCCTCTTATAGGCCCATCTCGTTAATAAACCCAGAAGCCAAGATTCTAGCCAAGACCTTGACCAAATAGACTTACACCCTGCCTAGCCAAATTAATACACCCAGACCAATCGGAATTCATGCCGGGGACGAATATAGCCCTGAATTTGCGACGCCTCCACTGTGTCCTGGGGCGCAAGCACACTTTACAAGAAGATGCTATAGTGCTCTCCTTAGATGCAAGAATGGCCTTCGACAGGGGCGGTGGGTGAGATTTTAAAGTGGTGGGGCGGAAAATCATTTGCATAGTGCATCGTAGCGAGCGCGCGAAGCGCGCGAGCCGGAACCCCAAAAGGGGGGTTTGGGGGGATAATCCCCCCCAAGAAAAATTTGAAAAAAAGAAGAAAAATCGTGCATTTTCAAGCAAATTTGAGAAAGCAGGAAGGTTAATAAAGCAATTGTGAAAGTGCAGTTATTACATTAATAGATGGCATAACATAGGTAGCTGCTTATTCAGTATTACCACAGAGCTTCATTCATTCCGTCCTATTATGCTCAGTTGCCGAATTCAGACTATAAGACTTTCATGGAAATATCAGCCCTAAGAGTAGAAGAAGTTGCACAGCAGTGTAATGGTTGTCAGGCTCATTCCGCAGGAGCGTCAGGAACTTGAAGAAAAGTCCACAGTCTTCCCCTACGGCCTTCCGACTCTATCAGACTCTAGAGTAACGAATGCAGGGAAACAAAACAAGGAAAGGCGGGGGAAGAAAAACAGGAAAGACTAACAATATACTGAATATAAAAGAGGAGGCGCTGTTACCGTGATTCTGGTTGAGCTGAGCTTTATACACACACTTCACATAGGTCCACGCAAGTACCCCAAACATAACCTCTTCGTGAATTCTTAAAGAATAGGCAGGCTGTAAAGGAAGGAAGATGTTACACTCTATTCTTATCTACACCCCAGAAGTCTAAGAGATAACTTGCCCTTTGGGCAGTTCCTTAGGGTAAGGAGAAATTGTAAACTAAGGCATGACTATTTAAGGAATCAGATATCTTGATAAATACATTGCTTGAGGGGGCTACCCCTAAAGGGTCTGCTACAGCGCACACGAAAGTATGCGTAATACTACCAATGGGAACACTTACACACGACACATAGAGGAAAAAAAAGAGATGAACAGGTACGTTTCTGCACACGCAGCAACAAGATCAAACAAGTATTTGCAATGCAATAGGTCGAGAGTTTGAGCTATTGGCATTGTAAATGATAATGCCTTTCATTTATGTTTTAAAAACCAACACATAACTAAAAAGCATTGTCATGTACAATATCAAAAACTCAAACTCTCACAATTGCGAGACCTATTGCATTACAAATGCTTGTTTTCCAAGTCACCATTCAGAAGATTTCACACTTTCCGTAAAGGCAGCTCTCTGGAAAAGGCTCTCCCTGGGGCAGGAAGGAAGGATGCAGGGAACGAGTACTTCTTACTGGCTCTGGTTCACACAACCCTTCCCTGCCATAAACACCCTCAAAAGCACCTCAGTCCTGGGATTCAGCACCACCTACTTTTCAATGATCTGTCACGACACATGAAGCGTCCCCTCTATCCTCCACAGACACTACAAACCGAGGCAACGTCACACTGGTCCGCCACTGAACCTCAACTGTGACTTGCGGCAGCAAACAAACTTCCGCTGCTTGGGCCCACAATGTAGCGCCGATATTTTAAAAACACCAGAGTTACCTACTGGTGCTTTATTAGTTCTCTGAAGTTCGGATAGTACCTTTAACAGTGGCCAACGCCTCAATCACACAAGGACAACCACTTTGATAGTCATAGAACATGAACAGAACTCTGAAAGCTGATTTCAATTCTGTCATAACAACAACCAATCCAGTCGCGCAGACGTTAAGCCAACTTGCCCTGTAATCAACATCCGCACCACCATAGTGCCTAGCTGCGCCTCCACGCTGAAGAAGCACGAATACCTGGCATGTATCCATTCAAGGTAAATTTACACACAGCAGCGTCACCCCAGCACCACGCACTCAGCAGTGACATCTCACAACACGTAATAAACAGACAAGTACACACACATGGCCCAATCACGCAAGTGAACACAGATATGGCTTCTCGCCACACACACACACCTCTACATACAATATTGACATCCCACCACTCACATGTAAGTACATACACAAACAGGCACACACACAGCAGCGACATCCCACCACACACCTAGCCACACTGCAGTGGCCTTCCACAACACAAAGAAATCACATTGCGCCAGGCCACACACACACACTAAAAATATTCCGCACACACAAGCAGGCAAATACACACACAAACCGACGCAGCTTACAAACACCCCCTACCCAAGTGTCATCGTTGCAAATACACATACAGCAGTGATATTCCACTGTACACTACGTAGAATGTGCATACACACGGCCCACAAATAGCAGAAGAATCCTCATTGCTTTAAATGGGCGGGTAATGGTACTGTTCGGTACCGAGTATCAGCACTACTGTCTTTACCGTGATTTTGCATAATAAACATATCAACCCTTTAACCTTGAACATTAGCTTGACACCATAGCTGTTGTAGTGCAAATAAGCTTCCCGCAAGGCAAAAAGTTGAATAAATGCACACTGTCAGTGGAAGCACAAAACTCTTGCCTGAGCAGAATTGCAGGCATGTATAAAGTCAGGTGGTAACCAAAACCAGTGATGTTTACTGCCAAGCTCGCCAATCATGAGAACCCCACCCGAGCCACTGTTGTAGAAAAACAATGCATATGGGAGTAGAGTTCATAGGACAATCCCAGAAGACAGACAGCGCCAGAATCTCTTTTGGAACTCCTAGAAACCAGTAAACCAGGGCCAACCCATGTCACGATTATCCATACCTACAGAACTTCCACAAAAGACAAATTTGAAAGCTCTTGTCAAACAACCTTCGCTGCCTTAGGTTGGTAATGCGGTGTGATCAAGCAAGTCAGCACTCTCGTCTTTAGAACGAGTCTAATGGCCACAAGAAAACGCTGGAGTCCACAGCGCATGTGTGAGATTCGAGCGCCAAGTGGCACATCTACATTTGTGTTTGGTCAAATTCTTCTCTCCTAAAATCTCCACATAGAAAACGGAGAAACGAATGTTATTCATGCAAAATGCACAAGGCCAATATCTTGCCTGAAAACTGAAAGCAAGGGCATACCTTTCATACAAAATAAAGAGATACCAGCAGTTACACAAGGGGCCCTCAGTGCGGAAGCTCAACTGCACAGGTTGCATCAGGGGGAACTCTCTTCCTACATAGGGGGCACAGACAGGTGCTGCGCGCACATACACCACAAAGCACCGTCGTCCAAACCTGCGC
Organism: Lissotriton vulgaris; assembly: GCF_964263255.1. Classification (NCBI taxonomy): domain Eukaryota; kingdom Metazoa; phylum Chordata; class Amphibia; order Caudata; family Salamandridae; genus Lissotriton; species Lissotriton vulgaris. The sequence continues at coordinate 49,340 of NW_028254059.1, forward strand.
CCCCTGCGACGATAACACACAGCTCTGCAATTTGTAGCAAATAGACGTAATAAATCAATATCACACTGTTTAATTTCCGACAACCCTTCAAATTCCACTTGATTAACACCACCAAAACCCGGGGTGTAGCGTGGGCTCTTAGGGTACATTCAATGTGTTTCGATCTTCACAGTGCAAGTGCAAAAAAAATACAGATTTCTAATTTTGCTAACATAACAGCTTGGAGAACAGATAGATACGTTTGAATTGGTTAATTAATAGAGCTCAGCTAGTTCGTCGGTCGTGACTATGACTAATCACCTCAATTGTGTGGCCATGAATGAATGAAGGAAAAACACAGGTAGACAGTATGAACGTGGGAAAAACACAGTCACTCTACAGTTTTACCACGGCCAGCTGAACTTCCCTGTGGAGAAGATACCAGAAAGCTCGCTGGAATATTAAAAGCAGGGTCCCCCCAGGAACGGTGGCATCTGGCACTGAAAGCTTCACTTTCAAGCACGCTAAAAAAAAAACGCACCGAGCCAAAGAAACACGTTCAACGCCCCTACTTCGTCAAAGTGTTCATCAAAGATGTAAACAGCACAGACAACTACTAACACGTTGTTATAATCAACTGACTGGCAGGAGGAGACTGTTACCGTTTCCTGTGTAACAAGCCACAGTTAGTGCAGACCGCAGAGCGACAAGCCCACGTTATGCGCTTCCTGTGCCATGATTTTATGCAGCTTGGTAGTCTCGTCTTACACAGGCACTATCTTACTATCGCGGCGACTACACTAGTACTACACACACACTGACAAACAATCACCGCCCTCCCCACGTGATGAGTGATTCACAGATTCAGTGAATGATGACAGTGAGACTGACTGAGAGTACTAACTTTACTTACGTGACGGTCCAACAACGACGAACAGAGTGAGTCAAGTGAGAAGTGAAGTGGTGACGGTCTGCTGCCTGGCCTGCACCGGGGAAACGTCCCGGCGCGCACGTCATTGCATGGCCAATCACTGAATGGCTTCATATGCTGAAGTCACAGTGATTGGCCATGACTGGTAAGAGTGCTGAGCCTGCCCAGTCCAGCCAATCCTGGCGCTACATAAGCCCCAGGATTGGCTAGGGGGTCACACACACTACTCGCCCTGGCACCTTCTCAACGACGGGGCCCAGCCTGCGACACACCCCCTGGCCCCTTCGGTCCGCTCACTCAACTTGGCTGCTAACTCGCATGCGCTGGCAAGTTTCCGCCCGACATTATGATGCGCAGCAGAGTCACTGTCTGACACTGATGGTAATTGTAACCCAGCCCCAGCCCCACCCCCTGCGCACTCCCTATTCCTTCTGGTCTGTCCCGGAACTGAAGCGCTTCGCTGAGCTTCATTTTTATTTAGGTGCCTCTCTCTGCAGCCACAGCCGGTGCGTCCAACAGGCTTAGTGGGGCTACGCCCCTACGCCCCAATGGACGCACCGCTGCTGGCCTTCGATACAGTCGAGTGGCCATTCATGTTTGCCGTTCTCAAAAAACTGGGCTTTGGGCCAAAGTTCTGCTCTTTGGTAAAACTACTCTATACTAATCCCCTGGCACATGTGGTAGCAAATGGGCACATCTCAAGGGAATTTCCGCTGCATTGGGGCACGCAACAAGGCTGCCTGTTATCTCCATTGCTCTTTGCCCAAATACTGAAGCCCCTGGCAGCCTGATTGCGGCAAGACCAGATCATTTGCGGGCTATGCTGGACTCCCAACTGTGAGGATCGTATATCTCTGTACGCAGACGATATCCTCCTATACCTGGCCTCTCCTAGATGGTCTCTGTCTTGTCTCTTGGACATTTGTGGATCCTACTGGAGATTTTCAGGCTACACAATATATTGTGCAAAGTAGGTGCTGTACGTCCTGCATGGCCCTCCACCACATCTGCCAGATGGGTGTGACGTGACAATAGTGCAGGATCATTTTAAATACTTAGAGATTCATATCACACATGACCCAGAGGTTTTTGTGACCCTAAATATCCAAGCCCCCCCTACACTGGCTCCAAAGACACACCAAACACTGGCAAGCGCTAACACTCCGAGGTAGAGTGGCACTCTTCAAAAATGATGGTATTGCCACGCTTCCTTTACACTTTTCAAAATACACCATTCTAGGACCCCCAGTCTTACTTTCGAGCCATAGAGGCAGAGGTCACCAAGCTCCTCTGCAATAACAAGCCAGCCCGCATAGCAATGACAAAACTCTACGGAACATGGTCCAATGGAGGGATAGCTCTCCCAAGTGTCCAGACATACTACTGGGCGTCACAACTAAATGTGATCAATCACTGGCTGCATGTCCCACCCTGTCCAGTCCCTACGGTCTGAACAGGGTGGAACTGGGAGACAGGGGCCCCTACCGTGCACTATACAACAAACCGCGGACCTTGTTGGCTCCAACGCACCACATGCTCCAAATATAGCATATAGCATGTAGGAAACTGGGATGGCAAAACACAATCACACAAGCAACGCCGCTTTGGGTCACTGACAGGATGGGCAGATTAGGCAAAAGTAAAGGCTTTCAGTGTTGGTATGCTATAGGCATATCTAAAGTCTGGGATCTTTGGATAAGGGGGAAGATGCTCACAATTGCGCAACTCCAATCACAATATGAGATGGCACAAACAGAACATTTCCGTTACTACCAAATAAAACACGCTACTGGGCGTCACAACTAAATGTGATCAATCACTAGCTGCATGTCCCACCCTGTCCAGGCCCTACGGTCTGGACAGGGTGGAACTGGGAGACAGGGGCCCCTACCGTGCACTATACAACAAACCCCGCACCCTGTTGGGTCCAACGCACCACACGCTCCAAATATGGCATATAGCATGTTGGAAACTGGGATGGCATAACACAATCACACAAGCAACGCCGCTTTGGGTCACTGACAGGTTGGGCAGGTTCGGCAAAAGTAAAGCCTTTCAGTGTTGGTATGCTATAGGCATATCTAAAGTCTGGGATCTTTGGGTCAGGGGGAAGATGCTCACATTTGCGCAACTCCAATCACAATATGAGATGGCAAAAACAGAACAGTTCCGTTACTACCAAATAAAACACGCCTTAGAAGCAGCAATCCCCCCGGCACTAACCTGCCTGAGGCCTCACCACTAGAAGATAGACTACTCACAGAACATATGGACAAGAAAGCAATCTCCATGATGTATCGAAAAATTATTAATAACATGCCTGACTCCATGCAAAAGCTCTGAGACAAATGGAGCGTGGAATAGGGAGAATTGGATGATACCGATTGGCAGGGCGCACTGGCCTCACCTAGGGAGGTGGCAATCCCATCCAGACTCTGTCTGGTACAGCTTAAAATCCTACACAGAACTTATTACACAAGAACAACACTCTGCAAAATAGGGGAGATTGGCACTTTCTTCCACGCTATATGGGACTGCCCTGCGATAATGCAATACTGGGTTTCAGTAATGGGCACCATCATACGACTGACTGGAAGCCCAGTCCAGCTAGAACCCAAACGCTGTTTACTGAACTTATCGGAGGCCACAGACCTTAATTCCACAAGACAAACATGGGCAACCCTAGGTATGATGCTAGCCAAAAGAAACATCACAAAGCATTGGGGAGTATCCGCCACCACCACACTCACGGAATGGTGTAGAGATAAGGACATGGCTATAATAGCAGAAAAGACTGTGTATGTACGTAGGGGGTGTCCGAAAATATGGATGCGACTTTGGGAGGGATGGAACACATGCAGAGGAGGATTGTGTACCTTACCAACAATATTCCAAGACCAAGAAGCACTGTAAATGGGTGGTTCACAACGCTGTATCGAGATAAGCCCATGTTGAGGTGTTGCATGAGCATTAATGTAATGTTTTTAAAGAAATCATAACCTATTGATCTGACACATTGATTGAATGTAAAGATATATAAAATGTGCTACTTTATTGATGTGCCTTTATCTATGAAAAAATAAAAACGGTATAAAAAAAAAGACAATAATTCAAATTACTGTATTTGGACTTCTATTTTTTGAGTGCTTGGGTAGTAAGTTCTTTCCTGTATTATTTCTAAACTGGTCTCAACCAACCAACATGGCTATATCCCCGGCAGAGGAACCACCGACCATATTCGTCGGGTGATCAAGCTCTTTGATGCGACGGATAGTGCTTGAGGTAGTGGGGTATTCACTGAACAGCAACAAGACGCAGCTGGTCGTGAACAGAGAAATTGCAACACAGGACCCGTGGGTGGTGGAGCAGGCAGTTTATTTAGGGGTTAGTGTCATTGCAGAACAGGACCAGATTATGGAGATCATTGTTGCCCCGATGATTGAAAAAACTAAAAGGGACTTTTCTAGCGGGTCAAGTTACACTTATCGATTGCGGGATGATGCAAGGCTATTTTTGCCATCCCGCACCATCGCACTTGAGTTTTCAAGCTCCTGATTTAAATGAGTGGCTGCTCTAATATCCATAATTATCTGGTTTTACGGTAAAATAAGGAGAACAAATTGATTTTTGTCTCTACCTAGAGAGAGAGGGGAGTGGGCCCTTCCTAATCTCAAGCTTTATCAACTAGCCGCCACCCTGCAATATATGTACCCACCTTTAGAAAGCAATTCGGCGATCAAGGAACTGGAGAACATGTTCCATCTATTTATGAGCTGTTGACCGGGGAGGATGCCAAGGGCTGTTTGTTAAAAAATGTTGAACTCAGTTAATATTAAAAAGTGGGTTTAAGACACTGATGGCAGCTTTTAAAAATCGGGTGGGCCCGCGGAAAAAGAGGGATCTAAAGAGGTTGAACTGGGATACAACTATAAAGAGGAATGCACAACTTCCAGGCATATTCCATGATTGATTCCTGCTTGCTGAGGTGGAAGAAGAGGCATTGGTTTGTGAAGTTGGGGGACTTCTTTCAGAAACAAACTTTGTTATCGTTTGAGGAACTTCGGGCCAGATTTGATATTAGCTCAAGGGATTTTTTAAACATCTTCAAGTATGTGATTTTTTGCACCGGAAGGGGGGGGGTAGCTGGGTTCTCTATGGTGAATATGCTGGACTTGTTATTAGCGAGGCTGATTGCACGAAAACTGATCTGTATGCAAGCTTGAGTGCTGACGCCCCTGATGATCTGGAGAAGCACAACACTAAATGGCAGCAGAGACTCAACTCTGGGGATCTCAGCTTTTATGAATCCCGGGATCTGAGCCACGCAGTACTTCGCTCCTCGGGCTTGCAGGCTCAGCACAAAACAGTATTTGACCTACAGCTGGATCTATTCTAGGGGAAATCCTCTGCACCAACATTGGTTTGACTCCTCAGACTTTGCTCCTTTTGATACAGGAAGCAGGTATGGATCTATGAGTTTATATGGCCATGGAAGGTTGTTGCATGTGCATCGCTTCCACTTGGCTGGATCCACAGTCTTCTTCGTTTTCGCAATGGCAGGGGCAGTTTTTGTCTATCATTAATCTAGAAATGGCATTGTATGAGCGTCAAGGAAGAAGGGCCAGGCAGAAGGGGATGAACATCTGGGGGCCCCTGTCAGATTGGGTTATGCCCGTCGGCTGGCCTCAGATTCTTCTGTAGGAGGATTTGCTATCAAGACTACATGTAGGAACGCTCATTGCACTTCATGGGTTTGGAATGTGTATGCACAACTACATGTAGGAACGCTCATTGCACTTCATGGGTTTGGAATGTGTATGCACAAGTACAGCACTTTGTGACAAGATGAATTGGCTATTGGATTTATCATATGGATGGGCTGCCTGAATTCTCTGTACAGTTATATATTAGATTCTCTGTGGGATTGTACCAATGTTGCTTACATGGTTTTTTTTGTATGCAGGCCCAAAGGTCCAAGCTGCGTACTAGACATATGAATTCTAATGGTCCCTATATCTATTTGAATAGGGTATGAATTTTTCTCTCATGTACTGAGTCTCTCGTTTGGTGCCATATTTTTGATGAATTTGATTCTATTCCTGCTGATGTGCACGCTCTCTCCCTGCACTTATTTATTGTATTGATGAAGTAAAAGTTGGAAAGCAGTAATACAATTGATTTAAATGAAAACAAAAAAGGACTCAGGAAACACAAAAAACGAGTGTTCCATTTGCAGTGTGGGGGTAAATGCAGGTCCATCGCTTGAGTAAAACATAGTAAATGTTTAAGCATTAATTGCACTGATAGTCAATGGGCCTGAAGGGAACTACTTTGTATGCAAATGTGAACATTGTGCAAGAGCGGAATGCCATCGGTCACAGTCAGTGACACCTGCAGCTGAAGTGGGCTGACCCTTATCCCATGCTGTAGTGGGTGGAGCAAAACATAAACAGCACTACAGCAGACCAATCAATGAGAAGGGCTGACTGAAAGCCCTGTTAATCTGTATGGCATTTATAATTTAATTAAAAACAAAATGTATTGGCTAACGCCAGACCTAATGACCCAACTCTTAAGTGAACCTGAGCATGACCCACGCAAAAGGGAAAGAGGTTGGATTCTGAGTGAAGCATCACCATGAGGGACATCTAATACCAATATATGGAAGGCCTCTCCCAGACATATTGATGACACTACTTGCCCTAGAAAGAGATGAGATACTGGCCCCACCTACCTTACAACACATCACACATGTTGGTGCTCTGAAACTCCTGATCTGTCTGTCCACCCAGAGGGTGGCGGCATGCTTGGATAGGCCTTTAAGGAGACGAGGGTCAATATCACTCAATAAGCTCTAGTGTCCAAAGACTGATACTATATTAATGCCATAGTGCCAATTTTAGGAAAAAGCACCTTTTGTATCGTCACGTCCCCACTTTTTGCTTCAATGCTGATGGTTATGACTCAGTTCATGCTCTGGAGCCTGTTGCCCAGGCCCCAGTGCCAGTGCTCTCTCCCTAAAACTGTGATGTGTAAATTGGCAATCCCACATGACAAGAACGTTACCCCCCTTATAAGTCCTTAGTATATGATAGCAGTGGTAACCTGGGCCTGAATGGTAAAGGGGTCCCCAGGGTTTGCAGAACTATTTGTGCCACCCTTAGTGAACCGAATAAACTACTGACAGCAGGCCTGCCATTGCAGACTTCAGTAGTGGTGCAAAGCGTTTAAACTCAACTTTATCCTCACAATTTATGGCAAAGTCAATGCACTATCTTTGATATGTGCCAGTCACTCTTAAGGAAGACTTCCTAAAGTACAGATGGCAAGATGCATCATATCAAAGGTATGGACATGTAAGTGCAAGCTTATATAACCCTAAAGTGCCCTTAACAATATAAAGACACTATATGTGATAGACAGTCTGTAGGATAACATGAGCTGGCCCGGGCAAACCCAAGGTTGGCAACTCCATTATGGTACAGCCTTAATATGTTAAGTTTGGTACCAAACAACATGTCTTCTCACCTCTGACACAAATCTTGTGTTGAGGGTGATGTGGCATGAACCCAGGTGGCTACCTTAGAGGTTGACCACCTGGTTGCTCCAGCTTTTCTGTGCTTCCACTGGCACACTTCCCACATTTGCTGCCACCAAAAACAGGATTCTGACCTCCTGCCAGGAAGTGCGATCACTTCCAAGAGTCAGGAACAAAGGTTTGGGCAGGAAGGAGGTCACACCTCCTCTCTCCCAGGCAGGCTAATGAAGTGACACATCTAGGAGGTGAGCTTAAAGGCTGCACCGCCTCTGATAGGAATCAAGGCTGACTCCCAGAGAAGGAAACAGCCCTCCCCCTGCCCTAGGCACATTTGCATCTGGACAGATGGGAAATTAGCTATTCAAGGAAGTGTTCACCCACAGAAGGCTAGCCAGGGTGGACAGCCCAGTCTGTACACTGGTAGATGGGGTTCTGCCATTTTTAGTAGTGGCAACATATAGGGTTCTGGGTAGAAAAGCTGACACATACCCCAGATGTGGTCATTTCAGAGGCGGACTAGCTGTAAGCACTCGTACCACATTGGCTCCTTGCTTCCACGCCCCTAAGCCCCCTAAATCTAGGATTTAAGGGACACCCCTTACACCAGAACCTCCGTTCTGCACAACCTGCATCAAAGAGGAAAGAAGAAGATACCCTTGTCTGTGGACCTGCAGAAATGAAAAGAGGTATACCCTACACCTGTGGGAACATTCCTGGAACTGCCTTATCAAGACTCTTCTTATGCTTTCCTTCAGTTTCACCAGACAGAGGGGGCCCTGTGAAAGCCTTAAGCACCCTCAGATTACTCTAGACTAGTGGCACTAGCATCCTGCAAACTGAAGGTAAATCAACGCTCCGGATCCGCAAAAAGACTGTATCTCAGACCGTATGTCTGAGCACCTAAACAAATACACAGAATTGCTTGAAATGTCTGAGCGGCGGATCTCTGAGGTAGAGGAAGCACAGATTGAGGTAAACAGCACCCAGAAGTAAATGGATAAAGCGTTAACTATTCTTCAGGATAAGGCGGAGGATCTTGAAGCCAGGTCCAGGCGCAGTAACCTGCGCATTACGGGCCTTCCAGAATCAACCACCATCAGGGTTATGGAGGTGTTCGTGGAGAAACTCCTCAGAGACCCGCTGGGTGCTGAAAGATTTTCTCCTATGTTTATCGTGCAACTTGCACACCACTCCCTGGGGCATCACCCTCCTTCGGGTACCCCCGCACCCTATCATTGCCAAATTACTTAACTACCGCGACAGAGATGCAGCTCTCAAGAAAGCCAGAGAATTAGGTGAATTACAGTTTGAAGGCTCTGTACTTTCTCTGTTTCCGGATTTCACGCTTAGAGTTCAGCAGGCTAGGAGGCAATTCACCCTGATGAAACGTAAGCTAAAGGCATAGCATATTGAATATGCAATGCTCTACCCAGCGAGGCTCAGGGTTGTAGTTAATGGCTCTACGAAGATTTTTACTGACCTTAAGGCCCTTCAAAAAGCTCTCAAAGATTAGAAAATGGTGGAGCGGAACAAGAAGCCCTTGTGCTCTGGAGAAGTTGAGGCAAGCTTAAGTGGTAACCTGGACGATAACGACTGACTTTGTCTGATGACGCAAGTAACCCAGCAGCTTTTTTTTCCTCCTGGTCTGTTGTTGATTGTCATACAAGATGCTATTGTAATGACAATGTTTTAGTTATATTCCTTTTATTGCAGCTGAGGGCTGTCCCACTAATTCTTGCAATGAGCCGAGAAATCGAGCCCAATCCGTGATATGCCTATATAAGTATCATGCACACCTAGTAGAATGAGGTAGTGCAAATATGGTTGTCGGCGGCCTTTTCCCCGGGGTCCATTTCTGTTTAGACGTCACTGTTGGTTTTGTTTGTTGAAGACTGTTATGTCTGGCTACATCCGCCTACATGGGTTACACCCAGGAAGTCTTCTTGTCCATTTTTTTTGCTACATGACTATTCGTACTTAATATTGTGCTAAGGTGTGTTATTTTGTAGGGTGGGGACATGGTCTTACATGACTAGTTGGGAAAGGCATTGCGCGGGTGGGGGAGGGTTGGGTTTTTGTTCTGTATACACAGTTGGTGTGCACGGTCATGATGTGCGAGTAAATCACTCTGCAGTCCCATATAACTGCTTGAATAGGTCAATATGAGTAGACAACGACAGTCACTAGACAACACTCCTTGACGTCTGCCAGGGAAAGTTAATTTCTTTCATAGCCTTTGCTATCTGGGGATCACTGCACCCCTGAGGTGCCAATTCCAATTTACAAGCTTTTTCTTCAAACAGGTAAGCCTACCCCTGATTGAGCATAACACTCCATGTCACGGGCATCGAGGTATCCGTTTCCCTAACTATAATTTGATCATGTCCGCTTATGCGGATGAAATGTTAATATACACTCGGGATCCCGCCATCAACTTTCCCCCTTTAATCTGTGAAGTTATAAAATTTGGAGGCCTATTGGGATTAAAAATGAAATGGGATAAATCCATCATATTTCCACTCACCCCTTTGATGGACCCGTTCAACTTGGACTCTTAAATGGACCAATGAGTCGGTCCGATACTTAGGTATACAAATGCACACTGATTCTGAAGTGGTGTTCCGCGACAACTACAATAGGGCAATCGCTAAGTTGGAGAGCGATATTGAGAGGTGGATCAAGTTGCCATTTTCTCTGGTAGGCCGTGTATCTCTGATGAAGATGATAGTCTTGCCTAGACTACTGTTCCTCTTCACTAACATATCTATGGTGATGCTTTAATATTTTTTTTTGAATCTCAAGGCTTTGATGGTAAGACTCAGAAGGGGAAAGACAAGCGAACCCTACTCGCAACGGAAACAGGGTAGTTAGTTTAGAACAGGGAAAACAATGGTTCCTGTGGAATAGTATACAACTATGTATAATTGTATTTATGCGCAATCGTGATGTAAAGGATTATAGTGATGTCATAGACAGAGGAGACAGAGACTCTACTAATTCTGTTTGCACACACAGGTTTGTATTATTTACACAATATATATATATATATATATATATATATATATATATATATATATATATATATATAACAATTTAAAGCAGTTTAGTGACAAGAAGTGACAGTATTTACAAGATTTCACGTAGTTTTTAATTGAAAAGCGACCAAATTATATTTTCTCAGGATTTCTACAGCCACTTTACACAATAATAAGTGCTGTAACAGTGTTTCACTTTCAAAACTGTTTCGATGGCGTTTGGACCCTCTTTAGGATGTAGGGTCTCATCAGGACCTATGGTACTTGGTGACATCTATGGAGAAAAATGAGAATAGTGTAAAGAAAAGTGCAGGGATCTTATGAGGATGTACTTATTGTAGCTAGGAGTATTTCCATTACCTGGATTGTAAACCGCACAGTATACGTGAGAAGGAATGTGTGCCAACCGTGAGATGTAAAGAAAAAGATACTTACAGGGAAACCCAGCCGGGTTCCGTAGTATGAAGAAAATTAAGGAAGAGAGAGAGAGTGATTAGGGATATACAGATGGCAGAGGGCTCAGAGCATTTAGACTGTATAACAAATGTTGGGGAATTTACCCCTGTGTGTAGGTTGTAAACTGACGGTCTGGATGAGGGAGCGGGATGTAGATCTAGGTCTGGTGCGGGGTCCTATAGGAAAGGAGGGATAGTGAGTATCGTGTAACCAGGCAGGGTTGGTGGATGATGGTAAACAGTATATGTGCTTACCGAGTTTGTAACACACAATTGTTACTGATGAGGGAGCGAGCCAACTATGTAGGGTGTGGGTGTCCGCTTTGTTGTTTCAGAGTTAATCTGAAATGAGAGGAAACTGTATGATTAGGTTAACGAAGGGCTTCTTTTATAGCGGAGGATTGTTCGTGATAATCACGGCCTGCATCTTACCTAGATGGAGAAGAACCCACAAAACACGAAGGATATGTGTTAACGGCTCGGTAGCGAGGTCCGAGTGCCGTGGTGCGATGACGGCGGACCCCATGAGACACAGGGTGAAGATTTGCCTTTTCAAATTCAAAAGCTTTATTCGACAGTAAGTCATAAAAGCACATACAATAAACAAACTATCACAATACACAATAAATATTACATAAACAATACACAAAATAAAAAAGTTATTACATTCAATTTGGTTACTATTGAATCAAGGAAACTATTAAAATTAATATCTAATAATTTAAAATTACTTCCTGAATTAAAAAACGACGTATTTTTAAAAAGAATAATTCCCTATGGTTAGCTAGCAGCAAAAGACATTAAAGTGAGTGTGCGGATAATCCAAACCCATCTCAAAAATTTGGCTAATGCAATAGCTATGGGTGGGGAGCTATCAGAGCCTAATATTCTTAAAGCTTCAATGTGCCTCACGGTACCCAGAGATAAACAAATGGGTCTCAGCCATTTACGCCGCGGGCTGCATAGAGGGGACATACAAAAAATAAATGAGCTACAGTCTCTGCCACATCTAGACAATTATGACATTTTTCATCTTGAGATGGCGCCCATTTATGAGTGAAAGCTTTTAATGGTAAAGTTCCTATCCTAAATTGGAAGTATAGTTTACGATCAAGGGGACTCTCAATTTTATCCCAATATACTTCACATGCCGGCCAAGATTTGTGATCTAAAAAACGGCCTGTCAAGTTGGTATTCATACAGGACCGATATTGTAACATCTGAACCATTTCCCAATATTTTTCCTTCAGTTGGTTTTTTGTGGGGAATTTCGCAATCTCTGGTTCATCCCATAAAAGACTTAGATCCAACTTTACTAAGAGAGACCTTAAGTCTTTTAACCACTGAAATTTATAAAAACAATCTACACAAATCACATCCTTCAGACCCTGAGCATAGTGAATAAGTTCAGGTGTGGTCCAGATTCGTCTCCAATAAAGAAGTGGGCGAAGCCTTGCCAAATCCACCACATTTTTTCTGCCCAGGTCTAATAAGAGCGGAACCACTGGAGTACTTTGGAGAACACCAATTAAACCACGTAAAAATGTATTTTCAGCTTTTGCTAGGTGACTCAAATTATTAAATCCCCATAACTCTGCTCCATAAAGGGCAGAGCTTATCACTTAGGTGTTATATATTTCCATAGCTGGAGTAATTGGTTTTGTGAAAGAGGATTTATGTTTAGAGGATAATATACCTACAAGCTGGTGCAATTTTAAGATGCTCTTATCCGTGTGACTTTTCCATCCCATGTCGTCCTGTAACATTATACCTAGGTAGGTGAAAGCGTCCACCTGCTCTAAAGGGATGTTATTCAGAAAAATTCGACCTTTAAAAGGTTTGTGCTGAGTTAATGACATGAACTTTGTTTTTGTGGTGTTGACCTCAAGCCCCCGCAAGTTGCAAAATTCCCCAAAAGCATTAACAGCCTTCTGTAGGCCATATGGGGTCCTGGAGATAATCAGAGTGTTGTCCGCAAACATGAGGACAGGTACGCGAACCCCAGCTCGTATGGGGGCATCAGTGGGGGATCTAGAAAGATGGTCCACAATGCCATTGATACATAAGGAAAACAGTGTGGGGGCCAAGACACAACCCTGCCGAACACCACGTTCGACAGGGAATGAATCGGTAACCTCACCCTGTGATCCCCATCTGATCCTGGCACAGTTACTCTCATGTAAGCGAACGAGAAGAGTCAATAATTCCGGTGCCATCTCCAGTTCTTCAAGAACTCTCCAGAGTTTGTGACGAGGTACCAAATCAAAGGCCGACCTCAAGTCGACAAATACCGCGTAGAGCGACCCTTTAATCAAGACCACGTTTCTCCAGTAGATTGTAAGGAAATGGAAGAATTGGTCTATTAAACTTGTACATGGGCGAAAGCCTGCTTGAAATGGAGAAAGTATGTTATTTTCCTCAGCCCACGACTGTTCTTTAATTTGGACGAAGCGGCCCATTACCTTTTGTGCTGAATCTATAAGGCTAATAGGCCTATAATTACTAGGGAGGGATTTGTCTCCCTTTTTAAAAACAGGGATTATTTCTGCTCCCTTCCACGAAGGTGGAATAGGAGCTCCCTTTGCCACTGAATTAGCCAAAAGTGCAAAATACTGGCACCAGGTAGGTCTATCACTTAGGAAAACATCCGCGGGGATACCATCCATGCCTGGGGCTCTTCCACTTGTCACGCAGTCTAATGCTAGATCAACATCTTTAGTAGAGAATACCTGGTTTTGATCAAAAATATGAAGGATTATCGTCCGTTGTCGGGATACAGGCATACTGAGGTTTAAAAAAATCTAACCACTAGGATTGCGCGACATTATTTTAAGGAGATTCTGCACATCCTCCCCTGTCCCATTTAACAATATTCCAAAATTGCTTGGGATCTTTAGCTTCACGAGCATTTTTCATGTCCCTCCACTTTTCTTGATCCCACTCTCTTTTTGCCGCCCTCCGCGTGAGCCTGTAAAAATCCCTTGCCTCTCTTACTTCAGCGATATTCTTAGATTTTAATGCTACGCTCAATTTATGGCGAGCAAGTTTACAGTCCTCATTGTACCACCTTGCCAGGTTAGTGTATGAGCCTTGACTATCTGTTTTTAACTCTTTAGAGAAGAATGTTTTTAAGCTAGAGAAGAGACGGTATGTGCTTCTAGCATGACTTGAGGAAAATCCACGCCATTGGTTTGAGAGTTTAGATAGGATAATTCACTCACATCCACTGCTTTAAGCTCAGTCAATTTGTCGATAAATTTATTCCACTTAACGTGGCACATGTTATTAGAAGCAACAATATCAAGTGTTAATACCCCTCTCCTCACTGGCTCCACTGTATCCCCCTTCTGAGATCCAAATGTGAAACAAAGGGGGTTGTGGTCGCTTTCCAATCAGGATTTAATTACCATGTCTACAAGACTATGCCATAATCTTATATCTACCAGCAAATAATCTATACGGCTCCTATTACGTCCATTATCAAACGTATTTGCTCCCAGTTGGTCAGAGGGAGTTCGCCCATTTTCCGCTCTAAGGCCTCTCTCTAGGCATAAAGCCTTTAATTGAATTGCAGTTGCGGACCATCTTTTTACGGCTGGAATACCAAGTTTGGGGATACCCCATCTGGAGTCTTGATCTGCTGAGAGATCCTGATCCTCTTGCCCGAGTGGTTCAAAAGTGGTGTTAAAATCCCCAGCCACAATAGGAACAATTTCATCTGGTAAGGACTCTAGCTGTGTGTCAAGAGCGGCTATAGTCTCAGAAATGTTCCCCCCATTTGACCCCCTAGCATAAACATTCAGAATAGCCAGCCAGCAATTTTGGGTCCATTCAATCTTTTTTTTTTTTTTTTTTGGAAAACCTTTATTTACCAAAATAAGTACACCGCTATTCAGCCATACATCCCGGAGGCCAGGCAGCATCGTTTTGCATCTCGGAACCATGTACAAAAACAAGGCACAGGAGTGGTCAGGTTTCATTTTGCGATAGAAACTTTAAATTATCAATAACGACAACCAGAGTCGAAAAGAGAAACAGAATGAAAGAGAGAGAGGAAAGAGCAGAGGAAGGTAAAAAGAAAAAGAAACAAGGCTGAGGACAAGCGAAATGTTGTAGGCACATATCACTGGGAGGGGGCGGGGTTAGCACCTCTATCTCAACAACATGATGTGTAACAAATGTATAGACGGGGAGCGGAGATTCAGGATACCAAGCTTGGAACATTGGGAAGGGGGAGCTACGGAGACAGACGGACCTCAGGCGGTGTCATCTCAGGGGGTACACAAATATCTCCTCTGTACGAGTTTCACGCTCCCCACACCGATCCCCACATCCTGGGCCTGCCCCGGGCTACATAAACAGTCTTCTCATGGAGCATGCACCAGTCCATATTGGACTTCCACAGGCCGATCGTGGGGGGCGCGGGGGCGCCCCATTTCTGGGCTATGTCTCTTTTGGCTATCATATTGCCCAGGGTGACCCATCGGGTCTGGGCCACATTGTAATCATTCGGGCCCCAGACGTTCAGAAGGCAGCGTCGGGCCTCCGCAGGCAGGGTCACACCGGTCACAGCTCTCATCACCTCATGCACCCGTCCCCAGAACTGGGCAACCTCCGGGCACTCCCAGATAATGTGCATAAAGGTAGCCACTACACCACATCCCCTCCTGCACAACCCATCCTGGGAGAGACCCATGTGTATCAACCTGGGGCCCGTGATGTAAATCCTGTGTAGGACCTTTAACTGAACAAGTCTCAGCCTAGCCGAGATCGCCACCTCCTTAGGCGAAGAAACCGCTGACTGCCACTCCTCATCATCCATTTCAATCCCATCGTTCACCCAGAGGTCCCTCAGTTTCACCAGTAGGTCAGTCCTAACATTGATAAGCTTTTTATAAGCCAAGGAGATGGCGCTATCCGGCATATGGCCGTCCAGTATTCTGTCCTCTAGCGGAGATGACTCAGGCACTTTCTCCCCCACAGGTATAGAAGATGTGAGAGCGTGTCGAAGCTGTGCGTAACGGAAGTATTCTGTTTTACCCAGTTGGAACTCGGCCTGTAGTGCTTCGAAAGATTTTACCTCCCCTCTGGTCATCATATCGGCAACCTTCGAGATACCAATAAGGTCCCATCTGTCGAACCCTTTGGAGTGCCACAGTTTCTCAAGCAGGTCAGAATCGAATAGGGGAGTAGCCATAGTGAGTTTGCCCTGCCAGCCCAAAGTCTTGGTCACCGCCCTCCACAGGTGCACCGCAGTTTTAGTGGGTCCCGTTAGCTTCCGATCCAGAGACCTAGAGTACAACGCCCTGTAGTAGTTCCCATCATTCATGAGCCAATGATCCATGGCATATCCAGGTTTGACTGCCGGTCCATAAAAACCGTGGTTAACTGCCGCCAACTGAGACGCCCAGTAATAGCGACGGATGTCGGGTAAGGCGATACCGCCATCATACCACGGTATAGTTAGCTTGGTTATAGATATCCGTGGCCTGCCATCCCACAGCAGGCTATGCTGTAGGCTCTCAACCTCTCCAAAGTATTTGGCCGGTACCGGGTCTTGCGTGTTCTGGAGCGCGTAGAGGAACCGCGGCAAAGACATCATTTTGAACAGCGCCGCCCGGCCCAGCAGCGATATCGGTAGCTTTTTCCAACCCTCCACGTCTCGCCGCAGCCTCACCAAAGGAGGGAGCAGGTTATGAGCGTAACGGGCACGGGCATCCTTTGAAACATAGATGCCCAGGTACTTGAAGCCCTGTTGTGCAATCTGGATAGTACAGCCGCGAGGGAGGCGCGGGGTAGCACCACACAACGCGTAGAGGGAGGACTTGGACCAGTTAATGACCAGGCCCGAGTAAGCACCAAAGGTGCCCAATAAGTCAAACACCACTATCAGGGACCGGCATGGAGACGTAAGATACAAAAGGATGTCGTCGGCATGGAGCGATATTCGATCCTCAAAGCCCGGCGACCATGTGATACCCGCAACATCGGGATGCACCCGGATCCATGCCGCCAACGGCTCGAGCGCTAGAGCAAACAGGAGCGGCGACAGCGGGCATCCCTGTCTGGTACCCCTGCGCAAGGCAAAGGAGGCAGACAGTCGACCATTCACCGTCACATTGGCAAGCGGGGAAGAGTAAAGGAGCCGGACCCCGCCAATGTATTCGGGCCCAAACCCAAATTAAGCAAGCACGGCCCACAGGTAATTCCACTCAAGTGAGTCGAACGCCATAGTTGCATCCAGCGAGGCAAGAACCGTCGGTGCCGTGAGCAACTGTGCCCGCGCCATAACTGCGTGGAGCCTCCTGAGATTTAGAGCCGTGTTACGGTGTGATATGAATCCGGACTGGTCCGGGTGAACCAGATCCGAGATCACTCCCACCAGCCGATTAGCCAATAGCTTTGCCAAAATTTTAGGCTCGGCGTTCAGCAGGGAAATAGGACGATAGGAACGGCAGAGATCACGAGGCTTCCCCTCCTTGTGTATGACCACGATAGTGGCCAGTCGTTGGTCAAACGGGAGCTCTCCAGTCTCACGGGCCGCCAGGAACATATTTCTCAGAGGCGCAGCAACGGTGTCAGCCCTGAGCTTATACAGTTCCACCGGAATACCATTGGGCCCCGGTGCTTTACCGGAGCGCAGCGACCTGATCGCCAGCGCTACCTCATCCACCGTCATGCCCCGGTCCATATCCTCCCGCTCAGTATCAGACAAACAGGGAAGCTCGATCTCCTCCAAAAAGGAGGCCGAGTCGGATTCGGATCAGGCAGAAGCGGACGTGTAGACCGCCTCGAAGTAGTCCGCAAACGTTTCGGCGACAGCGGCAAGGTCAGTCACGACCAGGCCGTCCTCGCCCAGGATCTCTGGTACCACTCGGGACGCAAGTTCCCTCTTATCCAGCCATGCAAGAAGCTTGCCCGCTTTATCCCCAGCGTCATATATCCTGCCCTGCTGTTCCCTGCTCATCGCCTTGGCCGCGTCAGTAGCAGTGGCCCTAAGTTCCGACTGTTTCAGGGCAAGAGCATGGAGCAATTCCGGAGTCGGTCCCAGGGCCAGCTGAGAATTAAGATCAGCAATATCCAACTCCAGCCGAACCAAGTCTACATCCCGTTTCCTGCGCGCCTCGGCTATCAAGGAGAAGGCCTCTCCTCTAAGAACAGTTTTGAAGGCCTCCCAAAGGGAAACGGCCGAGTCAACAGAGCCAGAGTTCTTGGCAAAATAAAGATCAATAGATTTCGCCAGGAGATCGCGGGTCTTAGGGTTGCGAAAATACCAGGGGTTAATAGGCGCAACTCTCGACGTCGCCACGATGTGAAAGTCGAAAGACACCCAGACCGGGGAGTGGTCAGAAATACCCCTAGCCATGAGACGGGCGGTAGAGACCGACTGTGCCTGGGCAGCAGGTGTCAGGACGTAATCGATGCGGGAAAGACTACCGTGAGGCCCGGAGTGGAAGGTGTATTGTCTCTGGGTAGGGTGCAGGAGCCGCCAACAATCAACCAGGCCCATGGCGGCAATGAAGTCCGGGAGCCAGGATTGTGCACTACGTAGGTCTCTGGATGGGAAGCGGTCCAGGTCACCTGAAACTACAGAGTTGAAATCCCCCCCCAGAATCAACAGACCCTCCGGGAGTCCTAAAATGGCGCCGCCAAGATCTTGAAAAGTGGATGTTTGCAGCCCCGGGGGGACGTAAACCGAAACCAAAACCAAAGTGCGCCCCTCCCACCTGCACGCCACTGCGACATAACGGCCCCTATCATCAATCAAGGTAGACTCCACCTCCACGGGAAGGGACATGCGCACCATGATGCCCACCCCACGGGACCCCGTAGAGAACCCCGAATGGGCCACCATTTTAAACCCTCTCCTGTTCAGAGCCCTACAGGTGTTGCCGACAAGATGGGTTTCCTGCAAAAGAACAACATCTGGGGCACAACGTTTAAGCATTTGCAAAACAACACCACGTTTGATTCGATCCCCCAGCCCATTAACGTTCCAACTCAACAGATTCAATGATTTACCCCCCATCATCAAGGACGCCCCACCCCATCACCCCCCCCCGGAACTCAGCCCACGAGACAGGAGCATCAGAACAATAGAACCTCAGCCATGACAAGTTTAGAAAGAATAGTACAAACAGTAAAGACAAACCCCATCGACCCCCCACCCTGCACCCCTGCATTAGACTAAAAGCCACCCCAACTAGCAGTGTGCCTGTCGCCCCTTAAACTAACCTACAAGAAGCCCTAGAGGAGAAAGAGACATCCTATCCCCCCCCCATCACCCCCCATATCGAAAGTGCAGAAGTGATAATAACAAGAAAAACAATAGTCAAGGTCGGTGCCAGCCGCAGCAACCCTCCCATAAAAAGTCACAGGCAAATTGTTCATTCCCGGGAACCTGAGCCTCCTGCACCATCCTCCGTCTGGTCCTCCGGCTCCGTCCGCCGCTGAGGCAAAGTGTCCAACCAGTCCCCCGCCGCATCTGGAAGGTCAAAAAACATTGCCCGGTTGCCATGCTCGATGCGGAGTTTCGCAGGATAAAGCATGGAGTAGCGCATCCCCAACTCCCTAAGCCGCCGCTTCACACCAGTAAAACTTTGCCAGCGTTTCTGGACAGCCTGAGTAAAGTCAGGGAAAAAATTGATATCAGCGTTCTGGAATCGCAACGGGCCAGCGCTCCTCGATGCCTGCAAAATGGCGTCCCGGTCCCTATAGTTAAAGAGTCTCGCAATGATGGGGCGAGGGGCAGCACCCGACTTCGGTGGGCCACCCGGGATCCTGTGAGCCCTCTCAACCGAGAAAAACTTGCTCAGTCCTCCCGGCGCCAAGTTCTTGACCACCAAGTCCTCCACAAAGAGTTCAACCGAATCTTCCTCGGCCTTCTCCGGCACTCCCGTGATGCGTACATTCTGGCGCCGCGCCCGTCCCTCGAAATCGTCGAACCGGCGCGCAAGCATCCCATTAGCCAGTTTCAAGTCGCGGACCTCAGTCTGTACGTCCGACATGTCGTTGGTCAGGCTCGATGTCTTGAGGTCCAGCGACTTCACCTTGTCATTTGTCTTGCCAAGATCGGCCCTAATGAGATTAAGTTCGATCTTCAGAGCATCCACTTTGGTGGACAGCGCTTCATGTAGGCTATGCATCTCAGCCTTCACGCCAGCAATAGCACCCATCACGTCCCGAAGTGTGATCTCAGGATCCTCAGGGGACACGTCCCGCAACGAGTCTTTAGTTCGACCCGTCATAACCGGTGACCCCTTCGATTGAGAGAATCGTTCTGGAATAGTAGATTGGGACTGGGTCGGCTTCCTGCTGACCCTTGGAGGCTTCCCTTTGTCCGAGTCCCCTCTACCCGCCATATTGAAACGCTGTGGCAGGATAGCCCAGGGGGAGGGGCAGGTCACCAAGCGCGCCTTCTGCCGGCACAAGAGTTGCGACAATAAGGTCCCAAAGAGCCACCAAAGGGAGAGTGTAGCGAGGATTTCCCGGGCCAGCAGGTCCAGACAGTCAAATAGGCCCGATCAGGGCGTTCCGTGGCAGGCCATCACCTAGACCCAACGGTGCCAGCCAGTGACACAGCCGGGGACCGCCAACTTCACGACGGCATAACTCGGTCCCGGAGGCTCGGATTTTCGATCCGGGAACGGGCGCCGCTTCAGCACCAGCTCAGCTAGTAATTCCCACCGTCGTGGGACAGGATAGGTGGCAGGATCTTTGCGGAGGATCGGGAGGTCTTCGGAGCTCCGAGCTCACGCGGCCATCTTGGTCGACCGCGAAGCTCCTCCCTCCGGTCCATTCAATCTTGACCATCAAAATATCCTCGACTGGGGACAAAATATGCAAGACTTTACAGCATAAACTCTGGCGAACCCAAACCACAGGCCACCTGCAGGACGACCTTTAGATTTTTTTTTTTGCAGGGATATAGAAATTAAGGAACTCCACACGACAAACTGGGACGACGGACCAAGACTCCTGGAAGAGGCAAATATCAAACTGGTCTATAAAGCTACACCATTCTGGGGACAGTAGTTTACTACCAATGCCTGCAACATTCCATGAGAGAAGCGACACGTTTTCTTTAATTTACGGGGCTATACTAACAGATGGAACCCTCTCTATTCTTACTAATGTGTCACTCTCTCTAGCTGGTATTTGCTCGGTAGCGATAGTTTTGGTGATCAATGAGGTGGCCGGGGTTTGATTCTTTATACCGACTCCTATATCTATGATGGAATTGGGATATTCCACTAAGGAAGTATTCAATTCTTGTATGACCCTAATGTTACTCCGTACACTAACCAAGGAGGGGACAGGCAGCATGTTATCTAAATAAGTAGCCACATGATTTTGTACGTGGGGCACAATGTTTCTGATACCAGGCAATGTGTTTCTCAATGGCTACTAGTGTCGTCCTTTAGTCAATCGCATGCCTCCCTGTCAGTCAAAACACCAAAACGATTCCTCAAGTCTACTCCTTCAAACAAGGTTGGAATTTTCCTCCCAGGTGGCAGACATGCAAGCAGTCGATTTGATCTAAAACTCAGGGATCTACTTGTACACCATGTCCTATCATAGAAAAATTCCAGAGTTAAAGGTATTACTGCAGAGCCCCTTTGTTGGGGAGGGAGCAAGTTTGCCAACACATTAGGTAACACTTCAGGACCAGAAAAGTTCACGGCTATACAATCTGCCCTAAATCTTTTCTTATGGTGACCGACCCAAGACTCCCTTCTGGCCATGATTACTTCTCTTGCTAATTGCTGGCTACCCCTGTCCGTTATCTTCATATTATTAATCAGCCAATGCAACGCTTTATCCATTAAGGATACTGAAGATTCCACTTGGCCTTGACCCAGAGGCGGAACAGAGGCGGACACAGAGGCGGAACAAGAACTAGAGGTGTGGCCTCTGGAAAAAACTGGAAGGGCTCCTTCTCTAAGTTCGGTTTATGTGTACTCAAGGTGGATACTGGGGGAATGACTAAAGGGTGGCCGCTCTCGAGATTTGCATGCTCACTAATGGGATTTAACGTGACGCTATTTAGAGCAGAATTATGGGTGGTTAAACCATCCAGAAAAGAGGGAGGATGGAGTATACTCTTAGCTACAGGGATCTGTGGGTCCTGCTCCGTTTGCTTTACTAACTGACCTGCAATGTCATGAGTTACTGGAGCTAACATTATAGGAAAATCGCTCAAAGGGACCGGACCACGTTTTTGCTCAAGAGCTAAAACTCTTTCTTCAATTGAGGTTAGTCTATTTATAATGGGAACCAAAATTAATTCTAGGTTCTCATTAAATGTTACCCAAAGTGAATTAGAAATATCTTCCATCGATGGCTGATTATTAGGAAGAGGATGTTTAATTAATTTGGGCTTTGGTTTTGGATGCCTTGCTACCCTCTGTTGTTTAACTTTATTTGGGGGTGCCAAACCGCCAGTTCTGGTACATCTCCTAGTAATCGAGCGGGTGGCGGCGAAGAATTACACAATGAGGCATCATCAATGAGGCCTGTAGGGGATACATTTTGAGACTGGTCTTGAACACTCATAGATGTACAGGGTGGGCCAACCAAATCTATCAAGTCCCAAGGTAATCCAGGAGTTAGAGTTATTGACTGAGAATCAACATCCTCTGGGATGTCATGCACAATAGCAGTGATAGTGCGACCTGGATCCGTAGAAAGTCGCCTTTCAGTTCTTTCTATTTCCTCTGTTATTAAACTGGTCACTTTCACTAAGTACGAGTCCGGAGTAGCCCCTTCCTTTTCCTTCGGTTTATCGGTCCTCTTCTTTCCCATTATTGACTAGTAAGAAGAGATATAGTATATTACAGTGCCTGTCTTTGAAACAAATGTCAGAGGAGGGGCCCGGCCCGACCTCCTCCGGCCACCGACGGCCACAGACGGCCCGCCCTTTGCCCGGGCTTAGCCCGGCGCCGCCCGCACGCATCCTGCGACGCAGGGGCTCTCCTCGATTTTAATTCGCCTCTGGGTGTGGAGTAGGCGTGTGCGGCTTCCTTCCTGCTGCTAAGGTCTCTGGGCAATGTAGTCCCCCTCCCTGCGGCCGGGCTGAGATGTAAGAAGGCAGCTGCGGCGGGGGGAGACTGGGATCAGGGACAGGGATCCTTGTGCTGGAAGCAAAGAGCAGGGTGTCAAGGTCAGTCCCATTGATGCAGATAGAGCCCCCACTCCACCGGGGCTCTCCTCGATTTTAAAGCGCCTCCGGGCGCGGAGTAGGCATGTGCGGCTTCCTTCCTGCCGCTAAGGTCTCTGGGCAATGTAGACCCCTCCCTGCGGCAGCGCCAAGATATAAGAAGGCAGCTTCGGCGGGGGGAGACTGGCGTCAGGGACAGGGAGCCTTGTGCTGGAAGCAAGGAGCAGGGTGTCAAGGTCAGTCCCATTGATGCAGATAGAGCCCCCTCAAGATTTGCATATTGCTGGGTCTGATCTGAGGTGGCGAAGTGAGCTAAAGAATGATGATGGATTCAACCCAGATCTGTGACTGGGGGTGAGTGTCTGAAAAGTTTCAGCACTCCGTCCACCATCTCCTTGTGTTTTAATTAATGTCTGAGTCATCTGATATCACGTTCTTTCCAGACTTCACAAAACATTTACATCACAGAGGAAATCATTTGAATGAGTTAAGAGAAAGATGAGAGCCGTACACCTTGTACGCCTGCTACTGTTTATGGCCCAACTGGAAGTATTCCACACATCTAAGACTTTCTTCTTGACTACTTTGTGTGAGGCTGGGACTGCGTAGCAGAACGTAAAGACCTGAGGGGACCACCATGATTTGCTCAGGAAGAACCACAGGCCAGAGAACAATGACCTTCACTGCTCGGGGACAAGCAGCAAAGACACAGGTACAGCAGAGGCACATCTTATTCACACATCGCTGATGCTGCAGGATACGCAAACATTAGATGCATAGAAACTCTGATGCAGACTGTGAAGTAGATGTAACCACCACCCAGCAAATCCTTATCTTACAAGCGTACGAACCGGAAAGCAACACTTCACTTCACTTTGATAACTTTATTTCGGTCAAAGACCATAAAAGTGCAATAAAATATATACAAGCACAGTGTTAAAATATAAATACATCGAAGTTAAAAAATTATTAAACAATGGATATCAAAGGAGTAGTTAAAATAAAAGCGGTGGTCCCTTAGTCCTTATGGATATTGCGCATCTTCTCCTCCACATGCCGACAAGAAACCGGGAAACAGCAAAGACAATGGGAGGGGTAGTGTCATAGGTTAAGACGCTTCAGGCAAGAGCACAGTGCCTAAAACCCAAATTATCAAAGTGGAATGATCCAACACTTCCGAATTTCACCATATCCTGGGCAGAAAAAGAGGATGTGTATAATGTCTTCCCTGGCATGATTGCAGGCAGGGCAGTTAGCCTTCGTCGCTTTTGCCCATCTTGAAGTGAATTCCCCGACTGGTAGAGAGCCGTGTCTCAGTTGGATGTATAGCTTTCTTGCCAGTGGAGGCTGCACCAGGTCCAAGAATGCCTCCATCCTGAATTCAACTTTTGTTGTGAGGAACTCATTGGACAGTCTGCCCAGGGAATTTGAGCAGTGTAGCATTTTAAGGTTGTGCGCTTTTACAGCTGCCACCAGGACAGTCCTTTGGATCCTCAAGCAGCTATCCTCCGGTGTATCCCAAAGTTGGGGAAGGCCGATTTGGTAGAAAAGAGACTTAACATGTGCCAACCATGGTATGTTCTTGGTCTTTAACTGCCCCTAAATGATTTTGAATTCTGCTCTAAATGGTTCCAGCAATGGCACAGACCAGAGCCTTCTCCAATAGAGCAGAGGTCGGGCTGCCGCCAGCTCAGTAATAGGTTCCAGGCCCAGGTCCAAGCGTAATGGGAGCAGAGGCGCACTTTGCGGGAGACCAAACAAATGGCGCATGAAGGAGTGTTCCACTTTCATTAGGTTACATGTGTTAATGTGTCCCCAGAGTTCTGCAGCGTATAAGGCTGCAGACCTGACCTGTTTTTTATATATCTCTAGGGCAGGGGTAACCGGTTTAAAGGATAAGGCGCTGCAAAATCTGCCTATGCCATCCATTATCTGTGTAAGTCTCAGGGAGGATTTAGAGACTTGCAGGTCCCATGTGAATTGTTCTGTCAGAGTCACTCCCAAGTATGTGAAGGTCTTGACTCGTTCAAGGGGGGTTCCGTTCAATGTGGGGTTGGGGCGGGTGTGCCTCGGGGGGTTGAAGATCATAAACTTGGTTTTCTCCAGATTGATCTCCAAACCCCGCGAGGCGCAGAAAGAAACAAACCCATCCAAAACCCGCTGGATGCCCGCTGATGTCCGCGACAACAGCAAGGTGTCGTCCGCGAACATCAGAGCGTGCACCCTGCCAGTGGCCAGGCGTGGTGCATCATTATCCCTGACACAATTGAGTCTGTCTATCAGGCCATTGACATATAAGCTAAAGAGGGTAGGGGCTAGTACGCAGCCCTGGCGCACTCCTCGTGTGACAGGGAAACGATCAGATAATTCCCCGTTCTTCCCACACCTCACCTGAGCATAATTCCCAGTGTGGAGCCGGGTTATGGAGTCTAGTAAATAAGGAGGAAGCAACATGCTGTTTCTCAACTGACCTACTGCATTAGGGTTTGAATGTAGTTTTAGGATGGAGTGATAGATATTGCTTCATCAGGGCAGTGGTAGGTTGGAAATCCCTTGTATGGAAGAGTTGGGTGGGAGTTTAAGGGTCATTCCCTTTCAAGGTTAACATATTACAGTTAATTAAAGATGAAGAAGGAAGCATGCAAAGCTATTGTTAGAATAAGGGACCAGGCTTTGGTTCACCAGGACAGAAACGAATCATTCCCTGGAAGGGAGGGTGCTAGAAAATAAAACAGCCATGTGGGACTCACCAACCTACAAAGAAGTACGTAAATTGATTTTGATTCACACAGAATACCACAGTGAGCCTCATAAAATGGAAATTGATCGGTATATACAACATGCAAAGAAACCTACATGATGTCAGGTAATAAACAAAGCATCTACTGGCCTGGCTAAGCAAGAGGGAAGAGGAAGCAAGTTGGGCAGGAGAAATCCTTTGCAGGAATTTGTGGATTCTTACACAGTTCTGTGCCATGTGAGATAGATACGTTTGGACTTGGAAACCAGTTCTTTATGGCTAACCTATCTCTCTTGAGAATGCAATGGAGAACACTGGCAACTAAGACTGAGACATAAGAGTAGAAGAATTGGCAGACTCCATCCAGCAGATGAGGAGTGATAGACTCCCATGACCAAAGACCTTACCACTGCAGTTAAAAGATCACGGGCTAGATGTAGGAAGCCTAATACCGGTTGGTAACAGCGGAAATTACCGAATTTCGGCTGTTACCGACCGGTATTAGGCATTTGAGATGTAGGGGCCTAATTTAAGGATTCGGTAATTTACCGAATCGGTAATTTAAGGAATCGGTAAATTACCGATTAGGTAAATTACCGAATCCTTAATGTAGTAAGCACTCAAGTGAGTGCTTTTCACTTGTAAGGAATGGTTATTTAACACCAACTACAAGTTGGTGGTAAATAACGAAAACCGTTTTTTAACAGTGCCATGTGGCAGACATACATGCCCTTAGGGCATGTATGTGTGCCACATGTGCACCCATGCACTATTCAGGGGTGCAACAGGGTGTCAATGTGACACCCTGCCACCCTTCTAGGTTTCCCCCTTTTACCGATTCGGTATTTACCGATTCGGCATTCCCCATTCATTCATATGGGCCTCCAGGCCCATAGGAATGAATGGGGAATACCGAATCGGTAAATACCGAATCGGTATTTACCGAATTTTACCTATTCGGTAAAAATTACTGAATGTATACCTGCATACCATTTACCGATTCTAAAATAGCGAATCGTTAAAATTCAGTATTTTAGAATCGGTAAATGGTATTTACCTACAACTGGCCCCTAGCCTGGTGCAGCCTGGCTCACATGCTTAGAGAGGTGCTAGTAGAAGAGGAGATGCCAATCACCTACATGCTTCCCAAGTGACTGGATACCCTCTCAGGTGATTAGTTCGCTATACACTTCAACATAACATAATAAAAGATTTCCAACATGCCACCAACAGAATCATGCATAAGAAAGCAAAGCCCAAAATGGACTGCACCTCCAATAGGTCGATTTCACACCATGTTTGTTCATGCAAAGGTACTGGCCAAAGTAATAACAAACTGAACAGTGAAAAACATTACAACAATGATCCATCATGACAAATTGGGTTTTATGCTGCAAAGTCCACCAAAATGAACATGTAACAACTGTACAGTGAGCTGGTCTAAATGTGTGCATTGAGGAACCACTGGTGAACTTATCTCTCTGTGTGGAAAAGGTGTTTTAATATTGACTGATTATACTTAAACATGGTTTTTGAATGGTTTGGATTCAACTTGACAATGCTCCACCAAGTGCACTGCTGCAGTTAGAGTTAACGGAGAGCTTTCGAGGGTAGGAGAGAGGCACGAGGGAGGGCTACCTTTCTCTCCGTTCCTATTTGTGCTGGCAGTAGGTGTTTTGGGTCAGATTTGGAAGCCCAGATCCATGGGTACTGCTTGGGCATTGTGATGGAAGACCAGGTCTCGGTTTATGCAGATATTTGGTGAACTCACTTGGAGCAATACTGCTCTCCATGTTCCAAATATTTGAATAATATTCTGGGTAACAATTAAGTGGGCATAATTGCCAGTCTTACAAATTAACATGGAAGAGTTGCAGGATTAGGTATCAGCATAACCATGGATGGCTTTAGATATCTAGGAATGGACATCACAAGGGATATACAGACATTTTTTAACCACAACCTACAGGTGATACTGGCAGATTTTCACGCTGACGTGAAATAGTATCAAACATTACAGATTACTATGATCATTAGAGCAGCTACCCAAACTGTTTTATGCCATACAAATGACCTCTTACATGATTTCAGAGGCCTTGTTTAAAAAATTGAATGAAACCATATGCTCTCTTTAGAGTGATGATGGATCCCTTGATATAGCACTGCCACTGCAGTATCTAGGTCATTATAAACTACACTTCCTAATATCAGACTGTACTCCTGGGCTTCCCACCTGCTATAGCCCAAGGATCATCCCTCAGACTCACCCTCTTCAATTGCCCATCTCACATATGTCGACTAAACCCACAGACTCAACATAATCTCCTACGCTGACAAAACTCAACTAATCCTTTCACTCACCGAGAACTCCCCTGACACCAAAACCAACTTTTGTAATACCATGACCGACGTAGACAAATGGAGGAGGGACAGCTGCCTCATACTCAACTCTCACAAAACACCTCCACTTGGGACCACAGCTGGTGGCCAGCAGAACTTGGACCTATACCCACACCTACAGACCATGCTCGCAACTTCGGTATCATCTTCGACAGCCAACTGACCATGAAACAACAAGTCAATGCAGTTTCCTCCTCTTGCTCCCACATCCTTCGCATGCTCTGCAGAATCTTTAGATGGATCCCAATCAACACCAGAAAGACAGTCACACAGGCCCTTGTCACCAGTCGCCTCGACAATGGTAACGGTCTCTATTTCGGAATCTCAACCCAGCTCCACCAAAGACCCCACACCATACAGAATACTGCAGCCAGACTCATCCTTGACCTCCTCAAATGGACCCCCACCACCCACCATCAGAAACCTCCACTGGCTACCCATCTAGAAGAGATGACAGTTCAAGATCCTCATGCATGCATTCAATACCCTACACAACCAAGGAACATCCTACATCAATGATCGATTGAACTTCCACTTACCAACAAAACACCTGCACTCCACTTCTCGTGCACACACTCCCACACCCTTTTCAGTGGGAGCTGCTCCTTCTCTTACATCACTGCCAAGACCTGGAACACCCTGCCCCACCACCTCCCTAAAGCACCCTCCCAGGCAGACTTCAGAAAGAAACTGAAGTCCTGGCTTTTCGACGGAGACACAGCACCCGCTGCTCCCAGATGTCCCTAGGGGTGACAGTGTTGCACTATACAAATACTGATTGTTTGATAGCCGTAACCGTCTGGACAGCAGCACCGCGTTATGAGCCATTGGTGCATAAATATGCCCCCACCATCAGTGATGCTACCTATTTATTTATTTGGGGGAATGGAACTAAACAAATTGTCACTAGTGGCAGCTTTGGCAATGCAATTGTGGAAAAAAACATTGCGTACATTGGCTGGAAAGGTAGGATTGTGAAAGAAACCCCGTTATGGATAGGCATAACATTGAAGAGTTTCTCTGGGCTGAAAGGATTCAGGGGCTGGGGCACCACTGGCATCTCCCAACTGGGAGACTTAGTTGGAGAGGGTGCGATCAAGACATTTATGTAATTACAAACTGAATGTGAACTGGCCCCTCCAACAGAAATTCAAGTAGTTACAAGTCTGCAAGGCACTGTCCAACAAACACGTCTGGAATACAGGAACTTGTCTGGACAGCTGACCAAGTTGTACATAGCCACTACCTGTGGGCTACTCCATCATAACTACTTAATGAAATCCAGAGCATTTATGTAATTGACGCTTGCTGCAACACAGCTTGAGCAATATATGCCATAGAGGAACAACAGCAAATCCCTTCCCTTATAGCCATACTGCACTCACACTCTATGTATATATCCACACACTAGATTGTAATGCTTTACCATCGTATCTCTCGCCTTTTTTCACATCAAACCATACAAAAGAGTAGCTTCAGGAACAAACATCTTGTCCTCACCAAGGACTTCAAAGAACTATCTAAATTTGCCCCCATACAACGCACGCCCACAGAGTAGGGTGCCAAACATTTCCAAATACCAATCAGAGCCTCATGATGGATAGGGAGTGCTTTACAAATGCAACTAGAAGATAATATGGTACAATACATGCAGCATCAGTTAGGCCAAATGCAGGCTAATTAAACCAGCACTCCATTATTTGGGAGTTATAGACATGTCGGTGTGATTAACTAAGTCACGTGATAGGAAATACGTGAAAAATGTTTTTTCAAGAATAAGCCGTACCTAGTTTACAACCATAATTAGGGGGAGGGTGACAACATGGATCTGTTCTAGATGCTGCCATGGATCACTCCACAGCCCGCTTGTGTTAAAATTGCTCACGGCGATGGCCTGGCCATCTCCGCAGACTGCAACAAATAACAAGCTGTTCTTTCAATTGGACACTGCTCATGACGTTCTTGTGTGGTCTATGGTCACCCTGTCACTGAAAGAAATTCTGCTTGACCTAGAAGAATTGGGTATTTTTTTCCTATCTCCCAACTCCATTTTCCTCATAAATACTTTGCGGCACAACTCCAAACATATGCAGATTCACCGGAAGCCTTCTCTGGTACATTCCTGTCCCTGGTTGAGCACAGCCCTGCTGATCCTCCTGGTGCTTGATGACCTGAGGACAGGGGTAAATTGAGGCCATGTCAGTGTACTCATTTTGTTCATCTATCACCAGGGCTGAACACTGGCTCAAGCCCCATGCTGCTTGATCGATAGGATCTGGTGGCGGCCAGGAGCTTGCATAAAAATTGATTGGGTCATTCCTCTCTAACCGCGCCCAAGCCCTCGGCCCCTGCCTTTAGAGTCCTCCCTGAGTTCTGTCATTGATGATTTCTCGAATGATCAGTTCTTCTGCATGGTCTATTCAACTGGGTTTTATATCCCTTAGCAAAGTTTTTACATGTGTACAATGCTTGCTTTTTCTTGTACCCTGAGAAGAAGCAAATTTGGGGCAGGGCAACTGCCACTAGATTCCCTTTCTTGGTATTGCCACCTGAGGGATGTGGTTCAGAGTGGGTAATCAAACAATAATCCTGATGCACCTGTTTGTTAGGGCCATTCATTTGTTTGTTTTTTATTTTTATTTATAAAGTTTTATATAGCGTTAACTTGATCCCGAAGGATATCAGAGCGCTTTACAATTCGAGGCAAAGGTAACCAATCAGAAAATTAGTCTAAAATATTCCTATACAAAAACAATCTCGCACTTTGTGGGTTAGCTTTTGAAAAACAATAAACGTTGGTGACCAGGCCCAAAACAACATCTTACTCGATTGACAAAGTGCTGTGTTTTCAGAGATGGGCTGGCGGGCCATACTAAAATAACAGGTAACTTTCACTCTCACCTGGACCCCTAACATTTGGCCGCAGTCTGTGAGTGACTGGCCTTATCCAATCACTTTGCGCCTACTTCTTAGATTCTGCCAATAATCCTATATCACTACACCCGAACTTGACAGCAGAACTGTCTTGGACAGATTAGGAAAGTTAGACTCTGGGGCCTAATTTGGCAGAGGGTCCACTTTGGCGCCATGGCGTACCTTTCAAAAGGTGCGGCAAGCGCAAAGAAGGACAGTGCGCCCTATTACAATAGAAGCAGCAGTTGTGGACTCAGGCTACCCCGGAGGCAGCGCATTCAGTGAAATATGGGACAGCTGCTTCAAAGCTATGTTTCACTGTGCAGGGGCAACCCACCTGCACTTTGAGGAGGGGAGATCTATCCCCCTGCAGGTTGGTGTACTGTCTGGGGGGGCCATGGGAACACCTTCGCCTCTCCAGAGGGCTGCCTTCAGGAGGCACACTAAGTTGGCGCACTGTGAGCACGCATCCTTAGTGCCTTTGTGCTACATGTGCACCAGAGTTAGGAGTATTACAGAAGAGACCACACATGCATCTGCGAACCCACATGTAATATCATTGTAATACCATTGTGTCCCAGGGGCTCAAAAAACTGGTGCACACGCACTTTGGGTCACAGGGCACAATTTATGATACAGTACCAGGTGTCTTGCACACAAACGTTTCTATGGACAAGTAAAGTAATGACCACACATTTGTCACCTTCTAGGTCAACAAAGGAAAAACTGATGGTGGATTATTTAGAGTCCATGCTCAGAGCCAGGCGCTTCCACTGTACACCATGAAAGAACTCCATCAGTGTTGTTCACAAAGGTTCAGCACACCGACTTTTCACGAGAATAGCCTATGTATGGTTTTGTGTGCCATATGTGGTTATTCTTTTTCGTGCAGTGAAACTTCAATGTACATGCACTCTACAAATTATGTTACAAAACGTATGTCTTTCACACCCTGCGTCGCACAACAACCGCTCTCCTACGATACAAATACTCATATGGGGCCCTAGTGGCACCTACACATAGGGAGGAAAATCATTAGTGCAGGTGTCTCCAACGAGTAGCTCGTGAGCTACTGGCGCCTCTCCATCTACCTGGAAGTAACTCTCCTGTGTGCATCCCAGCCTACTAAACTAGACGCTTCTGCTCGGCTGAATTATTGTATGTATACCAGAATTGAAAAGTGTGTATTTGAGACAAAAACGTTGGTAATTTCAGACCTCATAAGCTAATGTTTGAAGAAATTAGGTTGAATTTCCCAAAACATTTTAAAGCTGCTATTTGAGTGCTAAGTTGTGCTTCTTTGGAAAGATGTATGACTATTATTATAATACATTGGTGCCAGGCAGACTGCAGCCATGGCTGTTGTGTATTACCCATACAGAGTCATTCCCAAATTGCTAAACATTTCCTTGGCAGCCATTCCTGATGCACTGTTTGTAATCTTGCATATGGTGGCCACTGATATAGTCTTGACCAGAGCTTAATTTGTAAAATAATTAAGTGCCAGGGCCCTTCTCGAAACGGCACTGCAGTCTGCACCACCCATGCCCTGCCAGCACTGCCAATGGCAGTACCAACATGACAGCTAACTATCACACTCTTACAAGTATGACAATTCAGACTATTTCAGGCCACACAAAGTTATAATAATGGCATGAGAGGCTGGTATTATTCAATTTCAATGTATACTGACTTAATAAACACGGTTGGTGTGCTCATCTCAAGATTAAAAATTACAGTGGCATTATGTGGTGGATTGTCACTGGAGCCGGTGCTGACAATTAAGTGCTGGTGCTGAGCACCGGAAACCACCGGCACAAATTAAGCACTGGTCTTGACTGAAATGGTTACCACTACAATACCAATATTAGGAGCTGTGGATGACTGTCATTGAACATAAGTAGCTCTTACCACAGAAAAGGTTGGAGAGCCCTGCATTAGTGATATCAGGGTAACACCTGCATCTCCTATGCCCTTCCTCATGGCAGGCTACCCTGGCTCCAGTCACTGTTACTATTTGGACTAAGAGCTCTCTTCCACTTAGCAAGAGAAATGAATGGTATTGTGATGTGAAGACAGTGAATGCCTTGTGGATATAAAGTGAGGAGGAGGGGTCTCCCATTCCATTTAGGCCTCTTTTTAGCCCCAACCTCCAGCCCCCACCACAAAGTCCATAGAATTATGATCTCTTCCTGCTACTTCAGTAGTGTTAGTATAATGTCTGTAGCGAGTAAAATTAGTATTCTTCTTAGGGTATATTTTCAAAGAGGCCCATTGTTTTTTTCCATAACTTGTTTCTTGACCTGCACCCCGACAGTTTACTCCTCAAAATATTTCTCTGGCGGCTACAACGTTCAAGTTTGTAAGGAATGTTGAATAAAATGCTGACTTGCACCACCTGTAATAAAACATGTTTTGCTGCAGGGACCGGTGCTGAAGGGGGTTGAAAATAAAAGTTCCTACAAATAGGAAAGGTCAAATTTGAGTTGATGCTTGTGAAGAATAGTTACTTATATTTTACGGTCATAAAAATGTTAAATTGTGTTTTCAATCCGTCGAACTTATTGTGGAAGGAATACTATAAAAAATCCTTTCCCTTTTCCGGCAGTGGATTGTCAAACACTCTCCAAAAATAAGAACAGTTCAGTTCATAAACCTTATTCGGTTTTTGAAAACCATAAAAGTCACATATACACACACACATAAAGTACCAAGTTAAAAAAAGACAGATAAAAAACATGAAACCAGCCATGAGCAGCTAACCCAATTTGTTTTTACCTGTTCCTCACAAAACATCCATCGGTAAATGAGATGTTGCTGGGACAATCGACTTGTAGTAAAGAGTCAACACCGAGCTCATCTCAGATGCAATCATCTGACAATAAGGAACTAATGCAGTAGGCATAGGGATTTTGTTGAATGAAATACAAAATCAGATTAGCAAACCAACTGCAAGACAACTTGCACAATTGTTGGAAGGGCAGTGGAAAAGGAATTAGGCAAAGCGAAGTGTAAGACATAAATAGAAGTCAGGGTTATTCCAGGATAAATGTGAAATCACAGGTGAGGATCACTGTAAAGTAATTAATAAACCATAATATAGTTTTATGAAATATATGTATCATTCGCACTAACCTCTGTACTACAATTTGAGGTGTGGTTTGACTGGTACCAATATTGTTTTTAAGACTCATTTATTCTAGTGAATGCTCAAATCCAGGTCCTGTACAGATGTATAGGATTGAAAATGATGACAGTGATGTCAGACCTGAAATTATTCGATGTACTGAAGTAAGTGTGTGTATTAACACCAGTGCGGGTGGAATTAATGGGTTAATCCTTCACACCCAACTATGACACCCAACCCTAAGTGGAAGACAGATTTAAAAAACACTCTATCAAGGATAGTTTTCATGTATTTTCAAGTGTTCACAGACAACAAAACGTGTGACATCAGCACTGAACTGTGCTGTAAAAGTTGTTTGTGAATCTCAATCTATAGTTCACCAACCCTCATACAAAGGGATATTGGCATTAGGCATTGTGAGATATATATGCCTGAGATCCATTAGCAACTTAATAACAAGGATTGCTGGTGATGAGTTGCCATTATTGACACAGTCGAGTGATCTTTTACCTTTAGTAGGTTTACCATAATTCCACAGATTTGTTTTTACCCTAGACTCCTCCAGGGAAGCCCATAGTTAGTGGAATTGGTTACATTATAGAACAAATATATATATCGCTTAATACATTCTTAGCATCGTTTATTACAGCCAGCATTTCCTTCATTTCTATTAGATGCTTAGAGCATCATTAGTCTAGCACAGCGATTACTAATGAATACTCCTGTGAGATTTCACAGGAATAGTTAGTGGAGCCCAAAACCACATTCGTTATGAATAGGCACACTCAATACGTTAGGAATTCAGGAATATATTTTTATAAATTACTAGCTTACCCGTCGCGCGTTGCTGCGATCTCAAAACAAAGGAAATTTAAGGAAAATTGTTATGATAACATTCAATTTACATTGTGTCATTTTTATTGAAACGTATTTATTTTAATATGGAAAACATTTTAAAGTGTTGTTTTAATTCTGTTTATTTATTCGAGTGCTTGTGGATACACTGTATTTTTTGTTTTTCCGTCTGGTGCGTACACGAATAAATCAGAAGGTTTTCCGACGCATGAGCTGGTCACATACAGTTGTCCATGTGAGAAGCATGTATTCTCCAAATCTAGTCCACACACTTGCAGCAATTGTCCTTGTGCTTTGTTGTTGGTCATTGCAAAAGCGAGTCGCACCGTAAACTGTAAACGTTCAGTATTGGAAAGATTATGAGGGCCCTGGGGGGGGCCGATATTTAACTTTTTTTTGCCAGAAAC
Organism: Lissotriton vulgaris; assembly: GCF_964263255.1. Lineage (NCBI taxonomy): Eukaryota > Metazoa > Chordata > Amphibia > Caudata > Salamandridae > Lissotriton > Lissotriton vulgaris. The sequence goes on from NW_028254059.1 coordinate 84,880, forward strand.
CTTCGCAGGAGTGTACTCAACAACTTTTAACAATTTTTTTTTCGCCAGAAACCTTCGCGGGAGTGTACTCAACAACTTCCCAAAGTTTCATGGCGATCGGATGAATGGTGTAGTAATGCATAAAGGACAAACAGTCATACTTTCTTTGTTCTATATATAGATTAAACTCAAAATTATATCCTCGTGCAAATAACATGAACAGAACCTATTATAAAAATAGATAGTGGCAATGACACAGGAGGCGGGATAATAGAAAATATTGTAACATTATGATGGATCATAAAGCTTCTTTACATCAGTATTCCCAAACTCTCCTTTCCCTTGGCTAAGTAAGCCAAACATAATGCCAAAGAGGCTTACTTAGAGTTTCATAGATGGTCCACATCAGCATACTTTTCATGAATAATAGAACCAATGTTCTGCAAAGAAACAGCGTCTGTGACTGAATGTAGGAAGATAAGCTGAGTGAGGGCTTGATGTGCCTTCTACATGGCCTTCAGCAAGGACAGATGGTTTAGGCTTCTGTATGACCCTTAACATTGAGTCCCTGGTACAAAGTTCCTCCCTATCTAATAGCACTCTGTTCTAGTTTGTACATTGTGTCTGAACATTGTTGAACATTTTGAGACTAAACATTTAGAAGGAAAGCCAATCTAACTTTTCACTTACATTCTCTGAAACTTTGTTTATTTTTTTTTAAACAAGTGAGAAGTCAATATATTAATTTCTATGAAGCCTTCTTCATTGTTTAAAAACAATCACTGGAAAGACAATTCAAAACCGCACAGAAACAACACGAATATATATTCAAACAAGCTGAATAATCACATTGCAATAGCATTAATAAATGTGCATTTATATCCAAAACTTACTCCTGAGTAAATGAACATAAATTATTCGAAAAGGGGATACCCAGAAAAGAAAATATATGATGATTATAACATTCTCTGAAGCCCTAGTTATGTTGAGAAGGTGGAGATTTGTAGATTAGATTGAAGGCGGCTGCCTGGAATGCTGTTAGCAGGAAGTGGTATTAAGGAGCTCAAATGGCTCTATGAATTCTAGTTTGTAAAGGGGGTAGGGCCAGGTGAACATGTGGCTGGCCTGTCTTTTTGGTGGTGATTGGTGTGTTGGCAACTGTAGCCTGAGGGGTTGAGAGCATCTGGGCTGTATACGGGTGCGAGTCGCATCTCTGTGATGAAGAGTGTGCGCGTTTTATTTTGCTACTGTATGCCCTGCATTCTGCTCAACACACCTTTCTTAATGAACATAAAAACCCATAGGATGTGTACCTTCTATATTCTTCTTGATCCCTTGATTTACACCCACAGGCCTGCCATTTTCTCAAAAATATCCACCACGTGAGGAAGGTGCAGATCCTTGGAGGAGCAGGGTTTTGTGATCAGAACTGCATATAAAGATTGTAGACCCTCCCTCCTGCCTCATCAAAAACCTACAAAAGCTTCCTAGGCTGCAGCGGATGTCCTGAGAAGATTTAAACACCCATGATAGATATTTCTTTATCTGAGCTGGAAACCCTCTCGAGCCCCCTTTAAGTAGAGGTTTCTAGCTCCCTTTGTCTCACACTTTGTGATATCAGCTCCTCACCAGGTGGCTATGCAAATGGATGGAAGTTGGCAGGTCTGCATTCAACACACTGCTGGGCGGTCTGATTCCATCTACTGCCTTCTTCAAAAAAGAAGTGAAAACCCTTCTGGTGAACAAATGTTTGTCCTAGATCACACCTTTTGTCTCTTGATCTTACCCTTGACTATTATTCATTTGTTGACCAGGAGTACTATCCTGCTGACTTTCTATGGAGGTCACATTCCTCAGCCTGTTATTCTTCTCTGATTGTATCTCTCTTGTATATGCAACTGTTCTCCTGTCTCCTACTTATCACTCACTTCGCCCACCGGCTCTGATACACTTACCGGTCATGTTTGCGCTATATAAAACTTTATGAATAAATAAAGAACAAAAGTGTAATTGTCCTGGGGCCTGTTTTGCCAACTAAGAGCTCCTAAATGTTATTGCCATCTGATGTCCAGTATACTCGAGACATGTTATGTTATGTTAAAAGTTTATTTGTAGAGCGCACAGCTACTCAATTGAGTGCCCCGGCGCTGAAGCAGGATGAAGGCTCAGCCCGAAAAGAGAGCCAAGCACCGAGGTCTACCGCTGAAACAGCCTCGTTTTTAAAGATTTCCTGAACCCCAGGAGATCCTGAGTTAACCTTAGATCGATCGGTAGATTGTTCCACAACTTGGCTGCTTGCACCTGGAAAGAGCGACCCCCGATACATGCCCTAAAGTATCTGGGGGACCGAGTCAGTTGCAGTGCTGCTGATCTGAGGGCACGGTGTGGCCTAGGTGTGCCCTAGGTCGAGTGTATATACCTCTTGAAACTATTTCAACACCATTGGTCAACCTTTCAAATGTGGTCATGTGACAGCCCTTCTGCTGCTGCCTAAATTCTGAATCAGTGCCACATAACCGAGCCACCAGCAACTGAAATTATGGAACATGTCCTTAAGCAGTGAGGTTTGACAGCGACTCCTCACATAGACGTCATTATGTTGTCAGTAAGCAATGCCGTAGAGGAGAGGAAGCCGATATGTAGATTCTGCATCTGCCCATCCAGACACTGGGTCGATTGGCCCTTTATTACCCATGCTGGTTCCCAGAGGGATGGAGCCATTGGCTGGTGGTGCCTCTGCCACTTTCCACAGCTCTCCACAGTGGAGTGAGAAGGAAGGAGAGAGGAAAAAGAGAGTGCTAAAGAGAAACAGAGTGACCTATAGGAAGGTTTACCATCTCTACTAGTAGTAGTCATCCTGGTGGGCCACTCTTCTGCCTTTGACACAGAGCTTTGTGTAGCTTTTGGAAAATTGGAAACACATTCCAGGCGAGACCTACATAGTTCCCTGGTGATCCCCATTGTCCATATGCATTTTTAATATACACATGAAGCCCCTCCTGCTGAGTGTTTAATATTCACCACAGATATGTCCTGTGGTGGGCTTATCGTGAGTTTCAGTTTAAAGCCCAGCAAGTCCGCTCCTTCCTTCCACATTGGTCAGTTACTGAGTTCCATTAGACTGAATAACAGTAACACCTAACTTGGGGCACTTAGAAGTGGCAGGGGTGTGGCATGGAGTGCCATGCTGAAGGAGTTATTAGTATAATGATTATGGTCATTTGATTTCCTTGGTTCAAATACATTTTCTTACACAGCATAGTTTGAAAGAGTTTATTGACAAAAGAAAAATGGATGGTATTGTGAATTACAAACCAATCCGCAAAAGTTTCCTGAAGAACATGCAAGCTGAGCAAGCTCCCCTTAGTTCTTATGAATTTCGAAAGGGAGAATGTGATTAATTTAAAAACACACAGGCAGTTGTGTGTAACCCTGGGCGAAGCACTACGCTACGCTCGCGTAGTTTGCGAAGTTTGCGCAACTTCGCATTACGCGAGCTGCACGCAGCACAGTGCGAACACGCGTAGTGCAGCGCAGCGGTCATTTTTTGCTTGTTCGCGGTCCTCAACGTCATGTTCGCGACTGCGAGCAAGCAAACTGACATCCCGGCGAGATTCTCAACGCGGGGAGGTCAGGTTTCTCATTGTGAGTGGTTGCGCATGCTCCGACCGCTCGCGATAAGAAACTACCAGTTTGTGTCGAGAAAGCTGCTGCTCGAGTAAAAATCTACTCGAGCAGCAGAAAACTACAGCTCGCACTGTGCAAGATGCCGTTTTCAATGATCGCACAGTGCCGGATGCTTGTCCGCACTGTGCAATCATTGAAAACGCATCTTGCACAGTGCGAACATGCTACTACGCAGCTCGCGTAGTGCTACGTGAAGTTCGCGTAGTGCGAAGTGCACTTCGCATAGCTTCGCGTAGCGCTACTTCGCGAACTACTCCCACCCTTAGTTGTGTGGTCTGAGCTCATGGGAATGGGTAAAACGATCTTCCAATGCGAAAGAAGTGTAAACATTTTTGGCTGAACAAGCTAGCCTTCAGGTTCATACTCTGCAGCCAAGAGGTGGAAGTGGCGTGACATCTGAGAAGGGCCCCTCTAACTTGGGCAATATTAGCAAGGGCGAGAAAACATGGCTCAAGTAAGTCACAGTGACACTAATGCGAGAATATACAGTTTTACTCCTTCATACTAGTAATTGTGTAATCTTCTCAATGTCGTTCTCTTATCAAATACCTCAGTGATCCTTTAGGGCACACCACCAAGTCTAGTGGTGTGCTCTAAATAGTCTAATAGTGTGGTTTAGGAAAACAACATAGCAAGAAATAATACTTTTATTTTCAAAACACTCACCATGGTACTTAAAATGGATATAATTTATCACTTGCGTCGGCCAATCACATTCATTAGTCTTTCCTGGTGGATGCGGACAATAAGCCTGATCACTAAGGTGGAGGCGCGTCGCCCCACTGCTCAGCGAGCAGTGCAAAATAAAATAAATTAATAACAAGAGTTATTATCATTTTATTTTTCTGTGAGGGACTCGGAGCCGGGGTGGGGCTGGGCTCGCTGTCGTCAGAGCAGAGTGATGAGTGGTTTGCACTCTCTAAGTGCGCATGACAGTTTGGCCGACCCTTTTGGTCCGGCCAAACCACCATGTGCGATTAGTATGTTCTCCACCGGGCTGTGTTGCACAGCTCGGTGGAGAACATGCTCAGGCTCCCAGGCACTGTCAGAGCAGCCTGTTTGGCTCAGACCAATCATGCCGCTGCTGATGTAGCATCCTGATTGGCTGGGAAGGCAGGGAGCCTGAGTGCTTCCAGTTCTGCAGACGGAGGAGAGGCGGTGGTGGCAGCGGCTGCGACAGCGACAGGTACGTTTATTTTCTATTATTTTTTCAACACCCTTCCCCCGTCCCACCACCTCCGTTCCAAGGCAGCCACCACTGGATTGTCATTGATGGGGCCATTGTTCATTCCCGGCTTGATATGCAAATATGCATTACTCAAGGAGAGAGAGTAAACATCTGCAAAAGCTTAAAGGAGCTTTGAATGTGGGTGCCGTGAATTACAAGATGTTCAGCGGAACCCAGTCGAAAAATGCCTTTCCAGCTTTTTCTCTGTGTTCACCACAGAAGATTCACGCTAGTCAAACAGTTTGCGTCCTTTCAGCCTCTCTGTCCAACATCCTTCTCCTGAGCAAATTGTTAGGTGTATCGACTGATTGTCCCTGGTTCAGGGCTGTCGGACAGCCCCTGTGGTTGTTAATGATCTCTGTCCAACATGGCACTAGAGAGCATGTGCTGTGTATGGAGTGGTGGGAAGCTGGGTATGTGCTTCGAAACAGTTTTAATTGTTATTTAGGGCTTCTGCAGGTGGGTCAGTATGCCCCACGGTGAGATAGAAACAATGTGGGGAGAGTGCAGGAAAGACTCTTCACCCAGTGACAAACAGATGGAGGCGGTCTATTGAATTACACGGAAGCAGATTAAGAGGTATGGATTGGCGGTCAAATGTTTATATTTTAAATCCAGATCAATGCCAAAACACTGTATGGAGGTTTGGGATGTTACTAATAGCACAAAGCCTGATCTGGTATTTCTTACTGACACATTTACCAGGTTTGTCCCTGGCCATACCTTTTGATTATAAGGTATCAGATGGGTTCATGCTCGGAAGAAAGGAGGGGGTATTGCATTTGTCTGTAAATTATTTTTTTAATGTGTGAGTGTGAATGACAACCTGGGAGGTGCCTGTGATTGAGAAATGCTAACTTTCCAAATCTTATTGAACAATACAGTAATTCTAGGAGGGGCTATTGTATATAGACCTCCTGTGAATAATTCACAGTTTGCGGCGAAGATTGCTGATAAACTTCCCCCATTTGCATTCAGATGTAAACATTTTCTCCTTGTAGGGGATTTTAATTTGCATTTTGAATATCAATTGGATAGTTTGAGCGATCACTGGACAGTCGGTCCAACCCATAAGGCAGGGCATACGTATGGAGCTACTTTTTTCTAACTTAAATTTGGTAACGATTTAATCTGGAGCCCACCATATGGTTAAACCACTTATTTATTTATTATAATTGTGAATGTCTCTTTTTCTTTAGTGAGTGATAAGACCTTCAGTCAAATGCCTCCCCCTGCTGTCAAGAGAATATGGACGAAAGTCATTGCGGCCCATTTTACCGACAACTTGAATCCCACTATGATGACGGAGGAGTGCACTGTGTAAACAGAAGCCTTTGAGCTTGTAAATGCGATATCTTTATCACTAGATGTCCATGCTCCAATAAAGAAGAATAGTTTGACATATAGATTATCTCAAAAGTGGTATACGGGTGAATTGAGGGTTTCAAAAAGCGAATGTAAAGTCCTGGAACGCAAGTGGCGACGCACTAAGGGTACAGAGGACCAAGTGATCTATAAAAATGCTCTTAAAGACTACTTTAAACAACTGAGACAAGCCAAGACGCAAAGCATCGTAAAAAAACTTGAGGGAAACAGTAGTTCTTCTATAGAACTGTTTAAAATAGTTAGGGAATTGGCTCATCCAGAGGTCCTGGATCAGACAGTTAAAGCCTCAGCATCCTTTAGTAAGTAATTGGCTACACTTTTCAATAATAAAATCATGACCATTTATTCAACCTTTGGTGGTCAAACTCCCATAGCAGAGGAACAATGTAAGAATGCCAGACTATACCTGGAAGCTGAGCTCTCAGTGGAGATGGTGGGGGAGATGATGGGGAAAGTGAGGGCAGGGTCCACGTTGGACCCCTGTCCACAATTAATTTACTCCATCCGAACCCCCATACTTGCTCTATATGTAACAGCACTCCTGAATCAATCTTTGAAGAAGGCAGAATTTCCCACAACCTGGAAACAGGCCTCAGCACATGTGGATGCCTCTACTTTATCTAATTATCGCCCCATCTCAATGTCACCGTATCTGGCTATGGTGCTGGAAATATTAGTTAATTGTCAAGTAATCCAATATTTGGAGAGCAATAACCGGTTAAATCCTTCACAATCAGGATTCAGGGGGAAAAACACAGCAGAGTCAACCCTACTGACGGTGCTGCACAGTGTCAGTTTGCTAGTAGACCAAGGTAAAGCGGGTGCACTAATTGCTTTAGATCTGTTGGCAGCTTTTGACATGGTCTCCCACCAGCAATTGCTCCAAAGGCTGTATGAATTGTGATTGCCCTCTTCCAGTTTGCAGTTGTTTTGTTCTTTTCTAAGTAATAAATCTTTTGAGGTGCAGCTAACCCCTTTTTAGATCGAGCCCTCAAAATGTACATTGTGGAGTGCCCCGGGGATCCAAACTGATCCCCGCTCTGTTTGATGTTCATTTGGTACCTTTGGCAAGTATTGTGAGGGCATGGGGTTTTGAGATCGTTCTGTACACCAATGGCAGTCAGTTGATAATCTCTATTGATGACCATGCGGAGGTAAATGTGGTTGATTGCATCCCCGTAGTGGCAGGTTGGCTGCAGACATACTATTGAAAACTCAATAGAGATAAAAGAGAAATCCTAGTTTTGGGGGGAGCTGGTAAGGTCTGCAATGACTCTTTATGGCCGCATTGTTAGGCACCGCACCTGAACCAAAAAAGGTGGTAAAGAACTTCTTAATTGACGACTCTCTTTCCCTACAAGATCAAGTAACTAGGGCATGCAGGATCAGTTTTGGTCTTTTAAGCACCCTTCAGAGACTTTGTCGCTAGATCCAGTGACATGGAGAAAAAACCTTGTTCAAGCAACTTAGGAGTAGGTTCGACAATGGGAACGTTTTGTATGTGGGCATGGCGGAATATTTGTTCACGCGGCTCCAGATTATTCAGAACGTGGCAGCAAGACTGATCTGCAACAAGATGGCAGGAGCTCAGCCTCGGGTTGTCTCAATCATCTTCACTGCATCCTAGTTCCGAAAAGAACACATTTTAAGCTCCTATTCCATATGCACAGAGAACTGTATGACAAAGGCCAAGCAATCCTACATAATAGAGTCGCCATTTTGAGTTTAAAGAGCTTTATTGAAGCAAGTAAAGACCTAGGTACAACAGTATACAAACCTTTGCATGACAAAAGAGCAAAAGGATAACAAAACAGCATAGATATAATAAGGGAATAAAAATAACAAGCTAACAGTGATACATATCCCAAAATATGAAGCAATAACGAAAGGTCGCACCTTGAAACACTATAGCATTTTACATTTTTCAAAGAAGCGAAAGACAGGAGAGGAAAGGAAAAGTAAGAGAAGAAAGGAAATAAGAAGACGATAGAAAGAAGAAAAAGAAAAGGAAATGAGAAAAGAGGGGGAGAAAGAAGAGAGAGAAGAAAGAAAGAAAGAAAGAAAGAAAGAAAGAAAGAAAGAAAGAAAGAAAGAAAGAAAGAAAGAAAGAAAGAAAGAAAGAAAGAAAAACTGAGAGATGACCTCATCAAAAACCATATAAAGATTACCAAAGAACATTATTATATCACTGATGTGAAACATACCCAACTTTGACTAATAAAAGCTACAAAAGAAAAAGAAAAAAAAAGAAAAAGAAGAAAAAGTCATGGCGGTTGGTAAACAAATGAAGAGTCATTATTACGAAGTGCAGACAAGAATAAATAATTGGTGAGAGGAGACCACAAGGCTTCTTTAGGAATCATTTGCTGAGATGAGCTGACGGACGCTCTATCCAGTCTGTGAGGGTAACAGAGAAGATTCCACCAAGCGGAATAGGAAACTTTAGAAGCATCTTTCCAATTAGCGGTTATTACCTGAAAAGCAATAGCAATTAGCATATCCAGAAAATAGAGTCACTTTTGATAAGCCTGTTTTGAACCTTCGTACATCCAACCAGGCTTTAATATCTTGCAAAAGAATCGAGAAAACCAGGATGTTTGGCCCCACTTTACATTTTTTGGCAGTGACTCACTGGAATAATCTTCCCCAGAACATACCCTAGTCACATTTATTAGCATTTTGGAGACAATTGAAGACCTGGCTGCATTCACTTTAGGGTCCTGACTCAAGGTAAGGTCCAGCGCTGGGATAGCCCTTTGAGGAAGAGGGTGCGCTTTATAAATACTCGAAATAAATACCATGGGCCTCATTTATGAGGCCTTGCGTCAGTTTTGCGCTGCGGATGCGTCACTTTTTGAGACGCATCTACGGCGTAAAACATGCGCCTTGTTGCGCCATATTTAAAAAGTGACGCATCTAGGTAGATGCGTCACTTTTTAAACCCCTGCGCCACATTATACCTGCGTCAGGTATAATGTATGCAGAGGGGGCGTTCCCCCGCAAAAAGCCTCGTAATAGTGACGCAGTGAAATCTATGAGATTTCACTGCGTCACTTTTAGGATGCGGTTGCGTCAAAATCTTGCGCCTGCCTCACAGCAGGCGTAAGACTGACGCAAGCCCTTTCACATGGGGCTTTCCCCATGTGAAAGGACGCATTGCTGGAGATGCGTCACTTTTGTGACACACTCCAGCAATGCGTCACTTTTGCGCTTACAGATGCGTCAGAAATACTGACGTATCTGTAAGTCCTTGCGACATGATGCGTCATACATTAAATATGACGCATCATTGGTGTCGCAAGGAGTGCGCAGTGAAAAGTGACGCATCGCTGTTTTCACGCAGCGATGCGTCACTTTTCATAAATGAGGCCCCATAAGTATACAAATCTCAATATGACATCATAATCCTGATTTGTTTTTTTATTTCGCAAAACACAGGAATGAAACAGTCACCATTTGCAGAACTTCGCTTCTGAAGTCAGTAAAATAGAGAAACAAGGCAGCATTACAAGAAAGTTCGTGAATGTTCTATGGCAGCTCGCAAACTTTTTGGAACTTCGTCAGGTGCAACAGTTTCTAGAAACCTCCAGTGAACTCCCAGCATATGCTCTGCTGCGAAATTCCGTCACACAGGCGTATTTTGCGTTTTAATTTTGAGCTGCTCTTTCCCCGTTGGATGGCTGTGGGGGGTCGCTGCGGATCTCTGCTATTTCTCTTCACACAGAGCCAACATTTCCCATAATCTGCCAAATATGTTTCCCGGGGACTGTGCGAAAGGCCTGTGAAAGTGCTCGAGTGGCTGGAGACGGCTTCTGGAATAACAGAACAGGTGAATTCCTGTTGAGCAGGTGGCCAGGGGGATTTTGGGCAAAACACGCTGTGTTAATTAAAGCTCCGTACAACTGCTGCTCTGACTAATGACTTTCTCCCTCCTCGGCTGCTAAGAAGCGGTGAATGTGGAGAATGTGTCGCTATGCGCTGGGAAAGCTCGGGGCCCTCCAGCTGTCAGCAGGCTGGCCACCGGCAGGCCTCGAATAGGGGAGGGTGAAAGACAGAGAACGGAGGGGCTGGGAAAGAGGACGGGAGAGGACAGACGAGAGGAAAAAAGTAAAATCGAAGGCAAAGAGAAGGCGAAAAGGGCAAAGAAAAAAGTTAAAGGTAATGTGAGAAACAGCAAGGAAGAGAGAATCAAAGAGAGGGAGAAAAGCGGAAATAGACACAGCAAGATGGAAGACAAAGAGGAGGGTGAAGTGGGGAGGGATGAAGATGAATAAGAGTGTGAGGAAGGATGTGGAAAAGAATTATAGAGAGAGAATCGGAAAGAGAAAATGTGAGATCATTACATGAAGACAGATGAAGCAGTGGAGGGGAAGAATGGAAATATAAAAGGGATTACAGGAAGCCTGTAAAAGAAAGAAGTGGAGAGGAAGGGGGAAGCAGAAAGAGACAGGGATAGATTGAAGAGACAGAGGAGAAACGAGGGTAAGAGAAAGAAGAAGATAAATAAATTGAAAGGAAGATTGTGGAAAAAAAGAAGTGAAGAGAGAAACAGAGAAGAAAAAAGAAGAGAGAGAATGCATAAAGTTATGGTATGAAAGATGGTAGAGGGAGAGAAAGTCTGACGGAGAGAAATGGAGATTGGAGACCTCAGAAATGACCACCAACTCACTAATTCTACGCTCCCTGACATGATAGCAACAAGAAAAAACATCTTCAGGGTCAAGAATTTAAAGCCCACATCAGCAAAAGGCTCAAAAGATGAAACCTGAAGTGCCCTCAACACCAATGGGGTCCCACGCCGGAGCTGAACACACCACCCTAGGCTGGTAAAAAAAAACTATGCATCAATCTCGGCACCAATGGATTCAAATGATCCAAATGCGCACTCTTAAAAGCCTTCCAAGCTGCCCTTTGTGCCTGCTTGTAGAAGGAGCCAACCCCAAGGTGAAGCCATCAGACAGAAAATCCAGCACTCTCACCGGGTCCACTGATCCAGAGTTCAGACCCTACTCAACACACTGCTTGGAAAAGGTACCCCAATGTCTGGAGTAAGACCGCAGAGGTGCCTGTTGCTGGGAGTTCTGAATTAAGCCCAACACTTCCGTGGAGCCATCCCTAGCCAACAAATTCACCCTCTCAACTGCCAGGTCTGAAGGTGTAATTTCTGCAGTACCTTTGACGGAAGAAGAAGCCCCCTCAGCGGGATAAGGATGGTCTGGAATTGCCCAATGTTCCTGCACAACTAGAGTCCTTAGAAGTGGATACCAGGGGCGCCTGATCCATCCCGGTACCACCAACAGCACAAAAGGCCTTGTCCTGACCCATCTTTCACAACACTCAGGCAATCTTTGGAATAGGTGGGAATGCATAAAGCAGGTCCTCCGTCCACCTGAATGAAATTGCATCTGTCCTCCACACCTCTGCGCAAGGAAGAATTCAGCACAAGCTTGGAAGGAGAGCATTGTCCTTGTCTGCAAACACGTTCACAGTCGAACACCCAATGTCAGGGACTGTCCGGGACTATGCCAGGAACACAGTCAGGGACTTGGGCAAGGACTGGGAACTGGGTAGAAAACGTACACAGAAAGAGGAGTACAGCGCTGCCCAGGATCATACAGGGAGTTAGAGGAGAGAAAGGGATCCAAAGGGGAAGTCTGTGCAAGTGAACAAGATGGGTAAGACTCAGAAAGGAAGGGCACTCACGAGGCAATCCAACTATACCCAGGACGGATGTGCAAGACATATATATAATACAACATTAACAATAAAGGGGGGTGTGGGGTAAAGCACTCAGGATCTCCACATGGTAAGACTGAAGCTCAGCAAGTTTCTCACCCGCAATTGCTGTTACAGATACTGACTGCAAATACCCACATGTAGGATATGCATGCAAAGGCAGGATCTGTGGAGCTTTTACCTATGGTGATGTTATAAATGTAACTCAAAGACAACACTCACAGTGAACAAGAAACACCACCTTGGTAGTCAGCTGAGCCCACGGATCCTGGCGATCAAACAGGAACATGCAAAGCAGTAACAGCAAAGAGTAGGACTAAACACAAGCACAATAGACAAGGAGCTAGCATGGAGGAGTGCTTAACAGGAAATTAAGGAAATCACAGGGCACACTTGGCAGAAAGCAGGTAACAAACATACAAGGTAACAGAAGGAAGACAGCAGAATAGAAAGACAGCAAACTAAAACTGGAACCAAGGAAATAAGAAGAAAGGCAGGGACTGGAAAGGGATATACTGAAGGAGATGAGGAACCGGAATTGATTTCCGGTTATGTAAAGCATATAATCAATTATTTAGAATTAGCATGATGTATCTAGATTACTCACCGCAAAGTACGCAAACACTAGCATACACCCGAATTGCAGTAACTTAGGATTCTAACGTACACTGCTTTGCACGTTTTACACTTGTTTGACTTAACCGACGCCATTTTGTGGCCTCGCTCGAAGCCCTACATTAGCAGACCTTATTCAATTATTACACCGAAGTCGTTCCCCTGCCCAACTGTTGCAATACTGCTGTCTTAGCTCGTTAGGCCTGTCAAGGTTATAGGCAGCAGGAGGAGGCCTGATAAGCACATTCCGGGAGGGGTGCGGGGCAGACTCTCTCGGAGTTAGCAGAAGGGAGTCACCCGAACGACCTTGCTAATCTAGGATGAGCTAAACCAAGAGCGCTTTGTCTCCCATATATGGTCTTTCCTTCTGCACCAACCTGTACCAACTTGTATTTTTCCATCTTAGGTAACGGTTTCGAGAATGTAACTGTATATATGTGATGTTCTGATAATGTGCCAGCAGTCTTCTTGGCGGACCTCGTGGGGTTAGGTCGCAAGGAGCTCCTCTGGCAGAGTTTGTTTGTTATAATAAACGATTGGACCTTCTGCACTGCCAACCGACTGATTATTGGGAATGGGAATGGGATTGGTTGTGAATATAACTCTAATTGGGAGGTGGTAAATAATTTTCGGTACTTCAGTTGGCGACTCCGCCGGGACTCCGCGTTGGGGTCGTCCCTCTGTAATCAGAAGAGAAGCGGGACATTGAAAGGGGTGATCTTGATCGGGGGGTTGAAGAATAGACCAAGAAGAATTGGGGGTCTGCTCCGCTCTCCTGATCGCGAGAACCCCAGCTGCTAGTGGCCCCACGTCGGAGTCCTTTGGGTGTAAACCGAGAACCAGCCATGTTTGCCTTAGCAGGAGTTGGCAGTGAAGAACGTACAATCTGACCTGTGTGCACCAGGTGAGTGTCTTGTCTAGTTTTGTGTTGGATAACGTTTTTGCAATTTTGGACTTGGAACTTGGCATTTGGTGACCTGTGGTCACTGAGAAACTTTGGAAATAGGGGGTCTGACGGGGCAACATTGAAATTGCACGTGCAGATGCCTCTGGTTTGGTCTGTGAGGGATAACTAGAGATAGAGACTAGACGCCTTTGTGGGAATTGCGGTTTTCACTCGGCCAGACTGCTCTCGGGAACGCCGGCAGTTGAGATTGGGTAGCACCCGGACAGATCTGGAACGGCGCTTGAGAAAGCGGGCTTAGCCAGCATAGTTCGGGAGGTGAACCATGAATACTGTTGGATGGCCTGTAGGTCGGTCTGTGGTTTAGAAACCTGTGTAGCTATCTCTAGGCAGTCTAAGGACAAGACTGTTATAAGAAGACGTTTTGCAGCTTTGAAAATTTGGAAAGGGTTCTCCACAGGTGGGAGTCGACGGGCTCCACCTCTTGTTTGCAAATAACTGTGTTTCCGTTTGTTTATGTCAAATTGAAGGTTTGTTGTCAAATTGAAGGTTTGTTTTTCAATGAAAGAATGACTTTGAATGAAAACATGGCCATATGTATGAGAGTAATATGATTACTGATCGTTGATTCTTCTGTGTTATGAACAATAATCCTTGATTCTTTTTCAGCTCAAATTAGGTAGAAAAAGGGCAATGCCGTGTTTTAGTAAATGATGCTTTGGCTGCGTTCACCGAGGGAGCACAAGGTTGGACGAAAGCCAGCCAGCTCCTCCGGAAGGAACACCCAGCCATGATATGTATTGCAAGCACGGGATAGGTTCCCTTCTTTTCAATACCTTTTGGCACAAGTACACCAAAGATAATGTGGAACTACAGTGGCCGAAAACTGGGTCTTTTGATGTGAAAAAGATTCAGTATTTACAAGAGCGTCTCTTTGCTAAGCGAAGTAGACAGGCTATGTTTGACACCCTTAACAAATGGCAGAAAGAGGCAAAGAGGAGACGCATTCGGTCCGAGGAACTTCTAAAAATACAGCAAGGGTACACTGTAACTCAGAAAGCCATTGCACATGACAAGAATAAGACAGAGAAAAATATTGAGTACGCGGATAGACAGTTTAGGTTGCAGGTGGATAAGAGTTATGTAACACGAAATGAGACCGAAGATGAGATAGAGGATCTGCTAGATAAAAGACCTCCCCCACGTATGCTCCACAGCGCATATACCCTGTGGTACGCCTTCAAGCCTCCGCACCGGAGGAACGCGGGTCTCTCACCCTTCAGGGGAATGTCGGTGCCCCATCTATCTCAGTGAGAGACCTGGCCACCCTCGTCCCTGACCCCAGGCATACCCTGGAGTCACCTCGTACACTGCTAAGTGTCCCGAGCCCCGTATGGACCTTCCAATCAGCCAGCACAACGCCCGGAGAATCGGGAAAGACACCAAAAGGGGGATCGGGAGGTTGTGATGGTAAACGACTATTCACTAGATCATCTGTGGAGTATGGCGAAAAGGAAGCATTAGCAGATCAGGCCGCCCAATGGATGCGGAACGATGTATATACTGTAGCCGACATATGGAGTACTCTAAAGGATCTAGAGCCGGTGATGCAGCAACACGCGTTGTACCAAATGTCCAATTTCCTCATAGGAGCTTGGGAAGTCAGCTTCCGAGATGGACGTGCCCCTCAGATACTATATAACATCCGAGATTGGACCCATAAATTCAACATGGATCTACAGGAGTTATATAGGAACGTAGACACATTGGTTAAATATCGAGACAGGATGTTTTTAAAGAGTCCCATCTGGACTTCTCAACATCCAATGCGAGAGGTACATCCTATTTACCATCCCGAAATTCCCGAAGAGCGCGATAATGCCCAGCAAGTAATACGGGCTCGAGTGGAAGCCCGGTTCCAGGAGCAAAGGGTATACACTCCGTGGAAAAGAAGCAAAGTTCTTGCTCTGAAATCCCAACTACCTGACCCCCGTAAGAATCTCACCGTCTACTATAAGGAACTGATCGAAGCTGCGGCCTCTGCCGTAATGACCCTGGCAGATGTCGAGTTATTCTTTGGGTCGATATATGGCGGCAGGTACACAACACTGATCATGCTGAACTAGGGGGGACCTGGGAGGACTTGAGAGGTTGGGACCGAGATCGTAAACCAGGGGATAAGCCTAGGAATGAAATAACTTCTCTGCCGGCAAAAATAATAGCATATATGCATATATGCACACTTTAATACTTTAATACCTCCGCGAAAAGTTGACTGGGATAAACTGACAGCTTGTAGGCAGAAAAAGGATGAAAGTGTATCCGACTTCTTCACTAGATGAAAGTGATCCGACTTCTTCACTAGATTCACTAGATTCGAAAGAGTCTTCATTGATTTTAGTGGGCAAGATTTGGCCACAGAGGGTGGAATTAGGTTGTTTGTGAACAGGTTTGTAACAAACTTGACCCCGGAAATTTCTGCGCAATTACAGGCTGCAGAAAGTACCTGGACTACCTCCACCCCTTCCGTGATTTTGAGTATGGCTCAGTTCTACGAACATAGAGAAAACTAAAGTAAGGATAAAGTAGAGAAAAAGGCCAAAGACCACAAAACGGGGGTGCTGCTTCAGCAAGTTGTCCGAGGACAAGGAGGGGGGAGAGGGGCGAGAGGGCCCATGTCCAGAGGGGCGGCGGCAGGCCGAGGCATGGGCGGGGCTCCGACGGTAGGGATAAACCAATGTTCTTATTGTAGAGAGGAAGGACATTGGAAAGCGCAGTGTCCGTTGTTGCTCGCCTAGAACGGTGCAGTCCGAGGGCTGAGACGAGGACGAGGACGAGGCGGCCCCGATTGGAGTGATATGCGCAGAGAGGAAGGATCAGGCAAGTCTGAACGAAATCATTTCGATGGTCACCAAGGCAGGCAGTATTATCATGATGATTACGCATTTGAGGATCAGGATGCGTATGTCCACGTATAGGACCGCCAGGGACAGAGTAGGGGCCAAGTGTCGATCCCGGTCAATCAACAGGGACCTTATGTAAAAGAGGAATTGATGGGGACTTCTGAGAATTTCCTAATTGACACGGGAGCAATGAATAGTTCAGTTGCTCGATCATTGGTTCCAGGGGCGGCTCTGTCCGGGCAAAATAATGTTTCCGTGGGATTCTCGGGAGTCCCGGTTGTCAGTCCCATCTCAAAACCCCTCCCCTTTACGATCGGTCCCGCCACTGTTGAAGCACCTTTTCTGCTAACTTCGCATTGTGGGGAGAATTTATTGGGTTTGGATATGCTGAAAAAGTTGAATGTCAAAATACATTGTTCCGCTGATGGGGTTTATTTAACGATACAACCCCCTACTGACTGCATGAAACAATGTTTTGCTAAAAACGAACCTCTACCCCCTGAGTTTGATGGCATTCCCGCGGCCTTATAGGCAACCGGGGATGCGGATGTGGGTAAGTTGGATATTCCCCCGGTTCATATTACGTTGAAAAATGGCGCAAAATGACCACGCATCTCGCAGTATAAAATTGCACCAGCCCGTGAACGGGCTCTGCTGTCCATCATTCAAGATCTCATTGACAAAGGGGTGGTGGAAGAAACTGCTGCTAATATTTGTAATAGCCGGATTCTCCCAATTTTGAAAAAGAATTCTGATTCCGGTACACAGGGACATGGTGATGCTTACCGTTTTGTGATTGATCTTAGAGCCGTTAATAAGATTGTTGCACCACAGTATCCTGTGGGGACGGACATCACCACTATCCTCACGATGATTCCACCAACTGCCCAGTATTTTTCGGTCATAGACCTGAAGAATGCTTTCTTCAGTATCCCTATCCATGCCGATAGCAGACAGATCTTCGGATTCTCGTTATCTGGCCGAAGCTTCCACTTCTGTCGCGTACCTCAAGGCTATACTGAAAGTCCAAGCATCTATAGCCAAGCCCTTAAGGCTCTGTTGGACGACCTGGCCTTGCCAGAAGGCAAAGTACTGTTGCAATATGTGGATGACCTGTTAATCGCTTCGGACACTGAAGAAGGCTGCAAGGCTGCCACTGTTAAATTATTACACCATTAGGCAGCAAAAGGTAATAAGGTGTCCTTGTCTAAGTTCCAATACTGTCGACATGGCTGGTTGCCTTAGGAAAAGAAAAGTCAGAAATCAGCCAGTCATCCAGATATGGAAACACCTGTATTCTCTACTCATGAATAATCCCCACCAAAGGTGGCAATACGTGCATGAAAATGCTCAGGGATGAAGATAACCCAAAAGGGAGTACCTGGAACTGGTAATGGACTGACCTCACGAAGACCCTGAGAAACCTCTGGGATGAAACGGTGCAGGGACAGAATATTGAATCAAAAATATTGATTTACGGAAATATCGAGTAAAAAATATCGTGGGTCAGAAATATCGACTGAAAATTCTCGTGGTCAAGAATATCGAATTTAGGTAAGTAATATCAATGTTAAAAATATCGAGGTGTAAAATATCTTTTGCAAAAATATAGTTGTTAAAAATATCGATTTTTCATTAATGTTATGTATTTTAGTATATATTTTATATGTATGTGATGTATGTTTTTTTTGTATAAGGTTTGTTTGTATTTTTAATATATGTGTTTTTACTAGTTATCAAATTTTTATTTAATTTTTGCATTTGTAGTTCCGTAGCGGGTTGTGGGTTTATAGGGGAATAGGAAGGGGTGTCATTTAATTATATAAAATTAATGGATTATTTTTAGTAGTTATTAATTAAAACAAATTATATTTTGTGTTATTAGTTCCGTAGTGGGTTTATAGGGGAAAAGGGTGGGAAGTAATTTAATTATATTAAATGTATTGAATATTTTTTATTTATTATCATTTGTTTAATTGAGATGTTATAGTGTTAAATGGGCAAAGTAATTTATTAATAAATAATGAATAATTGGTTGTTAATTGATAATTAATAATGGCCATTGTGTAATTAATTTTATGTGTTTTGTGGTATTTATAGGTGTAAAGGGTGGGAAGGGTAGGAAGTTATTTATTTTTTATTGATGAATTAAAAATTCATTGTTAATTAATTTAAATTAATTAATGAGTAATTAATGATGGTAATTGTGTAATTAATTTTAGGTGTGTGTGATGTGGTGTTTATAGCAGTAAAGGGTGGTACGTATTTTGTGTTTAATTAATTGTTATATAGTTGTTAATTAAAGTTAATTATTTGATATTTATTTTGTGTAATTGTTTATTTTTTGTGTGCTGTTTTTACTTTTAAAAGGGTAAAAGGTGGATAATAAATACATTTTAAAATATTTAATTATTGTTAATAGTAATAGTATTTCTTTAAAAATCATATTGAATTGTGTTTTATTAGGTTTATGTTGTGGATATTATAGTGTTAAAGCATGTGTTCTCAATGAATGTTTCTTATTTTTTTATTAATAAGAATTTTTAATTGATTAATAATTATGTTAATTATGGAAACGTTGGAGTGTTTAGTTATTGATGTTGTGTTTTAGGGTAGGAAATAAAATAAACACATTTATATTTTAATTAATATTTTTGTTTGTCAATATTTGCTTAATTGAAATCAGTTTTATTTATAAATGTATTTATTATTTTATATATTATTTGTAGGTTTTTGTTATACGTAATTAATATTATATGTGTTCTTTCTATATGTTTAATATATTTAATTTTATATTTTAATAAATGGTTTATTTACTTTTGTGATGTTTTAAAATGTGTAATAATTTTTGTTTTCAATTGTTTAAGTGTTATTAGTAATTTTTACCACTCTGCTATCCAACACTTTCCCTACTGTTGCATTCAATGGAGTGGAAATAGTAATTTTTACCCCTCCGCTATCCAGCACTTTCCCTGCTGTTGCACTCAGTGGAGTGGGAATAGTAATTTTTGCCCCTCCGCTATCCAACACTTCTATACTTTGCACTCACTGGAGTGGGAAAAGTAATTGTTGCTTCTGCTAACCAACACTTTCCCTACTGTTGCACTCGCTGGAGTGGGAATAGTAATTTTTACCCTTCTGGTATCCAACATTTTCCCTACTGTTGCACTCTCTGGAGTTGGTATAGTAAATTTAATTACTCCTCTATCCAACACTTACCCTACTTTTGCACTCACAGGATTTGGAATAGTAAACTTAATACCTCCGCTATCCAACACTTTCCCTACTTTTGCACTCACTGGATTAGGAATAGTAATTTTTACCCCTCCGCTATTGAACACTTTCCCTATTGTTGCACTCACTGGAGTAGGAATAGTAAATATTCCCCTCTGCTATGCAACACTTTCCCTACTTTTGCACTCACTGGATTAGGAATAGTAATTTTTACCCCTCCGCTATTGAACACTTTCCCTATTGTTGCACTCACTGGAGTAGGAATAGTAAATATTCCCCTCTGCTATGCAACACTTTCCCTACTGTTGCTATCACTGGAGTGGGATTAGTAATTTGTAGCCCTCCGCTATCCAACACTTTCCCTACTGTTGCACTCCCTGGAGTTGGAATAGTAAATTTAATGATTCCGCTATCTAACACTTTCCCTACTGTTGCACTTATTGTATTGAGAAATGTAAGTTTAATTTTTTTTAATAGTTTAATGTTTTAATTTATTATAGAATGGTTTTTAATTATTGATATATATATTTATATAAGTTTCTATAATTTTAAAGTTTGAAAATTAAATAAAGATAATAGGTAATAAATTACTTTTAAGTAAATATAGGTATATGAATACATTTTTATGTTTTGTGTGCTCATATTTGTTTTAATTACGTTTATTTGTTATATTTAGTTAAAATGTATGTTAAATTTAATTAATTTTGTTAAAAATAAAATTAATATTTAATATAGTTACTATGTATTATTTTAATTTCTACATATTTTTAAATCAATATTCTTACCTCTATATTTTTACCCCAATATTTTTGTACTTAACTGTTAAGGTATTGGAGTCGATATTTTTGCAGTCAAAATTTTTGCAGTCGATATTTAGAACATCGATGTTTGTTACTTCGATATTCCATCAGTGACCCCAACAAAACCAACAACGCCACCACCTCCCCCTGACTCAGAAAAGGAAGATTCTCCTGCAAATACAACACTGTCAACTTAACAGGAGGAATAAACGTGTTTATCCTTTTTTATTTCAACACTGGCCTGAAATCTCTTGATGCCTTCTGATCATGAAGAGGACAGAATAAATGCCTTAACCTTTATGATTCGAAGGAACCATTCTTATCACCCCTTTTGAAAGTAGGTCTTGAATACTAGTCTTCAGGGAAAACCCCTTCACCAGAGTGGATGGAAGGGGGTGTGCATAAAAAACTCTGGGGTGGATAATTGAAAACTACAGAGTAGCCCTCCTCGATGATCCCAACACCCATTGGTCGGAGATTGACCCTTTCCCTGTTTCCAGAAACCCTGGCAATTTTCCTCCCATTGAAATCTGCATGTTCGGGCTGTACAGATAGTCAGGACTTTGTCTGTTAGCGTGCCCCCACAATTGGACTGCTGAGACCGGGATTTATCCATGAATCAGACACCCCAGCTGCATCCCATTAGACAAAGGGGCTGATTACCTCTAGAAGCCATTGATTGACCAAAAACCCTTTTGCAACCAACGAACCTACGCCTTGATGACCTAGCCGGGGTAACAGCTTACTCTCCTTAATCGATTTCTTCACCATTTCCTTCAATTGTGTGTCGAACAATTTCACTCCTGAAAACGGGATCTTCATCAGCAAAGCCTTCTGCTCCGCGTCCACCTTCCAATTCCTCACCCAGACGTGTCTTCAGGTCTGAATAGCAGCATCTGCAGATGCCACAGCTGCCCCAAGTTATCAAACAAAATGTACGAAAACATCTTGGTCTGCTGTTCCATCATTGCAAAGGTTGGCATAATATCCGCCCCTTGCTCCATCAGCGCTGTCAGACACTGATAGTCCTTCAACATCGACTAAATAGTGAACAACAGATATGCAGAAGTTCTAATGGGGAAATTGGTTGCTGCATAAAACCTCTTAACTGCTGTCTCCACAGGTTTGGCAGGGAGGCATCCTCAGAAATAATAGTCCCTTAGGAATCCACCTTAACTGAGGGAAATGCTTTGCAAACACATGAATGGCACACCTCTTCATCAAATAACATGGAAAAGTCGTTTTGTCAATGTCCTGTCATTCATTCTCCATCACTTTACTAATTAAGACGTGCATTGGTGGGGACTCAGGCTCCCACCGCTGGATTGTGTGAAGAAATCCTCAGCTTCTTCTAACACCTGAGGCAATGTAAAGGCAGATTGTCCTTGATATGCTGCAGGACCTTCCTTAATTCCTGTCCCTGTACATATCTACCTCTGAGATCATCCTCCCTATCCGTATCTGTACTAGTAGAAGGTCCAATGTGCTGTTTCTTAGGAGAGGAAGGCCCATCTCACACCTTAGTCGCTGCAGCCACTGCAGCCTAAATCATCAGCTGTTTCGCATGCAAGGAAGGAGTCTCAACCTGATGCTGACCCTCACTGCTATGGCCTGCTTCATCCTGTTCATTGCCTGAAGCCTCCGTAAGACACACTGCAAAATATCAGGCAAAATCTGCTACTGTTTGCCAGCTTAAATAGTCACCAAGCATGAGGTCGCCGTGAATCTCGCTAGCTTCCTCGTTGCTTAGCATCATAAAACTATGCCGACGGCACACACGTTGCTTCATACATATCGTGCCACCGCCTTAAACCTTGTGCTCGCTTCTACATTCCCCTGCTAACACACTGGCCAGCAGGGCCGGACTGAGAACCAAAACCGGCCCTGGCAAAGTGCTTGCCGGCCCCCTGGGGGTGCAACCGAGCTCTTTGCCGGGGCCGGTTCTCGACCGATTTTGTTACAGGGCCGATTTGCAAAAACGGCCCTCTAACAAAAACGGCCACCAGGGCCCAAATCCGGCCCCCACCCTTGCGGCGCACTGGGGGATTGCCCGGTGCCCGCAACGGCCAGTCCGGGCCTGGCAACGCAAGGATGCATTCTTGCAGTGCACCCTTCGCCGAAACACTGCTGTGCTGTTGATCAGACAGCACTGATAGCCAACTGCTCCATTCATTTATAGACTGAAAAGGTTACCCCAAATCCCGAGGAGACAACAAAAACAAATCTGCTGCTTTGCGGGCTGTTCTGAAAACATGGCGCTGCCGCCTACCCCAACAATGCATCCACCTCCGCACAGCGGGAGCCACACCAGCCACACCTGCTGATGCCAGAAACCGGCCCCCGGTAGCTTGTCTCCTTTCTGGTGAAGAATTGGCTTGGTAGTTTAGTCTGCCCTCTTCCCATGATGCACTGGGCCAGGGACAGACTGATTTGCATATAGCCAGGTTCTGAGCTGGGATGGGGCAGTGAGATAAATAACGGTGATGGATCAAGCCCTGATCTTTGGACTGGGTAAGAGTGGTCTGTTTAACTCAGACACTCTGTTCATCACCACCCCCTTTTTGTAAATCGTTTTTGGCCACTATAGGTGTGGCAGGGTATACTCAGACATGAGTCCCTTTCTCACTGCTCCATCAGGATTCAAGCAAGCCGGGCCGAAGAAGGCTGAAATGCCAGAAACCGGTCCCCGGTAGCTTGTCTCCTTTCTGGTGAAGAATTGGCTTGGTAGTTTAGTCTGCCCTGTTCCCATGATGCACTGGGCCAGGGACAGACTGATTTGCATATAGCCAGGTTCTGAGCTGGGATAGGGCAGTGAGATAAATAACGGTGATGGATCAAGCCCTGATCTTTGGACTGGGTAAGAGTGGTCTGTTTAACTCAGACACTCTGTTCATCACCACCCCCTTTTTGTAAATCGTTTTTGGCCACTATAGGTGTGGCAGGGTATACTCAGACATGAGTCCCTTTCTCACTGCTCCATCAGGATTCAAGCAAGCCGGGCCGAAGAAGGCTGAAATGCCAGAAACCGGTCCCCGGTAGCTTGTCTCCTTTCTGGTGAAGAATTGGCTTGGTAGTTTAGTCTGCCCTGTTCCCATGATGCACTGGGCCAGGGACAGACTGATTTGCATATAGCCAGGTTCTGAGCTGGGATGGGGCAGTGAGATAAATAACGGTGATGGATCAAGCCCTGATCTTTGGACTGGGTAAGAGTGGTCTGTTTAACTCAGACACTCTGTTCATCACCACCCCCTTTTTGTAAATCGTTTTTGGCCACTATAGGTGTGGCAGGGTATACTCAGACATGAGTCCCTTTCTCACTGCTCCATCAGGATTCAAGCAAGCCGGGCCGAAGAAGGCTGCAATCCCAGAAACCGGTCCCCGGTAGCTTGTCTCCTTTCTGGTGAAGAATTGGCTTGGTAGTTTAGTCTGCCCTGTTCCCATGATGCACTGGGCCAGGGACAGACTGATTTGCATATAGCCAGGTTCTGAGCTGGGATGGGGCAGTGAGATAAATAACGGTGATGGATCAAGCCCTGATCTTTGGACTGGGTAAGAGTGGTCTGTTTAACTCAGACACTCTGTTCATCACCACCCCCTTTTTGTAAATCGTTTTTGGCCACTATAGGTGTGGCAGGGTATACTCAGACATGAGTCCCTTTCTCACTGCTCCATCAGGATTCAAGCAAGCCGGGCCGAAGAAGGCTGAAATGCCAGAAACCGGTCCCCGGTAGCTTGTCTCCTTTCTGGTGAAGAATTGGCTTGGTAGTTTAGTCTGCCCTGTTCCCATGATGCACTGGGCCAGGGACAGACTGATTTGCATATAGCCAGGTTCTGAGCTGGGATGGGGCAGTGAGATAAATAACGGTGATGGATCAAGCCCTGATCTTTGGACTGGGTAAGAGTGGTCTGTTTAACTCAGACACTCTGTTCATCACCACCCCCTTTTTGTAAATCGTTTTTGGCCACTATAGGTGTGGTAGGGTATACTCAGACATGAGTCCCTTTCTCACTGCTCCATCAGGATTCAAGCAAGCCGGGCCGAAGAAGGCTGAAATGCCAGAAACCGGTCCC
Source organism: Lissotriton vulgaris (assembly GCF_964263255.1). NCBI lineage: Eukaryota > Metazoa > Chordata > Amphibia > Caudata > Salamandridae > Lissotriton > Lissotriton vulgaris. Next base: position 109,423 of record NW_028254059.1, read on the forward strand.
CGGTAGCTTGTCTCCTTTCTGGTGAAGAATTGGCTTGGTAGTTTAGTCTGCCCTGTTCGCATGATGAACTGGGCCAGGGACAGACTGATTTGCATATAGCCAGGTTCTGAGCTGGGATGGGGCAGTGAGATAAATAACGGTGATGGATCAAGCCCTGATCTTTGGACTGGGTAAGAGTGGTCTGTTTAACTCAGACACTCTGTTCATCACCACCCCCTTTTTGTAAATCGTTTTTGGCCACTATAGGTGTGGCAGGGTATACTCAGACATGAGTCCCTTTCTCACTGCTCCATCAGGATTCAAGCAAGCCGGGCCGAAGAAGGCTGAAATGCCAGAAACCGGTCCCCGGTAGCTTGTCTCCTTTCTGGTGAAGAATTGGCTTGGTAGTTTAGTCTGCCCTGTTCCCATGATGCACTGGGCCAGGGACAGACTGATTTGCATATAGCCAGGTTCTGAGCTGGGATGGGGCAGTGAGATAAATAACGGTGATGGATCAAGCCCTGATCTTTGGACTGGGTAAGAGTGGTCTGTTTAACTCAGACACTCTGTTCATCACCACCCCCTTTTTGTAAATCGTTTTTGGCCACTATAGGTGTGGCAGGGTATACTCAGACATGAGTCCCTTTCTCACTGCTCCATCAGGATTCAAGCAAGCCGGGCCGAAGAAGGCTGAAATGCCAGAAACCGGTCCCCGGTAGCTTGTCTCCTTTCTGGTGAAGAATTGGCTTGGTAGTTTAGTCTGCCCTGTTCCCATGATGCACTGGGCCAGGGACAGACTGATTTGCATATAGCCAGGTTCTGAGCTGGGATGGGGCAGTGAGATAAATAACGGTGATGGATCAAGCCCTGATCTTTGGACTGGGTAAGAGTGGTCTGTTTAACTCAGACACTCTGTTCATCACCACCCCCTTTTTGTAAATCGTTTTTGGCCACTATAGGTGTGGCAGGGTATACTCAGACATGAGTCCCTTTCTCACTGCTCCATCAGGATTCAAGCAAGCCGGGCCGAAGAAGGCTGAAATGCCAGAAACCGGTCCCCGGTAGCTTGTCTCCTTTCTGGTGAAGAATTGGCTTGGTAGTTTTTGTCTGCCCTGTTCCCATGATGCACTGGGCCAGGGACAGACTGATTTGCATATAGCCAGGTTCTGAGCTGGGATAGGGCAGTGAGATAAATAACGGTGATGGATCAAGCCCTGATCTTTGGACTGGGTAAGAGTGGTCTGTTTAACTCAGACACTCTGTTCATCACCACCCCCTTTTTGTAAATCGTTTTTGGCCACTATAGGTGTGGCAGGGTATACTCAGACATGAGTCCCTTTCTCACTGCTCCATCAGGATTCAAGCAAGCCGGGCCGAAGAAGGCTGAAATGCCAGAAACCGGTCCCCGGTAGCTTGTCTCCTTTCTGGTGAAGAATTGGCTTGGTAGTTTAGTCTGCCCTGTTCCCATGATGCACTGGGCCAGGGACAGACTGATTTGCATATAGCCAGGTTCTGAGCTGGGATGGGGCAGTGAGATAAATAACGGTGATGGATCAAGCCCTGATCTTTGGACTGGGTAAGAGTGGTCTGTTTAACTCAGACACTCTGTTCATCACCACCCCCTTTTTGTAAATCGTTTTTGGCCACTATAGGTGTGGCAGGGTATACTCAGACATGAGTCCCTTTCTCACTGCTCCATCAGGATTCAAGCAAGCCGGGCCGAAGAAGGCTGAAATGCCAGAAACCGGTCCCCGGTAGCTTGTCTCCTTTCTGGTGAAGAATTGGCTTGGTAGTTTAGTCTGCCCTGTTCCCATGATGCACTGGGCCAGGGACAGACTGATTTGCATATAGCCAGGTTCTGAGCTGGGATGGGGCAGTGAGATAAATAACGGTGATGGATCAAGCCCTGATCTTTGGACTGGGTAAGAGTGGTCTGTTTAACTCAGACACTCTGTTCATCACCACCCCCTTTTTGTAAATCGTTTTTGGCCACTATAGGTGTGGTAGGGTATACTCAGACATGAGTCCCTTTCTCACTGCTCCATCAGGATTCAAGCAAGCCGGGCCGAAGAAGGCTGAAATGCCAGAAACCGGTCCCCGGTAGCTTGTCTCCTTTCTGGTGAAGAATTGGCTTGGTAGTTTAGTCTGCCCTGTTCGCATGATGAACTGGGCCAGGGACAGACTGATTTGCATATAGCCAGGTTCTGAGCTGGGATGGGGCAGTGAGATAAATAACGGTGATGGATCAAGCCCTGATCTTTGGACTGGGTAAGAGTGGTCTGTTTAACTCAGACACTCTGTTCATCACCACCCCCTTTTTGTAAATCGTTTTTGGCCACTATAGGTGTGGCAGGGTATACTCAGACATGAGTCCCTTTCTCACTGCTCCATCAGGATTCAAGCAAGCCGGGCCGAAGAAGGCTGAAATGCCAGAAACCGGTCCCCGGTAGCTTGTCTCCTTTCTGGTGAAGAATTGGCTTGGTAGTTTAGTCTGCCCTGTTCCCATGATGCACTGGGCCAGGGACAGACTGATTTGCATATAGCCAGGTTCTGAGCTGGGATGGGGCAGTGAGATAAATAACGGTGATGGATCAAGCCCTGATCTTTGGACTGGGTAAGAGTGGTCTGTTTAACTCAGACACTCTGTTCATCACCACCCCCTTTTTGTAAATCGTTTTTGGCCACTATAGGTGTGGCAGGGTATACTCAGACATGAGTCCCTTTCTCACTGCTCCATCAGGATTCAAGCAAGCCGGGCCGAAGAAGGCTGAAATGCCAGAAACCGGTCCCCGGTAGCTTGTCTCCTTTCTGGTGAAGAATTGGCTTGGTAGTTTAGTCTGCCCTGTTCCCATGATGCACTGGGCCAGGGACAGACTGATTTGCATATAGCCAGGTTCTGAGCTGGGATGGGGCAGTGAGATAAATAACGGTGATGGATCAAGCCCTGATCTTTGGACTGGGTAAGAGTGGTCTGTTTAACTCAGACGCCCTGTTCATCACCACCCCCTTTTTGTAAATCGATGGCAGCTTTCAGGCACAGGTGAAATCTTCTGACGCGCCACACCTCCACGCCACACAGACCTTGAGCTCGCAGGACCTCACGCCACCGGTATGAGCCCAATATATCATAACTAATCTTGGCATAAAAAAAAAAAATAACAGCAAACTAAATGAGTCCGCCATGCTGAAATTCATACTGGGTATTAGGCAATGGTGGATGCTACTTAAAGGGGAGGCGGGCGGGAGGCAATGAAAATAAATTAAAAAATAAATTACTTACCTGCAGGCCGGCCGCAGCCTCTCATCCCTTTTCATCTCTTCGGTCAACTCCAGGACTCCAGGAACAGGAAGCCCACAGGCTCCCAGACTGCCCTAGCCAATCATGGTGCTGCGTGACAGCAGTGTTGTGATTGGTCTGAGCATGGTAGTTCAGTGCTCAGGCAGGGACTGGAAGCCTGTGCATGTTCTCCAACCAGCCTGTGCATTACAGCCCGGTGGAGAACATGTTAAGTGCACATGACTCTTTGGCTGGCCCAAGATGGCCGGCCAAACCGTCATGCGCACTTAAGAGAGTGCTCGCCACTTCTCACCATGCTCCTGTGACAAACTAGACCTGCCCCTAACCAGATGAGACACAATGGAAAAATATCATGAAAATAACATTGTGTTATTATCATTTTATTTTTCCTTTTTGAACTGCTCATAGAGCAGTGGGGCGACAATCCTCCACTTTAGCCGAGGTGCTGCCGCTGGTATTAGGCCCTGTTACAACGTGATCTCACCCCTCTAACTTGCCACTTGCTTGAAGATTCCGCAAAACAGAAGTAAAAACACAGGAAGTGGGTTGGGCCAATCCTCCTTATATGTAGAAGATAGGGGGGTAAAGGAGGTTAGCCATATTAGGGAGGGATGGAGAAGGCTAGCGCAACAATTTTGCTCAAGGGTTCTGTGGGAGGAGCTGAAACTCATTATGTAAGTATTGTGGTGAGGAACACTGACAAGGAGGTAATGAGTGGGATAATACCGACCACAGTGCTGCAATCAGGCAGCTTCATAGAGCTGTAAATAACAAGTGTTACTGTTATTCAACCCACAAGTGGGCATATTTAATAATAGATCACAGAACACAGTGCAGCAGGCAAGTTGCTGCGCTGTGTTACATAGATGGGTGAGAGTTGAGCAGAGCCATATTTATCAAGATGTGGCACTGCCCAGCTCCCTGTGTGTGCTAGCGCACTCATGGCTGACTAGCGCTAATGCAGGCACCCTTGCTCCATGGTGCAGTGGTGCCTGCTTTACGTGCATGATTGTTTTTGTCGAAAGGGGGTAGGGAGCACACCATCCCAGCACAGTTTGCCCCTTTGGATAGTGCTAAATGTAGAACACAATTAGCTCTGGGTGGTACTGAGACCTGTGATGACTTTGGCAGCATTTGCAGGAACCAGAGATGAACTCGTTTTTTGTTCTCTACTGATGAAGCATGGAATCCAGATACATATGTGTCTAGAGATGTACAGCACTATCTGCACAACGTTTGGTGAAAGACGACAGTTAATATTGAGGTAAGCGCTAATTCTGTAGTGCATTTACCACAATGCAAAGGGGCAAACTGTGCTGGGATCGGAGGCAGTGTGCTCCCAATCCCCCTTCTGTTTAAAAGGCTCCCTGGAGCCAGAAATCTAACGAGATTTGGAAATACACCTGTTTGCTTTTGAGTGATACTGAGACCTGTCAAGACTGTAGCTGCATTGCCAGCGACCTCAGATGAAATAATGTTTTGCACTCTACCAATGAAGGATAAAATCCAGAAACACTTGTCTAGAGATGTACTATGTGCACCAACTTTGGTGTAAAAATGACAGTTAATATTGAAGTGCTAATTGTGTACTGCATTTACCAAAATGCAAAGGGGCAAACTGTGCTGGGAGGTGAGGCAGTGTGAACCCCGCCCCCTATTTTATTGTGCAGGAAAGTATCCCTTCCTGCAAAGAAACCCTCCTTAGAGGCATATTCCTCTTTCTAGGTTTGCTGCAGAATGCAGCGCACATTCATAGAGGAAGTAAAGAGAAGATAAGATATTTCTCCTTGTTTCGCCGTTGTCGAGTAGGTGCACAATTTTGGTGCACACCCAGGTTAACCAGTTTCTAATGATCCAGAAAACATGGGTGGATGTACGGGAACACCCATGCTATATTCATGTAGCACCTACCTGACACAAAGTAACGCGAGGCAGCACTGTGCCCTGCATTACTTGTATTTACAAAGCCACGCAAGTCGAGTTTGTAGTAATTAGTAAATGCCAAAATGGATTTTGCTTTAGGGTCTCGCCACAAAGTGATGTAATACTGATGTAAAATCTTAGTAGAACTGGGCCTTAGAACCCAGTGGTAACAGGAAAAGGTGCCACCAGTGTTATTGACTTAAAGATATAATGCAAATTAACCTTTTATCGCAGAAATGTTTTGTTGTTTTTGCCAGCCAATGGCTGTTGTAAATCAAGGGGCATATGAATTATTCTTTCATGCAAAGCAGGGCAGCAAGCAAAGATCCTCATTGCAAGTTGTGAGAGGGAACGAGCATAAATGCTCCAAATTGACAAAGATATGGAGCATTTCTTGTCTTTCCTTGCGCTGGCAGACGGTGTGCAGCCTGGCGCCAGTGCAGGCCTCTTTGCACTGTAATGCAAGAGTGCCTGCATAACAGACAGGATTGCTTTTGTGCAGGAAGGGATACCTTCCTGCACATAAACAGCCTTGAGAGGCATTTTCATCTTTCTATGCATGATGCAAAATGCATCATGCATAGAAAGAGGAAATGACAAGGAGAAATGAAAATATATCTCCTTGTTGTGCCTCACTTGGAAAGGCATAGCATTTTGACGCATTCCTAGGTTGAGTAGCTTTAGTAAATTTGGTAATGCGCCAAACTACATGGGTGAAATCATAGGAATGCCTATGCTCCACTCATGGAATGCCTCCCAGACTCAGTGTAACATAACGCAGCCCAAGAGGCTGGGTTGCATTACTTTTTCTTTACAAAGCCACACAAGATGGCGCAATGTGTGGCTCAGTGAATCCCAGTTAAGGACTTGTGTTCCCTTAATGGTAGCCTATCGATCTCGAAAGGATGAAAGGCTGAGTCAACTTTTTCAAGATTCATACTTGACCCAATTGATCTCTTCAGCTAGAGCATTGCCCTCCACTGCAACTTTACCAAAAACAACTGCATGGTAAAATCTGTGGAGAGGGAGAATGCAGGAGATGGATGGTTAAAATACTGGTGTGTGTAGGGGGTAGCTAGGAATAACCAGGGGAACTGGGATAGGAATTACTGGTCCCTTGATAATTCTTCACTTCTAAGGAGACCCTCTAAGTTCCAAAAGGAATAATCGGTAGCTCCACCCCCTAGCCGTACAGGTGCCTGCATTTAGTAATCTCCAGGGAAGGTGGAGTGCAGGATTATCAGGTACACCTTCAGGGAACTTTCAATGAAGCACAAGTTGTTCTGAATTCAGGTGCAAATAGCAGAACTAAAATGAACAATAATGAATAGTATATATTCCCCCTGAATTTGGATGTTACGAGTTAAAGTCTTGAGATTGGAGATAAACAGCGAACCCAGAAAAAATTGACATTTTACCGCATGTGGGCTCCTGATTCAGGACACTTTACCAAAGACATTTACCAGTTGCTCTGAGCACTGCCATGTGATGGTCAAGCAATGCCTATTCAACCCAGGAGTATTCTTTCGCTCTTTCACTGTGACATCAAATAGATTTTTACTTAGAATAAGAGCGGTGTATATTTACATCATTCTTGCCCTCTGGCAAGATTTCCAATTGGGGTTTACCTCTGTTGGTGATCCACTAGTGAACTCTTATGGCTGTGTCAGTCTTGTTCTCAGAGGTTATGCTATTATGTTAGATCTTAACTGTGACACCTGATTGGAACTCTGTTTGCAGTTCCAGACATTGAAATAAGCAACATTGCATTAAAGTTATTTTGCTGATTTGTTGTAGTACATAGAAAGCACCTTATTTAGAGTTGGATGAAGGGTAGTACATCACAAATGTGCAGGAACTATTCTATGCTAAACTCCTATTTTGCAGTTCTATTTGGAGTTGGGCGAACCACCATGATTCCATCTGCTGAGGTTCTGCTCTCTTTACTTATGGAAACCTTAGATTGCTGGTCCCGAGGACTTCAGCATGTCAGTTTAAGTATCTTAGATTATCCGTCATTTTGATGCTAGACTTTCTGGGTCATTCTTTATTCTTTTCAGGACCGCCAGAGAAAGCCTGGTGGTTTCGAACAGCAAAACACAGAAATGATCCTCCAACACAAGGAGTAAACTGTCAGCTTGTCAGGATCATTTGTGTGAGTGCGTTTCTTTTTACAAAAACAAAATCCTGTTTTGGGAGTTTATGTTTCTCACAAAAAATAGATGTTGTGCAGGTGCATTGGGTCTGGTGCCCCCACAGCAAAGCTACAGTGCTTTTAGTGAAGCCACAGAGAGGGTGGCTCCTCTGAAAGTGCAGAGATCTCTGCCGGGCAGGTGGAGAGCTCTAAATTTTGTGGGCTCTAGATAGAGGGGGTTGGTACTCGCGGAGGCTCACTTCACGGAATTCCACAAAGTTACATAAAAACTCTGTGAAATTCCACGGCATTCAGCGAGAGGGCATGATTCGGCACATTGCGTTGAATTTAAGCCCCGGCAGTTAGTTCTTTGCTCTGTAAAATCAGTGCAAACTGGACCACGTGGCTGACCAGAGGGTGCTGCTTCTTTCTGCCGCTCTGGATAGATTTTCTACTCAAGCAGCAGCTTTTTCAATGTGAACAGGTACAACTGTAAAGTCGTGGGCTCCAGGCCCACATTGTTTGAAAATAAGCGATACGGAATCTCAAGTATAGTACTTGGAACTGGCTATGAGCACATTCACTCAGGCTCCTTTACTGGCAAGGTCTACTGGCCAGTGACGCCTGTGTTGGATGGGTGTGGGGTGGTTGTAAGGGCCAGCCCTCATGAGAGTGGTTGGTTAAAATACTCGACTGTGTCCAGTAGGACACAACATTCCTCCCAAATTTTATACAAACAAAAACAAGGCCATCCTATGGGAAGGAATGAAAAGCAACTAAAACAACACTTAGTCTCACAGTCTCAAGAGGCAGTCCCTGCAGTCCACTGCTCTCTTTCAGTAGGAATTCACGCTGTCTCATTTCTTTTCTAGCTGCTGTACCTGCCACCCTTGGTCATATGTTGAAAGCAATGTACCCAGCTTAGATTATCCTGTGACCATATAAGGCTTTCCAGTATTTGTTTTCTCATGCTCTTAGGCTATTACTTTTAGTTTGACAGTGTATTCATAGATGTGTTTTGTCGCTATTTTTTGTTCTGGTACTTCGTTAACATTTTGGTTGTTGTGCATGATATTTAGATTTGGTGTCATTGCATCAACTACGCCTGCCACTATACATTTAATTTATAGCAGATTTTCTGCTGGGCTTCACCTGACAAGACTTGCAACTTTAATCCTGACAACTCTAGCATCTTTGATTGTTTATAGCTTTCCCAGCTAGATGCTTCCTTCAAATGTCAGTTTATTGATGTTTGGACTTAATATAATATATGTTTATCATGAAGGAGCAATTTCCTGTATTTTTCAGCCGCAGAATACCTTCACTGTATCTCCTTACTCCCTTACACCAGATGTGGGACTTTTGAGTTACTGGGTAAAGAAATAATATATTTTCTTTTTGGCACAGTTCCAAGTAGTATGTCAGTGTAAGCACAGTAATTCACACTAGAGTGACAGATTTTTTGAAAATGTATACATTGACTGCTGCCCTGGTGATGGGGGAGGGGTGCACTCCTGACCACACAGTAAGCACTCACATTTGTAAAATTATCAAGCGGTGTCTCCTTGATATACACACACAGCCTGATTTGTTCAGAATGCCCGGTACAGTACACAGAAAACACAGTTGTAAAACAAAACAACTACCTTTCTGTCAATTACATCTAATAAACGCTAGTCCCTCCACATTACAAAAAATTCAACTTACTGATCACTAGGGTGTGAGTAACAATGTTTCTTGATCCTTGCAGAGCACATACACCACACACGCCGTAAGCCGCACCAAGGACTCCACCAACCAGGAGACACCACGTCAGGAGCCATGTCAGTGACTCGCACCAACCAGCGCTTAAAGTTGTGGTGGTGCTCCCGCGGGGCAGGAAGCCCTTGGTCCTTGCTGAGCACATACCGCCACACGCCGTAAGCCGCACTGAGGACATCCAACCAGGGGACACCGCGGCAGGAGCCATGTCAGTGACTCGCACCAACCAGCACTTAAAGTTGCGGCAAGACGCGCGCAGGCGAAGCCCGGGCCAAGGGCGGGCCCGTCTGCGCGCTGCCGGTCAAGGCTGGGCTGGGCCATGTCCCTTGGGTTTTAAGTAAAGGAATACAACTAATGCAGCCCGATCTTGCCTTACCAGAGGTGCTACTGAAGGTCCTGTTGTTGCCACATACTCCTGGGAAATCTGCTACTTACCCTCTCTACAAGTTTTGGGGGCACTGCTGCTCATTGGTGTGAGGCGCCTAGGGACTGCCATTGTTGCCCCCTGGTCCTGCCCTACGTCCACCTGCCCTTTGGACTATTTCTCACAAGGTACTGTGTTAACTACTCCAACTCTCGGCAATGCCTCCTGTGGGTGCTAGTGTCAGCAAATGCAAAATTGGGGTGGTGGGGGTTGGTGGGAACGCTTGATGCCTTCCTCACAAGAGCTGAAACTGTATTGAGTCATGAGATCCAGTTAACAGAGCGTAGGCTTTCCTTAGAACCATTGCTGCCTTCGCTCAATGATTGTTCGGGTCCTATGCCCGCTTTAAGACAAGCTGATATCCTCCCCGTTCCTCCGTCCTCCCTTTCATGTCAGCTTAGCCAGGGCTCTTGCACTTCATCACCAGAATTCCAATTAGCCCAGATATTAGTTTATGCTCTTCAATGGTTTCCACTAGGGGGAGGTCCGCCAAATATGCTGCAAAAGGGGAACATCTAAGGCTACCCCTCAACTCATTCGTGGGGCTAAACGGAAGGCAGATACAAGGGCCAATGTAGGGAGTGGTCAAACTATTAAGGTACCAGTTGACGCTGCTAGTTTATCCACTGAGGAATTACTCCATACACGCATAGTGCAGGGGATTTCTAACCTCCTAGATCCTCTGATGAAAACATTATACCAAATAGAGGAAAGACTCACAAAAATAGAGCAGGCTATGTCAACCCCCACACAAATCAGTTCTTGAGCACGGTTGGACGTTGGTGCCACTACAACCCAGGGGGTAGGGGGGAGACTAGGGGGGAGATTACTAAGGTCGGGCCTCCTTTAAAACCAGCGTTGATTGCTAATACATGTGTACCCTTGATTGAGGGTAGTATTAGCATTCAAGGTCCGCAGCGAGACATGAGGGAAGCACATAAACATTCACACTCCTCCAATCGTTTGCGTAGGGAAGGGGCTCATAGTGCCCCTACCTACCTGCATCTACCGCCAGAAGCTACCCCCTACAATGTCGCTTTAGGTAATGTTCCTGGCTTTGCCCCACAGGTAGATGAGGATTGGTTGACCCTGAGGAATAGGGCCCTCAACCTACTGAGTATAAGGACGGGGATAAAGGATTGTTTATTCCGTGAGTTTAAAATGGTCCGTAGAATACCCTGGGTGGGGAAGACTGTAACGTCACTCAGGGGTGATTGTGTGGTATTAGGCTTTGGAACACATGACCTGGTCCGCCAAATCATGGAGAGAGCAGGGGACTGTGATGTTGGGGACATTATATCTGTTCTCCCCTTGGGCTATTTGTATCGTGCCTGTAATGTCCCCCATATGGTTGGAAGGAGTGGGTACCCACATATATCTTGCCACTCTGTTCACCCAGTTTCTCTCAATAATTGCTTCAATGATTTTACTTCCTTAGAAGACATTGGGTCCACCCTGTTCAGGGAGCCAGAGTCTGTTGAAAATAGCATCCTCAGTTGCATACCTCCGCCCTCCCCACTGGGAATGTGGGCTGAGATGGTAGAGGAGGATGCCTCTCGTAACAATCTAATCCATCTTGGAGGAGGCTGTCTCCCGCAATGGATACAAATAATGAAGAGGAGGGAAGATCGGGGTGAAGCCACCCAGCGGGTTTAGCTGCATCAAATTACCACCATGGTCCCGAAGAGTTGGTGGGCAACATATCCCCCACCCTCCAACTTCCTTGTTGTAGCCAGTACCAAGGACAGGCAACACCTGTCTTGACAGTAGGCTCTTGAAACATTGCAGGGCTCTTGCAGAAAACAGTATCCCATGATTGGGCGGGGTTTATAGACCAGTTTGATCTTCTGGCCTTTCAAGAAACCTGGGAGACTGAGCCGGTTTATTACCCGGGTTTCTTGAATTTTTCCAAACATGCCCAACGGGGTAGACTCATAGGTGGCCTTACATGCTGGGTAAGACAGCATGAGGGGCGTAGGTATGAGATGGTGTTGATAGATAGTCCAGACATACTGGTATTATGGTTAGGTACGGACCATGACTGGGTTACATTGATAATTAATATTTATGCCAGAGGGCTACCTGGAGGGAGGCTCTCAGACACAGTTGCACTTTTAGATAACTTCCTAGACAACCAGCGGGGTGGGTGTTCCTTGATCATCATGGGGGATTTCAACTGTACTTTTGAACCGCTTGACCAGGAGGATGGTAACTTAAGCACTGAGGACCTGCAGTGGCATATTCCATCCTTAGATCTATGCCCTATAAAAAAATGGACGGAAGCTGCCCTGCAACTTAAGGGGCTATGCCTAGAAAGGGGGGTGCGAGCGGTCAATGGGAGGTCTCAATCAGATAGGGGAGGTGCCCACACATTTAACAATGGGCTGAAGAGTAGCCAAATTGACTTTATCATGTTAAACATCGAATCATGGCACTCCCTACTTGATATGAAGGTCCAGAAACATACTGTCAGTGACCATGACCCCCTTATTATGACAATTAAGGTCCCGGGTACGCTGAACATCCCTACTAAAACTGAGGTAGACATACGGTCTATAATCCTGCTCTCTAATGATATGAGACAGGTCAGATGGTCCTGGGTTATTGAGAAGGATGGGGATCTGAGTGCTATGCAGGCGTTGGTAGCAGATTCAATAAAGTGCCTCCAAAATTGCTCCTCCCAGGAAGATACAATTTGGTCCATTGCCCAGGTGCATAACGATCTGTTTACTAACCTTAAAACCTTTTTTGTTAAGTCTAGCAAAAGGAAGGTAAAGTATGGGGTCCCAATGCCCTCTTGGTATAATAAAACTTGTAGAAAGGTGTACCTTGAATTGGCTAAGGCTATCAGGCCGAAGGATCTGGAGAACATTAAACATGTAAGGGCCAACTATAAATCTAACCAAATGACTGCAAAAAAAGGAGTGGGATAATAACCGCTGGCAATACCTGCTTTTAGCAAGTAAGGACAAAAATATGGGCAATATTTGGCGGCTAGTGATGCGGGGAAGTGGTGGTGCATCTAACTTGCCCATAAATTATGTCCCACCGGACCAGTGGGCCCAATATTTTAAGGCACAATTTTCCTCGCCCATTGGCAATCTGGAAGCTTTTAAAATTCTTACACCTATTCCCACCCTAATATTCAAGGAAACGGAGGTAGCGTCAATCCTTTCTCTAGCCCAAGTGGTAGGGCTCCGGACCTTGACTGTGTTCCTGCAGATCTATTCGCCCATGATAAAGATAACTAGGTGACCTACATTACCTATCTAGCAAATACCATTGCTAGCGGTGGGAGTCTTCATGCTACCTGGTCTGGTGCTGTTATAGTACTGGTGTACAAGAAGGGGGATCGTGCATTACCCACTAATTACAGGCCCATCAGCCTCATAGACTCTATCCAGGAAATAGTTGCGAGGCTAGTACTGAGTCGAGTACAGCAGTGGATAGAGGAATGTAATATTTTATCACCTATGTAGGCAGGGTTCCGACCCCATACTAGCAGAATTGACCAAGGGCCAGATGTAGGTAAGTAACATTTACCGAATCTTAATTACCGAAAATTACCGAATTTTACCGATTCGGTAATTAAGATTCGGTAAATGTGAGGGGTTGGTATGTAGGGAATCCAGATGTTCCCTTTTACCGAATCGGTAAAATTCGGTATTTACTGAATCGGTAAATACCGACCGGTAATGCCCCATTCATTCCTATGGGCTTTGAAGCCCATAGGAATGAATGGGGCATTACCGGTCGGTATTTACCGAATCGGTAAATACCGATTCTGACAAGGGTGCAGGGGGTGTCACTTTGACACCCTCTAGCACCCCCAAAAAAGCTTCGGGGGCCATGTGGCAGGCATACCTGCCCTAAGGGCAGGTCTGCCTGTCATATGGCACAGGTGTGCATGCACACATGTGCATGCACACCAGAATCGGTATTTTACCATCAAATAATATTTGATGGTAAAATACCGATTCTGTAATGCTTGTGGGACTCAGAAGAGTCCCACCTACATATCAATTTTACCGAATCGGAAAAAATACAGATTCGGTATTTTACAGAATCGGTAAATTTACCGATCGGTAAATTTACCGATTCTGTAAAATACAGGGCCCTACATCTCAAATTGCATTTACCGGTCGGTAACGGCCGAATTCGGCCGTTACCAACCGGTAAATGCCTACCTACATCTGGCCCCAAGTCCTTTGATTCATAATGATTTTTTGGCGGGTTGTTACTTTACGGGGGGTACGCTATATGCGGCCTTCATCGACCTGAAGTTTGCATTTGATCTTGTCCCTCGTAATAAGATGTGGCGATCTTTTTTGGAGGTGGGGATGTCAACGGAGCTGCTAGCTATGATAGTTAAATTGCATGATCACAACTATGCACAGGTCCGTTGGGGCACACACCGAGAAGTTACAGACAGATTCCCAGTAATCAAGGGTGTGTGCCCGGGCTGTGTCCTTGCCCCCACCCTGTTTTTACAATTCATCGATAGGGTGGTACAGTATTATTCTTCATGCCCCACGGACGCTCCTACTTTGGCGGGCTTGAAAATACCATTGCTCATGTTTGCGGACGACACTCTGATTTTATCCAAGACCCAATCTGGTTCACAGGTAGCGTTGACCAGATTTGAGGTGTTCTGCCGCGATCATGAGCTGGTAGTCAACGTGGACAAGACTATATTTATGGTGCTTCACCCCAAAAAAGGCATGAGGGGCAGGGTCCAAATGATTAATGTTCATTTAGAGCAGACTGAGACATTTACATATCTGGGGGTAACCTTACATAGGAAAATGCATGGTCAGCCCCAAATTGACGTACTCGCTCTGAAACATGCGCAGTTGGCAGGTGCCCTACTAAAATAGCATAGGCTCTCCCATACTAAACCCCTAGCTCCTGTATTGAAAATATATAATTCCAAGGTTACAAGCGCAATCCTATATGGCGCTGAATTATGGGGTCAGGAAGACATTACCCCTATAAGCTCAGCCCAAAACAAATTCATGCATGCACTGACAGGGTTGCTGCAATCTACTTCCTTGGTGCCCCTGTTTTTGGATATGGGATGTTGTCGTATTGAGGATCTGGCGGGATTTAGGCCGATAGCACTGTGGAGAAGGCTGTGGGCTACACCTGAGCTGTCCATGTATGCTAACTCCCTATTGGATTCCAGGGGAGTAGGTTGCCTAACCAAGATTAAGTGGCTTAGGCATATAAAAAATACTCTGATAGATATGGGGATGGGTACATTGTGGGAGAATCCAGGAATGTCCCCCCCTCCCGTCAAAAAATTTGCTAAAAGCATCCTACATGGACATGGTGAAGTCCACATTTTTTGCCTCTACTACCAGGCCTGCCTTGACTAGGAACTTCTTGTCATTGAAACATGAGGCCGGTTTTGAACAGTACTGGGACATTATTTTAAGACCTTCAGATAGGAAGCTCTACCACCAGTTTAGGGTAGGCTCCCTTCCTACAAAAGTTTTCTCTGGCAAATGGCTTAAACCCATGTCTGAACTATGCCCGCTGTGCTGAGGCCAACCAGAATCAGTAGCCCATATGTTACTTGTATGCTTATCCTACAAGTCACCGAGGATGAAATGTCTTAAACCCATCTGTTCCTACTTAGGCACGAGAGACTCTGTAGCTGCTCTAAGGATTCTCCAGACCAGTACACAAGAATCCATTGTCATTGCTATGGCTAAATTCTGGAGTTGGGCTTGGGTGATACGGGCAAATACAATTAAGGGCCTAATACCCTAACCTGTCCTTTCTGGAATAGATGCAGTGGGTCCATTACATCTATGATTATTATGCTTGAGTATTGAGGGCATACGTTTACTCAGAGTGTGGGTGACCTGGTTGTATTTTTCCTGCCTCCCTCATGAAATTGTAAATAGGCTGAGATTTTACTCTATACATTTTTAAGGGGTGTTTTAATTGCCATCAGAATTGTGAATTAACTGTTTAATGCTTTTTTAGGTAATTTATTGTGTGACTTCGCTTTGTGTAAATTTGATATTGTCAATATTTATGTAATCACTGGTTGTATTTATCTATGGCTTGATAGTATGTCTTTTATGGTTTTACAATCGAAATAAAGACTGATTTCTTTCTTTTTATTTTTTTTTCGGCGGATATTGATCGAGGTATTCCTAGTTGGTATAAACCCTGCTTGATCTTCATGAACCAAATCAGTCATGTGGGGCAGCAGCCTTGTGGCCAACAAGAGACTCAGTATCTTATAGTCCACCGTCAGCATAGACAGCTGTCTATAGGAGGTCACATCACTACCCTCCCTCCCAGGTTTCAACAAGGGGACGACCAGCGCCTCCCTCATGGACTCTGGCAGGTGGTCCAGCTCCATCGCTTCGTTATATACCTCCAGCAAATGGGGCCCCAGGATGTCAATGTATTTCACATAAAATTCTATGGGGAGTCCATCCACCCCTGGGGTCTTGTTCCTAGCCATTTGCTTGATTGCTACCCTAATTTCAGCTATGGTGATAGCCTGACCTAGAGTCTCAGCATCCTCCTCAACTAACTGCAGGAGCTGAATCCCCGCCAGGTAGCCCTCAATATCCAGCGTTTCCGCCTCCAGGTGACTTTGATAAAGTGTCGTGTAGTAACTCAGGAAGCGCGAAAGGATCGCAGATTGAGAGTAGACCATGTCCCCCGACTCCGTTCGTACACTATCGAAATAAAGACTGATGATTACAATGTTTCTAGTGTTGATTGGGAGCCATTTGAAGAGCTTCCTCAGCACTGACAAGGTGTGGAAGCAGGATGGCATTGACATGTGCGGTCATGTCCAGTTTACTGTTGATGATTATTTTGAGATTCCTGGTGTGGGTACTTGGTGTGGGTTTGAGGCAGATTTCAACCGGCCAACAGGTCAAGTCTCATGGTGAGGTGTTCTTGCCAGAGTTCACTATTTCTGTCATGTCGGTTTTATTTATTTATTTATTTATTTTGTGATTTATAGAGCGCCTGGTGACCCGAAGGCATCCCCGCGCTGTAAGGTTGTGAAATCCAGGAAGGGGGAGACCAGGAACTATTTGGGGAAGAGGAAGGTTTTAAGTTTTTTACGGAAGAGGGCGTGACATGGTTCAAGGCGCAACATACGAGGAAGTGCGTTCCATTTTGAAGAGGCATTGACCGAGAAGCGACGGCCACCGGTGCGTGACTTCTTAAATCTTGGGACTATGGCCAGATGTTCGCTGTCAGAGCGAAGGTTTCTGGGGGCTTTGTAGGGGATGACCATGTCTTTGAGGGCGGCAGGTCCTGCCCCATTGATGAGTTTGTGCGTGGTGCACAGGGCCTTGAAGCTCGGTGTTGAGCTTTTAACAATTGGCTTTCATCCAGTTAGTGACTATGGTCATGCAGGTGGTGAACTTGTGTCTTATGTGTTGAGGTTTTTGTCCGCAAGAGAGAGAATGAGTTGGGTGTTGTTGGCATAGGAGAGGATGTGGATGTCATGTGCATGGATGACATTGGCTAGAGAGATCATGTGTGCGTTGAAAAGGATGGGGCTGACAGATGAACCTTGAGGCACTCTTTAGATGAGTTATTGGGCTTCCGAGGAGTAAGGTGCAAGACTGACAGCTTGTGTTCTCTCCATTAAGAAGGAAGCAGATCCAGAAGGAGAATCTGAAGACCTGGCTTAGCCCCTTCGCTGCGGGGTGTAATTCCCCCGCTGTGCTGGGGGACGAGTGGGGGGGGGGCACGTATAGCGCCCGCTTGCTCATGACGAGCTCAGCTCGTGATGAGGCACGCGCTCCGGTGCTCATGACGAGCTCAGCTCTTCACAGGTGCACCCGTTCCCGTGGAACGCTCAGCACAGCAGGGGAATCATCCCCGCATGTGAGCGTTCCACGGCTCATGACGAGCTGAGCTCGTCATGAGCACCGGAGCGCCATGCCTCATGAGGAGCTCAGCTCGACATGAGCATCGATGGTGTTAACAACTGACCATCCTACCATAGAAAAGACTAGGTGCATACACCTGCTAAGTGCTAGAACACCCTTGAAGGTAATAGTCTGCTTTACAAATACACATAAAATAACATAACATAACTGCATACTCACAGTTTATTTTAACTTCCATTGTCTACAATGCATCATTTTATATTGTTGATTATTCAACCACATCTTGTAATAAAAAGTGAAAACAATAATTAAAAACATAGATTTCATAACCAAATGTCAGCGAAAAAAAGCTAGTGAACTTATTCTCCAGTCTGGGTATTTGACTGCATGTAAATCTTCAAGGAATAAACATGTGAACAGCAACCAAGGTGATCTTCCTAGGACTTTCCATTTAACCAAATAGTGACGACAAAGAGCAATCAATTGTATGCGCAATGACTTGCTGTTCTGAATTTGAAACTTGCTATAACTTTATAATGCTAAAGACACAGAACAACCCTCTACAGTTCTCTAGCTAAACCTATCTTCACAAGTACAGCAGTCGGATTTTAACAGTAAAATAAAGGGAGGGAAAAAATACAACTGATAGGGATGATCTGCTCTTCTTATTATGTTATTTTACCTTTCTTTACATTGTCAGCTTTGAAAATCATTATGTTATGTCAAGTATGGAGTCTTTTAATATATAAATATAGATAGGCTCTGCACTGAGCTGAAAATGTGCAATCATCCTCACATCAAAAAAATGCACCGTTGGAAGCAATCTACCTACCTGGTGACTGAAGTAGGTCATCAAACTTTCCTCTTTACATAAACATTTAAATGACATAGCATATCTTGCTGGAACACCTCTAGCTCAATTGTATTTACTCATCCACATGCATAACCAGTCTAAAACACCTGAAATGTGTAGAGTCGTGGACTGTTCTAAATGACATAAATTAAATCAAGAGTTCATCTGCTCTCCTTTTGATCTCATACATTCACACTTCACAACACACACATTTGGGTGTTCCTCTCACAGCAGATAAGACACTTCTTGGAAAGACGTGTTATTTCCCTGATTAATATTAAAACCACCCCTTTCGGAGTACACATTTTATTTGAAATAACCAAAGCTTTCACCAAACACAGCAACATAGTCAACTTCAATCTAATCTATCTTAAAAATGAAGCTACAGCTAGATCACAAAATATAAGTACATTTCAGTTCTTTCATTTTATACTTAGGAAGATTCTAATTAATCAAATCACTCTTGCTGACTGGTGCATTCCTGGAACAATTCAGTCTAGAATTTAACACTGTCTGCTACAGGGACCTCAATGGGATACAAATCTAGTTACAGAATCCAGCAAATCCAAGTTCTCGCAGCTGATCTTTTTCTTGTTTCAGACTCTGGAGCCCACAATTTACCCAACAATTGTGAAATTACTTTCGAAAGCCTTTGGATCAGCCAGGTTCTCTGAACCCCCCCCCCCCCCCCAAGATACCAGTGTCAGCTGACCTCACTCATCAGGAAACCTTTCTTCTCAACATCAAGGGACACTGGAATCTGTGGAAGGAAGGGTTAACCTGACCTGTCCTCACCACCTGAGGGAACCGGAGGGGAGCAAAAGAGAAAAAGATGCAGGGACAACAAACGGTGCAAACTACATGACTGGAATAAAGGCCCTCCAACCACTGTAGCCAGGCAAGGTGTAATACGTTGATTGGTGTTAATGTTCTGGCTCTTATGGAATATTGTGGCTTTTTCCACCTTACACCAGGAGCGCTGGTCTGTATTATTCTGTGACTAGATCCAACTTTGCCTCCCCAGCTGCCACAGGGCAGAGTTCCACAGTTGCCAAGGCAGGTCCATAACAAGCTTGTATCATGGATTCTGAGAAATGTGATCTCATCCCTGAGACTCTGAACATGATCCCTGGAGAGTACAAGCTCCAAGAGTCCTGACAAATTTGTTTGAATGTTCTTTTTGTGCTTTCTATGGGTAGATACGTTGTCTTATGCAACTAGCCCATGCCATACTTGAATTACTGACCTTTTTATGATTTATTTTATTTATTTATAACGTTTTATATAATACAGATTCACCATTCTTCCTTCCACCTTTGCACCTAGAATATATACATGGCCCACTGGATAGAAGTTATTCAGTACAAACTCAAATATATTCCCTGAAAAACTTTATCAAATGATAGTTATGATTAGCTAATAACAACATTTACTTTTTATTAAAAAACGTATTTTGAAGAAGTGTGGTTAAAATGAATTACCATTTAAGTTCAGCAGTGATGGTAAGCTACTCAACCAATGCATCCCTGTCTGCCCTTACACTGACGTCACACTGCATCCCAGAAAGCAACACTATATCACTGGTGACATCACGTTTGAGCATGAACATGTGGAGGCCTACAATGCTCACTGGATAAGGGCCTGGCTATGTTCTCTTTGCTAACCATTTTTTGATTCTGCGATGCTTATGAAACCCCTTTGGGGTAGTTTTCCTACCTAGTAAGCACTTTACCTAATTGTAATTATTAAGGTGTTCCATAACAAACGTACCCTTAATCTTTTATATTTGAAAATCAGGATAATTTTCTTCTGTGTACCGAGTGCACAATGAAATAATTTGAACGAATTTTCTTGTAGTGTTTACAACAGATTTTTTAAAACGTATTCACACAGTTATCTTTAGATTCTCTTTATCTATTGCTTCTTCAATGATTCTTGGGGAAACATACAAACTCTCATTTTTCGGTGTAGCCTTTGAATCTATATAAAAGCTCTTGAGTGAGGTGAATCAGGTGCATAAACATCATTACCATGCCACATAGTTATATAGCTGCCGAACATAAAGAACAAACAGTGTTATATTACGAGAACATAATTAAACAAGCATTGGCAAAGACAGTAGGATTGGCATTGGTCACCAGCCTTTTGCTTTGTCAAAGTTTCATTTGTTTTGTCATGTTTTTTTGCAAAGCCTCATTGTTGGGGAAGCTGTTGGGCCCTCACCAGTTAAATAAATTACATTAATTGGCTAAAAACAAAGCATGTTTTTGATCTTAAAAACTGCACTTATCCAATGTAGTCTATGGCACTTACGGGTACTACGTTGTGTGCAGTTGTGCTCCTTCTAAAATGGGACAATGCCATTCTTTCACAGTGAAGATAGACAATAGCTGAAGTGGTCTGGCATACTGTCCCATACTGTATGCTGGAGTGGGCGGAATACAAATGTGAATTACACAATATAAGAGGGCTGGCTGAAAACCACTAGAAGTTAAGTATGGTATGCATAAAGTTAAGTTTTAGCAATATCAAAAGGACTTGACTTAGAGAAGCTCTAAAAGCTAAGAGAAGTTGTGTGGGCTGGAAGGTAATGCAACGAGTGTCCATTACCCTTAAACAGGGAGGAAAGAATACGGGTGAAATACAGTTCCTAATATAATGTTGAGAAAAAAAGATGCATTCTTGGTATTCTAAAAATCGACTATGGGGCACCATCAGAAGTGGGCCTCTATTTGGACCAGACTTTCTCCTTCCACTGGAGTTACCGATATTGCAAGTATCAGTAATCTGGCTGGGGAGGTAGACCGAGTGTGCGGATTAATGGGCAGGTTGATAGGAGTTGTTTCTGCAACCTTTACTGCATGTTTTCTAATTTCCAGGTCTTATCACTCGGTCGTTTCGCCTGCTTTCACTATGCGAATGTCTCAATCAGACACTGGGACATTTGTTCAATCACTTTTGGCTCAAGCTTGCAGTCACTTACAGTCATCTCTTCTTTCACTCACTCATGCTTTCAGTCACTTACAGTCATCTCTTCGTTCACTCACTCATGCTTTCAGTCACTTACAGTCATCTCTTCGTTCACTCACTCAGGCTTTCAGTCACTTACTGGGTGGCGCACCCAAGCACAGTCATAACTTCACGCACTCACTCACCATTCTAGCTTCTTCCATGACCGACCAAATATCTAGCCACTAACTTAACTTAAAACTCCATAGTTGAGGACGTTTGCCCAAAAAATCTTTTCAAAATCCACATATTACGAGAATTATTCAGTAGAATCTGACACCAAAAAGAAAAGGGAGAGTAAGAAGCAGAGAACAAACATTAGCATAAAATACTCTGAATCCACATAATCACGATGTCCTTCATGTGTCCTCCATAGTTGGTGATGTCATATGCAATGTCATTGATTACAACACTTATGATCTCATCTGTGCAAGGTCATGAGCAGCACCTGGCAGCAGTGCTTAATTAGTAAAATAATGAGTGCCAGTGCCCAGAGCTCTGCTTTGAAGCCTGAGGCGGGTGCAATTGACAGTCGGTGCCCTCAATTCCAAGGCTGCGTTGTATTGAATCCTCATGCCTCTTTAATCCACTGCCAGACACCTCCTTCCCCTTTCTCTCACTCTCGCAGGCTCCTGCTTTCCCCCTTGGTGATATTTTTACCATCTTTCTCTTCCTCCTTTCCCCTTTGTGTGTTTTCCTCTATTGCTCTCAGGAAGTGTCCGATGAGGAAAAACAAGTACTGGTCCCCAAAAATAAGTGCTGGTCCCCAAAAATAAGTGCTGGTTCCCAAAAATGAGTGCTGGTCCCCAAAAATGAGTGCTGGTCCCCAAAAATGAGTGTGGGTTGTTCCCACTGGCAACCACCAGCTCAAATTAAGGACTACCTGGCTGACAGGGAGCTATGTTTGCATAGGTCCATAACAGGCACATTTCAGTGTTTTCAGGTTTGTGATTGTAACCAGAATGTTTCTTAAACTGACATTACTTTGGGGGGATATATATTCAGGTATCTTATTCTATAGCTTGTATATAGTCCTATACAAGCTGTACAGTTTAGTGTTTATACAGGGCATAGGAAAACTTTATCTTTGAAGGGTGTCAGAACTATTTTGATGAAGATGCTGATTTCCAAATGATATATAGCAACTACCAGTTTTACTCTAAATCGGAAGCATACACTTTAGCAGACATTTGGGTTATATCCGGTAGCATATGTAAATAGGAACTGTACATCTTAGAAAGCACATAGGGCTGTAGCAGGTGTATAGACCTCATCCCTTTACAAGTAAATAGATCCTTTCCTTCAGGAAAGTACAATAACCAGGGCAATTATACTGGCTGCTATTTGAGAAAGATCCCCTGGTGTTCTTCCCATCAGATGTGAAAGGACTCAGTACTCCAAAACCTCAGTCTCCAAACCCACTGGACATTTGTCCGGGGATCCGACTTACATGTGTTGTGCTTGCAGCCTGAAACACTGGAGAGATTTACATTGCTAGCACCTCTCGGAAAGCATCCTCTTTCAAATGAAGAAGGAGGAACCCTGTCACTCAAAATGCCTACAACACCTCGGCTGAGGGAATGGGGAGGCAGCCAGGAAGGTGTAAATATGTACATTTATGATCTATTGTATTTCATATGTATATATTGTATATTCAGTAGGACTGCCCGCATGTAACCCCTAAATGTCCCAATCCCCTCGAAATAATTCCCCTTCACCTTTCTATCTTTCAGGTTTCATAATTACATGGCTACCTGATAAAGGCACAAGGCTGAAACGCGCATAGGAATATATTACTAGCCATGAGAGATATATGTATATGAAAAAAAACAGTTTTCCCCTTTCCCCTTTTTTTACATCTATTGTAATATGTAATGTGAATATTTATACTTGATTGTAAACACTGTGTATATACAGACCAATGACTATAACACATATATGTAATTGCATCAATTGATAATTGCCTCAGTGGGATGGGTATGCTCAGATGTGAGTCCCATGCTCTCCACACCACTGGAGTCAAGCTATCCTGGCTGAAGACGGCTGATATCCAGAAACCAGTCCTAGGATGCTTGATTTCTGTCCAGGAAAGATGTGGCTAGGCAGTTCGGACTGGACTGTTCCCATGAGGCACAGGGTCAAGGCTGATTTGCATGCGGCCATGTCTGAACTGGGGTGGTGTGGAGTGCAAAAAACGATGGATTTAAGCCCAGATCTCTGTACTGGGGTGAATGTATGACATTGTTCTGCATTCTGTCCATCAATTGGTGTTTTTGCATTTGTCACCCCGAGTGGGATGGGTATGCTCAGACGTGAGTCCCGTGCTCTCCACAGCACTGGAGTCAAGCTATCCTGGCTGAGGACGGCTGATAGCCAGAAACCGGTCCGAGGATGCTTGATTCCGGTCCAGGAAAGACATGGCTTGGCAGTTCGAGCTGGACTGTTCCCATAAGGCACAGGGTCAAAGGCTGATTTGCATATGGCCATGTCTGAACTGGGGTGGTGTGGAGTGCAAAAAAACGATGAATTTAGGCCCAGATCTCTGTACCGGGGTAAATGTATGACATTGTTCTGCATTCTGTCCATCAATTGTTGTTTTTGCATTTAACAAGGGAAAGGCATAAAGTCCTTGATCTTATTAATGAATGTATAAATCTCCTTCCCCTTCCTTTAAGTACAAAAAAATGTGATTAAATAAACAATCATTTTTTGAATGATATAAATTTGTGGCTGTTTACATGTTTGTGCAACTAAACAGTCCACTATTTATTGTGTTTCCTATATGTTTTTTTTCATATATGCTATGTAGACCCTGATATTTTATTAGTGGTACCCCTTTTTGTTACAAACAGGTGTCTCTAAAACACCAGTAGGCTGGGGGAGAGATAGTCCTATGAAAGCAGGTTAACCTGCCATGGATCTGGCTGACACTTAGCAACCCCTTGCTGACCTTTCACTGCCAACTCATGCCAGTCTTCAGAAATCTTCCATTTCAGGTCTGGTGATTGCTAGCAAATAGAAGACCTCATGTCATAAATTCTTCAAACAATTATAAGAAATACAGAGTCATAGAGTGGCCCTTGGGCCATCCCCTTCAGCCATTTGCATCATGTCTTTTTCATGGTTTGCCATTGCTTGTGTGAGCTGTCCATGAAGAATGTGTTTTTTTTGTGGATGGTTACCTTGTACGATTTGGGTTCTCGTTAGGTTTTGGTGATGGGGAATTGTATTAGAGTAGAGCAAAATTGTGTTTTCTGCTATCTGTACTTTGCTAAAACTGTGACATTTAATTACTGGTTTACTGCTTTGCTGTATGGGAATTGCTTGCCGTTTGGATGCCTTAACCTCCAAAGTGTCAAACTGCTATTTACGAGTCACCCTTGCACAGTCACCTGTTTTACTTCCCTTGTATGATAACATGTGGTTGAATTTTAAAGTTTTTTTGTTCACAAAGTAAAGACGTCTGCAAATAGCCTTAATTAAAGATGCAATTAAAATACTGCCCCTTTGTCAAAAGAATTTACTGTTCAATATTTCATGTGTATGCTTTTTAAGGTCACTACTTACTACGCAAATTACATCTTCTGACTGCTTCATAACACTCTTCTTTGAGGGTACAACTTAACTCCGTTAATGCAGTTTGTTTCTGAAAAATTGTCCTGCTCCCAGTTTCCATATTGTTGTAGTGCAAAGTAATGCTTCATTGTGGAATTTGCTATCTAAGTTTTTACCAAGCACTTCAAAGCCGGAGCTTTTGGCTTTGCCAATGCTTGTTCATCTAATTCTAGAGGCAAGTCCCCTCAGCACCAGGGGAGTTAAGTGAGTAGAAGAGGATATGATGTGAGAGGAATTGAGAGATTCGACGTGAGACAGACTAGAGACAGTCTGGGGATGAAGGAATAGTAAGTGCGTCAATGAGTTAATGCTGCTGGGAATGTCTCCAGCGCAGCTGCTGTTTCCCTTATTAAACGTCTCAGATTTTAATACGACTGCTGGGGTGCTCAATGCAGCACACCGAGGCTGCTCCCGAGTCCCACACACCCTCCCACGCCCCCTCATCCTCTCATCTAGGCCTTGAACCAATACAATGGGGGCGAGGGAAATCATCTGTTCCGCCAAAGGCCGCCTCCCTGTACTTGGCCGCGCTCCTTTCACGGCTGGGCCCAGAGCAGGCCTTCTCAAGAGCCCTGGTTCTCAGCAGCCTTTGTCGTGCATCTTGTTTGTCTCCTGCCGAGGCCTTTCATCCCCCCTAAAAGGAGAAAAAGGTGGAGGGGAGTGGGAAGGGGAAAGTATAAAGGAACTGCGAAGGAGAAAAAATGGCGGGAAACGCTGCCTTGGAGTTGCTATTGTCTGCGTTCCCCTGCGGTACGAGGGTAAACACACTAATCATGTGTGAGAAATAGCGGGTACAAGGGGGAGTCCAAGCAAACAAGCCTCGCATTCTGCGCAACGGCGCTGAGAGCTTTGGGAAAATTCTTCCAGAGCCTCTG
This sequence comes from Lissotriton vulgaris, assembly GCF_964263255.1. NCBI lineage: Eukaryota > Metazoa > Chordata > Amphibia > Caudata > Salamandridae > Lissotriton > Lissotriton vulgaris. Next base: position 135,174 of record NW_028254059.1, read on the forward strand.
AGCACCCTCTAAAGTGGCACTCGCCCTCCTTACTGGCTTCTGTGTGGCACCTGTGGGATTGTGGTTTACAGCTCCCCTCCTCCCTCGCGCCACACCTTTCTTTCGTTTGTTTCATGTCGCGCTCTTTCCCTTTCGGTGCCTTCCTTTATGCCACATTAAAAATCCATCCGACTTTCTTGCTCTCGTTGCAAATTCCTGCTGTGACGGGGCATTAATACCTTTCTAGAAGTGCACCTGGTCCTGCGAGTGAGTTTGACTTCCTCGAGGTGGATTGGGGAATACGGATTCTCCCCCCCAGAGTATTGTTATCACATGGGGCCAAGTACCATACCTCTATGGTGTTCCAAGTGAGCCTGACTCTCGACAGTGTTGAAGTGTCACCAGCCCCAACAACATTTAGCGACAACAGTGGCAAAATAAATGGTCTAGTTTTCATTATTTCTTATAAAGATGCTTAAAAAAACACAAGAGATACAGGGAGTGGAGAAAAATCAATTTCATATGTCATAGCAATTCTTACATCATCTTTCTGTACCTTTGCCTTTGAATTCCTTTCATTTTCCCAGTCAGGCTCTTGAAAGGTTTTCAGTCATATAGATGACTGGAGAGGTGGCCTAACAGTCAGAACTAAGGGCTTTGGAACTGGAGAACTAGTTTCGAGCCCCCATCAGCTGCCCGCCCTATGATTCTGGGCAAATCACTGAATAACGCCTGTCTTATAGGCGAGGGTCTCAGACAGTAGTGCTGATTATCACGCAAATCGTCAGTGTTATGTCATGGTCCAGCCGCCCTACTACTGCTGTGGCCGGGTTTCTAGAACAGAATGCTGCTAGACTCAGTATTGTCAGGCAAAAGGGCACTGCAGGAGGTAGTGGTAGGCCAGAGCGGTGGCTCTAATACAGCTATCCTTCTTAGGTTGAGCCTTCTAGACAGCACATGTGCTTTTTGTATTGTGAGACATATTGTGGGCTTACCAAGAACATATGAGGCCTGCAGCCCGCCCACTGCTTTCCATTGGTTAGTTTGCCTGTCACTCTCATTTGCCTAATTCTTACTCACGTTCTAGCTTGTCATTCTTGTGTTTGTCCCTCCCATGGAGCATAGCCTCTTTACCAGGGTTGGATTGGGATTGAAAATCGGCCCGGGCACGCCCAAAAAAAAGTGGCTCATATTTGCATATTACGTTGCCGCAAAACACTGCTTCAGCGAAATGTTATTAAAAAGGTGTGGGGGGGGGAAGCGTTAAAAAGAAAATGCAAGGATTAGTTAACACTGGTGAAACACACCTGAAGACGAGGGAGGCCACTTTTGCTCAGGCCCCTACGCCCGCTCAATATGCATACATTAATGGGACGGTCCACCGAAAAACAAAAGGATTGACACCTCTGCCCCTTGGTAAAAGGGAGGTAATGGATGCCCATTTACCTCCAGAAAGGCCACTCGGAACCCAACTGGGCCGTTGGTGGCATGGAACAACTCAGAAACCGCCCAAATCCGCCCCCAAGCTGCTCAAAAAAGCTGCCCACAGCTGGAGCTCTGACACCGGCCCCTCGGGCATTGCCCGAGTGCCCTCATTACCAATCCGACGCTGCGTCTTTACCGTCTCTTTCGATTGGCTGTCTTTAATGCTTCAACAGCTTGCTTTTTCAAGTACTTCTGTTTTCTTTTAGATAATGTTTTCAGGCTGTCTCCTTCATGCCCTTCTCTCGCCTTTCACTCCATGTTGCTGTCTGTCTGCTTCTCCCTGCCCCCATCGTGTTGTGATCGCACTAGTGTACTTCCCCGAGCTGCTTTCTTACCCGTATTTCTCCCCTGCCTGCTCCACGCTTCTCTCTCACCTGTTGCTCCTCCTCAATGCCCTCTGTGTTGCTTCGCCCTGCAGCCATGGGCGTCCGCAGAAATGTTTGCAGGGGGAGGGGGGGGGGGGGGTAAACTTTTAAGTTCATCACTCGCCTTCCAGGGTGGTGGGCAACATTTTAACTTCCTCACTCGCCTTCAAGGCACTTTTAATGCAGACGGCCCATTGTCATTCTTTAAGTGATGATCATCAGAAGAGAGAATGACAATGGGCCCGTCCACAGTCTGCTCGAGGTCGGGGAGGGGCTGCTGTAGCCTCTAGAGTTCAAAGAGAAGTGCGAGAGGCCCCAAGTGAGAGATCATTTAAACTCCTGGGGCTTCTCACAGGGGAACAGCCTGCTGTAATCTTGAACATTATGGAACAAAAGGAATGGGAACGGTGACCCAGGGGGTGGGGGAGGGGGGGGTGGGGGGCAAGCGCAACCCTTGCCCTCCCCTGCGGTCGCCCATGCCTGCAGCACTCTGCTTCTCTCTCGCTTGCTGCCTCTCTGCCCCAGCCTATTCTTCTGTGTTGCTTCTGCATTGTTTCCCTGCAACCAGGCTACCCACGTTGCAGCTCACCGCCTTGGCCCTATATGTTGCTCTCTCCCAACCTGATTCTATGTATTGTTTCCCCCCACCCCAGCACCTTATGGTTGTTGCTTCCAACCACCCACGCTTCAAAAAAAAAAAGAAAACCTTTGTGCTACAAATTTTTCTTAATTTACGAGTCCAGATCAGTAAACAACAAAAAAATGTTTGCCTTATTTTGCATGCGTCTACAAAAAAGTGATTAGATTTTTTAGCCGTGGTGAATAGCATCGGGATACTGTACAGCAACAATAAAATCTTTGCCACAGACAATAGGCCCCAAAGGCACGACCCATTGGCCTTGGCAATGTTTATTTACTACTTTTGCGACTAAAAACCCTCACATTTTGCTATCCAATAAACAGGACCTTTAGGACTTGTTATTTAATCACAGTACCTAAGCAAGAATTCAATCCGTGGCTGTTAAATTCAATTAGAATAAGCATAGGATGTTACCACACTAACATCACGATAGAGCATGAATGCTCAATAAAACAAGGAACCAGGGTTTATTGTCTGAAAGTTATTATTAAACTTCAAGGCAAAATATCTGTACAAAAACAATGAATGATCATAAAACACAGGGTGCATACATGGATATACAATAAGGATATTCAAGGCCTAGGTTGCTTTTCCTTGGACATATCCAAATTAAAGTCCAGACTGCTGCGTCACAGTGGTTGATTGGTTGTAACCCAAAGTCAGAAGAAAATCAAGAGATGACTTCGGGAAAAACTAGGCAGAATTGGACTGAACAGGTCGACGTTTCGGTCTTATTATGGTTATTCTTAAGACCATCATCAGGACTACAAAGTGGTATATACAATTGATGACCCTTTTAAGCAATACAGACGGTGTCAGTTATAAGAATCTTAGTGGCACCGGTGCTTGTAAATGATTGCACTGGGGTTGGGCACAGAGATGAATCCGAGGTGCCGTGGTTACACTTGCCTCAATTTAGGCGCAATAGTAGATGGAATTCTGGCAGACAGTCCACTTTAGATTGGAGATCAGCTGTCACAGAATATGAGTTTAAGCAATACAGACGGTGTCAGTTATAAGAATCTTAGTGGCACCGGTGCTTGTAAATGATTGCACTGGGGTTGGGCACAGAGATGAATCCGAGGTGCCGTGGTTACACTTGCCTCAATTTAGGCGCAATAGTAGATGGAATCTGGCAGATAGTCCACTTTAGATTGGAGATCAGCTGTCACAGAATATGAGTTGGGATTAATCCGCAACGGAACATCAATGGAGTACGATCAGGGCGATCCATTGATGTTCCGTTGCGGGACACCATAGGGGGATAGGTGGACATTTGAAGCCGCGGTACTAGAGGTGATTTGAAACGTCCTGAGAGTCAGAAAAGATGATATCCAGTCCAGTGCTTTGCCCCAGATACCCATGGTGGAGAGCGAATTTAACAGAATGTGGTGGGAGATGGTGTCGAACGCTGCGCTGAGGTCGAGTAAAATCAGCGCAGCGGAGTCACCTCTGTCGACTAGGAGGCGAAGATTTTCCATAACCCCAAGCAGTATCGTCTCAGTGGAAAAGCCAGGGCGGAAACCCGATTGGGAGGGGTGAAGTATGTTGTTTGTGAAACTGGCAAGGTGTCCGTGGACGTGTTTCTCCAAGATTTTGGAGATTGCGGGTAGGAGGGATATAGGACGGAAGTTGGCCAGTACTTTCGGATCTGCCGATGGTTTCTTGAGAAGTGGTGACACCATGGCATGTTTCCACATGTTTCCACATGGCTGGGACCTTTTCTGTGGAGAGGGATACATTTAAAGTTTGGCAGATGACAGAGAGTTGTGGGGTGTCCAGGAGTCTAAGTACAGAGATTGGGAGGGGGTCGGTGGGAGAGCCAGATTTTACTTTCCCTAAGATGACTCGAAGACCCTGAACATTTATCTCGGGCCAGTACGTTAGTGGCACGTAGGGTGGGTTTTGCGCAGGGGAAATGGCCTCCACATTTGGATCGAGGTGCCGGACTGTTTCTGCTTGTGTCTGGTGCTGTTTTACAATGTCCTGGTAGATGGTCTCAATCTTTTTAGTAAAGAACTGCGCCAGTTCTTCACATTGAACATTATTCAATGGAAGGGGTTTGGCTGATGTATTTGAGCCCGCTAATTCTTTTACGAGATTGAAAAGAGTTTTGGATTTGTTTGTGGCTTCTGAGATTGCTTTTGCCACGTAGTTGGTTCTTGCCGTGGAGCAGGCTTTATGGTAGAGCTTGAGTTCGTTTCGGTAGGTCAGGCAGGCTATAGGAGAGTAGTCTGTCCTCCATAGTCGTTCCAAGCTTTACACTTGGTTTTCGCTGCCTTCAGTTCCTTGTTGTACCATAACGCAGGAGGGTTATGGTTTGTGATTTTTTTATGAGTCAAGGGAAGGCAGGTGTCTAAGGCTCCTAGTAGCCATTTGTTAATTTTAGTAGCTACAATGGCTATGTCCTCGGTGTCAAATAATTCATCCAGGGGTGCCGAGTCTAGGACGGACATGAAGTGGTTTATGTCCAGTTTCTTCCAGTTTCTAATGCCAGACTATCCTGTCCTGCCGGAGGAACAGGAGTTCATATGGTCAGACACGCTGAAATTTATAAGGAAATGATCTGACCAATGTAGGGGCAAGGCTGGGTGGCAGAGTGACAATGGAAGGCTGGAAAAAATAGGGTCCAAAAGGTGTCCTCTTTTGTGTGTGGCCCCCGAGTTCCACAAAGTGAGATTCATGGCAGCAAGATCGTGAATTAGGTTTGAGCCTGGTTTGTTTAGCTGGTCGTCAAAATGTATATTTAGGTCGCCTAAGATGGACATATTGCTGTGGTTTATCCGGACCGAGGCGACCCAGTCCACTAGTTGGGTGGCCCAGGGTTGAGAGGGGCCGGGTGGTCGATAAATCAGGAGACCCGTGAAGGTAAAGTTCGGGTGGAGTTGAAGTTTGAATAGGGCCATCTCACAGGCGTTCAGGGAGACTGGTTCCAAGGTACATTGCACCGATTTTTTTAAAGATAACTGCTATGCCACCCCCTACTCCAGTGGTTCGGTCTATTCTGGCAATGGCATAGGTAGACGGAATGGCTTCAGCTATGTCTGGGCCTGAGCTGGCGTGTAGCCACGTCTCCGTGAGGAATAGGGCGTCCAGTGAGTTGTCAGACAAGAGGTCAAATATGTTTCTTTTATTTTTGCTGAGGGATCTGCAGTTCAGGCTTCCTAGAAGCCACGTGTGTGCCGGCTTACGGCTTGAGACAGTGGGCCGACAGAGCTGAGGACCATCAAGTTGGAATTTGCAGGACGGACACGAGATGGAATTGTGCCTATCATTTGGTAGGATCTGACATTTGTGTTTGATAGGGTGTCGCATGGAGAGTAGTAGTTCAGGCGTATAGACCCTAGGTATTGTGGTGTAGCCTCCAGGGGTTTTGGGCCCTGGGCCCGGCCTGGCGCGGACGGGCGCAGACGGGCTTTCCTTTGGCGCGCCTTCGGTGCGCTGAAGCCGCCCCCGCTGCGCTCGTCCGCTGCGCGACCGGGGAATGCAAATAGATATAGGGAGGTGGGAGGCGTGGCCTCAGGAAGTGGGCGTGGCCCAGGTGTTTAGCGCGCGATGGCGGCGATGTTGTTCCCTACCTGCAACAGCGCTAAGATACGCTGTGCGAGGGACTTTGCAGCAGCTTTCTGGGGGAAAGTGCTAAAGGGTGAGTGAAACATGGTTTTAAAAGCACAAACAATGCAAGTATAATTTTAAAAACAAACAGCGAGCAGACTCTCCCGGCTTCCGCTTCAGGAGTGGTTCGGTATCTTTGGCGTGCTAGTGAGTCAGCGCGACTTATGAAGGCTAGGATTGAGTGGGCGTGGCCTCAGGAAGTGGGCGTGGGCGTGGCCCAGGGGTTTAGCGCGATGGCGGCGATGTTGTTCCCTACCTGCAAAAGCGCTAAGATCCGCTGTGCGAGGGACTTTGCAGCAGCTTTCTGGGGAAAAGTGCTCAAGGGTGAGTGAAACGTGGTTTTAAAAGCACAAACAATGCAAGTATAATTTTAAAAACAAACAGCGAGCAGACTCTCCCGGCTTCCGCCTCAGGAGTGGTTCGGTTGGGGCGCTAGTGAGTCAGGCGACTTATGAAGGCTAGGATTGAGTGGGCGTGGCCTCAGGAAGCGGGCGTGGCACGGGGGTTTAGCGAGCGAAGGCGGCGATGTTGTTCCCTACCTGCAACAGCGCTAAGATCCGCTGTGTGAGGGACTTTGCAGCAGCTTTCTGGGGGAAAGTGCTCAAGGGTGAGTGAAACGTGGTTTTAAAAGCACAAACAATGCAAGTATAATTTTAAAAACAAACAGCGAGCAGACTCTCCCGGCTTCCGCCTCAGGAGTGGTTCGGTATCTTTGGCACGCTAGTGAGTCAGCGCGACTTATGAAGGCTAGGATTGAGTGGGCGTGGCCTCAGGAAGTGGGCGTGGCACGGGGGGTTAGCGTGCGAAGGCGGCTATGTTGTCCCCTACCTGCAACAGTGCTAAGATCGGCTGTGCGAGGGACTTTGCAGCAGCTTTCTGGAGGAAAGTGCTCAAGGGTGAGTGAAACGTGGTTTTAAAAGCACAAACAATGCAAGTATAATTTTAAAAACAAACAGCGAGCAGACTCTCCCGGCTTCCGCCTCAGGAGTGGTTCGGTTGGGGCGCTAGTGAGTCAGGCGACTTATGAAGGCTAGGATTGAGTGGGCGTGGCCTCAGGAAGCGGGCGTGGCACGGGGGTTTAGCGAGCGAAGGCGGCGATGTTGTTCCCTACCTGCAACAGCGCTAAGATCCGCTGTGTGAGGGACTTTGCAGCAGCTTTCTGGGGGAAAGTGCTCAAGGGTGAGTGAAACGTGGTTTTAAAAGCACAAACAATGCAAGTATAATTTTAAAAACAAACAGCGAGCAGACTCTCCCGGCTTCCGCCTCAGGAGTGGTTCGGGCAAAACACACACACACATGCATGCACACATGTATATACACACTCACTCTTGCATGCACACATGTACATACACACACACACGCTTTCTCTTTCTCCTAGCCCAGATGACACTACTCCATTAGGCTGGGCAAGATTGAGCTGCCTGACTCCCAATTACCATCTCATGGCAGACCTGGTGTATACACTAACATACTAATTGGCGTAGCAGGGCCTGCAACACAGTCAATGACCATGTGCCCTTGAGGTATCACTTGCACTGATTGGGTGTGCACAGGACTTGCCTTTGGCTGTAGAAAACCTATCCAGGGTACACAGTTGAAGAAATGGGCACAGCAATTTCTTCCCTGTCTGACTTCCAAAATTGTAATGGGTAGGGTTTGCTTAACTCGCGCAATTCAGTGTAGTTTACTCATGTGGAATTACCTGAGAATTATACAAGGTTACATTTAAAAATCTAAAACGAGTAATTCTGTGTTAAGTGATATTGCTTAGTGCAAAAAAGTCTCCTTGTGCCAAAAAATGCCATCAGAATGCATTTTTTATAAAAGTTTGAGTTTAATAAAGAAAAACAAGAAAATGAACAGCAGTAAAATGAATAGAACAAATCTTACTAAATGGCACCCCCTTGAGAGAGTCGTGAATTTTGAAAATTTGGAAATACGGCTCTCGGATAAAATGCTCTGGAGGCCTCATATAGCTAAAATGCTATTGAACCATAGACGTGTGACTGGGGCAATAAGCAAGGAACATCGCTCCTCCTATAGTAGGCCTGTTGCCCCTGCCCTCGCAGTCTATGAAGCAAAAGCAGTTAGCTCGGCTCTGTATGGAACCGAGCTATGGGGGTTTGAAAATGTGGACGAAATAAGTAGGTCAGAGCACAAATTTCGGAGGGATTTTTTGACGCTCCCACGAAACACCCCTTTAACACCATTAATGTATTAATGTACAATATGGGCAGGCGTCAGTTAGGAGCTATCGCCAGGCTACGACCTTTACTCTTCTGGGCTCGCCTACGGTGTACCGAAGAGCTTACCAACTACGCCTTAGCCCTAACGGAGGCAATGAATCTGGATGTGAACCATAGGGTAAAGTGGCTATCATATGTGAAGAAAGCAATGATGCAACTTGGCCTTAAAGATTCATGGGATACCCAGACTCCGCTGTGTAAAGCGGAACTTAAGAGACACTATTGGGACTGGTTTGACAGGTAAGCATTATGCAAGCCAATGCTGGGTAGATTGACAGAAGAGTTTCTCTTGTTTAAGCAAGTCAGATGTCTGGAGCCTTACCTAGATGTGATCCAGGTCCCACGAGATAGGACCCTGTACATTCAGTTTAGGTTCGGCACGCTCCCTGTTAACACCCTTATGGCAAAGTGGCATACAGCTGTCCGTGCTGTGGAGCGTTTGTCGAGTGCCTTGCCCATGTCCTCTTTGCTTGCCCTTCATACGCTACAGGTGGGAGCAAGTGGATAAAACCAATATGTAGCGACATGGGAACCCATGGCTTCCGGTCTGCTCTGCGCATTCTAAAATCCAAACCAAGTGTCATATTTTCATGTGGAGTGTCCAGGTTTTTAGGCCAAGCCTGGCTAATTAGAAATAGAGCCATACAGGATGTGACTCTAATGTAGAAACACAATTTATCATATGTGTTCAAACTAGATACTATATTGGTCGGCAATGTAACTTTCTACATATTAATCATGATATAGATAGCACTAGCGCCATACATATTGCTATACACTGCTCACTACAACTGACTTGTCCCCTATAAGTACACAGTGTCCCAGAATGAATTCTCTTTTATTATACTTGTTTAATGTTGTTTTAACCAATATGCTGCTATTAATTCTATCTTATGAGACTTTTAAATAACCTTCTGTATTACATGACCTTTTTCTATTTTTATAGTACAGATTCTATTTTATTGTATATATGCTATCTGATGCTTTTATGACACATGCTGTTGAATAAAGCTATTTTTTTGAATTTGAATAGAACATATCATATTTAACAGAACTTTTGTAAAGAAAGCAATAATAGGTAAGGATAGAACTATTATGCTGTATATAACAAGAAAAATACACAATTCAAACAGTAAGGGGAAAGGGCAAGGGAAGGGAAGCCATATAAAACCACCTAGCCTTCAGAAAACAGCTTAAAACCTGGATATTCGATAAGTAAACCAACCCCCCCTTTCCTCAAACGCCTTGAGACCCTCTGGGTATGTAGTGCGCTATATAAATTCTGACTTGACTTGACTTGATATGTAATTAATATATAACAATTAAGAGTAAAAGATATAAGAAATAAATACTTTAAGATTGTAAGCATACAATAACTGAGATTGAATAATGTAATATAAACATAGGGGTGTGAACACCTTCTAATCATCTAGGAATATAGAGGCAAAGGGAGAAATTAAGGTGGTTTCCGTACATCATCTGATAAGTTCGTAATTGTAACATTAGAAGAGGCAGACAAGGATAAACATTTTGTTAATGGGAGCCATAAAAAAATCTCTTTTAATTGCTAGAGATATAGGGGAGACATAAATAGTGTCTAGTCGATGATGAAAACAGACAGCGTTCCACCAGGATCTGAAAGTGACTTTATCTGCCTGCTTCCAATTTGAGGTTATTAAATGAGAAGCAATAGCTAACAATATATCTAAAAGTTTAAGTATTTGTTAAGGAAAAAGGGACCTGAACTTTGAAAAGTGCCTTAATTTGTGACCAGACCAGCTGCCAAAATTGGTGGATTGGGGGACACTCAAACAACAGGTGCTTTAACTTGGTAGAAGGACAAGGGCTGGACCAACAAGTTGAGGACACACCTAGTGAAAAAGATGCTAGAATCACTGGAGAAAATAGCACCCGTTGATAAATGAAGTAAAGGGTTTATGTGATATTCGCAGCACAGGATGTTTTGTAAAGATTAGACCATAATTTGTCCCATGTAGTGATTGGCCAACTTTGTAATAAATCCTTTTCCCAAGCCAATTCCGTCTTAGATTTGAGTCTGTCTGGGGGTATTTGTAAAGATTGTATATAGTGGATGCAGAGGGGAAAGTGTTCAATATTGAAGATAGGTTTTTGTAATTTGCATGAAAGTTAGAAGATCTTGGTAAAGTAAGGAGATATTGATTGAGGGAGGAACATAGAAGATTATATTGCAATCTAGAAGACGTTGGTAAAGAAAATGTAGTTTGGAGATCAGAAAAAGAGAGGGGTTGATCATCAAGCTGAGATATTCAACGTAAGCCATTGGAACGCCAATTATTCCAGTATATAGAGCGATTATGGATTCTTTTTTAATTTTTTTATTGATGCATGATTACAATGTTAGAAGTAGCACATTTTGGTTTGCAATTTGCAATTACTGAGAAAGACAGCAATGAAATCAGAAGAGGTTATACACTTATTAATTCACTTATTTTTCACAATTAATTCACAGTTGATAATTCATAATTCATAGTACCACGTGCAATTAAGCCAATTCCATTTCTGTAGCATCTCCTCATGCATGGATTTATATTTTTTTTAAAACCCCTCCCTCCTCTCCCACCCCAGGGTTGGCTATCTGTTTAGATACAGTGTAGTAGTTTTATGCCAGGGGTGCTAAAGAGTACCTATCCGAAAATGGCTTAAGCACCTGCTCTTATCTCTCGAGCCACCTGGTCAATGGTTCCCAGAGTCCGAAGCCCTCTTTTCCCATATTTAGCTTTTTCAAAGTTGTAGTGCGCCACAAGTCGTGTTAACCATTGATGATACCCAGGGGGGAGGTAATGGATCTAGAATGGCTGAGGCCAGGGAAAGTCGATATACAGCCATGCCTATGAAGATCAGCTGCTCTCCCGGCTTCCCTTGGCTCTCCTGATCGACCCCAAGGCAGATTAGGGCTGATGAAAGACTTATATCCCTCCCTAACACCTCTTTGAAAAATGTAGTTATTTCCAGTTTTAGGCAATTCAATGAGGCGCAGGAGGCTAGCATATAATCAAGGTCAGCCTTATACAGAGAACATCCGGGGCATGAGGTCCCATTCCCTGTTCCCCATTTAGAAATCTTTTTTGGCGTATAGTAAAGCGAAAAACAGGTTTAATAGTATTGCGTCTGAAGCCGTCCTTGTAGTAAAACAACTTGTGCTAGTTTGGTTGAGTGAAGAAATAGATCGTCTGAAATATCTATTTCCTCTGTTCACTTACTAGCCCACATTCTAGTGGGCCACCACATTTTTTGCTTAGGAAGTCGCAAATTTGCAAATACTTGTAAAAATCCCTCCAGTCTAATTCATATTGTTCTTTCAGGGTTTTGAAGGAGTCTATATCGGTGAGGCACTAGAAATTGCTGAGTTTGAACAGGTCTTTAGCATGCCATCCTTTACTTATTCTGTTGTTAAAGATTTCGGTCAGATTAGGGTTATTATAAACTGGTGAGTAATAATTCAAACGGCCTAGTCTTAGCATTTTACCAACCACTTTCATCACTTTATGACCAGCAGCCAGTGTCTTAAAGCGTACCTTTTTATAGTGTGAGTCATTCAAAAACCTCCAAGCCCATCCCAAAGCATCTTTGCCCATTATGAGTTCAATAGGTGTGGGTATGTTCTCTAGGAGGTTATCTATTGGTCTGTCTGCAAACAGAGTGTGATTATGTAAAAGAGTGGTTGCCCAATAGTAAAGTCTGATATTTTGAAGAGTCAGTCCGGCCCTGTCCCTTGGTAGGGAGAGGAACTTATATGCTCTTCTGGGTTTACCATAGGACCAAATAAATCGCGAAAACAAGTCTTCAATCTTTTTCAAACAATTGTTACTAAATTCTAACAGGATGGCCCTTATAAAATACAAAAACTTAGGAAAAAAATCATTTTGATTATATTGCACCTTCCAATTATTGAGAGGTGCAAATTATGTAGTCGCCTTAGTTCAGGTTTGATTTTGTCTACCAATGGGTCAATGTTACAATCTACTATTTTTTCCCCACTGGCCGCAATATTTACACCCATTTATGGATTCTTAATGATTTATTATGCCAAATGGGTTGTTGTTGATAGGAGTTAGTTGAGGAATATGATGATGGTAAGAGAGGAATCAAGAGTTTCTGAGAGTGGTAAATGATGGGAGAACGTAAAGATGAAAGGTTAGTAGAAAAAGCAAGGACTTCCTGAAAATTGGAAGGGGCAATAAGACATTTCTCTATTTCTAACCATAATGGAGGATGTGTAGGGAGCTCCATAGAGAGCTAACGAGCAACTTATTTTAGGGAGAAAATGGAGTGATACGTTTTACAAACAGGAAACCTAAGACCTCTATTAGGTCTATCCTTTTTTAAAGGAGACAGAGCTTTATGTGGGGGTTTGTCTTTCTATAAAAATGTTGTTAAGCTAGTATCAATTTTCTTAAAGTAATAGCCAGGAATATGTAATGGAATCATGGAGATAATATATAATATAAGAGGAGAGAGCATCATTTTAATTGAATCCAATCAACATCACCAAGAGAGAAAAAGGGGGTGTCAAAGTGTAATGGCATCATTCAATGTTTTGGTGATATAATCAAAATTTAATTTTTGTGTTTCAGGTATAAACAGGGCGAATCACAAGCCCAAATATTTTATTTTAGATGATAGATATGAAAAACCGGCATGGACAAAGAGATGTTTCTGACATAAAACATTTAAAGGTAAGACTTCACATTTGTCGGTGTTAAGATGGTAGCCTGAGAGTTGAGAAAAGGAGGCTACTTGTTGAAGAAAAGGGGGAAGAGAGGTTGCAGGGTTAGAACAGTATAAAAGAATGCAATCGGCGCACTTCAACATTTTGACTTGATGTGTACCAAAAGGATATTCCGACATATGATCATCTTGTCTAATCTTAGATAAAAAGGGTTCTAACGCTATAACAAAGGTGATAAGGGACACCCATGCCGAACTCCTCTAAGCGAAGGGAAGTAATCAGAAGTTTTACCATTGACAAATATTGAAGCTCCGGGGCCTGAATATAACAAAAGAATTAAAGGGGGCGGAGCTAGCCGGCGTCGATGGCGGACGCGTGAGCCCTCGGCTCCTCGCAAAGCTCCAGAATTATCCTGCTTAAATATCCTTAATGGGCTCGAATTGGCTATAACTTGCCAGGAACCATCTGCTGGCACCCCGGGCACTCCGAAGACCCTTTTGGCTGGCTGCAGAGCGTGAATTCCTGTACATCCCGGGGCATTGTGCCTGGTGGCGCGCCTGTGGCGGACTAGGCCGAGAGCAGCGGGCTATCCTGGTGAGGTGGCCGGGCGACGTCACTGTACGTGCGGCCATACCTCCGGCGGCTGTCGCACGCCGTGCAAGCCGCGGCAAGATTGACACGAACACTGATTTGTGAGGCCCTCTACCTTACTGCCCCGCACTGCCCTGGTGGGTGAGGGGACTGGAGAAGCAGCGGAGCGACGAAACACCTAAACTGAGGCACCGCGCCACGTGGTGGGGCGACATTGAACCTGGCGTGGTAACCTGGCTCACTTGCACAGACTACGGGAGGCTGTGCCTTCTCCTCTGAGGCTGCGGAGGGACGTATCACCTGGGACAGCTGAAAAGGACAGGTCCCTGTCTGGCACCGGACCGTTCTGAAAATTGCGTACGGAGAGGCGTTGTCCGCCATTGTCGCCGCCATTTTTCTACGCATCGGATACCAGACCGCTGGCACTGAGGTATCGTGAACTGTGGTGGACACTTCTTTGCAGGGCACTGCCACGCATCGTGAACACAATGGGGAAGACCGAGGCGAACCAGGGGAAGATCTCCTTTGAACGGCGCCGCCCGAAAGGTGCAGAGGCTCTGGCACCGGACTCATCGCCGAAGGGTGCGGCAGCGGCTCCGACCCAGGCTCCGACGGAGCTCCGGGACATGTTGGCAGCCATGGAGAAAGGCATTCAGGAGAGTATTGCGGCGGTGGACACCAAAATAGACGCTCTGTCGTACAGGATGGACCGTATGGCAGAGCGTGTGGACAAACATGCGGAGCGCCTTGACATGGCGGAGCGTCGGCTCACTGAGGCCGAGGAAGCCCAGATGGAGTGGGACAAGGAGCGCAAGCAATTCGACAGACTCCTGACAGTCATCAGGGACAAGACAGAGGACCTGGAGGCACGTTCCCGCAGATCCAATCTACGCATCACGGGAGTGGCGGAATCCACGCAAACGGGGAAAATGGAACTTTATGTGGAGAAACTCCTGAAGGCCCTCCTGGGAGAGGAAGTCTTTTCCCCCATGTTCATTGTGGAGCGCGCCCACCGCTCGCTGGGCCCACAGCCCCAGCCTGGCTTGCCACCTCGCCCCATAATCGCGAAACTGCTCAACTATCGCGACCGAGACACTGCCCTGAGAGTGGCGCGAGAGAAGGGCCAACTCCAGCATGAGGGCATGAATATCTCCCTCTACCCGGACTTCACAGCCAAGGTGCAGGAGGAACGGCGGCAGTTCGCGCCCTACAAGAAGCAGCTCAGGACGCTAGGCCTGGACTACGCCATGTTGTACCCGGCCAAACTTCGGATTAATACTGGTGGGAAGTCGTACTTCTTTACAGACCCGAAAGAACTGCATAAGTCCCTTAAGACCTGGATGCGGGAAAGGAAGGAGAACCGGAGTGGCCGGGAAGACGAGGAGGAGGTATCTCTGGAGGAACAGGATTGAACGCCGGCGGCGGGAGGGTTCGACCCTCTACACACGAATCTGATTACGGACCCGGACAATATGGGCACCCCGGCCTCACAATGGCGCCTGATCCACGATTTTGGAAAGGACAACCTGGTTACACTATGATGCTGGTAAGGGGGTGTGTGCCTGGTGGCAGTATACACTGAGCCGGGGGAGCCGGACAGAGGGGTGCTGAGTGACACTTTTCATCATGCCATGAGCAATGACTCTTGAATGGAGCTGAGAGGGGGGCAGTACTTGCACTATTTTGGAACAGTCGGGGGAGTACTGCATTGGTGCGCTCTGCCCTCGAGCTTTTGGTTGGTGCTGCTCTCTGAGGAGTGGGTGTCGGACTATTTGACACTACACCGATAGGGGGTACATGGGGGGGGAGTGTGGGGTCTGCCTGGCCAGGTTGGGGGAGGTCGGCTGTGGGTGGGTAGCTGTTCTTGGGGTGGGAGTTGGTCTCGGGGTGGGGAGGGGGGGTGTTTGGTTGGGGTTGTTGACGGGGTCTGCCGGTGAAGTGTGTGAATTGAAGTGTTCTGCTGTCCTTGTCTGCGAGCGCCGGAGGGCGCTTATGGGTCGGGGTGCCCTACTGTGTCCTACACTACCCCATCTTCTGGTCCACGATCTGAACCCACTTAGCAATGGCTGATACAACACCAACTCTGAACGCACACACCCGGAATGGGCTGAATTTAATGACCTGGAATGTGCGGGGTCTGAACGACTTCCGCAAAGTAAGGAAAGTCCTCAGCTACCTTAGCAGACATCACATTGACATAGCTCTACTGCAGGAGACACACCTACCACTCTCCAGCAGAATGCTCAAATCCAGGGGATTGTCAGGTAATACTGTGGCGGCGGGTTTCACTACGCATGCCCGAGGGGTGTTAATTTGGGTCAATCCGAAGTCACAGTTGCGACTCATACCGGTGCACGCAGATCCAGATGGGAGATATGTCCTGGCGAGATGTGTGGGTAAGGGGATGGACATACTGATAGTGAACGTTTATGGTCCTAACTATGACCACCCTGAATTCTATAAGACACTGGCAGCTATTGCAAGAACGCACGCACAGCCTTGGGTACTGTGGGGCGGGGACTTTAACTTTGTGTTTGACCCATCACTGGACCGCTCTGCGGGCCCTGCCCGGAGGCCAGTGGCCTCGGCCACGTACATGGCGGCTGAGATGATTAAATCTGACTTGCTGGATGTCTGGAGGGAAAAGCATCCGAGGGCGGGTGGGTTTACACACTATTCTGCGTTTCACGACGTACACACCAGGATAGACTACTGGCTGGCTACTCCCCCGGTACTTAATAACATTCACACGTGCACAGTCCTCCCACGCACGCTCTCAGATCATGCCCCTATTCTCCTCCACCTTGCAACGCCCAGGAAGGGGATCCCGGCCTTCACATGGCGGTTCCCGCCCTTTGCACTGCTAGACGAGGCCTTCCGGGGGGAACTGGCGGAGGCAATAGAGCAGTTCTTTACTACTAACATAGGCACGGTGGATGACTTCTTTACGGTATGGGAGGCATTTAAGGTATACATCAGGGGGGTGGCGATGTCGAAACATTCGGGTGTGCTGCGTTCTATACGCAGGGACCTAACTGCCCTGGAAACGAAGATGGCGGATCTGGAGGCGGAGCAGCTGCGGCTGGGCGGCGAAACGGGAGATGGAGAGATGTCCCGACTCCTGTCTGAGTTTCAGGCGCTGGCGGATAGAGAGGTCCTTTACATGGGCAAATACGCCACGGCGAGACAATATGGGGAGGGTGAGAGGCCAGGAGCGCTCCTGGCACGTATGGCTCGTAACTCCAGACGACCGCTGGTCATAGAAGGTCTGAGAACTCCGGAGGGAGACACGGTGACCGATGAGGAGCAGGTGCTCCAGACATTCAGGAGCTACTATGCGGAACTATACCGAACTAAAACACGGGGAGTGGAAGGTGAGATGGAGGATTACCTAGACCACATAGCCATGCCGTTCCTCAAGAACTCGGACAGGGAATTCTTAATGGCCCCCTTCCACCAAGACGAAATAGTAGAGGCACTGGCAAGCATGCGCTCGGGCAGTGCGCCGGGCACGGATGGCCTCACGGTTGGGTTTTATAAGGCATTTAAGGACATGCTGTTGCCACACTTGATCACCCTGTTTGATGCCATCTGCGAGAACGGTGAAATGCCGACCGCCATGCGCGAGGCGCTACTAATCACCATACCAAAGCCCGGTAAACCCCCCGATCTCTGCGGCTCGTATAGACCCCTCAGTCTACTTAATGTAGACGCCAAAATCTACGCAAAGGTCCTGGCTACTCGCCTGGCCCTGTTGGTGCCCGGGTTGGTCGCCCCGGAGCAGTCCGGATTTGTCCCGTGCAGGAATTTAACCTACAACATCAGAACAGTGTTAGGCACGATGCAGCACATTAAGCAGGAGAATAGCGCATTGGCGATATTTCTTGACATGGAGAAGGCGTTCGACTCGGTTGAATGGCCCTTCATGGTTCGGGTGTTGCGCAAGTTGGGATTGGGCGAACAGTTCCTTCAGCAGGTCGGCGCGCTGTACCATCGACCCTTCGCTAGGCTCCGCCTGGGTGACAGGGTGACGGACCCGATAGACATTAGCAGGGGTACCCGACAAGGCTGCCCTTTGTCGCCGCTGCTTTACGCACTGGTGGCGGAACCCCTGGCGTGTGCCATGCGGGAGTACCACAGCTTAGAGGGGGTTAGCTTCCCCACATACAAGATAGGGATATCAACCTACGCGGACGACACGCTGTTGTACGTCAGAGAGCCGGAAGTTAATTTGCCTGCGGTCCTTCGCGAGGTGGTCCGCTTCGGCTCGCTCTCGGGCCTGAAAGTAAACTGGGACAAGTCGATTGCGTTCCCGCTCACTCCGGTGACGCGACAATTCGACATGGACTACCCACTGCAATGGACCGCCGACTCAGTTCGCTACTTGGGCATACAACTTCACTCGGACCCGGAAGTGCTCGTTCGAGACAATTATGGGGTGGCCTATAACAACCTAGTGGAGGACGTGGATAAGTGGATTCGCCTCCCACTCTCCCTCTCGGGTAGGATTGCACTTATAAAAATGGTGGTGCTCCCCCGATTTCTGTTCCTCTTCCTGAATTTGCCGGTGGTTTTATCCAAGACCTTCTTCCGACAGCTCACCTCGGTGCTGGTGAAATTAGCTTGGGGGGGGAAGCAGCCCAGGGTTAGCTGGAAGACTTTGATTCTACCTTGCGAAATGGGGGGACTGGGAGCACCGGACCTGGAACGGTATTACAGAGTCGCCCAGGCGTCGCACTTATACTCATGGGTGCACGGCGACGCACGGACCCCGCACCTTATACTGGAACGGCTGTTTGCAGATCCGCTCCCTCTACCAGCTACTGTCTGCCTGCCCACGGATCGCACAATTGGTCGGATGGTCTCGCTGAAAGCGACCAATCACGCCTGGAATTGCCTGATGCGCTCACGGGGCTACACACTGCTTTACTCCCCACTGTTACCGCTGGAATGGGCCCTGTGGCTCGACCCGCTTGGTGAGAAGGGAGTGGTCAAGGCGCTGAGTTCTCTTGGCGTAACCAAACTGGAAGACCTGTTTGAGGGCGGGGTGCTTAAAACCTGGGACCAGCTAGCAGTCGCCGGGGCGGGACACACCCTCTTACAGAAATTCCAATACCACAGGCTCCGCTCGGCCTTTCGTGAACTGCTGGGGCCGGATTTGGAGGAACCTGTAGAGATCCCGGAACTGACCTACATACTGAAGTCCACCTCCGCGGCGAAACTCATTACACAGCTTAACAAGCTGGGTGTGACACAGCAGTGTCTGCAGCCGTCGAAGGCCAGGGAGGCCTGGCAAGCGGACCTACAATCCCCCATAGACGATGGAATGTGGCGCTACTGCTGCACAAGCACGCGCAGGATCTCTCTAAACGGACGGCACCGCTTGGTGCATTTCAAATATTTACAACGAGTGTATTATACCCCTGCTCGCCTCCATCGCTATGGCCTTCGCACCTCACCCGAGTGCGAGCGCTGCCGGACTCCGTCAGCTGATTTCTTCCATTTGGCATGGCTGTGCCCAGGAGTGCAGGCATTTTGGGGGGAGGTCTTTGCGGAACTCGATCAAATGTTAGGGGAGCCGTTGTCTCGTGCCCCGGCCTTGGCGCTACTCGGTTACTCGAAACCGCTAGCCCCGGGACTGCGTCGTCTGGTGGACATGGCGTTGCTCCTTGCAAGGCGGGTGGTGGCGACCTGCTGGATGAGGGGGCCCCTCCCCACCAAGGCTAAATGGCTACGAGACCTGCAGTACTGCTGTACACAGACGGAACTGTATAGCGATCTTCTTCCGCCCAGAAGCAGGCCCAAGAATTTTTGGGACCTCTACAAAGAGTACAAACAGAGAGGCGAGGAGGAAGATACTGACATCGCGGAGGAGGTGGAACTGCAGGATAGAGTGGTAGAGATCGAAGTCAATACTGAGCACGGGGACACGGGGGAGGCGGAAATGGGGAGGCCCCTGGTTGACTGAGGGTAGCTGTGAGAACCAGTAGACGAGCTGCTGTAGATGGTGGAATAAGGGTAGGTTTCTGGGGGGGACGGGGTGGGGACACGGGATAGGGGCACTTGGGAGGTGGTATAGACGGGATGGGTCAGGCAGACACACAGACACACACTAGCGGGCGGGGGGGGAGTTAGTTGGGAGCTGTTTACATTTACATGGTACACTAGTCGTTGGATCGCTGACTAGCATGTAGACAATTGATTGCCAGTTGACACATCACTACAGTACACTACCGGCACTGGGAGCCCTCGATTTGAATTGTTGTGCTAATTTCTCCCTACTTTGCCGCCAGGCCTCCGGGATGCTGGCACTAAGGCTGTGTACGTTTATCATCTAACAAGTACTGTGTACCCGGTGTCGATCCCGGCGTTTACTCATGCACATGTGATAATGCTGGTGCTGTCAATGGCTTTGCTGTCAATAAAGATCTGTTAAATTAACAAAAGAATTAAAGCAATCAACTTAGGAGGAAAGCCACCCTATTTTAATGCATGGAACATAAAATCCCAGGCAATCCTCTTGAATGCCTTTTTTTGCATTCAAAGCGATAGCAGCAATAGGGTAATCTAAGGATGAGGCTTTGCTTAAGAAGACCCGAGAATTGTCTGAGGCGAGTCTTCCTTTAACAAAACCAGATTGTTCAAGGCCATTAAGATCAGATAAAATGGGATCAATGCGAAGTGCCAAAATCTTTGTGAAAAATTTGTATTCAGTATTAATTAGGGAGATAGGTAGGTAAGTCTTACACAGAGAGTGATCTTTATCTTCCTTTGGGAATAAGCATATCAAGGCTTCTTGAAACGTGCCCTGAGACGATCCATTATCAGAGAAAGATTAAAATAAAAGTAAAAGATTAGGTAAAAGGAGTTTTGCAAAATGACCGTAAAACTCAATAGTAAACCCATCTGGTACGGGCGCTTTGCCGCATCGTCTCACAGAGACAGCATGGAAATTTTCCGCTGAAGAAATATCTATTCCCAAGGGATCAAAATCAATGTGTTGAGAAGAAGAAGAAGCAATAGATGATATAAGTAGAAGGATCAGACTGTTCTGGATTGATTTCAGGCATATAT
This sequence comes from Lissotriton vulgaris, assembly GCF_964263255.1. NCBI lineage: Eukaryota > Metazoa > Chordata > Amphibia > Caudata > Salamandridae > Lissotriton > Lissotriton vulgaris. The sequence goes on from NW_028254059.1 coordinate 155,880, forward strand.
AAGTCTTTATAGATTGAAACAAATTCATTTAAAATATCATTATCTTTAAAAATAGGAGTACCAGTAGGGCCATGTAAAGATTCTATTCTAGTTCTTTCCTTTCTTACTTTTAAATAGTTAGCCAGCAATTTCCTGATTTTGTTTTGACCCCTATATTAGCGAAATCTACTTTTCAATAAATAATTGGAGGCAGCTTCTGTAGATAGTCTATTAAAAGTGAGTTTAGCATCAATAAGTTTTTCAAGGCAGGCTCATTATTAGATTGATAATAGGTATATTGTAACTGTTTAATTTTATTAAGTAATTGAGTGGATTGGGCCTCTAGGGACTTTTTCTTTTGTGATTCAAAATTTATAATAAAACCCCTGGCAGCTGTTTAAAGGAATCCCTCATCATAACAACCGGAGATTCTGGGGTTCAGTTAATAATAAAATATTCCGGGTTAAAGGATTTAAATGTTGCAGAAATTAGGATCTACAAGTAGAAAGTTATTAAAGTGCCATCTCCCTCAGTGTGGAGAAAAAGGGATAAGGTCTATATCTACATTTACAGGAGCTTTATCTGAAATTAAAACCGAACCAATGTCAGATTGAATGGTTTGCTGGGCCAAAGATTTACTTAGAAAAAGGAAATCAATATGGGATTGGGAGTGATGTAAGGCTGAATAAAAACTATATTCTCATAGATTAGGGTGACAAAGTCGCCAAATATCAACAAACGATTTGCGACGTATTGTGAAAGTAAAATGTAAATGCATTTTAGAGGGAACAAACTTAACTCTTGAATGACTGTCTAATATGAGATCATTGATTTGATTACAGTCCCCACCATATATAATATAATCATCATCATACAAAAGCAATTTGTCAGAAACATTAGTCCAGAAAACTTTATCAACCGAAGTAGAACCCTATACATTAAAAATAACAAAAGGAAAGAAGTAAAAGAAGTTTAACAATAACCCAACAACCTCCAGTATCAGATTCTTGTTGAACGAGAGAGACATGCAGTTTTTTTTATGACATAAGACCAAAACCCCATTTTTCTTCCCTAAAGCTGGAGAATTAAACACATGACCCACCCAACATCTATTCAGCTTGGAAGCTTCATCTTCAGAAACATGAGATTCTTGAAGTAAAGCAATATTAGTCTTTTATTTTACTAGAGGAGATTGCACACATTGACTTTTAATGGGATTGCTTAGTCCTTTAATATTCCAGGTAGTAGCCCGAAATGTAACTTACTGATGATTGCATGAACAAACAACATGCTTACAAGAGCAAGAGTAAAGTTAGAATATAATAAATATGAGGAAGAGAGTGAAAGAAATGAAACATTTGGAGGATGAAAGAAAGCATAAGGAAGGAAGGAATAAAGTAGCTAAAATAAAAAGAAGATGATAAGAAGAAACAATAGAAAAGAATACCAATGAAAGAAAGATAAGACAGAGAACAAAAAGACAGTACAAGCCATACAAATGACGCCTGAAGAACATACCTACAAACACATGACGAAATGGAAGGTGGAAACACCAGAAGATGACGACGACAGCATTGGAACACCACCAAACCTTGGGGGAACCACGGATAAGTATGTCAATAGATAAGGGAGACAATACGGGAAACGGATAGCGGGTAAAATACACCTGTATAAAAAGGAAAGAAAATATTATGAATAAGATGTTACTCTAGAAAAGAGGGATAACAAAGAAAATAGATTAAAACGGCTTAATACTTGAACATTACAAAAATACAAATATAAAAACAACAATTAGGTAATTATATAGACAAGAAAACAGCCAACAGGGCGAAGCAAAATAATAAATAAAGTAGATTTTGAGGTATCCATGACATCAGCTCCATGTTGACGAAGAAATCCATGCAAAGCAGCTGGCTCTTCAAACGTTGTAGTCTTTCGTTATAGATGACTTTGAAAAGGCAAGGATAGATTAGTACAAATCTGGCATTAATAGATCATAACTGAGGGTGGAGATCAAGACATTTTTTCCGACAATCTGCTGTAACTTAGCCACATCCTGAGAGAAAAATAGTCGATGACCTTCCCCAATAATCAGTTTTTGGGATTTGACAATAGGCAGGACTTGCAGGAGGACAGTGTACTGCAGAAAAAAAACATAATGACTCCTCGTGGTTTTGTGGATATCTTGGGACCAAGTCTATAAGCCCTTTTAATAGTAAGCGGAGAAGTAGCAGATATGTCCAGAAGCGTAGGCAAAAATGTCTGAAAAAAGGCTGTTTGATTAGAACTCTTAATATTTTTGGGAAGACCATAATTTAAGAGGTTATTCCTGTGATTTCAGTTCTCTAAATCTTCAGTGTGCGTTTTGAGGAGAGGTATTTCAGACTCTAGAAATGAGATGCGCGAGCATGAGGATTGAAGAGAATCAGTTTTTTGTTCCACAATGAGTACACGTGATTCTAGAGAAGACCACTTGTCATCCAGATGTTGCAGTGTTTTATTGGTTTCCTCCATGAAGGGTTTCAAAGCACAAATTTCCTCAATAATTACATCCATGGAGGCTGAGGAAGAATTCAATGAAGACGGGGAATCTTTTTTTCGGTCTCTTGGTGAAATCACAGATATTTTGCTTGGAAGCTGTGTTTTTGGAATGGCGCCTGATGTATGGTCAGGTTTCTGAGTAGAAATATCTTCCATTTTGTTATGAGTAGAGTCTGAGTGCACTATATGTTTAGTGGTAGTAGATAGTTTAAGGTTCCTTGGTCTCTCAATAATAAAAAAGAAAAAGGGAGTTTAGTAAGCAGTGTGTAATTGAGCCCTCAAAAGCAGAAACAGCAAAATCAGGCACACTGTGAGAAGGAGATGGTTTCAACTGAAAAAGAGTAGAGCACACCAGAGTATATCAGGAAATTGCAGGGCATACCTACTCGACCAATTGAGACCCTGTATGTGTAGATGATAAAGAATAAAGTTCACATAATGAGGGTATTTAAGCTCTCCAATTTATAATAAAGAAACTTCTCCTCAAAAGAATGTTCTTCATAAAATAATAGTGCCAACTGCGTACGGGCAGAAAGAAAACTAAACGTTGAAAAAATGGCTACAGAACCTCCTAAGTAAGGATGCTTTTAATTATAGAAGTGAGAAAAAATTCAAGAAGGGCTGATTTAACTGTGAGGGAAAAAAGTTCACAGCATTCAAAATGGCAGCCGATGCCTCAGGATACTTGGAAATCCCTCAATGTCATTATGACTTTGAAAATGCTGCAGCATGAAAATAAAAACAGCTCCAGCGACTCACCACACCATGAGGGAGAGATGCCTCAAATCTCATCCCTCGGCGAGCGCTGGAAGCGATCTCCATTCGCATTAAGGCTCCTCAATCCGCCGGAACTCCTTGCCGTCACCCCATGTTAGAACGGCGCCGACACGCCCGCCCCCCCATCAGAATGCATTTTGAGTTAAGAAATAGCACTAAATGCACCAAACCATGAATAGCAGGCATGAAGAGCATCTCACGCTTGCTAATTGTGCTGTTTGGTTAGGATTTTCCCCCAAAGAACTCCTGGCATTCAGTGCTATTTTCTCATTGCAAAATACCCTACTGTGTCAAAATGGGTCAGAGAACACATTTGGTTAAAAGAAATAGCGCTAAATGTGCTCTTGGGACAAGATTTCCCCCCAACTTACTCCCAGCATTTAGCACTATTTACTCAGCAGAAAATGCACCCTTGCGTAAAAAAATGGACATGAGGATGCATTTTACGCTAAGAAATAGCGGTAAATCAGTAGAACATGAAGAGTGAGCCTGAGGTGGGGCTTGTTCTCGTTAAATGCGCTCTCGCATTAGGATCCCCCCCACCCCCCCCAATTACTCGTATTTTGTGAGCAGGAGTAATTGCATAAATATTGGTAATTCTGCGTCAAAGTGTAACATGAAATTACTGAAATGACTCCGATTACCCAAGCATAATTTTAATTATGCCTGGGCCTTGTTCGCCATAAATTGGCAGGGTATGCTCAGAAGTGAGTCCCTTGCTCACTTTGCCCCTGGATTCAAGCAAGCCTGGCTAAAGACGGCTGTAATGCCAGAAACTGGTCCTAGGAAGCTTGAATCCAGTCCAGGGAAGGCATGGCTTTGCAGTTTGGGCTGAACTGTTCCCTTGAGAGCAGGGTCAGACTGATTTGCATATGGCCATGTCTGAACTGGGGTGGCAGAGTGGGCTAAAGAACGGTGATGGATTAAACCCAGATCTGTTGACTGGGTGTGAGTTTTTGATTGGTTCAGATGCTACGTCCATCACCACCCCCTTTTGTACCGCTTTGTTCGCCATAAGTTGGCAGGGTATGCTCAGACGTGAGTCCCTTGCTCACTTTGCCACTGGATTCAAGCAAGCCTGGCTGAAGACGGCTGTAATGCCTGAAACCGGTCCTAGGAAGCTTGAATCCGGTCCAGGGAAGGCATGGCTTGGCAGTTCGGACTGGACTGTTCCCATGAGGCACAGGGTCAGGCTGATTTGCATATGGCCATGTCTGAACTGGAGTGGCAGAGTGGGCTAAAGAACAGTGATGGATTAAACCCAGAGCTGTTTACTGGGTGTGAGTTTTTGATTGGTTCAGATGCTCCGTCCATCACCACCCCCTTTTGTACCGCTTTGTTTGCCATAAGTTGGCAGGGTATGCTCAGACGTGACTCCCTTGCTCATTTTGCCACTGGATTCAAGCAAGCCTGGCTGAAGACGGCTGTAATGCCAGAAACCGGTCCTCGGAAGCTTGAATCCGGTCCAGGGAAGGCATGGCTTGGCAGTTCTGGCTGGACTGTTCCCATGAGGCACAGGGTCAGACTGATTTGCATATGGCCATGGCTGAACCTGGGTGGCAGAGTGGGCTAAAGAACGGTGATGGATTAAACCCAGATCTGTTGACTGGGTGTGAGTGTTTGATTGGTTCAGATGCTCCGTCCATCACCACCCCACTTTTGTACCGCTTTGTTCGCCATAAGTTGGCAGGGTGTGCTCAGACGTGAGTCCCTTGCTCACTTTGCCACTGAATTTAAGCAAGCCTGGCTGAAGACGGCTGTAATGCCAGAAACCGGTCCTAGGAAGCTTGAATCTAGTCCAGGGAAGGCATGGCTTGGCAGTTCGGGCTGGACTGTTCCCATGAGGCACATGGTCAGACTGATTTGCATATTGCCATGGCTGAACTGGGGTGGCAGTGTGGCCTAAAGAACGGCGATGGATTAAACCCAGATCTGTTGACTGGGTGTGAGTGTTTGATTGGTTCAGATGCTCCGTCCATCATCATCCCCTTTTGTACCGCTTTGTTCGCCATAGGTTGGCAGGGTATGCTCAGACGTGAGTCCCTTGCTCACTTTGCCACTGGATTCAAGCAAGCCTGTCTGAAGACGGCTGTAATGCCAGAAACCGGTCCTAGGAAGCTTGAATCCGGTCCAGGGAAGACATGGCTTGGCAGTTCAGGCTGGACTGTTCCCATGAGGCACAGGGTCAGGCTGATTTGCATATGGCAATGGTTGAACTGAGGTGGCAGAGTGGGCTAAAGAACGGTGATGGATTAAACCCAGATCTGTTGACTGGGTGTGAGTGTTTGATTGGTTCATATGCTCCGGCCATCACCACCCCCTTTTGTACCGCTTTGTTCGCCATAAGTTGGCAGGGTATGCTCAGACGTGAGCCCCTTGCTCACTTTGCCACTGGATTCAAGCAAGCCTGGCTGAAGACGGCTGTAATGCCAGAAACCGGTCCTAGGAAGCTTGAATCCGGTCCAGGGAAGACATGGCTTGGCAGTTCAGGCTGGACTGTTCCCATGAGGCCCAGGGTCAGGCTGATTTGCATATGGCCATGGTTGAACTGGGGTGGTAGAGTGGGCTAAAGAACGGTGATGGATTAAACCCAGACCTGTTGACTGGGTGTGAGTGTTTGATTGGTTCAGATGCTCCGTCCATCACCACCCCCTTTTGTACCGCCTTGTTCGCCATAACTTGGCAGGGTATGCTCAGACATGAGTCCCTTGCTCACTTTGCCACTGGATTCAAGCAAGCCTGGCTGAAGACAGCTGTAATGCCATAAACCGGTCCTAGGAAGCTTGAATCAGGTTCAGGGAAGGCATGTCTTGGCAGTTCGGGCCGGACTGTTCCCATGAGGCACAGGGTCAGACTGATTTGCATATGGCCATGGCTGAACTGGGGTGGCTGAGTGGGCTAAAGAACGGTGATGGATTAAACCCAGATCTGTTGACTGGGTGTGAGTGTTTGATTGGTTCAGATGCTCCGTCCATCACCATCCCCTTTTGGACCGCTTTGTTCGCCATAAGTTGGCAGGGTATGCTCAGACGTGAGTTCCTTGCTCACTTTGCCACTGGATTCAAGCAAACCTGGCTGAAGACGGCTGTAATGCCAGAAACCGGTCCTAGGAAGCTTGAATCCGGTCCAGGGAAGGCATGGCTTGGCAGTTCGGGCTGGACTGTTCACATGAGGCACAGGGTCACACTGATATGCATATGGCCGTGGCTGAACTGGGATAGCAGAGTGGGCTAAGGAACGGTGATGGATTAAACCTAGATCTGTTGACTGGGTGTGACTGCTTGATTGGTTCAGATGCTCCGTCCATCACCACCACCTTTTGTACCACTTTGTTTACCATAAGTTGGCAGGGTATGCTCAGACGTGAGTCCCTTGCTCACTTTGCCACTGGATTCAAGCAAGCCTGGCTGAAGACGGTTCTAATGCCAGAAATCACTCATAGGAAGCTTGAATCCGGTCCAAGGAAGGCATGGCTTGGCAGTTCGGGCTGGACTGTTCCCATGAGGCTCAGGGTCAGACTGATTTGCATATGGCCATGGCTGAACTGGGGAGGCAGAGTGGGCTAAAGAACGGTGATGGATTAAACCCAGATCTGTTGACTGGGTGTGAGTGTTTGATTTGTTCAGATGCTCCGTCCATCACCACCCCCTTTTGTACCACTTTGGGCCTAGTTATGACATCTTTGATTCAAAGAACACAAAATGTGCATATTTAAAGAGGAACTGGCCCATTACACATGTTGATTTTTATCCGTCACTCCAAGAATCTGGAGTTATGCAGCACAGAGGTGGCACTGCACACCTCCAGCCTATCCAAGTAACAAGAACAAATTCAGATGGCCTACTGACCAAATAATATGCATGGACAAGCCACCACTCTATCTGTCTCCCATTTCAGGCATGTGCGCTCTGTACTCATGCGTACATTATGTTGTTTCCTTTATCTCACTAATCCCTTATATATAATTCCCATTCTTCTCAATGCACCCTTTCCTGGTACTCTGGATCTCTAATATTGCTTACCAGATCACTTCTCAGAGTTGGATGAACTAGACGAATTAACCAGAAATAAAACTTTTTTTTTTAAACCTTTATTTGAACAAAAGTTATTATCCATCAGTGGTTTACATTTAGATCTGGCATAGGAGTAAAAGATACATTCTATCATTATACAGCATAGGGTACTGTTCTATGTCACAGGCATCACATTCCATAATCGACCATATTAGTCCACAGTAAGGTCAAATGGTAGTGTGTAATAAATTCGCATAGCTCAGTAAGGAGGTACAACATAGTAGGCAGCACTGCAGCATTATACAATACTTAAGACACATTCTGAGTAGAGAACGCTCCTCGGCAGCCCATAACAGGCAACCCTAAACAACATACAGCAATCTTGATACAACACACCACAGTCATCCGTTGCACCAGCAGAATCTAGTTACCAGTGCTCACCCCAACTTCAAACCGGTAGGACGGAGGCTCAAGCATACCCGTAGCTATAGCCTGTATCTCGAAACGTGCAGCACAATGCCTGTCAGGCGGCACACTTCTATCCCACTCCAACACGATTCTCACATTCTGATCCAGTATCTGGCCCAGCACTGGTCAGCAAGTAAACCTGCAGCGGTCTCCAGAAATCCTTAGGTCTGCATCGCACAGGCATCATTTCAGCATAGACATTGTATTGATCCTGACAATAGGTAATATCGTCCAGCCACTCCTTAAATTTCGGCGCCCTGCCACTTCCCCATCTACAGGCTATCCTTCGTTTCGCCAGCAGTAGAGCGGCATCTGCAAACCTACGATAAGGTGCAGGCACTTCCTTCGTGTACCCCAGCAGCATCACCATGGGATCAAACGTTGCCGCCTCTTCAGTCATGACCTGCAGGGCGTCGTGTACCTTTGCCCAGTATTCATGTATTGCACTACACTCCCATGCCAAGTGAAGAAAGTCAGCTCCCTCCGCCCGACAACGAGCACATCTATCATCCTCCGCCAAGCGGAATCTGAGCTTCCTGGCCGGAGTATAGTAAAACCTCTGCACAATTTTATAGTGAATGATCTTCAGTCGGCAGCTAGAGGGGATATTGGCAGTCACCCCACAACAATAGGCCCATTGCTCGTCAGAGATTTCAACCCCAAGTTCAAGGGCCCACTGTCCTCGCGCATTACTAGCTGGCGCCACGAGTTGCGTCCTAATGGTGCCGTACAATTTTGAGACCAGACGACGACCATCAGACACCAACATAGCGTGAAGCGGTAGAGCCACTCCGGGTTCACTCGGGAACTGAGGCAGCAGCGCACGGAGGCCCTGCTGAAGCCGCACATAATAAAACACATCTAAGGGAGAAGGAGCCTCCCCACGGAAGAAATGATCACGTGAACGGAAACTGCCCTCAAGGAACAAATCCCCCCATGTACGTATCCTATTTTGTTTACACATATTCCGAAATCCCCTTTCCTGTAGCAGTGACAGTGCACCAGAAATAAAACTTAAACGGGTATCCCCCCTTTTTTTAGAACACCTGAATAAATGTGGGAAATGTATCAGTGCTCAGTAAGAATGCAGATAATGCAGATGTGTGTATAATCTGCAGAATTAGAGAAGGGCAGCCTATGTACAAAGTGGTTGCGAAAGTAAAAATCTGCACCTTTTACAATGCCCCAAAGCCTTGCCTGCTTGCACCCAACAGCTTTTGCCCTCCCACACACATCACAAAACAGCACAATTCAGTGCAATGTACCCAGGTACGGAGGTCTGTGGCCACAAAGAATTCCAGGACTTGCACTTGCGTGGAAGGAGTCTCACACCCACAACTCACGCCATTTTATTTTTTGAGCTGATGTCCCTGGGTCTTACTTCGGTTTCATACATTCAGTGACATCAATACAGGGAGTTTAATTTACCACAATGACAGGGGTGGTGAGGGAATACCTGGTGACCCCAAAATGACCTTACAAGAAGTGATATCAGATGATTTTTGATCCCATTGATAAATCTGGAAGTGCTGGGGTTTTAAGAGGGCTCAACAATCTCCGACACCTGTGGTGAAGCATTTACCAGAATCTTTAAATACCTTATAACTAGTGTTTCATCTCAGAAAGGGGGAATATTTTATAGAATTCTGTCTATTGCATGGAATTGAACATCATCAAATTATGGGCCATTTTTACAAATTTTCTATGGTAATTTTGCCAGGTTGAAATTGACTTGGGGAAAATTTTGAGTTTGCAAACAAATTAATAAAAAATGCAAAATATTTTTTAAATACTGATCAAATTACTGGCTATGATGGATGCCTTCCTGCTACATGTGAAGGTAAAAAATGACACTAGCCTGCCCTGAGCTGAGCTGGTTGGCTCAGCGGATACCCTTAAACTCGGGCACCTGCTGTGGACTCCCTTATCCAGTGACGCACTTACATATCCAGGTACTCAAACAACATCCACTACCCACCACACTGCTATCTCCAGGCCAAACGCGAGCCCCGCCTCATGGTTTCACTTTTTCCTGCCCGACCTCCCTTTTCCGTCGAAAGGTGTCCCCCCTCCCTCCTGGTGCCCTCTATCCCTGTAATCCCTAGTGCTCCCCCACATGCCCCTGCCGGACGATCCCCGGCACAGATGATCCCTTCCACCTTACCCACAACATACTACATAGTATGATCACCCCAGGCAGACTTCATGGTTGTACCAGTTTTTGTTACATTTCTTATGTGTTTCATCCATTCTGATGAATAGTATAGGCCTGATTTTGATCTCGGCAGATGTATTACTCTGTTACAACAGTGACGGATATCCCGTCCGCTGAAATATAAATCCCGTAGGTTATAACAGGATTTATATTTCGGCGGATGGGATATCCGTCACCATTGTGATGGAGTAACCTATCCGCCAAGATCTAAATCAGGGCCAATGCATTGATACTATGGATATTGTGGACTATAATAATATGTACAGATGTATGTCTGTGAAGACGTGCAGTGCTTTACTGCACGTGCTTTTACATAAACAGGTTTTAGTGTAGCTAGAATTAGTCACCTAAACCTATAGGCAGTGATTAGGGATAGGTTAGACTAGGAGGAATAGCAAAAGAATTTCAAAGACACAGCAGATCCTATTCTGAAGCAAACATCCTCGATAATCAATCCATACACTTCAGAACCTATAACGTATGTATTTTTTACTCTCAGAGTAGTGAACCAGAGGAAGGTTCACTACTTCATCGTTAAAGAGCTCTCCAACCCCAATGCCGGAAACAACGACATCACCCCTTCGCAAGACCTCTGCAACTCCCTCGCCTCCTACTTCCACAACAAGATCGCGGACATACACAACAGCTTCAGCACTCAACCGACGCACGCCACGACCGAACCACCGCCCCCCACCACCACCCTCCGCGACTGGACCCCGATCAGCACCGAAGACACCGTCCGCACGATGAACTCCATCCACTCCGGATCTCCTACCGACCCCTGCCCTCACCACGTCTTCAACAAGGCCGACGCTGTCATCGCACCCCACCTGCGGGACATCATCAACACCTCCTTCGACACCGCTACCTTCCCGGAGAGCTGGAAGCACGCCGAACTCAGCGCTCTACTAAAGAAGCCATCAGCCGACCCCACCGACCTCAAGAACTACCGCCCCATCTCGCTGCTCCCGTTTCCTGCAAAAGTCATCGAGAAGACCGTCAACAAGCAGCTGGCCGCCTTCCTCGAGACGAACGGATCCCTCGACCTCTTGCAGTCTGGCTTCCGGGCCAACCACAGCACCGAGACCACCCAGATCGCAGCCACCAATGACATCCGAGCCCTGCTCGACAACGGAGAAACAGCAGCCCTCATCCTCCTAGACCTCTCCGTGGCCTTCAACACTGTCTGCCACCACCGTACACTAGTGCAGCGACTCAGCAACGTTTGAATCCAGGAGAAGACACTGGAGTGAATCATCTCCTTCCTCGCCGGAAGGACACAGAGAGTCCGCCTCCCCCCGTTCAGATCTGAAGTCATCTGCGGCATTCCTCAAGGCTCCTCGCTCAGTCCAACCCTCTTCAACATCTACATGAGCCCCCTCGCAGACATCGCACGCCAGCACAAACTCAACATCATCTCCTACGCCGATGACACCCAGCTGATTCTCTCCCTCACCAACGACCCCGCCACCGCCAGAGCCAACCTTCACGAAGGGATGAAAGAGGTAGCCGATTGGATGAAGAACAGCCGCCTGAAACTGAACTCGGACAAGACGGAAGTCCTCATCCTGGGATCCTCACCCTCTGCCTGGGACGACTCCTGGTGGCCCCCCGCCCTAGGCAGCGCACCCAAACCAACAGACCACGCACGCAACCTGGGCTTCATCCTGGACTCCTCCCTCTCCATGACCAGGCAAGTCAACGCCGTCTCCTCGTCGTGCTTCAACATCCTGCGCATGCTACGTAAGATCTTCCGGTGGATCCCCACCGAGACCAGGAAGACGGTCACCCAGGCCCTCGTCACCAGCCGTCTGGACTACGGCAACTCCCTCTACGCCGGAACCACCGCCAAACTCCAGAAGAGACTCCAGCGGATCCAGAACGCCTCAGCACGACTCATCCTGGACATCCCCCGTCGCAGCCACATCTCCGGATACCTGAGAGACCTGCACTGGCTCCCGGTCAACAAGAGAATCACCTTCCGACTCCTCACCCACGCACACAAAGTCCTACACAACCAAGGCCCAGGATACCTCAACAGCCGCCTCAACTTCTACGCTCCCAAATGCCAGCTTCGATCGACCGGCCACGCCCTCGCCCTCGCCGCCGTCCCCCGCATCCGAAGAGCCATCACAGGGGGGCGGTCCTTCTCCTACCTCGCCGCGAAGACATGGAACTCCCTCCCGACCCACCTCCGCCTGACCCAGGACCACCTCGCCTTCAGGAAGCAACTCAAGACCTGGCAGTAGCGGACCCCCCTCCCCCAGCGCCTTGAGACCCTCTGGGTGAGTAGTGCGCTATATAAATGCTTTGATTGATTGATTGATTGATTGAGTGTACCACTTTTAAATTTCACGACACTGCGTAGCCAAACGATTAACTACTGTATAAGTGAAACGCCTTTCAGGACATCTACATAGGTGTGGGTAGATGGTTAAGTTCACAGGGCTCGTATTTTTCCCACGTGAGTAGGGCTAATAAAACATAAGGAATGAACAAGAAAAAGTGGAGTGGCAAGTTATTGCAGGATATTAGCTTCATAGAGAAGCAAGAGACATTTTGTGTTGATGTGTATTGATCTTAGCAGAGAGTGAGTCGGTGAAGGAGCTTTGGCTGTGTCGGAGGGAATGCCGTATACTACTTTTTAAAGTAGGATATTGGAATATTGCAACCAAAATGTCGTCTAACAGAAGAACTGTGTGCTAAATACAGTTTTAAACATGTGCCTGTTTGGAGATAATAATAGAAGATCTACACGCAATGGAACAAAAACACAAAAATGGACAATGTTTAGGACTCAATATTGCTGTCAGACAATTTTTTTCTGTCAATTATATTGTAGCAGGTGAAGCAAATAAAAGAACTGGGGGTGTTTAGACAAATTATTTAGTTAAAAATATTGTGTAGACAAAATATTGTGTCAAGAATATCGAGGACAAAAATATTGTGAAGTTAAGTTTCTATAGGTAAGCAAAGATTCACTATACTTAAATCCACACATATGTACCTTGATGATATCTAAATCTTCAAGTTACGTGTGAAATTAAGAACAGTAAATCCTTACCCACCTATTGGCACTTACCTTCTCGATATTTTGGTCCTCGATACTTTTGACACCATATTCTTTCAACACGATAATTTTTGCTTCAATATTCTATCAGACAACCAGCACTGGGTGTGCAGTAAATTCACAGACCCTGTAATTCCGATGGGGCTGGAAACAAAGGCTTTTAGCCTCCACATAGTGAAAGGGTACCTGTAATTCCGATGGGGCTGGAAACAAAGGCTTTTAGCCTCCACATAGTGAAAGGGTACCTTGTAATGAGGTCTTTTGTGTTCATTTGTCCCTAAACAGAGAGGCCAGTTTCCATGGTCACACTTACTCTGAGCCAGGGCTCGAGTCGGGGTACCACGCGGGTGGATGGCATCCCCCCACTTATTTTAAGGGGTTTTACCGGGTGGACGCCGTCCCCCCTGTGCAAAAGCTGGACTTTCGATTATGGCGTTACTCGCCCACACGGCCAGCCGCCCCGTCGATCTCCCAAGTCAGTCTGTCTCTTATCAGGACGAAAGCTGGACCGTTAGATGAGCTCTCAGAACTGGTGGCGGCACTGTTTATGTCAAGCCTTCCGATGCTCTTTGGAACCTGTTCCTGGGGTGGACTGGCAACAAACTACAGCTTTACAATGGCGAGCGAACAGAGGACATGGTTACACAATCACTAACTGAGATGAAGGAACAATGGGTTTGATGAGAAGAGACACCCTGCTTTTTGCGGCTTACGTCCCACTCTGCTTCTAGGACAGAATTCGAAGCTTCTGTCCAAACTCATTTTTTTAGCGTATTACTACTTAAGCATCACTTACCAGAAATGTTTACAGCGTGCATTTCGAGATATGAGCACATTAACAGAAAGTACCATTGCAATTCATGGACAGTGAAACATACATCGTTGTACAATTCCTTTTCTCGTTATACTGTACATGTATTTACCATCTTGCACTGGTGGTAGCCTGGGCAATATTTGCTCTCCCTGCTAGTCCACTCTGCTCCCTTTTCCTTTGTAAAGTATGGCAGGGAGAGTAGCTCTTTTGCCCTTTGCCATGCCCTGCGGTAGACTCGGACACCTTCGCAGGGCAGCCGGCAGAAAAACAATTTATCCTGCCAGCTCCTGCCGCGACGTCACTTCCGGTGACACCACCTAACTTGAAGCGTCCCCCCACTTATTTTTTTAGGACTTGTGCCCTGCTCTGAGCTGCATAGGATGAGCTGACAGTCGAGTAATAATTTGTACGCCAGGTTTCACAGATGTGAGTCATGCGTTACCACCAGTGCTTGAAATGGAAAAATAGAAGTGCAGGTACCAGAGTATCTGCGTGTTTCAGGGAAGTGCCCGTACTCTTCAATTTAATAGTAATACGTTGCTCTTGAAAAGTGCTGGTACTCACCCTCTCAAAATAAAAAAATTGTTGGTACTCTGCACTGGGCAGTACCGGCCCATTTAAAGCACTGGTTAAAGCTGCTCTTACAGCTACAGTGTTAGGAAGTAGCTAAGGTACTGGGAGTCAGAGATCTAAACCTCTGTCTAAAGGTGGCGTCTGGAGGAAGAGCACCATCCACGGAAAGTTCCTTTCCCACCATAAAGGTCTGAGTTTCCACCAGTCTCAAGATGTGCTGGACCTCAGACACCAGCATCGCTCTGCCCCTGAGTCCCTCAGCAGAGGTGGAGACTGAACTACAGGACAAAACAAGTGGTATGTGGCAGGTGCATCTTAGCCCGGCCCCACATGCCTCTGAGTGCTTAGTAGTGCATGGATTACATGCAAGCCCAGTATGGGAGTCTAAGAAGGTCCTGGCTGGGCCCCCTTTGTTTTGAATCTTTCAAAGGTCACAAGGGTCACACAGACATAAAGTGCTGCAGGTCACCAACTTGAACAAAAGCTGTAGAATGGCTCATGCTAAACATCAGACTATAGGACTGCCTTAAAATCTGTAGTATACCACCTACATCGGAAGTTTGGCCAGTATGTAAATGTTATGCAAACAACGTTTGGGACCCTGTGGGGCAGGTTTACAAGCCCCTTGCGACAACTTTTCTGCTGCCATTACGTCACTTCTGTGACGCAGCGGCATCGTAAACAATGCGCCACATTGCAACATATTTACAACGTGACGCATCTAGGGAGATGCCTCACGTTGTATGGACCTGCGCTACAATATACAGCGTCCGGTATAAAGTATGCAGGGTCGGGATTCCGACGTGAGAAAGCCTTGTAAAGGTTATGCAGTGAAATCTACAAGATTTCACGGAGTCACTTTTACGACACCACTGCGTCAAAACTTTGCGCCTGCTTGAAGGCTGGCGCAAGGAGTGACGCAGCATGACAGGAATGGGCATTCCTGACCATTGCTGGAGTTGCGTCATGCTTGGTACATGACTCCAGCAATACGCTGCCCTTACGCCAAAAGATGCGTCACGGATCTGGCTATCCTTGCGCCATGGTTCGCCGCATTGTAAATGCGACGCATCCACAGTGGCGCAAGGTTTTTTAATGTTTTGCAAATTATCTGGCGCATCTCTGCTAATATGCAGAGATGCGCCGGTTCTTGTAAATCTGCCCCTTTATTTCCAGTAAGGGTTAATTTTCTTCTAGTTTATGCTTGACAGCTTCTCTGCTTTCAGTTTTCAATGAGATACTCTAGCTTGTGCACCATCAAGAATGCAGTGGCAGACTGCACATATCATGTGATTATATAATGTTTCTGATGCTACCTACTTTCTACCTTTGACCACAGGTTAGTCCCTTGGCGTGTATTTACTAACATTTCACACAATGCAAGGCAGCAAGTAAAGTTGCAGAGATGTACTGCCCTATAACGGATAGAGCAGAAATGCACCATATCTTCTACAATTGACGGCACTTCTGCTCCTTCCTTGCGCTAGAGCAGGCTGACTAGCATCAAAACAGGCACCCTTGTGCGATGCTTCAAGGGTGCGTGCGGTAGAATAGTTTTGTGGAAGAAGGGCTAGCTTTCTGCACAACAACAAACCTTAAAGGCATATGACCTGGTATCGGTGAGGCCGCCCCAGAGTGGACACCTACCCCTCCCTAACAACAGACCCTCCCCGCCACCCTGTCATAAATAGTCACTCTATCTCCATTTCCATAAATAGTCACTCTATCTCCATTTATGTGGCACAACCATTACCCCTGACACCTTTTTACATGGCGCCTTGATGCCCACTGGGCTTAGTAGCGCTATATAAATCTGTTCTCATTTCATTCATTTCATTTCATTTCATTTCATTTCTTTGGGTTAGGGGTCGTGAAAATGTATTTATTTAAACACAAACAATTCACAGTTAAAATCACACAACACTTTCAAAATTATACGCAGTAACTCATATGTTTTACAACATTGATTACATTTGTTTGATCTCAAATGAAACAAGGGGTAACTTTTCCAGGTATGGACGCAGAAAGTCACCCACAGGGAAGAGAAAGAGGGGAGAAGAGGTAGAGAGTAAGAGCCTAGGTCTAAACCTCACAAGCTAGAAGCAAGCGCAAGTCTCGTCTCTTGATGCCCTCACACACCCCGGGGATGTCATGCTTCATCATCGAAACGATGCTCCTCATCGGGCTGGCGCTGCAATTCCCTACGGATCCGTGAAGGGACGCTTTTGCAGAGATCTTTTGTTCATACTGCTGTATGATGAGTGAGGGTGTGAGATAGAGGGTTCTAATAGAACAGTGAGTGAATGATAAAACTGGCTGGCTAAGGGATACCAGAGTGAGTAGAGTTTAATGTATAGGTTCCCTTGCGAGGTTAAAAAACAAAGTTTGAGGTTGTCGGAAATAAATCTATAGGAAGCTAACACCAGACAAACGTTCTATGTGGACAGTAAGAAGGCTTCTGTACCGCCTGTGCTGCAGTTGATTGTTAGTGATTTGTTGCAGATTGACTTGAGGGTTTCTAGGTGCTATCAGAGAAACATAACAGCTGACGAGATTTAAAGCTAGACTGCCGATATGGGGTTTTACCCCAAAACCTGTCCCAGAATGCTTGTTACCGGTCCAGGGAAGACCTGGCTTGGCAGTTCGGGCAGCGGGCTGTACTGTTCCCATGAGGCACAGAGTCAAGATAGATTTGCATATGACTGGGTCTGAACTGGAGTGGCGACGTGAGCTAAAGAAGATGACGGATTCAACCCAGATCTGTGACTGTCGGTGAGTGTTTCAAAAGTTTAAGTGCTCCATCCATCATCTCCTTGTGTTTGCTGAGACTTAAAGAGATTCAATGCTGTGAGTAAATATCCACGTATTCGCATGGTGGTGAAATGCGATGATCAGACACCCTGATCATGGTGAAGAGAGGTTGTTCTGGTACTTTGCAACCGGAAATGAAAGTAAACGGACACCTATTCCAACCCTTCAGACACTGTGGATTTCTAGCAGGCGCAAGTATGGTTGGAATATTTCCTGAAGAAAAGCTTGGAAAGATTTCTACCTAAGTCAAAGACTCAAATTTCAAATGTGTCCACTGAACTTAGTGGAAATGTCCGGTCCAATAGCTCCATTACCCACAGCTATTTCCACAATATTTACAAAATCCTGTATATATTTGGAAACAACCATCAGTAGCAATGTTACTGATTGCCAGATATACGAAATTGAGAACTACAAAGAAACCCAAAGCCGGTGGGAACTGGACTTCGGTTAAGTGCCCAAACAGAGACTTCAAAAGTTGATATATCTAGACACATACAATGAGAAAGATCATTGATTAAAATGGTTCCCATTCAGGGTGACACCCTCAAGCCTTCAGAAGCTGATTGCATTCTAGGGGTGTGACTAAAGATTTCCTCCTGGTCCTTCTGGGAGTGGTGAGAAGGTAATTCAGGCACCCTACGGATACAGGACAGGATGGGGCATGGAGCAGACTCATCTGCTCATCTAAGGCAGGTGACATTGCTGCTCCATTGCCTCGATATTGCAGGTCTTTATTTTTGTCCTTCAGGTTAGCTAGGCTGCTATGTGACTTTGGACCTGTGGAACATCATCCATATACTCCACTCAACTGGGCATAGAGCAGCCTTCCAAGGGTCAAGGTGGCTCCTCCTGACACTTCCAGGCCAGCTCCTTGGGTGACAGAACAGGGGGGCATATTATCAAGGGGGTTTATCTCCGCTTTTTTGGCTTTAAAAGCCAAGAAAGCGGAGATAAAATTATCTCCCTATTACCTAGCTGTCGCTAACACCAGTTAGCGACAGCTAGTAGGAGATAGCGACCATCTTGGGCCCCACTTTGCATGTCAGTGATATTTATCACTAATGACATGCAAAGTGGGCGTGCCAAGATGTTAGCGACTGGAAACAGTCGCTAACATCGCTATCTCCTATTACCAACTTTTGGAGATATTCGCGCTAAGCGCGAATATCTCCAAAAGCTAACACCTGCCCTGAGCAGTTCTTAGCCATGTTATCCAATGGGAGGTGGATAACATGGCTAAGAGCATTAGCTCGGTAATGCATGAATATCGCTGACTTTTCAGCGATTTTCATGCATTGCGGCCGATTTTGATCGCATTTGCGATAAACGTTGGTAATACCAAGGTTTATCTGCGATAAAAATCGCCGCAGCTCGGCGGTATATTTTTGTCTCGAACCAAGCAATAGCGATAATTATCGCTATTGCTTGGTAATATGCCCCAGGATTCATAAACAGCAGCCCTCTCTGGAGGGTGCATATCAACTCAGCACAGGTTGCACCCAGCAGATATAGCCTTTCTTGCACTCATATTCAGGACTCCTTAGTCCAGGTGTTGTACCCAATAAGGGTCCCATTCACAAAGGGCCTCCGCACTCGTGGCAAGACCGCTGTACTGCAATTACCCATTGCGGGGGTTCTCCGCCACGACTGTGGGGCCTCCCCCACATGTGTGGAGGCACTTTGAGGATTAGCCCCCATGTGTTTATCCTCCCTTGGAGGTTAAGGTAGTAGGCCAGAGCCAAACAGGACTATTCATTATGTGAAATTTCCAATAGTCCTTGAATTTTGGGAAGGTTCATTGCCCGGCCATTGTCCAGTTTCCTGGGCCATGAAGCTAAGTGTCATGCAAGTATGGACTGGTCATTGTGCTTTGCGGATTGTAGATGAAACACAGCTCTCCACCTGTTGCCATTTCCTGGAATATCATCAACAATACTGGAAGATAAGGATAGGTGGGTTCTACTTAGGCACATGGACGACATTTAGGGTTGAGCTGCAATCCCTGGCTTGCCCCTTGCGACCCCTGGCACTGTCCTTGCGGCCCCTGGCCTCAGAGGTGGCAAAATCAGTGTCAAGAACACAGGGTTCAGCTCTACATTCATTATTTTCTTCCAGTTTTTCGTTATACTTGTAGTAAATGATATTCTATTATCATTATTACTGTAACAAAAAATGGAGCACACTTAGCTGGAGTGGGACCTTTGGTGGCAGCAGTGGAAATAAAAAAAAATGTATGTATGTTGTGTGCATGATAGTGGAAGAGAGTGTGTTTACATGAGCGAGCGCATGTGTATCTGTAAGCATGTGTCTGAATGTGTAAGCAGTGAGTGTGAGTGAAAGCGAGTGGGAGCCAGTGACAGGTGGTGAGTATGATTGTGTGAGATTGAGGCCCAGATTTGCTATTCTTTGACGCAAGGGAATACTGCAGCAAAGTTGCTGGGCTCCCCTCTATTAATGGAAAAGAGAGGAAATGCACCGTATCTACTAAGATATGGTAAAAAAAAATCACTGGGCGCTGGTGCACTTTTGGCAGCCAAGCGTGCTAGTGCTAGGGTGTGTGAGTTCTCTGAAGCATAGGTTTTGTGCTGGAAGTGGTCCTTTCCATCACAAAAGATAAGCTTTAAAGCTTTCCTCACTTTGTTTGTTTGCACACATGCAAAGTCCGAAAAACGCGAAGACATGATGACATTTCTCCTCGTTCCGCCTGGCTTGAGCAGTCCACCCATGGGACAATCCCTTGACGCAAAGTAACGCAAAGCAGCACATAGCACAATTTTTCCATTATTTTGGGATACTATCCAATGCAAAACAGGATTTGTGCTGGATAGTATATAACCCCCAACACATTCTGCCAGATTTGTGTCAGAAAAGGGATGCACACACAGTGCAAAGCGTTAGTAAATCTGGACCTGAGCATCAGTAAGTAAGGGTGGGTATGATTGAGATTAAGAGCGAATGCAAGTGAGTGAGTGAGAATAAATGAGAATGAGTGTAAGGGGTGTAATAGTATGAGTGTGATATTAGGGTCATGTGACATGCCTTCCTGGAAAAATCAGGGCCACGAGTCATATGACGTCACTTCCTGTGATGTCATTAAGGCCAACTCGTATGTGATGTCAGTTCTTCTACCCCTGGCATTTTGGTGAATCAACACCCATGCTCAGAAAGATGGATATTACTCTGAGCAAAGTATTGGATCAGTGGTCTTCCCAGAGTAAGCTGGCAGAAAAGGTTTGAGGGAAGCAGGACTGTGAAGGAGAATTTGCAGTCTCAAATAAAATCAGCCTTCTCAAAGGATAACTACCATCCTTTTCAAACAGGGTCCAAAAGGCAACTAAAATGTACTCTCTCATGTACACCACACACACACATACACACACACACTGCTTTCGCATTTACCACACACATGATATAGGCAAGCAAACCAATTATTGGGGTCTTGACGGATCTTTAACTTGGAAGGGAATGTGGGAATTTTCCACACAAAGGTAGAGATACAAATGAAAATGTGCCTGTTGTGCCTGGACTATGAACCTGCTGCCAGAATGACCAGTCTCTTCATCGTCTGGGTTGAAAGGCAGTAGCACCCTTATTGAGATGGAGAGTACACATTGGATGGCCCTGGTTGCAAAAGGAATGCCAGGATTACAAACAACAAAGAAATAGATGGAGCACATTGGAAATACTCCACCCATTTCCCTCTTTTTTGATTTCCTCGATTGTCATATTTATTGGTGGAAAACACATGGCTAGCTAGACAAGCATTGGCAAAGCCATTAGGTCTCACCTTTGGGACCTATTGGCTTTGGCAATGCCATCCGATTACGTTGTACGGCTCTGGTAAGGCGATGTGCAGCAACGCCAGAAAAAAAAGGCACGATGATGCCACTGCAGTGGTCGAGTCATTTTGAAGGTGCATGCATGTGTGGTAAAGTGTGTGGTTATCTGTCATTAAGCATGCCCTAATCACATCCAGCATACACACAATACGTTCCCATGGCAACATCATCACTGCATTCCCACAGTATGTATGAAATACGGGCGTCTTTGGCCACTGCTGTATCACAAGAAATGCATCACATGCATACGCTTCGTGTTTTACATTAACATGAACATGTACAGCACCTATATGCTAACCCCAATAAACACTGATGAGTGCCTCAGTGCGCGCTTCCCTCCGTAAGAGGAGTGGAAGAGAGAATTTTAATTACTGTTTTATTCTGGGAATCACTAGGGTCTGTTGCCATCCAGAGGCCTGCTATGGCGGAAGAGCAGTGAAACTTGACGTGCTGTGGAGACTGGTGCTCGGGCTTACGATGCCTTTAAGCTCTCACAACAGGAAAGAAAGAAAAATATAGTCCCAGACAAATTTGATAAGCATCAAAGTGGACGAATAGCAGTAGTTAGGTGTTTCGCCGTGGTAGGAAACAATGAGCACAAGGCAGGACAAAGAGGAACATTACTCCGTACCGATCAAGCTTTTTTAAAGATCAATCAAAGGAACAAATACAAAGGCAATGGGCGGGCTGTAAGCCCACAGAGTGATTACAGCACGTCTCGAAGAGATAGCGCATGTGTTGCTTATGCTTGACCTAAAAAAATGGGCATAGCAGTGATGCAAGGCATTAACAAGCCATGCAAGAACCTTTCGTTCCAACACATCTATTTCGAAAATTGACACAATCTTTTGGGACGGTAGGAGGAGAGGCCAGATTTCCCGTATATGGGTCTTTGGGAGTGGGAAACATCCTTCACCCTGCGGTCAGAACAACAACCTGCATTTACAATGCAGTCACTACCACGACTGTGCTGTTACCATGCATTCCTTTAACGGTTCAAAAACACTGATAGGACATGATGGTCTCAGAAAGGCTAAGGAGGCTAAGACACTTATGAGCCAGAATGGGAGATTGGTCATGGTAGAACATTTTTGTTTTTAAAAGTGTTTGTAGTGGAGTGTTAACACGGCCCATGCCAAAATGCGCTGGCTGCATGCTACGAAGATGTCTGTTATATTCTTGTTGTTTTTTATTAGGTGATGTCCATAGGACTTTAAATTTCTACTCATCAATAACTACTTCAACACGCACACAAGCTGTTCTACATTTCCCTCTTTTACCAGTTCCTTCAAGATGGACACATTACTTTTTCAGTCTCCTATTCTGTCCCTGATGCCATTCCTCAATGCTTCCTTGTTTAGTTATACTTGTGCAACTTGATAACAACTTAATGCTGTTTTGTTTCAACTATTACTCTTATGAATCCCCTCATGTACTTCCTATAAACGTGTTCAAGCTCTGATACATTTGGGTCTAGCTAGCACTATATTGAACTCAAAATAATAGAATAAGAATAATACCCTGCAAGTCATTACAACAACTTGCTTTAGCTTGTTGTTGGACTGGTGTTGGATTTTAAGCTCAACACCTTCCTGCTATTGTGTAGACTGGAGTTGTAATAAATAATCACAGTAGTGGCTGCTACCGGACAGGAGTGGTGCAGCGGGGGAATGAAAAAGATTTTTTTAAACAACACACTTACTTGGAATTTTGGCGGCTGCTGACTCTACTGGGTCCTCTTCATCTTCCTTGAAGCACCCTGGCTCCCAGGCTTCCCTCAGCCAATCACAACGCTACAATGCAGCGTTGTGATTGGTCTGAGAGGTGTGGTTCGGCACTCAGACAGGCAGTGGAAGCCTGGGCATGTTTTTCACCAGCCTTTAATGCAGCCTGAGCGGGGAACATATAAAGTCCGCATGACGCTTTGGCCAGTCCGAGATGGCTGGCCAAAGCATCATGCACACTTACAGGATGCCCACCACTCCTCCCCCTGTAGTGCTCTGGCGTCACCGAGCCCAGCTCCGCCTACACATAAACAACTGAGTCACTGCAGTAGGAAAATAAAATGATAATAACGCTGAGTCACTGGGCGACGCTCCTCCGTCTTAGTGGAGGAATCACTCCTGGTAATTTATTCTATTCCGATGTCCAGCGCCCTCCTAAGGCAAGTCGTTGTAGCGACATGTGTAGTAAAGTAATGCGAGGTAAAGTTTCAGTCAGGGTAGTGACTGCATTGTAAAGGCATGCAGGGTATATTCACGCAGGGTTCCGTTATACAAACTTTGGGCAGCAGGGTGCTCGGAATGGTGCTTTTGGGAGAGATTAGCCCATGAGCCGTCTCAACATCATTAAAAAATATGTAAACAGATATATTCTAATTATTGTATTTGCCATAAATAATGATTAAATACATGCAATTATGTGCATCAAAAATGTCTTTATTATTTGGTAGAACTTTCAAATCAATGCTGCAATGTCCTGTGGTTAATAGTACAATGTGCAAAACATGTTTGAATCTCTTCGATGTAAGCGCAGGGCTTTAAGTAGGCTGGGTCCTGCTGGTGCTCAGTACCAGCAGTTTTAAAAAGCAGGTACCGAAACGGGTCCCTATCGGGCTCTCCATTTTTTGCCTTCACCCTCAGGGTGGGAACTAATCCTAACTCTGTAGCATTGCATCCTTCACTGCCTTTGATGTAACTTCAAAGAGACTTGTTATAGTTCTTTCACAGTATCATCATTTCAGCAGTGAAGCATTTTAAATATTATATACAACTAAGCAATAGTTCTTGCTTATTCTGATTATTTTATGTTGGATTTTTATAATTTTGGGTCTTGTTTTTAACAGATAAATATTGGTCCTTTTTCTAAAACTGGTGTGGTGTCCTTTTGTAGTGTTTTCACTGTATTACTGTTGATTATGTCCAAAAACTTTATACACTGCCTCTGAGATAAGCCTGACTGCTCGTACCAAGCTGCCAAGGGGGTAAGCAGGGATTATTTTAGTAGTGTATCCCCCTTATCCTGATTAGGTACTAGAGACCCCCATTTCTAACAGTCTTCCTCTGGTAACATGAAGGAAGGGAGATGACACTGCTTGAGGGTGGTATGCAATGCTTTAAGTGCTGAGACGGGTCTCTATCGGGCTCTTTCTTTTTGCCCTCACCCTCAGAGTGGAAAAAAATCTTAACTGCAGCAGTACCACCCATCACTACCTGTGATGTAGCTTCAAAGAGACTCGTTATAGATTTTTCACTCTAATCACTTCAGAACTGAGGCATTTTCAATATTATATACAACAAGCCATAGTTGTTGTCTATTTATCTTATGCAGCTAACAACAATTGTCAAAGCCGATATGCCTGGCTTTGTGTTGGTGTAATGTTACTTGTTTTAAAATATAACTGGGTGCACTGACAGAAGCAGCAAAATACCAGTCAGTGGCACACTGTGCTAAGCACAGGTTTTTAGCTTACTTGTGTTTATAAGCCACAGCCTTAATTACATAGGCCAAACCCCTTTGAGAGATCCACAGTTTTTTCATCACACTAAAAGCCCTGTATAAGCTACATATCTCTGTCAGTTGTAGCAGCTAGCTCTTTTCGTGAAAAATACACTGATAAAAGGGTAATCTTTCCACCGATTGTGTTATTCCTCACTAAGAACAGTTGCACCCATTGAGAGAAATAATCTGACAGTGTAACCACAAATGCTGGCGATGAGGCAAACTATCCATCGGTTCATTGAAATCAATTGCAACTTACTGCTAAGGTGCCATCTAATAAAGAAACTGATATCAAAAGAGGAGTCCAAGCCTATAAATGAGTGTCAGGGGACTATGAAACAGAGCACAACTTCACAACAATTTCAGTGTTAATCACCTCTTTGTTCATTCCTAGATGGCATTCAGGCTGGATATATGACAGTACGACGCGGGCTATTACCACACGTACCGTTACAACGCGTGGTTTACAACGCAAGTCGTTACCACGACTTGCGCTGTAGGGTGCGGACTTAGGAATAGTTTAATTTACTATTTCAACACCAGTTCCCGTGGATAGTAGGGAAGGTGTTGGAATAGTAAATTAACTATTCCTTGTCCTTGAGCGCCCTCCAGCGCAAGTCGTGGTTACGACTTGCGTTGTAAGAGACGCGTTGTAATGGTAGCGCGGGGTAACATCCGCGTCGTAAAGGATGTTCCCCATTCAGGCTTATTGCCCACCTGCAAATGTCTAACACCAAGAGGTTGTTATTATATATGGGGTAACCCGAGAAGAGTCCTAGGACCTGGGTATCAAGTGTTGCAGATATGGTGGTCCTAGACATAGAATTCCCCACACAATTAATCCAAAATTACTCAGCTCAATTATTTTTCATATGAGAAATTAGGGCCCGATGTAGGTAGGGCTTTACCGATCGGTATCGGCCGAAAATACCGATTTTTGGCCCTTACCGATCGGTAAACAGCCATCGAGATGTAGGGAACCAAAAACAGAACGAATCGGATAGAAAACCGATTCGGAATGTGTACCGAATGTGAAAGAATCCGATACGTACATACCGAAAATCGGATATGTAACGAATCGGAAAAACACCGATTCGGTTACAAAGACCGAATCGGTCCATGTACCGAATCGTTAGTGACACCGAATCGGAAAATCACCGATTCGGTCCCACTACCGATTCGTTAGTGACACCGAATCGGAAAATCACCGATTCGGTCCCACTACCGAATCGTTAGTGACACCGAATCGGAAAATCACCGAATCGGTCCTACTACCGATTCGTTAGTGACACCGATTCGGAAAATCACCGATTCGGTCCATGTACCGAATCGGAAAAAATACCGATTCGGACATGATCCGAATCGGAAAACATGCCGATTCGTATGAATCTCCGATCGGGAAATTCCCCGATTCCGACAGTTGGGGAGATGTAGGGAGGCACAGAAACACCGAAATCGGCTCAAAATCGGTAGAATTCACTCGGTATTTACCATGGATTGCAATCAG
Source organism: Lissotriton vulgaris (assembly GCF_964263255.1). Lineage (NCBI taxonomy): Eukaryota > Metazoa > Chordata > Amphibia > Caudata > Salamandridae > Lissotriton > Lissotriton vulgaris. Next base: position 181,991 of record NW_028254059.1, read on the forward strand.
GTGGTAACCAACTCCAACCCATATAAACAGTCCCAAAATGCATTGCAACTTGCAGGATGGCAGCTTTCTATGTCATTGCGAGGCGGCTACGGCTACAGCAGGAAGGACTGAGGGAATGGCTAAGAAATGAACAGGTCTACAGACAGAGGATAACCCTGTTCATGCTCACTGAGGCTGAGATCCTACAGAGATACAGGCTGGACTCTGACACCATACTTGAGCTCATCAGGGACCTTAAGCCATACTTGGACCACCACACCCCAAGGGCACACGCCATCCCTGCGCACGTCCAGGTGCTATGCAGCCTACACCTGGTAGCGTCTGGCAGCTATCAAAGTGGAGTAGCAGCAGCAGGAGGGGTGAGCCAGAGCAGCCTGTCAAGGTTCTTCCACATATTCCTTGACGCCATGATAGACAGGATGGACCAATACATCTCATTCCCTGCAACCCACGCAGAACTGCTACAAACCAAAGCGGACTTCTACCAGATGGCACACTTTCCCCAAGTCATCGGTTGCATAGATGGCACGCATATTCCGATTTGCCCACCAGCGGACACCGAATACATATACCGCAATCGGAAATCGACACACACCATCAACGTGCAGGTGATCTGCAATGCCAAGTGCACCATCACAGACCTGGTAGCAAAATTTCCTGGGAGTACCCATGACTCCTATATATTCCAACAGAGCGGCATATATGCACGGCTGATGGCTGGCGATTTTGGAGAAGGATACCTCCTAGGTGAGCCACATCATCAGACCCCCATAACACATAGTAGGTAGGTGTAATACATGTATGCATGTGTCTAATGTGACCCCTTTCTCTTCCAGGCGACAGTGCATATGCCCTCCGCTCATTCATACTCACCCCCTACCTCAACCCCTCCACACCCAGCCAAAGGAGGTATAACCGTGCCCACATACGCACCAGGAATGTTGTTGAACGGACCTTTGGCATCTGGAAAAGTAGATTCAGATGCCTGCACAAGAGTGGAGGTGCAAGGCAGTATACCCCCATCACCTGCTGCAAGATCATAGCTGTATGTGCAATGTTACACAACCTTGCGGTCAAGAAGGGCACTGAGGTGGAGTTGTCTGACTACGAGGACTATGACGACGACGAAGCTGTGCCACTGACACAGCCAGCTGGGGTGTGTACGCCATGTGATGGCAGATACAGACGTGAGGAGATCACTGAGAACTATTTCTGACTGAGTACAGATGCAAAGACAGCTAAATGTTGCTTGGAAAATAAAATTTTTAATAGTGATGCACCACAGTTACATCACTGAAGTGCATCAAAAAATGGAGTCTGTCAAAACAAATAAAGTCCAGGGTTCTGGTTTGATCATCCCCCCTTGCCAGCCTATTTTTTGGCCCGCTTTCCAGACCCACTGGGGTGTCCCTCGGCCCCCTCCGAATGGCCTGCAGCATCAGCGGATCGCCTGGTGCTCCTCCTTGGCTCTGATGCAGCGCTGGCCGGGCTGCTGCGGCTGCTGCTGTCTCCAGCATCACCCAGGTCCAGGGCAGGATTGGAGGCGGCGTTTGATATTAACATGGCCTCCATGGCCGTGGTGATCCTGGCCATCCCCCTGGTCAGCTCAGCCGTATGCTGACTCAGCACCGACTCCTGATTTGAGCTACGATGGCACAGCTGTGCGGTCGCCGCTGCAAGGCGGGCCATGGCCCGGTTGAGCACCCGGGCATCCCTCCTGCGCGCAACCTCATGCTCCTCCTGCCTGGCAGAGGAGTGGGTGATGGCAGTGGTCAGCCTGCCCAACCCTGCTGCCACCTCCTTGTTGCTGTCCACAACAGCCTGGAACCCCTTCACCAACTCCCCCATCTGCAGGTTGTGCTGCAGGAGCTGGCGTTGGCAGGCCATGGTGGATCTGGCCTGTTGGCGCTGGATTTTGACCATCTGGCCCTCCAGGCCCAGGAACACACTGCCCTCCCGTGCTGGTGCAGCAGTGGTGGTGGTGGTGGTGGTGGTGGCACGGCGTCTGGCACTGCTGCCTCCGGCCTGCTGAGTGGGCTGGGGTGCCACTGGTGGTGGTGTGGTGCTGGCCGGTCCCGGAGCCCCTGCTCCCAGGACAGGTAGGACGGGTGGCAAGGCCACGGTTGTGGCAGGAGCTGTTGTCGGCGGAATGGTCTGCCTTGTTGGGGAGTTGTATGGTGAAAATTGCAAGGGGGGTGAGCTGGGCAGTACTGGGGAGTGCACTGCCTGGAAATCAATCACCAGGACTCCCTCCATTCCAAGCCCTGGGGTGTCTCCTTCCTCATCCTCATCCTCCTCCTCCTGGCCAGGCTGGCTGGTGCTCGGCCCTGCCACTGCAGTATGTGATGTCGAAGCTCCCTCTGCTGCCACAGTGGTGCCGCCTGATGGTGCCCCTAGGTACAAAGAAGCATTTGTAAACTGAGTGCCGATGTATTACAGTCAGTACAATTATGGCATTCCACATGTCCTTGCATCTCCTTACACCGTGTCACACTGTTTCCTGTCTTGTGATTCTGCACTGACATATTTGGCTAACTTCTGCTGACTACATGTACCATGATGCTTGTCTCTTGTATGTTGGTGACAGTACAGTGCTGGTGTTTGCCTATGCATTGTGTCTAATGGGGAGGTGTCTGGTAGGGTGTGTCATGATGCGCATGCTTCTTACCTGTAGCTGTGGCCATCGCAGTGCTGTCCAGGGTCCCGATCCCTACGATGCTCTCCCTCTCGATGGTGCTGGAGACAATTTCCTCCAGCTCGGTGAGGGGTGGCGCCGGGTTCTTGCCTCCTCCGGTGAGTCCAGCCTGCCTTTGGAGGTCGGCCAGCTTCCTCTTGGTGAGGCTGCGGAGGTCATAAAACCGTTTCTTAAGTTCCTCAATGGACCTGGGGGTGACTCCAGCAGCATTGACCTTCTGGGCGATGTCTGCCCACAATCTCCTCTTGGTGCTGTCTGGCACGTTGAGGGACAGCTTGCCAAAGAGCTGGCGGTGCACCCTCACCACCTCCTCAACCAGCACCTGTAGTTCTGTGGTGGTGAATTTTGGCTTCCTCTTTTGGGAGGACTTCTGGCTTCCTGCCTGATCTGCCATATTCTCCTGCTCCTGCTCAGTCTGCAACCTCCTTCTCCCACTGCTGCTAACTGTGTGTTGGGCTCAGGCAGGCTTTCCAGAAACTTCTAGAAACTTCTTAATTGGCTGCACCTGCCAGGGTTGCCACTCCCTGTTTGGGTGGGGGAGGGGGAGCCACCTCATTGGCTGAATCGCCTATTGCCGAGTCTGCTTTTACCGATTCGGTAAAATCCGATTCGGTAAAATCCGAATCGGTATTATCCGATTCGGTAAAAGCCGAATCGGGTCATGCAATGCATTCCTATGGGCTTTTTCGCCATGGGTCTATGATTGCCGATTCGGTTTTTACCGAATCGGCTTTTACCGAATCGGTATTCGCCGAATCGGAAATATCCGATTCGGTGGTAGCCGATTCGGTATTTTCCGATTCGTTGTTGGCCGATTCGGTAATTTCCGATTCGGACCGAGCTGAATCGGAACGTACCGAATCTCATTACCGATGCCGACCGAATCGGTTTTCATTCGGTATTTTTTTCCTACATCTCGTTTTCCGATTTCAGAATACCGATTCGGCCCGCCTCGGTATTTTGAAATCGGAAAATCCCGTTTACCTACATCGGGCCCCTAATTCCTAAAGTGAAAAAAACAAGAAGCCCAAAAATACACAGGTGTCCAATACAAACACAAGAACAGGTTTGTTTTAACGTTTTAAAAGTAGAGGAGAAAACTCTACTATTTATTCATAATAAAAATCTCCTCATAGGGCAGTACACAAATATACAATATCTACAATTCGGAACAGAAGGGGTTACCGAGAGAGAATAAAGTGCATAGAGTGAGAAATTCTTGTGCTCGTGCAAAGGAAAGAAAGGACCAAGCGGTCAGGGGATATTGAATAGTATGGGCAAAAAAGGCCTTTTTTATCCTTGGGTCGAAACGTCGACATCTTTTCCATACAGTGAGCCTGCATCTCCTATGCCCCTGCCCACTCACCCTTTCTGAAGACCGAAAACCATCTAAGCGAAGTGATCGCTGTAAAGACAATTACAATTCCTTTACAGACTAACTTTTGAGGGCAGGCTCTGTCTAGAATCAAAGCCAACAGATTCTTCAATGACCATACTATTCAATATCCCCTGACCGCTTGGTCCTTTCTTTCCTTTGCACGAGCACAAGAATTTCTCACTCTATGCACTTTATTCTCTCTCGGTAACCCCTTCTGTTCCGAATTGTAGATATTGTATATTTGTGTACTGCCCTATGAGGAGATTTTTATTATGAATAAATAGTAGAGTTTTCTCCTCTACTTTTAAAACGTTAAAACAAACCTGTTCTTGTGTTTGTATTGGACACCTGTGTATTTTTGGGCTTCTTGTTTTTTTCACTTTAGGAATTAATTTCTCATATGAAAAATAATTGAGCTGAGTAATTTTGGATTAATTGTGTGTGGAATTCTATGTCTAGGACCACCATATCTGTAACACCAAGAGGTGGCACAGTCCAGATATATATCTCACCATTAAAACACTCTCCAAGAAAAGCTCATGTGACACTTCAAAAACGGTTGGCTCTCACATGCCACCAAATGCTCTGCCAGCCATCAGGATGGCCCGTACAGGTAAGAGGGTCGGGGCGGGGTGGGGGGGAACTAAGCAAACAACGACGATGGGGGAAAATAATCATTGATTTCATTTTCCCCCGTCGTCGTCTGTCAAGTCCCCCCCCCCCACACCACCGCACCATTTTTACCTGCACGGGCCGCTACTGGCGTCCACCCACAAACCCTGCTGAAAACCCCTACATCATACACCATAGCGTTTCATGGGCTTCATCCATTAGTTCACAGTTACGCATGCACACATCCTGACCTCACTGCATCCACTACCTTCACCATGCAGCTGTTGTTTGTTTCACCATCCTATACACCTCCTCAGCCCTAACATTTTGTCCATCTAGAACATGTTTAACAGAAAATGACTACACATGTAGTTTCAACATAAATCTGTCCAAACCAGCTGTAGTTCTGTTGTACCACCACTCACGAATACCTACAAAATTTGTCTGTGATTTATCATAATAGTGAAAGGCGGTCCCTATAAGAATGATTTAAAATATTCAACTATCGATGAACACTCTAACATAAATCTGTGTTTATACTATGAAATAAGTCTAGTCAGCCTGAGACTGTTATTGATGCAAAAACAATTGTCTACTTTTCGTTATTTATCAAGTGTGGCAGGTCACTATCAAAATTGCACACACTTGCATCTGTGGTTACAGAAGACATGGGGCATATGTGCAAGAAAATGTCGGCGCGCCAACATTGGCAGCGTGCACTCCAACATTTCCAAAACGCAGGGATGCACCGTATTTGCAACAATACGGCACACCCCTATATTTTCCTTAGCACTGTCGCTAAAACTAGCTGCCTAGCTCCAACGCAGGCATGCTTGCATGATATTGCAAGGGTGCTTGCATTGCAGGGAATGATTGTTTATGTGCAGGAAGGGACACCTTCCTGCACATAAACCGTCCATAAAGGAGCTGTGTTACTTCTATGTGTGCAGCATTCTGCAGTCCACATAGAAGTTGCAAATCGCGTGAATGATTGTTTATGTGCAGGATGGGCTGCCGTTACTCAACCATGTTCTCACAGCCGCATTTTAGACATCTGGTTTTTCCAGGGCTGTTTCTAGTTTCCAGTCCGGCCCTGGGTGTAGTTAATTGAAACACATTTGTTTCCTGGCTTCCAGATCAAAAGCCATCACTTTCTTCGCCAGTTCATTCAATGGCCCCATCACTGTGGCAACACTTTGTAGAAACCTAGAATAAAATGTGGAAATGCATTAAAACAAAACTAATTGTTCTTGGTTCATGGGGCGTGAAATATCACAGATGGTATTCAACAATACAGTGTTGGCTTTGATGCCTTTGCTTGAAATTAAATTACCTCATTTCTTCCCAATACACACACCTTTTTGTAAGGCCATAGCACAAGATTTGAGAAGGAATTTTGAAATGCTATTGCAAAGATATGGACGTTGTATTTCACCAAAGTAGGCATTCTGTGAAGGTAACTCAGATGGAACATGCAATGATCAACTAGACCGTGGTCTGGCCCCCTCCATTGCTTACAGCTCACATTGCGCTGGGACGCCTCGTCGCTGAGGCAGCCATGTGCATTACAAATCCTGTATAAATAAATAAATAAATTCCCAAAGTGAAAGGTGTCTCCCCCCTCACAGCTTCCACATTGATTATTGATAACACCCCTTTTCAGGAGTCGATATCCAATGGTTTGTGACCATATATGGATATGAAATCCATTTATAGACTGCAGTGTGATTCAGAAGAGTCACTGAGTGATCTCTCTTGCCCCCGCCACAGTTTGAATCACAACAAGTGTATGTAAAATGTAAATGTAAAAATAAATGTGGGTGTACTTGTAAAGCGCACTGCTACTCCATAGGAGTGTCCTGGCGCTGAAAGACTGCTGGGAACCCATCCTGGTTTTCCCTGTGAGATGGTCCCTTTCTGGGTATCTCCAAGGTGAAATCAGGCATTCCCGGGGGGCCGTTGTAGAGATGAGGCAAGCTTAATGCCCAGAGTTGCCGAGTGTGATCCCTGGCTAGAGTAGGCACCGAGGCGAGAATTATCGAGTCCGTTGACCCTGGTCCACGACCCAGCCGCGTCGGGAATTGAACCCTGGTCCAGGGCCGTTCTCTGCTTACGGGTCTGCCGCCTCTAACCAGTGAGCCACACCACTCCAGCACTGTATAGTGCCAGCGACATGAAAAGGGCTGCATAGGAACTGGTGCAAGCCTATAAAATTGACCCCATCCACATCATGGGCAATAAAATACACAGCCATAATTTGTGTCCTCTGAGCACACCTGGGCCATGGTACCACTGCAGCTGCTGCACTATTGATAGCTATGGTAGACCCAAGGGTGGTGGTAGTCCCAAGGATGAGGAAAGCCCGCTGGGGAGGTAGAAGTCTATCCTTGGGAGCTGCTAAGGCATGGAACGCGCTGCCTTCGAGCCTCAGACAGATCCACAATTTGCTCTTATTCAGGAGAGCCTTTAAGACATTGCTCTTCACAGACTAACTCCCCTGCTCACGCTCACGCTCATCAGCGATCACTCAGCGCCAGGACACCTTCGGGTAACAGTGCGCTTTAAAAATGTCAAAAAGAAATAAAGAAAAATAAAATAAAATAAATAAATGTCCCTGCGTAGTGCACATTGAGCATAGGGAGTCAGAGAGACGTTTCTGACTCCCAAAAAACGTTTCGTACTTGCAACTTACATTTTTTGCCCGCAAGACGTACAATATCTAGACTCACAGGCTCTGTCACCACAAGAAGCTTTTGATTATCGGGCCACATTTACATGTTCCTGAATTAAAATAATCCATGCAAGGGAGCATGGACATGACAAGAACCCATGTAGATGTGTCTTCGCCGAGCTCCATGGGCTGACGGGCCCTCTGCCGCCCAATCCCAGCAATTTCAGCCCCAGGAGCCTCCAAGAATAGTGGGTAGGCTGCAAGAGATAGACGGCACAAGAAAAATACCGACACATTAGCTCTGGGGCTGCTGTGTGGGGTAGCGAGCTCCATGAAAAGCTCCCCATCCTACCCATGAGGTCGAGCTTCAACATGGCGGCGCTGCTGCCTGGAATGCTCACAGGTCCTGTGAGAAGAGCAGCAGGCGCAAAGCAGAGTGGAAGGCCTAGGAGATTCTCTGTGCACAGCAGCATAGAAAGCCAGCTGGTGCCTGGAGACAGTGGTGGTGTTTCCTGATGTTATGTTACGTCATGGAAACTTATAAAGAGCACTTATACCCAAAGGTGTCCTGGCGCTATGCTCTGACTCACAGGAGAAGTGTGGCTCACTGGTTAGAGCAGGCAGACCCTGAAGCAGAGGTCAGACCCGGGACCAGGGTTCAATTCCCGACGCGGCAGGGTCTTGAGCTCAAATGTCCATGGACTCAATAATTCTCGCTTCGGTGCCTGACCTAATCATGGGTTCACACTCTGCAACTCTGGGCATTAAGCTTGCTTAATCTCCACAACGGCCCCCCGCGGCGGGATGCCTGGCTTTCACCTTGGGGATGCCCTGTAGGGGCTATCTCACAGGGAAAAGCCAGGACGGGTTCCCAAGGCAAGCGCGGAGATACCCCTTCGGGGGTCGATTCAGGCGCTATATAAGAAACATAATAATAATAACAAAAGGGGGTGTCTTATACCATGAATAAACATGTCTTCAGCCCCTTTCTAAAAGAAAGGAGCTCTGAGGCATTCCTAAAATGCAGCGGCAGACTGTTCCAAGCTTTCTCCGTGCAAAAGGAAAAGCTATTGCAGCCCTACCTAGCTTTTTTTATTCGGGGAACATATACAAGCCTTCCTTCGGAAGGCGCAACGCTCTACCCGGAACGTACTATCCAAAGCATCTGCTCAAAAATTCCGGGCCACTGCCCATCAATGACTTAAAACCAGTGCACAGTGCTTTAAATTGTACTCATTTTGTTATTGGCAGCCAATGCAGTTGCCGGATCCCTATTGAGCAGAGGCAAACCTTGGTATACCTGTTAGCACTCTGGCTGCCCCATTTTGTACCTGCTGTAGTCTGTTTTTTTTCAAGATCAGGTACAGACTTACAGTAATCCAGCCGAGACAAAATGAGGGCTGAGACTGCTGTCCTGAAACCGTCAACTGGAAGGAAAACATTTATTTTTCTCGTTATTCTAAGGAGGTAGAAACAACTAGATACAACTTCGCTGACCTGCTCACCAAAATCAAGTTTGTGATCCATGATCACACCCAAATTCTTGGCTTTAACTGTGGGAGCCAGTAACTTTCCCATTACCTCAGGCCACAAGTCAGGAGTCCAAAGATTGGGATTGTTCCCGAATATAAGGACCTCGGTCTTGCCTGCGTTCAATTTCAGGCAGTTGAAGGCCATCCAGCCAGAGATATCTTTCAGGCAATCATGGCATCTGAAGGCCTTAGCTTCTTCGTTCCCTCGTTGTTTGGACAACACAATTTGTGTGTCATCTGCATAGGATGTTAATTGCAGTCCGAAGGATCATATCAATGCTGCCAACCGGCTGACATAAATGTTAAAAAGTGTGGGACAGAGGGAGGACCCCTGCGGCACCCTGCATGGGAGAGCAAAAGGCATAGTTTCATCCCGCCCCAGATCCACTGTTTGGATTCTGTCAACCAAGAAAGTTTTCAAGAGGCTCCAAGCTCTGCCTTCTACCCCCGCCTTCGATAGTCGGTCCATCAGCACATCATGATGGACCGTATCGAAGGCCGCTGACAGATCCAGTAAAATCAGGACCGCCACACCTCCCAGATCAAGTGCTGCTCTAACCTCCTCCATGGCCTTGATAAGGGCCAGCTCCGTGCTGTGTCCTGCAATAAAGCCAAACTGCGTGGTGTCAAGCGCGTTGGTGCGCTGAAAGAAAGAGCCGACTTGCCTATTGATGGCCTTCTCTAACATCTTAGCTGGCAGTGGGAGTCGAGATATGAGTCTGTAATTGTTGTGATCGTTTTTATCCAGATTTCGTTTTTTTATTAGGGGAAGTATGGAGGTGGATTTACACATTCTGGGATATTCGCCTAAGTCTATGATGGTGTTAAACAAGGGTGTTAGGGTGGTGGCAACGACCTCCGGAATGTGTTTCAACACCGCAACAAGACAAGGGTCCCTAGGAGACCCTGACTGTACCAAGGTTAACAAGCGTAAAATCATTTCGATTTAGAGAGACTACCTGGGCGCTTTTACCATTCGCTCGATCGCTACTTTCCAGGAATCGTGTGGTGCCCGGCGGGTGACGTCACTACGTTTTAAGACGTCCGGCATCACGCACATGGTAGATATAGAGGAAGGACTTTGGTGCCGTGTTTATGTTTATGAAAGGAAAGTGAATTCTTATCATTTGCGCAGGGGTCCAGGTGGAAATGTATTAGTGTACAGAATATACAAATGATAGACATGCCAATCACAAAGATAAGAGGAAACAGTTGAAGGAATTAAAAGGCAGGATTTGAGGAAGAAAATAGCATACATTATTAGGGTGGTGGCAACGACCTCCGGAATGTGTTTCAACACCGCAACAAGACAAGGGTCCCTAGGAGACCCTGACTGAGATCCCTGCAAAAGGTTTATGACCTCTAAGGTCTGTAGCGGATTAAAACCCTCAACCCTATCTGATGCCAACGTCACCCCCGACTTGGGGCTGGCTGCCACGTCACCCATCTCCCCTTGAGCCTTGGAAAAGGAGGAGAAGATAACTTCCACCTTATTGAGGAAAAAAGAGGCTAGCGATTCATACAGTGCAGCGCTACTATGCGAGTTGGGTTTGGTTAGATTAGTCAGATTAGTGATGATCCCAAACAGTTCTCCGGAGGATGATTTGGCTTCTTTTATCTGCTCCGCAAAGTAAGCTTTTTTGGTTTCTAAGAGTAATTTCTTATAACTACTGAGGCTTTCTTTATACTCTTCTTTATTTTTAATGTTGTACCATTTCCTCCATGCCCTCTCCAGTCTCTTACAATTTGTTTGGCACCTTTGCAAGTTAGCTGAGGATCAAGGTGCTGAGGGCTGGGGCCGCCTGGGTGTGTATAGGTTAGCCGGCGCAAATTTTTCACAGGCGGTCTCGAACCACTTCGAGTACAGCGCCGCTGCCTCGTGTACATTAGCTGGCAGATTGGGAGTAGTTAAGGTCAGAAAATTTCCCATGTCAGTGTTATCTATATTTTTCCATGCCCGAATGGGTTTAGGATTAGACTGATTGAGAGGAGTTTGTAACAGCGTGAAAAGGAATGAGCCCACGAGACCGCAGAGGAAGAAACAACCTCTTCCTCTGCTGTGATCCAGATGGGCAGTGCTAAGGGGTCAGCGCCTGGCTCCATAGGCCTTGCTAGTCACAGGAAGTGACCCCACACAACAGCAGTCCCTGAACCAATGAGCCGACTTCCAGCATGGCGTGGAGGGGCAGCACTGGAAATTTGGTAAGAGTCCCTGCAGAGAGGCAGAAGGACAATGAAGCGGGAGCAGGGGGGGCTTCTGACTAAGAATGCTGGCTTGGAGGGTGATAGCATGGCAGGGGCCTTGGCTAGAAATTGAGTGACCTCCCCTCAGCCCTACGGACTGCGGCGCACACCCTACTGTGCACCACAGTGGCTGGCTCTCCTTACTATAAGTCCGCCACAGCTGTCCCAGTCTGTGAAGCCCTAGGCAACTCCTCCATCAAAGATCTGCTACAAAATCGCATACCTTTTCCACCTGCTCATAGACTGCCCACAATTTAAGGCAAATCTTCCCAAATGCTGGTGAGGGTGGCGATACAAATGCTCCAGTCATGAGAAATGATACTCAGCAACTTATGGTTCTTTTTAAGGAGGAGATTGGGAAGTTACACTGAGGCTTTGTAAAATCACTCCCTGACCTCGACCACATAGTCCAAAAATTGGACACTAGAACAGATCACCTTCAGGGAGTGGTGGCAGAGGAGACCGATGAGAGGGAAGGGTTGGCAGTCCACATCGACGAAATTGTAAAGAGATGTCAATGGCTGACGGATAAAGTCGAGGATGGAGAAAACTGATCTATATGATATAACATACGCATCAATGGCATCCTGGGCACTGTTCCAGATCCTGAGCTGCCACAAAATGACCAAGACCTCTTCTTCTCACTACTTCAAGATACTGCAGGCACGGCAATCAAACTTGATTGCACTCATAGGGACTACAATACACATCAATTTTCGAATATCCTGATGCCAGGAGTCCTCTTAAGAGTCCACTACTTCAGAAAGAAAGAGAAGATCATGAAAGTGGCCAGACCGGCAGACCCTTTAGCTGTTTCAGGATGTCTCTGCCCTGACTCTGGCCAAACTGACATTTTGTTGCAGGGACTCTGCTGGTAAGCAGAACTTTTACTTGTGGTTAAAGGATGTCAGATTTTGGTAAAACTGGAACATGAACCTCTAGTCCCCAAGTGAACTGTGGAAACAGATCATCACCTTTCATATCTCATGCATGCATGCACTTAGTAAACAAAGGAAATTCAAGATGAAAGTTTGCAATACATTTATTGGAACTGTCATAGTCTATTATGAAAAACAGCGGTTCCTGTGGCATATCACTTAATAATTCTACGATAAAGTGGGCACTTAATACCTATCCAACTATTAGAGAGAGGGTGGCAAAGAGAAAAGACACAACTAAATCAGTATCGAACCATTCATTTATACGTATCAATTGAAAAAATCAATAATGCTTTAGACTACAACATATAGTACAATATATATAAACAGTGCAATGTGTCCCCAGTGATTTGTGAAGTAACCAAAAAAAACGTGTGTACATTTAAGTGAACTATACAGGTTACAATTGTGACTATTTACAAAAAAAGAGTCATGACTCCAAGAAATTATTTAAATCTGTCATAAAACAGTTGCTACACAATCATAAGCACTGTATGAGTCTCATTCGCCTCCAGTACGTCGACGGCGTTTCGACCCTTAGAGTGAGGGTCTCATCAGGACAGGGAGTGAGGGACGTCTAAAAGACATAATACATTGTGGAATTATAATTATATGTAGTCACCTTGAATATTGATAAATATTCTGGGAAAGGTGAAAGGATTTACCTTAGAATGGGCTAATGAATACGTGACCCATGCATGTAAAAGTAAAATAAATTTACTTACAGTGAACCCAGCCGGGCACTGTCGAGGGACAGACAAGCAAAAGCATATAATTAGCCACATGCGTGAAAACGTCAAGATTATGTATCTTAAAAGGCACAGAGTGAACAGCTTACCACTGTCTTAGACACTTGGTAGTTGTGGTATCTCTGTCTCAACAGGGGGAGGTAACGCCAAATAGCAAAATCAATCAAGGTTCTGCAAATATAATAAACGGTGTCTAAATAATTTAGGAGCTGGCAATAGCTATGCATTTTTAAGTGCTAAGTAATCATCACGCTGTGATGCCTACCTGAGCGTGTTGTCCTACTAGCACAATTGCTAGCTTCCGTAGTTTGATTTTTATGACAACGGACGATGCCGTCACTGCGCGAAATAGCCAGGGGATCCCTGTAAGTACAGCCAACAATAACCGAATTTAACATGGGCTGGCAGTGTACCAAGGTTAACAAGCGTAAAATCATTTCGATTTAGAGAGCCTACCTGGGCGCTTTTACCATTCGCTCGATCGCTACTTTCCGGGAATCGTGTGGTGCCCGCCGGGTGACGTCACTACGTTTTAAGACGTCCGGCATCACGCACATGGTAGATATAGAGGAAGGACTTTGGTGCCGTGTTTATGTTTATGAAAGGAAAGTGAATTCTTATCATTTGCGCAGGGGTCAAAATGTATATTATCCTCATTTGAAGACACCATTAACAATATATTAATCTGAGAAATGTAGAAATGATGATGAAGTATGTGATGACACAATGAACTTGCTCTGTAAAATTATGATCATCAAATGTAGCTTATATTACAAGAATAATATATAGAAATGTACGAAATTGTAAATAATGTATGCTATTTTCTTCCTCAAATCCTGCCTTTTAATTCCTTCAACTGTTTCCTCTTATCTTTGTGATTGGCGTGTCTATCATTTGTATATTCTGTACACTAATACATTTCCACCTGGACCCCTGCGCAAATGATAAGAATTCACTTTCCTTTCATAAACATAAACACGGCACCAAAGTCCTTCCTCTATATCTACCATGTGCGTGATGCCGGACGTCTTAAAACGTAGTGGCGTCACCCGCCGGGCACCACACGATTCCTGGAAAGTAGCGATCGAGCAAATGGTAAAAGCGCCCAGGTAGGCTCTCTAAATCGAAATGATTTTACGCTTGTTAACCTTGGTACACTGCCAGCCCATGTTAAATTCGGTTATTGTTGGCTGTACTTACAGGGATCCCCTGGCTATTTCGCGCAGTGACGGCATCGTCCGTTGTCATAAAAATCAAACTACGGAAGCTAGCAATTGTGCTAGTAGGACAACACGCTCAGGTAGGCATCACAGCGTGATGATTACTTAGCACTTAAAAATGCATAGCTATTGCCAGCTCCTAAATTATTTAGACACCGTTTATTATATTTGCAGAACCTTGATTGATTTTGCTATTTGGCATTACCTCCCCCCGTTGAGACAGAGATACCACAACTACCAAGTGTCTAAGACAGTGGTAAGCTGTTCACTCTGTGCCTTTTAAGATACATAATCTTGACGTTTTCACGCATGTGGCTAATTATATGCTTTTGCTTGTCTGTCCCTCGACAGTGCCCGGCTGGGTTCACTGTAAGTAAATTTATTTTACTTTTACATGCATGGGTCACGTATTCATTAGCCCATTCTAAGGTAAATCCTTTCACCTTTCCCAGAATATTTACCAATATTCAAGGTGACTACATATAATTATAATTCCACAATATATTATGTCTTTTAGACGTCCCTCACTCCCTGTCCTGATGAGACCCTCACTCTAAGGGTCGAAACGCCGTCGACGTACTGGAGGCGAATGAGACTCATACAGTGTTTATGATTGTGTAGCAACTGTTTTATGACTGATTTAAATAATTTCTTGGAGTCATGTCTCTTTTTTGTAAATAGTCACAATTGTAACCTGTATAGTTCACTTAAATGTACACACGTTTTTTTTTTGGTTACTTCACAAATCACTGGAGACACATTGCACTGTTTATATATATTGTACTATATGTTGTAGTCTAAAGCATTATTGATTTTTTCAATTGATACGTATAAATGAATGGTTCGATACTGATTTAGTTGTGTCTTTTCTCTTTGCCACCCTCTCTCTAATAGTTGGATAGGTATTAAGTGCCCACTTTATCGTAGAATTATTAAGTGATATGCCACAGGAACCGCTGTTTTTCTGGATAAACACTTCACCCTGGTTCCTTTGTGAGTAGGGTTTCCCTTGTTTTCTTTTTTCGCATAGTCTATTATGAAGCAGATGTGCTGCGATTAGTAAACAAATACCACTAAGCAAAGTAATCAACATTACTAGCAGGGTGTGTAAAATGAACAACCCAATCATGGCAATTTATCTATCTGGCTACAGCACTGAAGGCCTCACAAAGGCCTGGTGGGACAGGCCAGAGGTGGGGTGATACTTCTTCTATCTCTTAAAAGCTGGCCCTATCATAGACAACAGTCTATTGTATGCCCTTTCGTTTGTTTCTTTAACCCTTTCCATGCTGCCGCGATTCCCCTGGTGTGCTGTAAACAGCACGAAGAGGGGCGGGCCGTGACGAACCCCAGCCGTCATCAGCACACGAGCACCGTAGTGCATGACGGCTGGGGTTCGTCATCAGCATGGAATGGGTTAAGCTCACCACTTACCCAAGGACAGTACATGGAAGTACTGGTAACGCTTTCCTGAGGGGGTCCCTTTAAATACTATTCTTGCTATACTGAGTTCTATGTTTGTCATTCTGTTTTATTTTTCCTCTGTGTTGGTTAGAATTTCAGTGGTTTATAGTACAGCAGGGTAGGGAGAACCCTTGATCACTTCCCCTACAATAGGGAGGGACCAACAATGGGTGATGCATACCCCCACCTAACCGTCCAAACAAAAAACACCCCAGAGATGTTGACAATTGTGACTTTAAACGTGCAGGGCCTCAACTCCACAGTTAAAAGGAAGTAGGTGCTGCACTGGCTCCTGACAAAGAGGGTGGATATTTCTATCCTACAAAGACCCAACTATTGGCTGCGGATACAAAACAATGTTCCTTGCGGTAATTTCCCCAAAAATGTCATTCTACCGCCATGACTAAAATGAAAGGCGTGACAAATATGGTGAGATGGGGTTTGCTTCTGGCTCAGCTCAACATACAGAGACTGGGAGAAGATGGTGATAATGATAAAAGGGACCATGGGGGTGAGACAGAGATGACAGCTTCAATCTATGGCCCAATGAACACAGGGACTATTTCTTTACTTGGCTGTTCCTCTACCTTACCTCACATTCCAGTGTCAACCTAGTTGTGGGGGGTGACTTTAATATGGAGCTAGAGCCCAATATGGATAGATCACAATTCACATGGCAATTGTCGATCCCTTCCCTCCCCTCCCCCTGGCTCAAGGCCTAGATTACCTGAAACTGATAAATATGGTGCAGACACCATGCAGGGGATAGTGAATATACATATTACTCCTGTGTATACTGATCCCATTGCAGAACTGACTATATATTTGTATCCCCAACCGTCTATCACCCACCAGTGTCAATGCCGGTGTGCGTGCCTCCCCAGACAATCCACCCTGTAGGTTCTGAAGAATGAACAAGAGAGCATTTCAAGACCCGGCCCTTCAAAACAATGTCAGGCAGGAAGTTATGAACTACTTCACAGACAAAGAAACCAAAGAGCTACAGTGGGCAAGTATATGGGATGGCACTAAGGCGGTCATAAGAGATGAATTTATCAACAATAATTTCTACTTTTCTGAGGGTAGTCTGGCCCAACTATGAAAGCTAGAAGACAAAATAACAAGGCTGGTCCTTAACGTAGTTGAGAAGGCAATAGCCACAGATACAGAAGTCCTCCTTCACTCGTTTTACGCAGGAAAGGCCTTTGACTGTGTTGACTGGTAGTCCTCCTTGTCTCGTTAACCAGAGAAAGCCTTTGACTGCGTTTTATCAGTCATTCCTTAATAAGGCACCGGGGAAGACATCCCTAGGCCAGTGCATTAAAGCATTTATACTACCCAACTTTATTTGTTCATCAGAAAAATACAGATACACACCTGTCTCTCTGTACCAATTGCCCTAAACAGAAGCACATGGCAGATGTGCCTTTCTCGCCCCAGATCTTTTCTCTCACCATTGCACCCCTGTACCATCAAATCATGGCCAACTTGTTGTTCACAGGCTTGAAAACCAAAAATGGATGAGTGAAGCTAGTGTGTTTAGCAGATGATGTTCTTTTTTAGGTCTCGCCTAGCGTTGCAGCACAATTGCGCTGCGATTGCTTTGCGAAAACAACAGTTGATGGACAGAAAGCAGAACAATGTCATACATTCACCCCAATACAGAGATATGGACCTAAATCCATAGTTTTTTTGCTCACCACACCAACCCAGTTTAGACATGGCCATATGCAAATCAGCCTTGACCCTGTGCCTCATGGGAACAGTCCAGCCCAAACTGCCAAGCCATGTCTTCCCTGGACCGGAATCAAGCATCCTAAGACCGGTTTCTGGCTATCAGCCGTCATCAGCCAGGTTAGCTTGACTCCAGTGGTGTGGAGAGCACGGGACTCACGTCAGAGCATACTCTTCCCATTCGGGGTGACAACGACGGAGTCTGCTCTCCTCGTGGCGGTAGAATCACTCAGACAGGGAGTAGACGAGGGCCAGACGATGGCACTGATCCTTCTAGACTTAAGCGCAGCATTCGACACTGTAGCACATTCCACCTTGCTACAGTGTCTGAGTGGAGGAGGGGTGAAAGGAGCTGCGCTTGGTTGGATTAAGTCCTTCCTCTCTGAAAGGTGCTTTCAAGTCAGATTGGGTGAGTGCTATTCCAGGGAAATTGAGCTGGGCCAGGGCGTACCGCAGGGTTCGTCCCTGAGCCCAACTCTATTCAACATCTACGTCTCCCCCCTGGCGGCTATCGTGGAGGGACATGGTCTCCGCCTGGTGTCCTACGCCGATGACACGCAGTTGGTCATCTCCCTATCGCGCGCGCCCGGTCTTGCGGCGGACATCTTCAGGAACTGCATGAAAGACCTTGCTGCCTGGATGTCTGCCAACTGTTTAAAGTTGAACGGGAGCAAGACCGAGGTGCTCGTGGTGGGGGGTGCACAGTCGGCGTGGTCGTCGGCGTGGTGGCCATCTTGTCTGGGGGAAGTCCCCGCTCCCTGCCATGAGGCCAGGAACCTGGGCGTGTGGCTGGATAAGGACCTTACCTTTGGCCCACATGTCGGTCGGGTGGCGGGGGTTTGCTTCAGTGTTCTGAGAGCTCTCAGGAAAGTATTAGATCTGCTTCCCATTTCTGCTCGTCAGACACTGGTGCATGCCTTGGTCACCTACCGACTTGATTATGGGAACCTGCTCTATCTGGGGGCCACAGGCAGGGTCATCGGCCGCCTGCAGGTTCTTCAAAACGCGGCAGCGCGGCTGGTCCTCAGACTCCCTAGGAGGTCATCCGCCAAACCAGCCTTGCGGGCGCTCCATTGGCTCCCCATCGAGAGGAGAGTGGAGTTTAAGGCCCTTGCCACCTGCCATCGTATCCTGAATGGCAAAGCACCTCTTCCGCTCCAGAGCCTAGTAGCTCACTACGAGCCTGCACGCAGTCTGCGGTCCTCGCAGACCGGGCTGTTAAAAGTTCCAAGAATATTTAAAGCTCATATGGGAGGCAGATCCTTCAGATACCTTGCTCCCAAGTGCTGGAATAAGCTTCCGCTGGAACTTCGGCTTGAACATTCCGAAATCCAGTTTAGAAAAAAACGTAAAACGCACCTTTTTCAGTAGATAGCTTGGTTGGGAGGAGGGGGGACAGTCACTCCACTTGTCATAGCGCGGGGACACGCCAGTGGCGTAACCAGGCGCTTAATAAATGTCCAATAATAATAGTAAATGCACAAACAACAGTTGATGGACAGAATGCAGAACAATGTCATACATTCACCCCAATACAGAGATCTGGGCCTAAATCCATCGTTTTTTTGCTCACCACACCAACCCAGTTTAGACATGGCCATATGCAAATCAGCCTTGACCCTGTGCCTCATGGGAACAGTCCAGCCCGAACTGCCAAGCCATGTCTTCCCTGGACCGGAATCAAGCATCCTAGGACCAGTTTCTGGCTATCAGCCGTCATCAGCCAGGATATCTTGACTCCAGTGGACTGCAGAGCACGGGACTCATGTCTGAGCATACCCGTCCCACTCGGGGTGACAAATGCAAAAACAACAGTTGATGGACAGAATGCAGAACAATGTCATACATTCACCCCAGTACAGAGATCTGGGCCTAAATCCATAGTTTTTTTGTTTGCTCACCACACCAACCCAGTTTAGACATGGCCATATACAAATCAGCCTTGACCCTGTGCCTCATGGGAACAGTCCAGCCCGAACTGCCAAGCCATGTCTGCCCTGGACTGGAATCAAGCATCCTAGGACCGTTTTCTGGCTATCAGCCAGCTATTGCTTTGTGAGGCATGCAGTATACACTATAGTGTGGAAGCTTCATGGAAACTCCACCCACTTTCCGGCCCAGCTTCTTCATTGGCTTAGGGTATAAAAGCTGCCTTCTGATTGGTTTTAAGCTTGTCCGTCCCTTCCCATGACGGCCATGTCAGTCATTTGTATCCTTCCAAGGCTACTGGCCCCTTTACTGCACTGACTACTTTCTTCCCCTTCCGCCCTACTCACCCCTCCCGCAGTCTGTGACTTTTTGTGGCCCCCCTTGGCCCCCCCTCCGCGCACTCCGGGTCATGCTTGTGCATTCTTGCGCCCGCCCGCACTCTCATTTTCAATGCAATAGGTCTCGCGTAAATGCGAGTCCTATGGCATTGCCAATGCTTGTTTTTTATACCAAGTCGGCAAGTTACTCGCTCTTCTGACTGAGCTAGAGCGATTCTGCCTGGTGGCTGGATTTCAAGTTAACTGTGAGAAATTGATGGAGATGGGCATAGAAAGGGAGTGCAAAGCCTCTGAGGCATTGTGGCTGGTCACGGACTGCCGATGACACTGGAAGGAATCTGATACATGGGTATTACAACTCACCCCTCAATGAAATAATTGTTCTCTAGCAATGTTCGTCCTCTCCTGCACGCATTGTTCAAAGATTTATACAAGTGGGGTAGGCTCAATATTTTCTGGATGGGCAGGATAAATTGTGTGAAGATGAACTATACCCATTTCATTCTCTTCTGGTATGACCCCCGCCCCCCACCCGCCCCCTCCCCCGGATATCCTGCGAATTCTAACTCTGAAGATGTGGGTCTTTGTATGGGATGGGAAGCCACTGCCGGTGGCTAGATCTCTCTTAATGCTGGGACCAGAGGCGGAGGGAAGGGGTACCCAACATAGAGCGATACATCCTGGCTGCACAGATGCTAAAACCCTGGTGCTAGATGGAGCAGGAATGCAGTATCACACAACTCTTACAGTGGGCTAACCAAGGCGTGTGTGACACTATGAAGGTTGAGACCATGTCCTTAAAAAAAGATACCGCCAGAACGTTGTCTCGCCTATATAAAGCATTACACAACAAAACCCACACAATGCAACTCCAATACATGAAGAAATGTGCTCAGAATCTGGGCCTAGAATTGACGGAAGGTGGCTGGATTTTATTATGAAAACAGGCCGCACACTCCTCTATTTGTCTTCAACACAGGACTAACACCTTTAAAATCATGTTACACTGGTACATGCTGCCCCGAAGCAATGATAAATCTCCCTGAGACATGCTGGGGTGGTTGCGAGTTGAGAAAGACAGATTTACACGTGTGGTGGGAGTGGGCGTTAATTGGAGGTCGCCAGTGGTCTCAATAGCCACCCCTAGAGAACCAATTGCAACCCCTACTGCTTTGTTTGTGACCCCTGGCTAACAGGTGATACCATTTCTTGATTCAATCTGTCTGATTCTGCATGCACGCGGAGGGTCGCCTCGGCTGCACTTGGGCTCTCACGCTCGCTGTCTAGTCTTCCCATAGAAGACGTTGTGGTTTGCAGTGAGGGGAGAGGCTGGGCACCTCTTTGGAGTACTTG
This sequence comes from Lissotriton vulgaris, assembly GCF_964263255.1. Lineage (NCBI taxonomy): Eukaryota > Metazoa > Chordata > Amphibia > Caudata > Salamandridae > Lissotriton > Lissotriton vulgaris. Next base: position 202,848 of record NW_028254059.1, read on the forward strand.
TGTGCGTGTGCACATTGAGCTGCGTTGTTGACAATAGTCCGCCTTGCACTGTATGATCATCCGAGGGGAGATGCTGCTAGCATGAGTTGGAACTGCAGTGGTGTGTCCTATGTACACTTCCACACAACACGTTTAGCACAAAGAGAAGCTTGGTGGATAAAATTTCTTCAAACTTTAGTACCGGGGGGGCTCAATGATAGAATTGAGCTACAATGTTTTCTATGATTGCGTCTAGTACTGTACCGTGTGTTGTTTTCCAGATGCCTCAACACCTATTGTAAATGGGTTTATTCCTAGGTCAACTCTCACAGTGATTACTCCATTCATAAAACAGCTTTCACCTATTCTTGTTTTTTTTCACCTTCTCATAATTTTTGTTTTCATTATTTTCTTGTTTTCATTCGTCTTCATTTTTTCTGTAATATTTTCACTACTTGTCTTTTCACTCTTCTATTTACTAGAGCTTCCAAACTTGCTTCAGAACACTTGGTGACTGTTTTTTTCCAATATTCATTACCATTTCTCACTTAGGGCATCTATTCATTGCCTCTTCAACATCGTGATTTTTCATACTAGTCACATTTAGTCAGAAAATTGATTCAGACAATCTTGACATTACGAATCATATGATTCGATTGTCACCCACAAATTTTTCAGTTGGGTCTTTCCACTTCACTCATGTACTATACATGAGTGAGGGCGTCTCATGCGGTCAACTTCGGTTGTCTACATAAATAGGGTCCGATGTGTCAATAGCTTAATTCCTGGCCAAGATCAGCATAATTTCTAAGTCATGTTGCTATTACTTTAATGAGTAATATTAAGCTAGTTTTCCTTAACATACTGCATTCTAGGCAAAACACTAATATTTCACTATTCCAACATGGCGGGCGATCGTAATTCTTCACAACACTAATATTCCACTATTCCAATATGGCGGGTAATCGTAGTCCTCTTTCCATACGTATTGAGGAAGCATGCGCCCTTTTAGACGGGCGCCTGTCCATTCTGCAAATCTCGTTCATGCAGTTTGGGTGTTGAGCAGTTATACTTTGAACGTCGGGTGAGTACAGGATTCATTCACAATTCACAAGATTAATGGGGAATTGGAACGGTTTCCTTGACTTCTAGCTTACGGATAATCATTGCGTCTCTGTTTTTTTCAGAGCGCATTTCCAACCTAGCAAGTACAGAGCCTTAAGGGGACTTACTTCGAAAAGTTTCGGTGAGTTGTTTATCGTGAGATGTCTTGTCTAGCTATGAGAAACTTGTTTTCTCAGATTATACAGTGTGCTTTCAGCACATTTACAGGACTTCATTTATTGATTACAGATTACGAAACATTACTAGTCTTTCGACTGTTTCGAGTAGGAAAGCATCAGTTACATGTCAGAGGCAAGCGACTTGGTTACTGTTTGGTGAGTCCCGGTCCAGTTTAAATTCTAGTTTTTAACAAGTTCTTTAAGCTTGGCATTCGTGACACAAGTTACTTAGTAACGCTACAAATGGGGGTGGGGTCGCACACTACTCACACACCGGCGGTGTCGCCCCTAAGGACTCTGGTCAATGTAGGAAAGTGTTCGCGATGCATCATCTTTCGATCTTCTGCTATCTTCGCTGTCTTCGCCATCCCTGGACACGTGTTTCGGGGTATTACCCCTCATCAGCAGGGATAGGCAGTGTTCTGGGGTTGCCGATGGCTGCCAATATCTGCCAGGTATAGTACCACTCCGGCGCGTAGGTGCGGGATCCCAGGCTCGTCAGCCCGCTGCTCAAGGGAGCTTTAAAGTTACAAATGGGGGTGGGGTCGCACACTACTCACACACCGGCGGTGTCGCCCCTAAGGACTCTAGTCAATGTAGGAAAGTGTTCGCGATGCATCATCTTTCGATCTTCTGCTATCTTCGCTGTCTGCGCCATCCCTGGACACGTGTTTCGGGGTATTACCCCTCATCAGCAGGGATAGGCAGTGTTCTGGGGTTGCCGATGGCTGCCAATATCTGCCAGGTATAGTACCACTCCGGCGCCGGAGTGGTACTATACCTGGCAGATATTGGTAGCCATCGGCGACCCCAGAACACTGCCTATCCCTGCTGACGAGGGTTGAAAACCCGAGACACGTGTCCAGGGATGGCGAAGACAGCGAAGATAGCAAGATCGAAAGATGATGCATCGCGAACACTCTACTAAAATGACCAGAGTCCTTAGGGGCAACTTCCGCCGGTGTGTGAGTAGTGTGCGACCCCACCTCGTTTTTGTAACTTAAAGCTCCCTTGAGCAGCGGGCTGACGAGCCTGGGATCCCGCACCTACGCGCCAGAGTGGTACTATACCTGGCAGATATTGGCAGCCATCGGCGACCCCAGAACACTGCCTATCCCTGCTGACGAGGGTTGAAAACCCGAAACACGTGTCCAGGGATGGCGAAGACAGCGAAGATAGCAAGATCGAAAGATGATGCATCGCGAACACTCTACTACAATGACCAGAGTCCTTAGGGGCAACTTCCGCCGGTGTGTGAGTAGTGTGCGACCCCACCTCCTTTTTGTAACTTAAAGCTCCCTTGAGCAGCGGGCTGACGAGCCTGGGATCCCGCACCTACGCGCCGGAGTGGTACTATACCTGGCAGATATTGGCAGCCATCGGCGACCCCAGAACACTGCCTATCCCTGCTGACGAGGGTTGAAAACACTAAACACGTGTCCAGGGATGGCGAAGACAGCGAAGATAGCAAGATCGAAAGATGATGCATCGCGAACACTCTACTATAATGACCAGAGTCCTTAGAGGCAACTTCCGCCGGTGTGTGAGTAGTGTGCTACCCCACCTCCTTTTTGTAACTTAAAGCTCCCTTGAGCAGCGGGCTGACGAGCCTGGGATCCCGCACCTACGCGCCGGAGTGGTACTATACCTGGCAGATATTGGCAGCCATCGGCGACCCCAGAACACTGCCTATCCCTGCTGACGAGGGTTGAAAACCCGAAACACGTGTCCAGGGATGGCGAAGACAGCGAAGATAGCAAGATCGAAAGATGATGCATCGCGAACACTCTACTACAATGACCAGAGTCCTTAGGGGCAACTTCAGCCGGTGTGTGAGTAGTGTGCGACCCCACCTCCTTTTTGTAACTTAAAGCTCCCTTGAGCAGCGGGCTGACGAGCCTGGGATCCCGCACCTACGCGCCGGAGTGGTACTATATCTGGCACATATTGGCAGCCATCGGCGACCCCAGAACACTGCCTATCCCTGCTGACGAGGGTTGAAAACCCGAAACACGTGTCCAGGGATGGCGAAGACAGCGAAGATCGCAAGATCGAAAGATGATGCATCGCGAACACTCTACTACAATGACCAGAGTCCTTAGGGGCAACTTCCGCCGGTGTGTGAGTAGTGTGCGACCCCACCTCCTTTTTGTAACTTAAAGCTCCCTTGAGCAGCGGGCTGACGAGCCTGGGATAGCGCACCTACGAGCCGGAGTGGTACTATACCTGGCAGATATTGGCAGCCATCGGCGACCCCAGAACACTGCCTATCCCTGCTGACGAGGGTTGAAAACCCGAAACACGTGTCCAGGGATGGCGAAGACTGCGAAGATAGCAAGATCGAAAGATGATGCATCGCAAACACTCTACTACAATGACCAGAGTCCTTAGGGGCAACTTCCGCCGGTGTGTGAGTAGTGTGCGACCCCACCTCCTTTTTGTAACTTAAAGCTCCCTTGAGCAGCGGGCTGACGAGCCTGGGATCCCGCACCTACGCTCCGGAGTGGTACTATACCTGGCAGATATTGGCAGCCATCGGCGACCCCAGAACACTGCCTATCCCTGCTGACGAGGGTTGAAAACCCGAAACACGTGTCCAGGGATGGCGAAGACAGCAAAGATAGCAAGATCGAAAGATGATGCATCGCGAACACTCTACTACAATGACCAGAGTCCTTAGGGGCAACTTCCGCCGGTGTGTGAGTAGTGTGCAACCCCACCTCCTTTTTGTAACTTAAAGCTCCCTTGAGCAGCGGGCTGACGAGCCTGGGATCCCGCACCTACGCGCCGGAGTGGTACTATACCTGGCAGATATTGGCAGCCATCGGCGACCCCAGAACACTGCCTATCCCTGCTGACGAGGGTTGAAAACCCGAAACACGTGTCCAGGGATGGCGAAGACAGCGAAGATAGCAAGATCGAAAGATGATGCATCGCGAACACTCTACTACAATGACCAGAGTCCTTAGGGGCAACTTCCGCCGGTGTGTGAGTAGTGTGCGACCCCACCTCCTTTTTGTAACTTAAAGCTCCCTTGAGCAGCGGGCTGACGAGCCTGGGATCCCGCACCTACGCGCCGGAGTGGTACTATACCTGGCAGATATTGGCAGCCATCGGCGACCCCAGAACACTGCCTATCCCTGCTGGCGAGGGTTGAAAACCCGAAACACGTGTCCAGGGATGGCGAAGACAGCGAAGATAGCAAGATCGAAAGATGATGCATCGCGAACACTCTACTACAATGACCAGAGTCCTTAGGGGCAACTTCCGCCGGTGTGTGAGTAGTGTGCGACCCCACCTCCTTTTTGTAACTTAAAGCTCCCTTGAGCAGCGGGCTGACGAGCCTGGGATCCCGCACCTACGCGCCGGAGTGGTACTATATCTGGCAGATATTGGCAGCCATCGGCGACCTCAGAACACTGCCTATCCCTGCTGACGAGGGTTGAAAACCCGAAACACGTGTCCAGGGATGGCGAAGACAGCGAAGATAGCAAGATCGAAAGATGATGCATCGCGAACACTCTACTACAATGACCAGAGTCCTTAGGGGCAACTTCCGCCGGTGTGTGAGTAGTGTGCGACCCCACCTCCTTTTTGTAACTTAAAGCTCCCTTGAGCAGCGGGCTGACGAGCCTGGGATAGCGCACCTACGAGCCGGAGTGGTACTATACCTGGCAGATATTGGCAGCCATCGGCGACCCCAGAACACTGCCTATCCCTGCTGACGAGGGTTGAAAACCCGAAACACGTGTCCAGGGATGGCGAAGACTGCGAAGATAGCAAGATCGAAAGATGATGCATCGCAAACATTCTACTACAATGACCAGAGTCCTTAGGGGCAACTTCCGCCAGTGTGTGAGTACTGTGCGACCCCACCTCCTTTTTGTAACTTAAAGCTCCCTTGAGCAGCGGGCTGACAAGCCTGGGATCCCGCACCTACGCGCCGGAGTGGTACTATACCTGGCAGATATTGGCAGCCATCGGCGACCCCAGAACACTGCCTATCCCTGCTGACGAGGGTTGAAAACCCGAAACACGTGTCCAGGGATGGCGAAGACAGCAAAGATAGCAAGATCGAAAGATGATGCATCGCGAACACTCTACTACAATGACCAGAGTCCTTAGGGGCAACTTCCGCCGGTGTGTGAGTAGTGTGCAACCCCACCTCCTTTTTGTAACTTAAAGCTCCCTTGAGCAGCGGGCTGACGAGCCTGGGATCCCGCACCTACGCGCCGGAGTGGTACTATACCTGGCAGATATTGGCAGCCATCGGCGACCCCAGAACACTGCCTATCCCTGCTGACGAGGGTTGAAAACCCGAAACACGTGTCCAGGGATGGCGAAGACAGCGAAGATAGCAAGATCGAAAGATGATGCATCGCGAACACTCTACTACAATGACCAGAGTCCTTAGGGGCAACTTCTGCCGGTGTGTGAGTAGTGTGCGACCCCACCTCCTTTTTGTAACTTAAAGCTCCCTTGAGCAGCGGGCTGACGAGCCTGGGATCCCGCACCTACGCGCCGGAGTGGTACTATACCTGGCAGATATTGGCAGCCATCGGCGACCCCAGAACACTGCCTATCCCTGCTGACGAGGGTTGAAAACCCGAAACACGTGTCCAGGGATGGCGAAGACAGCGAAGATAGCAAGATCGAAAGATGATGCATCGCGAACACTCTACTACAATGACCAGAGTCCTTGGGGGCAACTTCCGCCGGTGTGTGAGTAGTGTGCGACCCCACCTCCTTTTTGTAACTTAAAGCTCCCTTGAGCAGCGGGCTGACGAGCCTGGGATCCCGCACCTACGCGTCGGAGTGGTACTATACCTGGCAGATATTGGCAGCCATCGGCGACCCCAGAACACTGCCTATCCCTGCTGATGAGGGTTGAAAACCCGAAACACGTGTCCAGGGATGGCGAAGACAGCGAAGATAGCAAGATCGAAAGATGATGCATCGCGAACACTCTACTACAATGACCAGAGTCCTTAGGGGCAACTTCCGCCGGTGTGTGAGTAGTGTGCGACCCCACCTCCTTTTTGTAACTTAAAGCTCCCTTGAGCAGCGGGCTGACGAGCCTGGGATCCCGCACCTACGCGCCGGAGTGGTACTATACCTGGCAGATATTGGCAGCCATCGGCGACCACAGAACACTGCCTATCCCTTCTGACGAGGGTTGAAAACCCGAAACACGTGTCCAGGGATGGCGAAGACAGCGAAGATAGCAAGATCGAAAGATGATGCATCGCGAACACTCTACTACAATGACCAGAGTCCTTAGGGGCAACTTCCACCGGTGTGTGAGTAGTGTGCGACCCCACCTCCTTTTTGTAACTTAAAGCTCCCTTGAGCAGCGGGCTGACGAGCCTGGGATACCGCACCTACGCGCCGGAGTGGTACTATACCTGGCAGATATTGGCAGCCATCGGCGACCCCAGAACACTGCCTATACCTGCTGACGAGGGTTGAAAACCCGAAACACGTGTCCAGGGATGGCGAAGACTGTGAAGATAGCAAGATCGAAAGATGATGCATCGCGAACACTCTACTACAATGGCCAGAGTCCTTAGGGGCAACTTCCGCCGGTGTGTGAGTAGTGTGCGACCCCACCTCCTTTTTCTAACTTAAAGCTCCCTTGAGCAGCGGGCTGACGAGCCTGGGATCCCGCACCTACGCGCCGGAGTGGTACTATACCTGGCAGATATTGGCAGCCATCGGCAACCCCAGAACACTGCCTATCCCTGCTGACGAGGGTTGAAAACCCGAAACACGTGTCCAGGGATGGCGAAGACAGCGAAGATAGCAAGATCGAAAGATGATGCATCGCGAACACTCTACTACAATGACCAGAGTCCTTAGGGGCAACTTCCGCCGGTGTGTGAGTAGTGTGCGACCCCACCTCCTTTTTGTAACTTAAAGCTCCCTTGAGCAGCGGGCTGACGAGCCTGGGATCCCGCACCTACGCGCCGGAGTGGTACTATACCTGGCAGATATTGGCAGCCATCGGCGACCCCAGAACACTGCCTATCCCTGCTGACGAGGGTTGAAAACCCGAAACACGTGTCCAGGGATGGCGAAGACAGCGAAGATAGCAAGATCGAAAGATGATGCATCGCGAACACTCTACTACAATGACCAGAGTCCTTAGGGGCAACTTCCGCCGGTGTGTGAGTAGTGTGCGACCCCACCTCCTTTTTGTAACTTAAAGCTCCCTTGAGCAGCGGGCTGATGAGCCTGGGATCCCGCACCTACGCGCCGGAGTGGTACTATACCTGGCAGATATTGGCAGCCATCGGCGACCCCAGAACACTGCCTATCCCTGCTGACGAGGGTTGAAAACCCGAAACACGTGTCCAGGGATGTCGAAGACAGCGAAGATAGCAAGATCGAAAGATGATGCATCGCGAACACTCTACTATAATGACCAGAGTCCTTAGGGGCAACTTCCGCCGGTGTGTGAGTAGTGTGCGACCCCACCTCCTTTTTGTAACTTAAAGCCACCTTGAGCAGCGGGCTGACGAGCCTGGGATCCCGCACCTACGCGCCGGAGTGGTACTATACCTGGCAGATATTGGCAGCCATCGGCGACCCCAGAACACTGCCTATTCCTGCTGACGAGGGTTGAAAACCCGAAACACGTGTCCAGGGATGGCGAAGACAGCGAAGATAGCAAGATCGAAAGATGATGCATCGCGAACACTCTACTACAATGACCAGAGTCCTTAGGGGCAACTTCCGCCGGTGTGTGAGTAGTGTGCGAGCCCACCCCCTTTTTGTAACTTAAAGCTCCCTTGAGCAGCGGGCTGACGAGCCTGGGATACCGCACCTACGCGCCGGAGTGGTACTATACCTGGCAGATATTGGCAGCCATCGGCGACCCCAGAACACTGCCTATCCCTGCTGACGAGGGTTGAAAACCCGAAACACGTGTCCAGGGATGGCGAAGACTGCGAAGATAGCAAGATCGAAAGATGATGCATCGCGAACACTCTACTACAATGACCAGAGTCCTTAGGGGCAACTTCCGCCGGTGTGTGAGTAGTGTGCGACCCCACCTCCTTTTTGTAACTTAAAGCTCCCTTGAGCAGCGGGCTGACGAGCCTGGGATCCCGCACCTACGCGCCGGAGTGGTACTATACCTGGCAGATATTGGCAGCCATCGGCGACCCCAGAACACTGCCTATCCCTGTTGACGAGGGTTGAAAACCCGAAACACGTGTCCAGGGATGGCGAAGACAGCGAAGATAGCAAGATCGAAAGATGATGCATCGCGAACACTCTACTACAATGACCAGAGTCCTTAGGGGCAACTTCCGCCGGTGTGTGAGTAGTGTGCGACCCCACCTCCTTTTTGTAACTTAAAGCTCCCTTGAGCAGCGGGCTGACGAGCCTGGGATCCCGCACCTACGCGCCGGAGTGGTACTATACCTGCCAGATATTGGCAGCCATCGGTGACCCCAGAACACTGCCTATCCCTGCTGACGAGGGTTGAAAACCCGAAACACGTGTTCAGGGACGGCGAAGACAGCGAAGATAACAAGATCGAAAGATGATGCATCGCGAACACTCTACTACAATGACCAGAGCCCTTAGGGGCAACTTCCGCCGGTGTGTGAGTAGTGTGCGACCCCACCTCCTTTTTGTTACTTAGTAACGCTGTTTACATTACAGGCTTACAACGTAGGGAAAACTATACGCGCAGTTGTGGATTCAAGTCACAACATTTTCTATAGTGATTTTGATTTACAATTATATACCCAATTCCAGTTTAATGAATGGAAATTGGGTTCTCTTATTACTAAACTAGCGGTATTTGTTTTATCATTGGTTAACAATACCATTTGTTTTCATTGGTGCACAAACAGACGCAGCTTCCCAGATATCCAACATGGACATGTAGTTGTCCATAGGTACACAACTCCTTACCGAAGTGAGTACGCTTACAATTAAAAGGAGATTGTATTAGGGTCTTTTGGGGTCATAATTTCCACAGCGGTGGGATTAGTATATTACAATGAATTGTGCCTCTAGAATAACAATACATTTCAGTATGCTAAACTTATGGTGGCGGTCTTTTCATGCAATCTTTCTCTTGCTCTGTTATCACACACTTCAGTGTTATTTGACCTACCAATAAGTCCATCAGGTAATCATTGCTATGTGATTTTCTACTTTTGAATAACATCTTTTGAACTGCTATTCAGTAAATCCCGAATTTGATTTCTGTTTTTGATGTATTTAGCAAATTGGGGAGGAGTCAAGATGGCGGGCTGACTCCGCCGAGTGAAGGACGCTACATGATGCTGCTCTGCCAGGGATTTGTTTGAGCAGAGAAACGGAGAAAACGGAGAAACGGATAAAAGTATTTCGCATATCTAATCTGCAGTTGAAAATCAACAAAGTATTTATGCCGGCGAAAATGAAAGAAAAAACCCCCAGAACGCCTTAATTAGTACGTACGAGCAGCGTTCAGCTCTCTGGCTACAGTCTGAGTTTTACCTCGGTCCTCGGTACCGATACATTTTCGCTATACTGCTTGCACCACTTGCCAACTTCCCTACACGGCTTAATGTTACGGGCTCTGCTTCAATTTGGCAGCGGGAACCCTTCCCGCGTTTGGTTCTACGCGGCAGCTTGCCCTGTCAGTACGCCAGGAGGGGGAGCAGGCTCACCTCAGCTGATTGCACACCTGATTCGGCACACAATCTTCACAGGAGCACAGAGGAAGCCACAGCGAACGGAGGCGGAGGCGTCAGGGAAATCGATGTCCGCTCGGCAGACAAGGACCACACGGAGCAGGAAGATCGCCCCGGCTGGAAGACACCCAAACGCAAGTACAATGGCTGCAATTACTGGGATTGCTGGGGCGGCGGCTGTGGGGGTGTCCAGCAGCAGCAAGGAACTTCAGCTTGTTCAGGATACTAGCTGTGCTGACAAAAGTGGGGGGTCGAAAGTGAAAGTGAAAAACAACAAACCGGCTGGTGAGACAGAGGAGAAGACACGCGGGGAAGGGAAAAACGCTCCTGTTAGTGGCGATTGTATATAACCTGATCCGGATTTAGAGCGATTGACTATGCTCAAAATTAAAAAAAAACTGAACAACACGGATAAAAAAGGAAGAAATAGAAAACATTATATCTAACTTACAGTGGCGGAAATTTCAGATACAGATAAAGAGCCCTCTGTAATCACTGTCTCATGTTCAGATTTGCCAAATACTGTTTTGGAGACTCAGATAGCGAGCAGAGCGATTATACTTAGTGATGGAAGTTTGACCATGCAAACTACAGAAGATTCAGAAGATTCAGAGGGGACAAAAACTATGGCTCAAATCCAAGAAAATCAAAAACAAAGGGTGGAGGAGTCTATCACTGCTACCGGTAGTGTTAATATCGATCTAAACGAAATAAGGGAGAAGGGAATCGGCGAGGGTTCAACGCAGGAAACCATGGCTGCAGCCGACGAAGACTCGAACCTAGAGTATGAAGAGTTGACAGACGACGAGGGAGTTGACGAAGCACTCAAAACTTTAGCAAATAAGAAAACTACCGTTTAGAAAATCAAGATGAAAGTTAAAACCAAGCAAAAAAATGCATTACTTAAGACAGTCAATAAGGAAGCTCTTGGAAATAAAAAAAGCCGCCTAATTGACGATAGTCCTCTGAGAAGATGGATTGAGGCGAAGGGAGGGGTCAAGAGCATGGCTCTAAGATTGTCAGATGCCAGCCCAGACGAGGGGCACAATACTCAGGGGGCTTGCAAAAACAACCCTATAGACATCACAGGCGATCCTATCCGGGATGGTGTCTCTATTAACCAAGAGACTCCGCAACACTCGGCCTCAGCCATGACCGATACAGAGTCTGCATCTGGGGTATCCTCAACAAGTACAATCGCCTCATCTACTCATATCTACAACACTGTATCTATTCCTGCCACGCTCAATAATGAGGCGAATGAGTCCGGAGACCAAGATCTTGATTATGTTACCCCCGATCCTGAACAACTGAAAGAGAAGAAGGAGTCTATAATGTCAAGATTGAAAAAAACACAGATACCGATCATAGAAACCTTTACTGAAAATATAGGCAATAGTCTTGGAGAAAACGATATAGAGCTGAGATCAGACGACTCTATTAACAAGATCCAAGATACACCAACAGGTTCTGGACTGTTATCTGAAGCAAATTCCCACCCAATGGTCCCACAGGAATCCTCCAACTCCACTAACCCTTCTAAACTCCTTAACCCCTCCAAGGCTCCAGATCCAACGAAGACGTTCATGGAATCAATTATGCAGACTCTCCTAGAGCAAAGAGCGGAGATTCAACAACAATATCTGCAACTTAGAGAAGACAACACCAAGATGCAAGAAACAATGAGTATCATTTGCCAAGGCCTGGGAGGAGCGACAAAAGAGATCGAAGACATCAAACAACGTATTGTAGAAGTGGAAGGAGACGTAAACAAGACCTCAGCAACAGCAAAACAGAATACATCAAGAGTCTCTAAGCTAGAAGCTAAAGTGGAGGACTTGGAAAATCGCGCTCGAAGGCAAAACCTCAGATTATTTGGTATACCAGAAGGAATGGAGGGGTCTGATCCTAGGACATTTGTGGTGAAACTTTTTCAGAGAACCTTCACTGATCTTGCTGATTGGGACTGGGATTCACAGCTGCAGAGAGTCCATAGACTGCCCTTGATACAAAGAAATACTAACAGTAAATTTCCTCGACCGTTCCTGATTTATTTTGGTAACTTTCTCTTGCGGCAAGCTGTATCATTGAAAGCAAGGCCGAATAATCCCGTGACTGTTGACAATTTAACGTTTTTTGTGAAGTCGGATCTTAGCAAGGGCACCATGGACAAACGCTGGGAGCTTAGGAAGTTGATAGATCCTTTCAAAAATTTGGGTTGCATGGCCTATCTCCAAGAGCCTGCTCGCCTTAAGGTCATACGAAATGGCCATTGGGTTTTTTTACAGATCTGGAAGATGCGGAACAAGCTCTGGAAAAGTTTTCTAGGGAAACTGAAAGGGACAAACAGAATGAAAATTAAATAGAATAAATAGGCATATATGGGCTAAAATGGCTTTAGACTAAAAGTATGAGTCAATAAGGATTTAGGCATGGGCGGAAAATCCGTTCCGCTCGCGGATTTTGCGGATTTTCGGGAAATCCGCAATCCGCGAGATTCGCGAATCTCCCGCAAAATCCGCAAATCCGCGAGCAGCGGATTTTGCTCGCACTGCTCGCACTGTTCGCGTGAGTTCGCGCCCCGCGAATAAGTGCAAAATTGCAGAAATACGATCTTAGCAAAACTGAAAGTAACTACTTACCAGGTTCAAAAGTTCAGGCTCATCATTAGTAGCCATTTCCTGTAGTGCTTCCTGAGGGGCCCCTCCAGAGTTCAGTTGCCAGTTGAAACTATTATGTGACCCTGCTCTGAACCTCAGAATAGTTACACATATGCCACAAAGGTCCTGAATTACAGCTAAGGGAGACAAGCAGGAGCCAGGCTGGAAGTTAAAATCCATTAATCAGCCCCTAATTCATTATTGTCAGTTGGGGCAGGGCAGGTGTTGTAACTAATTTTGCAACAATGAAAGCACTTAGCAAGTGCAAAAGATCACTAATCAGGGCGCACTAAAGAAGCAGGTGCCAGCTAAAAAAATATTCTGTGACACATTAATCAGCCCCAAATTAATTCAGGTCACTTGAGGCAGGGAAGGTGTGCTTTGCTTTGCCGAAAATAATGTACACTGGACAACCAGAGGGTGTGGTGATGAAACAGAGAGTGGCATGGGTGGGCCAGAGGGTGGCATGAGTAGTCAGAGAGTGGCAGTGGTGACAGAGAGTGGCAGTGATGAAGAAGAGTGTCCCAAACAGGCTGGACACGTAGAAACAACAAGTTCGCAAAACTTGCGACCCGACAGGTAAGTTCGCAAATTGCGAAATTGTAAAAACCCTCGCGAACTGGCAGAAACACGGGCGAACACAAAAAAACAAAAAACGCAAATTCGCGGGAATTCGCGGATTGCGAATCCGCAAATCCGCAAAATTCGCGAACGCGAGATCCGCAAAATTCGCTCATGCTTATAAGGATTAACTTAAAGTGTGGCATGAGCAGACTATCATGTTAGCTTTTTCACTCTGCTGCCATTTCAGCGGCAGCACTAGATAGAGGGGTGCTCCCCCCTAAGGGACGGGTGGGTGCGAGGGCTAGGTTGGGGTCCTTGCGGGGGAGGGTCTGACCTTTCAGGTCAGGGGTGGGGAAAAAACGTGGGTAAAAAATGGATTGCAGGATTCGACTGTTTTTTTAAGTCCAGTAAGGAAAACTTAATCTATACGAAAAGGGCAAAGATAGTTGGGAGAAATTTGTACTGGATTACTATCATGATATTAATATGTCTAAATTAAGAATACTAAGTTGGAACGTGGACGGCTTAAACAGTAAAAACAAAAGGAATCTAGTAAAAGAGGAGATTAAGATGTATAACCCGAATATAGCTTTGCTATCAGAGACACATGTTAAATATCAAGACCGCAAGTTGCTCTTACAATTGAACTATGATTTGGTGGTATGCTCTACTTTAGATGAGACTATAAGAGGGGTAGCTATTCTAAAACAACGAGGGGCTCGATTTGAAACAATTAAAACTGCCTCAGATGCTCGGGGGAGGTGGGCAATTGCGCAGATGCAATGTGATAATGTTAAAATAGTATTATGTGTAATATATGGACCAAACATCGATGACCCAAGAGTTTTTGAAGAATTGAGTTTAGAACTATTGGAATGGGAAGGAGAAATTGTATTAGCAGGGGATTTTAATTGCACTATCAACTATAAAATAGACTCCACCGGGCAAAGCAAACATAAAAGAATGTATAAAGTTAGAACAGCAATCTTAGAATTAGCTAGATTGAACAATGTCAGAGACATATGGAGATCAAAATATCCTCTTCAGGCAGGCTTCACTTATTATTCTGTACCGCACAGATCCTGTTCAAGAATCGATATGATTTGGGCCTCAGAACAAATATTAGATAATTGTGTGATTGACATTTGCCCTAAAGTTACCTCAGACCACAATCCCTTATTACTAGAAGTTACGTTTAAAGACCAAATAAAAGAAATACGAAAATTTACCTTCCCGAGACATTTATTAACAGATACAAGATTCTCTACCCTACTTAAGCAACATATTCAGGAGTTTATCTCAATTAATATTAACACGGCCAATATAAACATGGTATGGGATACATGTAAGTGCAGTATTAGAGGCTTCGCCCAGCAATATATATTTAGGCAAAACGCTGAGAATCGCCACAAGAATAAACAAATAATTGACGATATACGAAATATGGAAGTATGCTTGGCAGAGGCAACAAGATATGCAAAGAACAATATTGAAGGTATTAGGCTAAAGTTGGCGAAATTACAAGCCGGTTTAATAAAAACTTTGAGAGAAAGATACACTTCAAAACTACAAAAGTATAAATTTGAACAATATGAAGGTGGCGATCGCATTGGGAAACTATTGGCCTTTAAAACCGCGGATAGGAAAGCTAAAACAAAAATTAAAGAAATAGTAGGAAATGACTCAAATACATATGACAGAACGGATCAAATACTAAGTCAGTTTGTTAAATTTTACCAACAATTGTATACACCAGAGACAGTACCAGCCAAATTAGATATAATACAATATTTAGAAAAATACTTAACCGCATCTCAAATACTAAATACTGAAACACTCCAGCAACTCAACTCGGTAATAACATTAGATGAAATAAAACGGGCCATAGATAGTCTACCTTTAGGGAAAGCGGTCGGAGAAGACTGTTTACCAGTTGAACTCTACAAACTTTGCGCTCAAGAACTATTACCCCTATTAGAGAAAGTGATAAATTCAATTAGTGTCTCCAAACAAGCACCTCCTTCATGGAAAATAGCGAAAATCATATTTTTTTTGAAAAAAGGGAAACCGGAAAAAGAATGTGGGTCTTATCGACCGATTTCTTTACTTAACACTGATGTTAAAATCTTTTCTAAGATACTTGCAAATCGGCTTGCCCCTAACATGCCTTCTATTGTAAATCTCCAACAGCACGGTTTTGTTATGGGAAGGGATACTACCACACACGTTAATACTTCAATAATAGCCTTTGATGTTGCCGAAGTTACACACACCCCGCTCGGTATGATTATGTTAGACGCAGAAAAGGCTTTCGACCGAGTGGGGTGGGAATATCTGTGGGAAGTATTAAAGAAATTGGGGCTTTCCGGGTCTTACTTGGATTGGGTCATGTCTCTTTATGATGAACCTTTGGCTTTGATTAGCTATGGAGATAAAAACTCAGCGAATTTTAAAATATCAAGAGGCACAAGACAAGGCTGTCCCCTCTCCCCTTTACTTTTTGCCCTTTCTTTAGAACCTTTTTTAAATGCACTAAACGATCAAGTCAACATTATTCCAGTGATCCATGGAGGTACTGCTCTTAAATTAACGGCTTTTGCTGACGACATAGCCATATATACGAGTGATATTAATAAAGCTATGCCAGAAATTATCAATGAAGCACAAAAATATGGCTTAATCTCGGGCTATAAATTGAACGTGAGTAAAACTCAAATTATAGTTAATTATACTCCGGATAATCATATCTATGATACTTGCAGAGAAGCTACCTATTTAGGTATTAAATTAATGGCTAAAGTAGGGAAAATCTTGGAAACAAATTATGACACATTTCTAAAAGAAACCACCACAACTCTTAAAAAATGGCACAAAATCCCTCTCAGTCTATTAGGCCGACTTAATTTGATCAAAATGAAAATACTTCCCAAGTTACTCTATCTGTTTAGAGCTATACCACTACAACCGAACCAACTTTTCTTTAAAAAGCTAGACGCCATTTGTAGCAGCTTTATTTGGGGATACAAAAAGGCACGTAGGGCTATAAAATTTTTGACATTGCCATTATCAAAAGGGGGACTTGCTTTCCCGGACTTTAATTTATATTTTTTGGCAACCTTTTTTTTTCGAATACGGAGCTTATTAAAGAAAGAGTCTTGCCTATTCTTTTATCAATATTTGTTGGGTACTGACTCAAACCAATTTCTGCTCCGCACACATGATCCAAACTATTTCAAGCGGGTTAAATTTAAGACTGCTAAACATGCCATAAACATTTGGAAGAAAATCATGCACATCAGTCAGACTTCATTTTACAATACTGAACTTAGGTTATGGGATAATCCGGGTCTTCCGGGTACCTTTTCGGATGGGACAGGGCATCGTTGGATTAACTGTGGTATTAACACATTAGGCGATATATTTGGAAATAATGGTATGCTAGATTTTGAAACCATGAAAACATTAAATGGCTTAACGAACGATATGCACTATAGTTATCGCCAGCTGAGAGACTTTTTTATTAACAAAATGAAAATAACAGCAGCTACTCAGTCCGATATTATAGAGTGTATATATTCTGATAAAACCAAATCACTCATAAAGTTGGGATACCAACTTTTAACTAAATACAAATGCGAAAATACTACTAAAATTGCAACTAAGTGGTCTCGCCGTTTAAACCGGGACATAAACTCAGAGCAGATTAGAAAAGCTTTAACGCACTTAAGTGATGTTGTGCACTCCTCTAATTTAAGATTGCAATCGTATAGGACTACTACCGAACTATCCTACACACCGCAGAGAATTACTGCTTGGGCGCAAGGGAACCAATTATCTGATAAAACGAAATGTGTGAAGTGCAACACTTATGCTGCTGATATAGAACATATGCTTTTCTCCTGTCCAGCATATTCTAGCTATTGGATTGGAATAACAAAACATCTCCAGGATAGTCAGATAAAGCTACCGGAATTATCCCCTCAGTTGGTCTTACTTGATATCTATGAGACTAATTGTCCCACCCAAGATCTTATAACAATTCTGTTAGCTTGTGCAAGATTAATTATAGCAAGAGCTTGAATCTCTAAGAACACCCCAACTGTAGCCGAGTGGGTAGCATTGGTTATAGAAATTAGAACTATGGAACTTACACTTGCTAAATATAGAGGACCAAAAACTCTTGCTAGAAAGGAAAAGATTTGGAAACAATTTTTTGAAGTATAAGAAATGGGGACTGTCGAAGATTTATGTGGGTGATAAGCAAATCACTACTACTTGCTTTCGTGAAATATTTTCCTTTTTCTTTATAAATTCATTGCTCACTTTTATACTCTTTACTATTACGGTCGTCTAGAGGTTCTATATTTTTTTTGTTTATCTCTTTTCTTTTTCTTCTTTTTTCTTTTTTCTCCTTCTTTCTTCTTTGAAACCTCATTATCTTAACCCTTTAATTACAATCAATGTAAATTTATGCTTTCTAAAGATATTGGAAATTGTACTTTTGTATCATGTTTGGCCTCTTATCGTTTCCTGCAACAATAAAAATATTTAAAAAAAAAAAAAAAAATGATGTATTTAGCAAATGTTTATTTAAATCCAGTTATATACATAGAGTGTTGATAAAGTGTTTCATGTCTATTATCTCCACAGTGCCCCTGAAGAAGGGAGTTTTCCGAAATGCATTGGGCCTTCATTAAGTTGTGATAATGTCAACTATTTTTCATCAGCAACGTTATATTAATTGTGTTTTTGGAACAAGCAAATACTGAGTTCACTAATGTTTGTTGATCATTGACAAAGTATATGAATATATAAAATAGAATCTACAATCTTGCATAAAGAGTAATTTTTGTTTGACTACTGGAGACCCAGATTAAGCACAGGTTATTGTATTTTTATTGATATACTTTACATTCGTTGTGCGTTTAGCATACTAGTGGTGATTCCACCAGATGTAGTTCCTCCTATGTACACTTCTGCCATGTTGGTGTGATTGTGAGCTGCCCCTCATTGGATTCAGCGGCGGCCTGCACAGGTTAGCGTGGTGAGGCAAGGTGTGAGAGGGTGAAGTCGACAGACGATGGAATAGATATAATTAAATAAATAAATAATACCTACATACATGTACATTACACTTACCTTACATTACATTCCGTCGTCAGTCGACTTCCCCTCCTGCCTCGCCCTGCCCTGCCCGCCCTGCCCTGCCCGACCACGCTTACCTGTGTCAGCCGCCCTGATTGGATTTACTTTTCAAAGGACAGGCATGTGCAGGGTTGAAGCAGTGGGGCCCAGCTCACAGTTATATTCAAAATAGACTGTAACCAAAGCCGACTTCACATGTATCGCAGCATTCATACTTTGCAGCTAAACCTGCCTGAGCAAAGAATTAAAAACTGATACAGTTCCATCCCTTTTTCATCTTTCTAAAATGTTTATGGACAGCCGACAGTTACTTACTCTGATTCCTTTCCTCAACAATCTTACATTTGCCATAATCAAAAATGTTATTTTTCTTTTTTTATGTGTCTCCAGCTACAAAATTTGTAATGCCTTCAAATGTATATACTATTCCATCCAAAAAGCTGCTGCCCTTCTGTTTTTGGTGTCTCTTGGTTATCTTAGTCAGGCCTTTCTATCGTTCTCTGATGTTTTATATTCCATAAAATATCGCGTAGGCTGACTACATTATTACATTCATTAACAATTAAGAGCTCTTACATCAACAGAGTACCTTACAACACGGTTTTCAGTGCAGGTCATTGCTTGATTATGAAATACTACTCTATAATCTATGGCATTTTACTTTTCTTGGAAATGTGCCAGGAGCTCAAAGCACAATATTTAAAACTTAAAAATAAACTAGAATAACGATTTTCACATTTCAGCATTAGCATATTCAGAGAAGGCATGTCAAGTAACAGGGTGCATGAATTGTGTGCAACTAGTTGAAGCTTTGCCAATATGTGGTCTATAAATGCTGTAAAGGGAGTCCAACTTGTGGCATTTCAGTCATTGCCAAAGGTCTTTTGCTAAAAAGCACTGTAAGTAGCAGGCAGCATTACCTCCACTCAAAAGTACTTTTTAGGTATCGCCTGCACAACGCTTGTGCTGTCCTTGAGAAATCTATTGTTTTAAATATAAACTTAACAAGCATTTGCAATGCAATAGGTCTCGCATTAGGAAAGTTTGAGCTATTGGTATTGTAAATGACACATTTTTTATTTATGTGTTGGTTTTGAAAATAGCGAAATTAATAGCTTTGTAGTTTACAATGCCAATAGTTATAACTTTTGCAAATGTGACACCTACAGCATTTGTAATGCAATATGTGTTGTATTTACGTGACTTACATGTATTGCTATTACAAATAACTATGGCTGTAATTTTTTAAAAAAAATTAATACTTAAATAAAAGTTATTGTAATTTATAATGGCAATAGCTTAAACTTTTGTAAATAACTTTTGTGACGATTATGTTCAGTGTATTTTATTGTGATGAAAATCCAAGAACAGAAGTGAAATCATCTTTTTGTGACATTTGTAATAAAGCTTGAAACATTGAGAGAACATATTTGAACCAGTTGTTGTTGAATGGTTGCACAGATTGATGCTGTGGTGGCGCTGAGTGATGTTGTGGTGGCGAACGAGTGTTGCTGTGGCATTCAGTGATGTTGTGGTAGCGCATAGTGATGATGTGGTGCCCCTGAGTGATGCTGTATTGGTGCTGAGTGATGCTGTATGCTATGCTATGTTTTGTTTTGCTACCCTATGTTTTGTTTTGTTATGCTATGCTATGTTTTGCTATCCTATGCTTTGATTTGTTATGCTATGCTATGCTGTGTTTTGTTATGCAATGCTATGTTTTGTTATGCTATGCTATGTTTTGCTATGCTATGCTTTGTTATGCTATGCTATGTTTTGTTATGCTATGCTGTTTTGTTGTGTTGTGTTTTATTATGCTATGCTTTGTTTTGCTATGCTATGTTTTGTTATGCTATGATATGCTATGTTTTGTTGTGTTTGGTATGCTATGCTATGTTTTGCTATGCTATGATAAGTTTTGTTTTGCTATGCTATGTTGTGTTGTGTTTTGTTAAGATATGCTATGTTTTGTGCTATGTTTTGTTATGCTATGTGTTGTTGTATTTTGTTATGCTATATGTTGTTGTGTATTGTTATGCTATGTTTTGTTATGCTATGATATGTTTTGTTTTGCCATCCTATGCTTTGTTTTGTTTTGCTATGCTATGTTTAGTTTTGCTATCCTATGCTTTGTTTTGTTATGCAATGCTATGTTTTCTTGTGTTTTGTTATGCTATGCTTTGTTATGCTATGCTTTGTTTTGTTGTGTTTTGCTATGCTATGCTATGCTATGTTTTGTTGTGTTTTATTATGCTATGCTTTGTTTTGCTATGCTATGTTTTGTTATGCTATGCTATGCTTTGTTATGCTATGTTTTGTTATGCTAAGCTTGTTTTGTTATGCTATGTTTTGTTGTGTTATGTTATTATTATATGCTATGTTTTGCTTTGCTATGATATGTTTTTTTTGTTAAACTATGCTTTGCTATGCTATGTATTGAAATGCTATGCCATGTTTGGTTGTGTTTTGTTATGCTATGCTATGTTTTGTTGTGTTTTGCTAAGTTTTGTTATGCTATGTTTTGTTATGCTATGCTTTTTTTGTTATGTTATGCTATGTTTTCTTATGTTATGGTATGTTTTGTTCTGCTATGTTTTGTTGTGTTTTCTTATGCTATGCTATGCTATGTTTTGTTATACTATGCTATGTTTTGTTTTGCTATCCTATGCTTCGTTTGTTATGCTATGCTATGTTTTGCTATCCTATCCTTTGTTTTGCTATCCTATGCTTTGTTTTGTTATGCTTTGGTATGCTGTGTTTTGTTATGCTATGCTATGTTTTGTTATGCTATGCTATGTTTTGCTATGCTGTGCTTTTTTATGCTATGCTATGTTTTGGTATGCTGTGCTATGTTTTGTTGTGTTTTATTATGCTATGCTTTGTTTACTATGCTATGGTTTATTATGCTATGATATGCTTTATTATGCTATGCTATGTTTTGTTATGCTATGCTATGTTTTGTTGTGTTTTATTATGCTATGCTTTGTTTTGCTATGCTGTTTTGTTATGCTATGCTATGCTTTCTTATGCTATGTTTTGTTATGCTTTGCTTTGTTTTGTTATGCTATGCTATGTTTTGTGAGGCTATGCTATGTTTTGTTGTGTTTTGTTATGCTATGCTATGTTTTGTTATGCTATGCTATGCTATATTTTGTTATGCCATGCTATGTTTGTTGTGCTGTGCTATGTTTTGTTGTGTTTTGTTAGGCTATGTTTTTTGTGTTTTTTTATACTATACTATGCTTTCTTATGCTATGCTATGTTTTGTTTTGCTATGCTATGTTTTGCTATGGTATGGTTTATTTATTTATTTATTATTTATTTATTTTTGCAATTTTTAAAGCGCTACAATTACCCGTGGGTGTCTCGGCGCTAATGGCTAGGAGCTGATACCGGTGATTAGATCTCTAGGCAGAAGTTGAATTGATTTATAGTTAGTTATGTCGTTGAGAGAACAACCAAGTCTTTAGTTGCTTTCTGAAGACAATCAGAGATGGGCTGGTTTTTATATTAAGAGGGAGGGAGTTCCATAATTTAGCAGCAGCTAAATTATATTGCTATCCTGGTGTGTGTTTGTGGTTGTGTGTGTGTGTGGGGTTGTGTGTTTGTGTGTGTGGGCTGTTGTGTGTGTGGGGGGTTTGAGGTGGCAGTGTGTGAGGGGGTAATGTGTGAGGGGGCAGTGTGTGAGTGGTCTGTGTGTGAGTGGTCTGTGTGTGAGTGGGCAGTGTGTGAGTGGGTAGTGTGTGAGTGGGCAGTGTGTGAGTGGGCAGTGTGTGTGTGGTTGTGTGTGTGTGTGGGTATGTGTGTGTGGGGTTGTGTGTGGTTGTGGGGGGTTGTGGGTATGTGTGTGTGTGTGGTTGTGTGTGTGGGGGGTTGTGTGTGTGTGGGGGGGGTTGTGTGTGTGAGGGGGGTCTGAGGGGGCAGTGTGTGAGTGGGCAGTGTGTGAGGGGGCAGTGTGTGCAGGAGCAGTGCATGAGGGGGCAGTGTGTGAGGGGGCAGTGTGTGAGTGGGCAGAGTGTGAGTGGACAGTGTGTGAGTTGGTAGTATGTGTGTGGGTGTGTGTGTGTGTGTGGGTATGTGTGTGTGTGGGTATGTGTGTGTGTGGGGGGGGGGTTGTGTGTGGGGGGGTTGTGTGTGTCGGGGGGGGTTGTGTGTGTGTGTGTGTTTCTAACCATATGTATATCAAAATGGTGTTTAAATATTGACAATTCCACTAGAAACAAACCAGACAGTTCCATAGAATTGCTTGGTGGGGTACATAGCCTATCACAGGAAGGGGAATTACTCATCATTGGAAGAAGGACAAATAAATGAATTCCTTTTAGTTATGGGAGCTCAAAATCAGAACTAAAACATTTCTGACAGTATCCTATTTTTTAAAGATCTAAACATCTTAACGTATTTAGAGAAGATTGATTGGCAAAGAATGCATGACTGAGTTGAAAGGAAATATCCTTAGCATGAAGTTTATATCAGTTATGATTGATGCTGTTGGAACCACACACTGGAGGTAATTGTGAAAGAAATTACTGTGACATTGATTTAATTACGAATACTACTCGTTGGCTAAAATTGTATCCTACAAACATAAGAACAGGAGTAAGTGCCTAGGGGAAAGCAGAGTCTGACAAACAACATAGACAAAAAGATGGGTACTTAATTCACAGTGAGATGGGAGAGCTGTAACAGAGGGGATACATAAAATGGGAAACATTGGAAAACTGGTTTTATACGCTGTGGTCAGTCAAATAACACACAAGCAGGGCAGTAAGTACGTTCATAAGCTTATGTAGAGAACGTGTAGCAATATAATATAAATCAAAGACTGCAACTCAATAAACTAGTGGACACACAACTGATAGAGCTGGATGACAGAGAAAGGTAATATTGCATAATTAGTGATTTCCCCCCCTTGTCAGCACATGAGCAAAATGAAAAAGACGGAATAGCCAAAAGAAAAGCCTTGCTAATTCGCCTGACAGTCCATTTTAAGCAAGTATTGCTTACAATTTCAGGACGGTCGCCGAGCTGCCGTCCAGGCATCTATTTATCATGTCAAATGTGTAATATATTGAGATGTTCCGAATTAGTGTGTAGCGTGTTAACGATGCAGATGAGTGCCCAGAAAACAAGTGGTCACTCCACACGGGTTTGTAAGTAAGTAAGTAAGTAAAGTAAGCTTTATTCGACTTTTCAGTTAAAATCATAAAAGCACTACAAAAACAATTATACATACAACAATTAAAAGTATTGTATACATATTTGATACAAAATAGACGCTTACTTAATCATTGAGAATATTTCATGATAAAACAGAATAGAAAGGAACCGTAAAATACAAACATTTCATTGGTAGCAGGCGACGATGAATTACAGGAAGAAAATTTAACACAATGATTTTCTGTACATTATTACCCTTTTTAAAAAACATGAAACGGCGAAGATGATCTGATCTCCTTCTAACTGTAACATTTTTTGGTATGCTGATCTACATTTTCGTAACCCCCATCGTTTTAAAAACGGCATCAAGAATTGTTTTCTGGGGTTCGTATATAGTTTGCAAAAAAACATAATATGAATGTTAGATTGTACCGAGATGTTATCACTAGGGCATATTAATTTGTTAGAGGACCAGTCATTAACATTAGGTAGGGTAACCATGCGGAAGAAAATACCCAGACGCAAGCGAGTCAACAACATTCGAGGGTATGGGCTCTGTACCAGGGCAAGGCAAGTTTGCAAACCCTCAGTTGGTGTAATTTCCTGGTAATTTAGTACTGTGCACCTTGATTTTTCGCTGTCCCATCTAACAGTTTCTAGATGGGTGGTTATCATTTTTTTCAATGCTGATCTTGATAGTCCATCCAGGGTTCTAGGGTTATCAAAGTACTCTGGGTGGCCCAGATCAGTAAACGTTGATCTCACATAGGATAACCATTTAACATTGGCTGCCCTGTCTAAGGCTAGACAATCTTCAATAAGATCTCTATTGAAACTGGCTTCATGTGTGACCCACACTTTATGCCAGAGAAAAATGGGGGACATCTTAATGATGTCATTGAGATATGTGACTCCTACCTCGATATGTGACATGTATGTGGAGGTGCTTTTGGCCACTCCCAGAAGGTAGCAAATAAATTGATTTTCGCAGCTCTGTAGGGAGTGGTCTTTCTCAATACCCCATATGCCCGCGCCATAGGTGGCCGTAGAGACGCATTTAGCCCAATAAATCTGGATCAGCTCCTTAATAGGCTTGCCGCCAGTTCTATCGGAAAAAGAGCGCAAGGCCCTATTGTACGGCTATATGCCAGCTTCCTAGCGGCTATCGCTGCCTGCCACCGGCACCGTCTATCAAACAGAACGCCTAGATAACAGAATTTATCAGTAGTTGCAATTTTTTGGCTATCTAGGAATATGGTACAAGGAGCTCTGTTAATCTTCCGGGTACAGGGCATCGTGAATGTTTTCGAGATGTTAACTCTGAGGCCTCTATGCCTCATATAGCACACAAAATTGGTTACCGCCCTTTGTAAACCAACTTTGGTCTGGGACATTATAGCCGCATCGTCGGCATATAATAAAATTGGGACCGGTAAGCCTTTAACAGTTGGGTAATCATTAGGTAAGGTTGCGAGGTGCTGTCCGATTGAATTAATATAGTATGTGAAGAGCAGCGGGGCCAGAATACAGCCTTGTCTCACCCCTCTAGTAATCGGAAATTTCTCTGTGCATTCCCCCTGTTTACCATACCTAACTCTGGCCCCTGCCTCTTTATAGAGCTCTTTGATAAAAGTGATGATGCGGTTATCAATACCCAGTTCCCCCAGTGTTGCCCACAGCAATGCATGATCAACACAATCGAAAGCGGAGCTAAGATCGATAAAGGTTATAAAAAGAGCTCCGTGTTTGACGTGAGTATACTTGGAGACGAGGAGGGACAAATTTAAGCACTGTTCAATTGTCCCTATTCCTTTTCTGAATCCGTACTGTAGGTGGGAAACAACATTATGGTCTTCCTCCCAGAGTTGTATTCTCTTTAAAATAATTCTTCCAGCCACCTTCATTAGTCCATCCAGTAGTGCTATCGGCCTATAGCAGGTGGGATCATCCCTGTTACCTTTTTTAAATATAGGGACCACGATAGCATCAGTCCAGGTATCAATGAATCCACTCTGGTTTCCCTTATTTAAAACATTTGTGAGCAAGGGGGCCCAGAAGTCTGGTTCTGCTTTATAGACATCTACTGGCATGCAATCTGGTCCTGCGGCTTTGCCTGTTGCACTTTCCCTAATGGCATCGTGAACTTCCTCAATAGTGAATAATAAATCTATAGGGAATGGATGGGCTGGGGGATATTCTAAGCCACTATTATGTACTCCCTATTCTGTGGGTGGGCACACCCCTGATGTTATACTGTATCCAGAGATTGTATGGTTATACAACTGTCTAAAATGTCTTAACCACCTTTCAACCGTTATGGCTAAGTCCATAGTGTTAACACTATCCCTTGGCTGGTATAAAGATTTTACAGCCCTCCAAAAAAGAGAACTGTTCTTCTGCCTTGATGCCTCCATCAGTGATTCCCATGCTTCCTTTTTCAAGGTCAGCTTTCTTTCTTTAATAGGTGATTTATAAACTCTCCTAGTCTCACGTATTAAGGCTGAGTTTTTCGGTTTTAAGGACAGGGCTCTTTTTAGATCTTTTAGTGCCTTAGTGCACTTTCCATTAAACCACCCTTCAGACCTTTTGATATTTCCTTTAGGGACTAGAACCAGCAGATTTTTAATGTAATGCTGTATTTTTGAGAAAGCAGTCATTACGGTCTTTGGATCGTTGTGTTCCTCCAGACAAGCATCAACATCAGCAGCACATGATGTAAGCACATTCTGCAGGAACACTCGGGGCTCAATTTTTTCCCATTTAACAACATATCTGTTGGTTTTAGTTAAATTGATCTTATATGGGTAGGTGCATACAGTCCCTTTCTTACGGCGAGGTCCTGTGACATTTACACCAATAATCAGTGGATAGTGATCGCTCGATAGGTCTTTCCCAACTTCCCAGGAGGTTATAAATCCTGAGTTGACAGGGGTAATTAAGGCGAAATCAATTGTCGAATTACAACCTCTGCCATTAAAGGTTGGCTCGAATGGGGGAGGTGGTGAACAAATCCAATTGACAAATGAGAAATCAAAATTAAAAACAATGCCATTAAGAAGGGACCCCATCTTGGTATGGGAAAAATGTATGGGACCATCCTCCCCGTAATCTGACAGACCGCACAAATCTGTTTCGGTAAACGAACAAATGGTACAATTAAAATCCCCCACCCACACAATCCTTTTTTCCCCCACAAGGTCTTCAGCAAGTCTAGTAATACAACTCATCATTTTTGCCATAGTGGGCTCCATCTCACTACTTGACATGTTATTATAAAAGTTCACTAATACTATATTCTGAGTAAGACCCCACTTAAATGATAATATTTGAAAGTGCTGACTAGAGAGAAATTGGTATACTTTAACATCCACAGTAGTTGAAACATAAATACAAAGTCCTCCCTTGTTGTGTCCCTGTGCTGATGGAATAGCCGGGGAATGAAAGGTCTGATATCCTAGCAGGTGTGCTTCCTCAAGAAGCCATGTCTCTTGGATGCAGAGTATGCCATGATTTTGGATGAAATCTAACCAGGGCTTGTGGGTAATTTTGCTTCCAAGACCCGCCACATTCCATGAGAGCAGCGAGTGAGAAGTCTTGCTAGGGTTGACTTGGTTACATCTAAAATTCTCCTTTGAAATAAGGGCATGCGGGAGGGGTGCATGTGGTGTGGCCGCTATTTTCATAGGAATAGCAAAACTACAATCATTTGTAGATAACTGGGATTGGTAAAGAACAGGGTTAGGATTCAATGTAGGGCTATTTATATTTTCCCCAGATTTCTTGCTTGTCCAACACTCCTCGGGTGTGCTGGATGAGTCAGCTAGAGCTGTAGCACAACCACGCGTCAGGTACCTATCAGGAGATTTTTCTCTTGTACATGTTACATTAAGTCATTCATTCTCAACCAGTCCGGAGAAAGGATGGAATAAATTAGACAAAGGTGTGTCCCAAATATCCCTGGGATTATGGGTTTGGAAGTGATCTCTGGGATTATTGACATAGGAGTTGTTAATGTTGGACAATGATTGGTTTGGATACATTGGTGGAAAACAGAAATTATTATTCCTGCTGTGAAAGTTATGAGCAACCGGGTTCATAAATGGGTCCGGTCTATGTGGTGGGTGAGGTCTATATATCTTAGGAGGATAGGGAGCAGGCATGGGTTCCAAAAAAGGAGTATCATTTCCGTTATAAAATCTTTGAGCTGGGTTCAAAGATGGATTTGATCTATATGGCCCTTCAAATCTCCATTTATTTAGTGGGAGATGATTTCTATTCATCTTTGGTGGATTATTATTAATTGAGGGCTTCATAAGAGCTTCCGGATAGAAATAGCTCAAGTTATGCGTAGAGATTCCTCCCTCACATCTCCCTGGGAACCAGTCACTGATATATGTGACCAGTCTATGGTCTTTGAAATTGACGATGATCACATCCCCTTCGATGTCCTTTGGTCTAGATCCCACCCACTTGCATCGCCTAACTGAGACTATGTCTCCGTTTAAGTGCGTTGGAAGTGGTCTATTTTTTCGCAGCCAGTAAATGACCTTATTTTTAAGACTGGAGTAGTGTTCTAGGTTACCATCTGGCGTGGGCGGGACTCCTGTAAGGACGATGACATAATTAAGGGATTCCGGGGGCAAATCAGCAATGTTTCTAGTTCTTGTTCTAGTTGTTTGGGTAAGCCTGCTTGGGGGTTCTTTTATGGTATGGCCTCTTTTTTGTGTACTTGTATGAGAATGGGGATTTTCCTTATTTGTATTATCAATAACTGTGGAGGGTTTAGTATCCGCCAGTGGATTAGGTCTCACTACGGCGGGCTTTTTAATTAATGTTGGAGTGGCAATATGTTGCCTGGATGGGTCACTAGGATGCTGTTTGACTGGCGAGTGCATGTTACTTTGATCGCCAGGTTTGTGACAGGGTGCTGCCTTTTGTCCTTGGAGGATCTGGTCCATTTTCTCTCCTAACCTTATAACCCTTTCAGTGAGTGGAAGTATCAAAGCCTTGATAAGGCAGTCAATATCATTTAATAGGCCTTCATAGCTTGGGACAGATATTGATTTGATGGTCAAATGCCCTGTTGGGTCCGCATTCCCTGCTCCTTTAGTATTCTTGTGCGGGGAGGACATATTACTAATAAGAAGTCTATTCCCCTTTTTGATTCCACCCTTCCTTCTTCTCTTTCTCGGTGGTGAGCCAGAGGCACTATTAGATCCCTTGATGGGAGATTTTTTAGACTTTTTGTCAGGTGTGGTAATCGGATGACAATCAGATCCTAGGGGTGTAAATATAGGGGAAGGTACATTTATATCGTGGAGAGGTGCTACATCATTGGGTAAGGGAGTGGGAGTGCTTAAGTCAATTAACTGATTTTGGGTTGACTCAGAAGAATTAAGGTCAGGAATGACTATAATGTCATTTTGGGTGGGGTAGTTGTTCTGGAATATAAGCGGGATACCATCTGTACTAAGTAACTCGGCGTCAGGTTCTTTGTAAATTAATTAGGTCTGTTGCAGTACCTGTATCCACCTTCTGGGCGGGGAGTGGTCTTTGTTTTAATAACTCGATGGAAAGACGGCGCCCAGCTCGCTTCTCTGCAAGCGTAATCTCCCTATCGACTTCACTCTTTACTTTAGCAAAGACTTTGTCCAATGGGCCTAAAATGGGTGCCCCTGCCATGCCCGGTAGGGGATTCGTTTCAAGTATAGACATTTTAGGCATATAAAAGAAGTTCCAAGAAACAATATGAAGGGAGCCTGGGGGTGGAATAAATAACAAACCCGGCTAGGCAACAAGAGTCATATAGGGCATAACAAACGTTAATACATGAGTGATACTAGTAATATGCAGCTATAATCAATGTCAAAGGGTATTGACTATACCACAGGTCCGCTTTCACGATGTAAGGGGGGTGGCCCAGCCCTGCCTCCTACGGCCCCTGACGGCCACAGGCGGTCCCGCCCTTGTCCTGGGCTTCTCCCGGCGCTCTCCCGCGCGCTCCCACGCAGCGGTGCTGTGGGATGTTTAAATAGCAATTTGGACAATTAGAGGTGTGCCTTTACCGTGGTCCGGGGCTCAGTGGGCGGGGCTGGCAGGGAGAGCGACCAGGTGTCTCCAATCGGCCAGCAAGGACTCCTGGAACATCGAGTTCTTGCTCCTGCTCGCAGCCCTGCCTGGCCCCACTGCACCTTGTTAATTTGCTTTCAGTGGCGCCTTGTCCTTGCCACGAAGCGGGAGTAGTTAATAAAAAAACGGGATCAGGCGTCCAAAGTCACAGCGACGATCACCCAGGCTCCAAGCTGCTCCAAACACGGGTTTGTGCTTGAGCTAAGAAGCAGCACCAAACAAACTCCAGTCGGGTGAAAACAAAATTTAGAAAACACAGGTGGAAAGTAATGGTTAAAAACAGAGTTCTCCCAAAGGACAAATAAGGAATGCAAGGGTATGGAAACTGTACTCGTCCTGTGTGTTTAAATAAAGCAGGTTTTGAATTGAGGGCTATCTAGCTGGAGTGGATTTGGAGGTGGGAAGAGGCGATAGATGGAGTGAAAAGAAAACAAGCTCTCTGCATTGCATGGCAGGAGGTGCGGCGGAGCAAATTCCTTTGAAGTCTGATGGGGGGGCGGGGAGCAGGTTCCTTTGAAGTTTGATGCCGAGGCTCAGACAAATGGTAATGGTGTGCGATGTGGCTGGCGATGTGCACGCGCCTGGCTCACATGAACTGTACCCGATCCGCAGTTTGGGTAGACTTTGAAAGGCTTACTATAATCTCGCCAAAAACAAGCATTGCTAAAGCAATGCTGTAGGCGAGACCTAATGACCTATGGAAAAAAGTCACCCAGTGCAAAAATAGATAAAAAATTGAAAACGAAGGTAGAAATGGAAGAATAGATTGGCCTACCTTCCCTAACACTGAAGTGGACTACTTTCTAGATGGATGTGCACTGTAGGATTGAAATTAAAAGTGGTGCTGTTTGTCTCACCGGGTAATAACCAGGGTGATATTGGTTACATCGCCTGTTAAAGCTCCCAGTAATTACCAGGACGTATGTATTTTGGTATGTTAAGCACCACAATGCTAACTACAGATGACAGAACCCTCCCAGCCCAGACCCCCACTCAAGAGGCTTGCGACACCCTCAACTCTTTTTTCTTGGAAAAGATTATCAAAATTAAAAAGTCTATCCCTCCCCTTCCCCAGTCTCACTTACCGGATATCTCCTCTAATAACTCCTCAACCTTCACCACTTTCCCTGCTTTAGACCCTACCTCTCTAGCTGAACTTGCCACCCGCGTGAAATTGGGTTCCCCGAACGACTGCTGTCCACCATCTGTCCTGCGGAGTATCTGCCTTAACCTGCCAGAGGGCATCCTACATTTACTTAACAGGTCCCTTAGCAGTGGCATTTTTCCCACTTCTTTTAATCAGGCCATCCTAGTGCCTCTCCTCAAAAAGCCCGGTGCCGACCCCGCAGAGCCGTCGAATTACCGCCCTATTTCCCTCCTCCCATACTTCTCTAAACTAATGGAGGCCCACGCCACCCGGTGCCTGTCAAACTTTATTGAATCTTCCTGTCATCTTGAGCCTAACCAGGCCGGTTTCAGACCCGCCCACTCTACAGAGGCCGTCATCCTGGCAGTCCTTGACACACTCAGGAGCAACGCATACGCGGTGCTCCCCCAAGCCCTCGTCCTCCTTGACTTGTCGGCCGCGTCCGACACGGTGGATCATAACATCCTTCTCCACCGTGTCGGGCAGGCGGGCATTCGGGGTGTTGCTCTTGAGTGGGTCAGGTCCTTCCTTACTGGAAGAACACAGGCGGTTCTCCTGGGTCCCTACATTGCAAAAAAAAAACACGTCTTGCGGAGTCCCCCAAGGCTCCTCCCTTTCCCCGCTTTTATTTAATCTATATCTCCGGCCACTCATTCAATCCCTCCTGAAATGGGATATCATTGTCTATAATTACGCTGATGATTTACAAATCATCTTCTCACTCAATTCACCACATGCCATCAATACATGCCACGCTGCCATGATTCATATCCAACTCTGGATGAACCAGAACCAATTGAAGTTGAACCCCGGTAAAACTGAGCTCCTTCTCCCTGGACTCAGCCACGCCCACTGGGGCCCGCAGTTCTGGCCTCCGGAGCTTGGCTCTCCCCCCGTCCCGGCAAAAACAGTAAAGAGTTTGGGGGTAATCATTGACGCTGAACTTTCCCTCAGAGCCCAAGTTGGAGCGGTAGTCTCATGCTGTATGTACCAACTGAGGAGGATCCGCAAAGTTCGCCATCTTCTTCCTCCTGCGGCACTTACCCAGACTGTCATCTCTCTTGTGCTCTCCCGTCTGGACTTCTCCAACTCTATTTACCACGGTCTCCCACAATTTCTGTTACATCATCTCCAAGTCGTCCAGAATCAGGCGGCTCACCTAATTCACGGAATCCCCAGATGGCAATCGGCCAAACTTTTGCTCCACAGCCTTCATTGGCTTCCAATAGACCAAAGGGCAGCTTTTAAGGTGGCATGCCTCACTTTCAAAGCCCTTCGCCGCTCCGGCCCCGCATTCCTCAAATCCCTCATCCGCCCTCACTGTCCAATACGGAATCTCCGATCAGCCCACCGTCATCTGCTGGTCACTCCTAGAAACAAAACCAAGAAATTCGGCGGTCGCCGTTTTTCCTACCTAGCTCCTGCGCTCTGGAACCTTCTTCCCCTCTCTATCAAATCCTCCTCTTCCCTTCTGACCTTCAGAAAATTGCTAAAAACTCACCTTTTCCCTCCCCATAGCTAGAACTCTGCTATTCGCTCCCTCCTCACGTACTCTGTCTATTAGCGCCAGGAAGCTTCGGCGTCAGTGTGCTCTACAAATTGCACCTAAGATAAGATAAGATACATGTGTTATTCCCCAATTCAGAGAACAACTCAAGAATATGTTAAGCCTAACACCAGTCTTCAACGAGATTTACGTAAATTCTAGTATCCCAGCTTCCGGGAGGGGGACTGTCATCCACCCCATATATAAAAAGGGAGATCATGGAAACCCAGGGAATTACAGATTAATCTCCTTGATTGACGTGGAAGCCAAACTATATGCCTCGTGCCTATTGAACCATCTGAAATGTTGGATGGAGGAACAAAACATCATCCCTAACTTCCAAAAAGGATTCAGGCAAGGCATGGGCGCTCAATCGAACCTTGCAACCCTAGCTCTCTTGACGGAACAGGCGCCAAGAAGGAAAGTCCGCCTCTTAGCCTGTTTCGTGGATATCAAATGGGCATTTGACAGAGTGAGCAGGAATCTTTTATGGAACAAACTTAAAAGATGGGGCATACTAACTGCACTCCTTACTGCCTTCATAACCTTGCACACTGACACCTGGGCAAGAGTCAAGCTGGGAAACGGGTCGAGCACCACTGGAACTATTCCTACACAAAACGGTCTGAAGCAAGGCTGTGTCTTGGCCCCAAACTTTTTTAATCTGTATTTATCGGACATTGCCCGACACATTGATAACCCAGACTGCCACCCCCCAAAACTGGCTAACAAGCCATTCGCAATCCTCCAATATGCAGACGACATAGTCTTGTTAAGCCAAACCCCAGTGGGATTACAAAGATCAATAAACAACTTGGCATCGTGCCTGGACTCGGAACTGCTAGAGATAAACAAAGATAAAACAAAAATTGTTCGTCTGGTTGACAGTAGGAAATTAAAGTTCAAATGGAGGGTAAAGGGGGCCCATGTGGAAGAAAAAAGTGCATACAAATATCTGGGAGTAATAATCGGGCAGGGCACAAGTCACAAAGAACACAAAATGGCCCTCAAAGCAAAGACTCAGTCCCTGATCTACGCATACAGATCATTGTGCAGAAAATTGGACTGTCCTAACCATACGCACCTGTTAAAAGTAATGGCTGCCCACATTCAACCACGTTTGTCATACGGTCTTGTCCCCTGGTGTGGCAAAGATTCGCATTTCCTGAACGAATTGCAGTCAAAAATCTATAAAGCAGTTTTTGACTTGCCAAAATCTGCCTCGCCCGCCCAGGTACGACTGGAATTTGGGCTTCAGGATCTTAAATACAGGGCAATGAGCAACTTCATTAAATTCTGCCACACCCTCCGGCTATCCGAAGAGGATACTCTAAACAGTCTCTGCTGGGATGAAGTAAGGTCACAGAACAAGCAAGAAACCCCAAACTCTTGGGGGAGTTATCTGAGTAC
The DNA here is from genome assembly GCF_964263255.1 of Lissotriton vulgaris. Classification (NCBI taxonomy): domain Eukaryota; kingdom Metazoa; phylum Chordata; class Amphibia; order Caudata; family Salamandridae; genus Lissotriton; species Lissotriton vulgaris. The sequence goes on from NW_028254059.1 coordinate 236,567, forward strand.
ATCTTTGGCCACTTTGGAACTCCAACCAGCTTGGGACAACAAGATGGATCAAGCGTCCTTTAACAAAACCGCGAACGCCGCAAGCAAAAAGAAATCTTTATTGGAAGATAAATTTGCGCTCACAAAGAGACGGCATGGATGGACAGTCTTGAATTTATGCAGGTCTCTAAAGCCACAAGCCTATTTATCTGCCCATTTCAGTTCCCAGGATTTATCCCCCTCATGGGCGACAAGTTTTAACTCAGAATGTTGTCGCTTATGCGGATTCCAAAAGGAAACCTTGGCCCATTTGCTGTGCGCCTGTCCAGCCATGTTAACCCAAAGGAGACAATATCTAAAGGTGATTTTTATCAACCAGAACATTCGCTCAAGCAGACAAGCAGTGATAAGCTGGTTGGAGGGCTCGTCGTGTATCTTGTCTTGCTGAGGAGTCAAATTCATGAGATTAGTGAACAGCTGCCTATTATGAGCGGATGATCTTTAATCGTTTTTGCATGTAACGTATCCCCATACTTTTAATTTGATGGTACATAAAACTTTCCTGCTGTAACCTGATTTAAAACATAGTTTTAGAATGATTTTTACAATAATACATTTTTATACACTCGAAATGTACGGGAATCAGAGTACAGCTGCAATTATGATCGCTTGCATAATGACACTCCCAGCTGTTTGTGTAGATGAAGTTCACTTATTTTATGTAGGGGGGAGTATTGTGATGATTTTAATTAATCAAACAATAAACATTAAACTTGAACTTGAAACTTGAAACTGGAGTTATTTATTGCGTGTGATACATTTCTAAGCCAGGGTGTCTGATTTCATCAGTTGTGACAAATAGCGACCACCCTTAGAGTGTTCTCATAATCAGGTCTTCTGTGTCGAAGACTGTTGAAAGCCAACTCAACAAGGAATTTCACATGAGGACAGGGGCATACTTCCTACAGCGGGTGGGTCACTATTTCCAAAATGCTTGCCCATAAAGTTAACCAATCTGCCCACACTAGGCGTGGTCAGTTTCAGAGTGTGATATGGAAGCAGAGAAATCTGACATTACCATTGAAGTGCTGAAATTAATACAGATCTACTTTGTATTCAATATAATTATGTTTACAAACGCTGAAATGAGATATAGCACCTATATATCATTCAGTAATATGTATGACTGTCATGAATCTGACCTTCAGTAGGAACATAGCACATGCCATAGGAACTGAAGGTCACACAACGCTTGAACGCCCTGCTAAACGACAAAGTGCATTAAAGTGTAGGCAACCTGTTTCAAACATACCAACCAAGCCAACTTGTGAAAGAGATGCCAAGCAAGCTACTGTGTTACAGCACTGGAGTAAGTTAAAGTTTCAGAAAGTAAAGCTCAGATCAACTGTCTTGCTGTGAGTTTGCATGTATTTTTTGAGTCCTGCAAAGTACTGAGTGTGCAAAACTGCCACATTGGGACTACTTTAACCATGCGGTAAATGGTTAATACTCGTCCAATGAGAACCACTGTGCCTGAACACCAGAGTGGCACTCGGCAAGGAAGTCTCCACTTCCCTTTAAATCATAGTCATGCCAAAAATAAAGACAGTTCATCGAAAAATGGGTATGAAAAAAAAGAACATTGAAAAACTAAAGTGATTTGAATAGAATCACAGAATGTTGCACGGCGCTGCCAAGAGTCAAACCCGGATCCCCAGCTCTCAAGTCAGCAGCTCTGGCCACTGTGCCACATCCTCTCCACTACCATGTTATCTGTCACGGAGCTCTTCCTTTCTCCCGGACGATGATTGATCAAAAGAGCTCTTTCTTTATTGCATAGGCGAAACCGATGGATTACCAATACTTGTTACATTGTTGACAGAACTATGATAGACTGCCCTAATTACCCTGGAATGTCAGCTTGTAATTTGCAAGATGTACAGTAAAAACTGCTCCCGGGCATTTACCCACTGAGCAATCCCAAAAACGTACCCTCAAAGCACTGTAGTTAGGAGGAGTTATTATCACACCCTATTGTTGGTACTTTGTCAAGTACAGAATGATAGGTTTACCCATCTAGGACTCAAATTTGTAATTTCTGTAGTGTCAAGTGTACTACGTGAAATGCGCAGTGGAAGACCGTGCCCCCTGGTGGAGCTCATTTTCATGGAAAGGAGCTTCCTGCAAAGGAGCTTCACCCTCTTACACACAACCACCAGCGCATTTATGATTAGAGGGATTGTGATGGCCTGTGCACAATAGGCAGCAGAGCACGGATGTTGGACCATGACAGAGATGGGGGACGCGTCATCTCTCTGAGAGGAAGAAGCATCCGCATGCTATGGTTTGCACCACATGCAGCTCCACTTGTAATATCGCCATGGCATTTCGAATGTAAGCATTACCCTTACCATTAATAACTCTTCAGCCTTTTAATACGGGGAAAAAGGCACATACACTTTACTATAAAACTGTGGAAAGAAAGAGACGCCCATCTAGCAGGTACATTGTACAATGCGAAACTTGGAAAACAGGGATGAATGCTGGCTTCTCACTTGATCAAGTTGTGTGATCTTAGCCAATAACGTATTACACTGTGCCTCGTTTTCCCTTATCACCTCGTTAAAAGAACCTTCAAATAGAAAGGGGATGAATGCTGGCTTCTCACTTGATCAAGTTGTGTGATCTTAGCCAATAACGTATTACACTGTGCCTCGTTTTCCCTTATCACCTCGTTAAAAGAACCTTCAAATAGAAAGGCTCAGCATGTGCTGTGCATACACCCTTCTTGTAATAGACTTTAATGCTGTTCCTTCTATAACAACAACGTAGGCCGCATGTTAGGCCACATGTTAGGGTACAGGTGACACCAGGCTCACTACTGGCCTCCTCATCATGGCAGTGGCGAAAGGGACATGAATTCTTTTAATGTGCACTTGTGCTGAGCAGTCTATGCCCATTGAGCTGTCCATTATGGATTGGTGACGTTACAACGCAGGCTATTACAACGCCTGCTGTTACAACGCGGTTTTTACATCGCATACCACTACAACGCATAGTGCTTTAAAGCGCTGGATAGTGATTTATTTAATTTACTATTCCAACTCCAGTCCCCGTGGATAGTAGGGAAGGTGTTGGATAGTAAATTAAATATATTCCCTATCCTAGAGCGCCCCCCAGAGCAATGCGTTGTAATGTTTTGCGTTGTAATGGTTGCGTTGTAATGGTAGTGCGTTGTAATAAATGCGTTGTAGGTGATGTTTCCCGTCCATTATACACCACATAATACCAATGGGCACTTGTGGTGACCATTCAATGCCAATTGACCTTCCCGCTATGCAACACATTTATTTGATATTGGGTGATTTAGTTTCTTTTTCCTTCTTGCACACTATTTAAAAGTATCCTACCTGATGATGCATTATTTAAGCCGTACATCTGAAGATATTGTTTGGTACTGACACTGTATGTTGGAGAAGATTATATGTTTGTGTTCAGACTATTTCATTTGTAAGTCCTAGAGATTTTCTAACCAGTTTGTGTGAGGTAACTAGCCAAAGGTCAGATACGCCACTACCAGTGATGGCGAGAGGGGAGAACAAGAGAACCCTACTCACTAAGGAACCAGGGTGCGTAATTTATATAAGGAAACAGTGGTTCCAGTGGGATAATACTATAGAATGCAGTAGTATATCAAAACGCGTAATCGCAATAAAAGGGTTACGTGGATGTCAAAGAGAGAGAGCCAGAAACACCAAGGGTTACTTGACATATAGGTCTGTCTTATTCACAATTTTCAAAAGATATATACAAAAGGGAAACATCACTTACAACGCATTTATTACAACGCACTACCATTACAACGCAACCATTACAACGCAAACCATTACAACGCATTGCGCTGGGGGGGCGGTCTAAGATAGGGAATATATTTAATTTACTATCCAACACCTTCCCTACTATCCACGGGGACTGGAGTTGGAATAGTAAATTGAATAAATCACTATCCAGTGCTTAAAAGCACTATGCGTTGTAGTGGTATGCGATGTAAAAACCGCGTTGTAACAGCAGGCGTTGTAATAGCCTGCGTTGTAATGACACCAATCCATACAAAATGATACACATAACTTGGTTTTTGCAGTGCAATGTGTCCCAAGTGTCATATGAACCTAACAGTTTAGTGACACGTAGTGACAATATTTACAAGGTTTCACAAGTGTTATCTCAAGGAATGCGACCGTTAATGAATTTTATCTTACAGTACCTTCAGCAACTATATTCAATCATTAATGCTGCGTGATTGGTTCACTTTCATCAATCGTGTCAACGGCGTTTCGACCCGCTTAGGGTGTGGGGTCTCATCAGTGAGAGACATAAACCCACCCGCAAAAGGGGAAACCTATAGCTATTCACAAACTTCACTTTTATACTTACTACAGTCATAAAGTGAACCAAAACAGTAGTAACGTACTAGGTAAATGCCTCATTGAAAGTATTGAATGGCTGTGTTAAAGGCAGTAATTTTGCTTTTTTATGATGACCTGTGTAATTTAATTATGATGGAGCCCATCTTGAGTGACCATTTTTTCAGAGGTCCACCATCATCTAGTGGATTCTGAATTCCTGGATCTCAGGGTACAAACGAAGGTGCCCACGTGCTACAACTGGAAGGCCTCAGGGAACAGGGGCCCAGTCCTTGTGCTGTGGTACACCTGTGCCAAAGTGTTGGCAGGGCCGGTATCCCATCACAGGCCATACTTTGTCAGACTTCTAGTATAAATACACAGAAAGGAGGGTCTGAGGGACTATTTAAAGACTCTCATGGATTAAATCCCCCTAATTCTGTTTGTCAATAACAGAGTAATCTGTGGTCTATAAAGAAAAAGCGTCTAACGAAAAAGACACTACAAGCCTTGAGTGCTCAGAAACAGAAGTACAAAAAAAATAAGAGGGGTTTGTATAGAAGACAGGGTGATGTAGGATGTGGGATAGAAGGCCATCACTAGGGTGACCTGCAAAGGAACAGAAAGAATCCCTCAAGGATCATTGGTGTCCCATCATTACACATTACGTGCCCAGTGTCATCATCTGGGATGCCAAACAACTCTTCTTCGTCCTTCCTCCATCCAGGAGGGGGACAAAATGAATAAGTTGTATCCTCTTGTAGGGTTCTTACAGGAGAATAGTGTAAGAGGGAAAAACTCTCTTTTCTAAACAGTGCAGTGCAAAATAACAGAAAAAGAGTGTGTTTAAAATAGGATGCACACCGGAGACTTAGAGTAACAGTTTTTCTCTTGTTTGCAATCTCACAGTTGTATTCCTGTCTAAAAACAGTCAAAAAGATTCATCAGCAGTTTGAATTCGTCACTGCTCATCTGGTCGACATGTTTCAGCTTATGGGGCAAATCACCCTAGCTTTCTTCAGGACCTTAGCGCTCAAAAGCTTTGTCACTGCAATATATAAATTCTTATACATACTTTTTGTCAATATTTTACCATATGTGATCCAATCTCAAATCCTCCATGTGTACATGATGTATCCGACATCAGTGCACCACAAGGATTAGACCTCACCTCTCTTGGCACCAGCATTTGTCAAAGAGGCCCCGCTCTGTCCGTCGTCGTTGTCTCCAGCTGGGATAATGCTGGGATGGAGGTCTAGTATAGTCAGCATCCCTAATTCCAAGCAGAAACGTTCATTTGGCTTTGTAACCCAGAGGATGTGGTTTGCCTGCCTGCAGGACAGTGGCTGTCTGCCCAAGGCTGCAAGCACATTTCTTCCTGACAATGATGCGCCAATTTGCAATGTGACCCTGTGAGTTTTAGAGTGCATGCAGGGGCGTAGCTTGGTCAGTAAAATTGGAAGTGGTGTGAGATTCAGATTTTCCGACATTCAGGCTGGCATATAATATTTAACTACATTATACGGCAAGCAGGGTGCATGGGAGGGGCCTAAGGAGCAGTGGAAAGGGAAAGAAATGCAGATTGGTAAGAGTACTAAGAGAGAAAACACCATATTTTGTAAAATGACCACTATTTATTTTTTTTTTTTCCAAAACCTTTATTGCTCCTTTTAGTCTTACACAGCATCTGGCCTACAACCCAACGGGCCGGCCGCTACACCATTGCTGAACTAGCCTCATTATTGTAAAAGTCTGTATATCTATTGCTGTTTTCGGGGTCTGGTTACTTCGCACTTTAGTAAAGGAGCATCATTCACAAGTAATGTTCTAATTTGAATAGGTTTGGTTTTTTTGTTTTTTCAACAATAAACAACGTACAAAATCAACAAAGAAATCACAGGTAGGTCGTCATATACTGAAGTGAGTCTGCATATACTATGCTGTGCAAAGTTTCTGACAGATTACTCTACATTTAGGTCTGCAAGGTCACACATATGAATTATTGCTAATGATAGTTGAACATGGAAATTCCTATGGGGTACTTGCCCTGTTTGCCCCTCCGTTTCGTCCCTCCCGACTCCCACGGTCTCCCCCATTCCCTATTCCTACCCCCACTCAACCTCTTCTTATGAACGCTAATCGTCCTCCCCTTCCTCATCAGAAGATATTGGTTCGTCCTCGGGTAAGGGTTCGCAAATGTCACCCCGGTATGTATTCCACGGGGTCCAGATCTTATTCCATTTTCTCGGGCAGGCCCTGCTAGCATACACCTCCCTTTCTGTGACCATTACCCTGTCCATATTCTCACACCATTGTGTTCTCGTCGGCACCTCCATCGCCCCCCATTTCTGTGCTATGTCCCTTTTAGCTATAACCATGCCCAAGGTGACCCATTGTAGTCCATGCCTGGACAAATCATTGGGTTCCCACACATTAAGCAAGCATTTTCGTGGTTCAGGGATCAGGGAGGTCCCACAGTCTGTGATATAGTGCGTAATATACGCCTCCAGTATTCTTGAATGCGTGGGCAGTCCCATATTGTATGGAAGAAAGTCCCTTCCTCCCCACACCCTCGGAGACAGAATGGGTGTTGCGCGCGGTGTATGAGGTGTAGTGTCGTTCTAGTATAATACACTCTATGTAGTATTTTGAGCTGTATGAGCCGGAATTTAGCTGAGATACCTACTTCTTTGGGTGAAGCCACTGCCTCATTCCACTCGGTTTCGTCCATAGCTGCCACGTCCCCCTCCCACTTTTCCTTGAGTTTGATCATGGGATCCGGCAAATTGTTACTTAACTTACAGTATGTGAGCGAGGTTGCTCGCTCTGGCATATAGTCCGTAAGGAGGCGGTCTTCAAGTGGGGAGGCCTCTGGCACTTCCGTCTCTATGACCACTATTTTTGAGGACTTTCAAAACAGAGAGGGAGAGAGTATGTGTGCGTTTTGTTCTGTGTGTATGTAAACATTCCTGGTGAAATCCGACTGATATCTCACAATACCTGGCTGAAAGCACCTGTACCCAACTATTTATCAGAAAATGCATTCATTAGGGGGATATAATATGCCAAACACCCCCCGGAAGCTACGCCCTTGAGTGTGTGCTGCCTCTCAGATGATCTCTGAGGCGACTGACTCTGGGTATAGGGTTCAGAGTCTCAAGGGGAGGGGAGGAAAGAGACTTGACTTTCAATGACAAGGCCAGTTGTCCCTGTGCTGCCTGCTCTTGAAGGAGACGACCATGAGACTCATAATGGATGTATGACGTTACAACGCATACTTTTACAACGCATACCTTTACAACGCATTTTTTACAATGCAACATCCATTACAACGCATTCCATTACAACGCATGCCATTACAACACATTTTTTAAAACTACCTTTACAACGCATTCCATTACAACGCATACTACCTTTACAACGCATACCATTACAACGCATAACATTACATTGCATTTATGGCAAGTATTTAATAGTGTAGGGGTAAAAATTACTATTCTAACTCCAGGGGGTGCAGCAGTAGGGTAAGTGTTGGCTAGTGTAGGGGTAAAAATTACTATTCTAACTCCAGGGGGTGCAACAGTAGGGTAAGTGTTGGATAGTGTAAGGGTACTATGTGTTGTAATGGTATGCGTTGTAATGGCATGCGGTGTAATGGATGCTGCGTTGTAAAAGTTTTGTTGTAATGGTAGTGCTTTGTAAAAGTTGCGTTGTAAAGGTTGTTTCCCCTCACAATGGAGCTTCTACTTCTGACCTGGAGGTGCTGTCAATCCTGGACGACCTGGGTTACCAGGCGTGTATTGAGTTTCAGTAAGAAAACTCTGAGCTGAAAAGTCATTCTCCAGGTTGATGTAGGTGAGCTGACCGCACCTGGAGCCCGATGGGACCCCAGGAATATGCCATGGTTGTTAGTCTGGGGATCGGAGGCTGATTATCAGATTGAGTGGAGTCAGGAAATTCCTATACGGCTTTCAAAGAAGGACTTTGGCAAGTTAGTTAGGCAATCCAGCACTTGAGTCAATACCCTGGCCCATGTTCTCTCAGGGGGAATGACTGTGTCCCCGTTATGTCTTCCAGGTGACAAAGTCACCTACTGATGAATGGACCATGACATGTCAGCTTTTACAGCCCAAGTGCCATTGCGCTGTGGGGCTTATTCACAGATTGAAATTTGTAGTAAGTTGTGTAGTACTACAAAACACACTAGAAATTGCTATTCACAAACCTAGATTTGGAGTTTTCACCTCCACATCTTGTATACCTTTATGTGCGGGAATCTCTGCCTCGACTGCAGGGGTCTCTGCACTCGTAGGTATACATTTTAGCAGTAAATGTGATTGGCATGCAGGGAAGTGACTGCAAAATGGGAATCCTTATGACTAAAGGGGAGAAGGTACGGGAAGAGTAAAGAGGGGTTTACAGAGGGTCACTGAGGGATATAGTGAGAGACATAAACCCACCCACAAAAGGGGAAACCCATAGCTATTCACAAACTTTTATACTTACTACAGTCATAAAAGGACCCAAAACAGTAGCAAAGTACTCCAGCTCAGAGCCGGACTAAGTCTAGCACCACACACGACCAACCACCACTGGTATTGAAATTACTTCCGTAGAAAATAATGGAATTTGGGGGTTTAAAATAAAACCGAACAGAAAATAATGCCAGATTATATTAAATTATTCAGAATAGTTGAAAATATAAATAATTAAAATGTAATGTTAGAAATTATTTATAAAAATTGTGCATATCTTTAATATTTTAATACATTTTTCTTCATATAAAAATGATTGTAAAAATATATTTTATTAAAATATAATCAAATTACTTTACCATTAGTTACTATACATCCCATGTAATAATTATTAATGGATAATAAAAAAAATCTTTCTACTTTAGATGGGATTTACATTTAAACTTCAGAAAAATAATTGTAATTTGATTTATTATACTTACATGTATTTAATATGTGATTCAAAACTAAGTTAATAGTGATGTAGGATTAAAAAAAAAATTACCCTATACTTTACTTTAGGGATACCCTGCAGTCTGGCCAGTGAGTGTATAGAAAATCCAAAACTCAAATACATTCCCAAAAAAAGTCAAATATTTCTAGGATCAATATTAATGTAGAGATCCCTTCCTACTTCCACCACACCCTGTGTAGTTTATTCCTTCATTATCCTAAGGGTAAGGAAATGGGGATTAAAAACAAACATTTGCAATGCAATAGGTCTCGTATTAGGAAAGTTAGAGCTATTGGTATTGTAAATGACACATTTTTTATTTAGGTTTTGTTTTTGAAAATTGCGAAATTAATAGCTTTGTCATTTACAATGCCTATAGTTATAACTCTCGCAAATGTGACACCTATAGCATTTGTAATGCAATATGTGTTGTATTTACGTGACTTACATGTATTGATATTACAAATAACAATGTTTTTTAATTTTCTTTAATAATTAATACTTAAATAAAAGTTATTGTAATTTATAATGGCAATAGCTTAAACTTTTGCAAATAACATTTGTGAAGATTATGTTCAGTGTATTTTATTGTGACGAAAATCCAATAACATATGTCAAATATTAACATCTTTTTGTTACATTTGTAATAAAGCTTGAAACATTGAGATAACATATTTGAACCAGTTGTTGTTGAATGGTTGCACAGATTGATGCTGTGGTGGAGCTCAGTGATGTTGTGGTGCCACTGAGTGATGCTGTGGTGGTGCTGAGTGATGCTGTATGCTATTCTATGTTTTGTTTTGCTATCCTATGTTTTGTTTTGTTATGCTATGCTATGCTGTTTTGTTATGCTATGCTATGTTTTGCTATGCTATGCTATGTTTTGCTATGCTATGCTATGTTATGCTATGCTGTGTTTTGCTCTGCTTTGTTATGCTGTGCTATGTTTTGTTGTGTTTTATTATGCTATGCTTTGTTTTGCTATGCTATGCTATGTTTTGTTGTGTTGGTATGCTACGTTGTGCTTTGCTATGTTATTATGTTTTGTTATGTTTTGTTCAGCCGTGCTATGTTTTGTTTTGTTAAGCTATGTTGTTTTGTTGTGTTTTGTTATGCTATGTTTTATGTTATGCTATGTTTTATGTTATGCTATGTTTTGTTATGCTATGCTATGTTTTGTTTTGCTATCCTATGCTTTGTTTTGTTATGCTATGCTATGTTTAGTTTTGCTATCCTATGCTTTGTTTTGTTGTGTTTTGTTATGCTATGCTATGTTTTGTTGTGTTTTGCTAGGCTATGCTTTGTTATGCTATGCTATGTTTTGTTATGCTATGCTATGTTTTGCTCTGCTATGCTTTGTTATGCTATGTTTTTTATTCTATGCTATGCTTTGTTGTGTTTTATTATGCTATGCTTTGTTTTATTATGCTATGTTTTGTTATGCTCTGCTATGCTATGTTTTGCTGTGTTTGGTATGCTAGGCTGTGTTTTGCTATGCTATAAGTTTTGTTATGTTTTGTTAAGCCATGCTATGTTTTGTTGTGTTTTGTTATGCTATGTGTTGCTGTATTTTGTTATGCTATGTTTTGTTATGTTATGCTATGTTTTGTTATGCTATGCTATGGTTTGCTGTGTTTTGTTATGCTTTGTTGTGTTTTGTTATGCTATGCTATGCTATGTTTTGTTATGTGTGCTATGGTTTGTTTTGTTTTGCTATGTTTTGTTATGCTATGTTTTGTTATGCTATGTTTTGTTATGCTATGCTTTGTTGTGTTTTGCTATGTTTTGTTTAGCTGTGCTATGCTTTGTTATACTATTCTATGTTTTGTTTTGCTACGCTTTGTTTTGTTATGCTATGTTTTGTTATGCTATGGTATGTTTTGTTGTGTTTTGTTATGTTATGCTTTGTTATGCTATGCTATGTTTTCCTATCCTATGCTTTGTTTTGTTATGCTATGCTATGTTTTGTTATGCTATGCTGGTGAGGGTGAGTGAGGGTGGGTGAGTGAGGGTGGGTGAGTGAGGGTGGGTGGGTGAGGGTGGGTGAGTGAGGTTGAGGGTGAGTGTGTTAGAGCGAGGGTGAGGGTGAGAGGGTTGTGAGGTTGTGTATCCTATGCTTTTTTTGTTATGCCATGCTATGTTTTGTTATGCTATGCTGATGAGGGTGTATGAGGGTGAGTGAGTGAGGGTGAGTGAGGGTGTGTGAGGGGGTGTGAGGGTGAGGGCGAGGGTGTGATGGTGTGTGAGGGTGAGAGGGTTGGGAGGGTGAGGGGTTGTGAAGGTGACCTAAAAACGAAGGAGGAGGATTTACAGACTGCATGTTCCTTAATAACACCTAATAAAAACAAGTTTTTAAACCAGAAAAATATATGCAAACCCCAGCAAAATGAAATGAACAGATAGATGTGAATAAAGATGATAAGAAATGTGCAATGCACACGAATATTAAGAAAGCCGAGCTAATTGTACGAAATTTAAATACATTAGTGCTACGAAAAAAAATAATAAAGCTTCGGCGAGATGGAGAAAGTTTGTATGAAGCACTCTTTACATTGTGAAAAGCGCAATAAACATTGTTGGCACGTGGGATGATAAAGCCGTGTGCATTGGCGAAATAATACAAAACTGCACAATACGACAAGGAACAGTGTAAAAATAAAATAGACATCATTGTCAGCACAATCATGTAAAACCATATGATGCGCCACTTTAAAGTGTACATAAATCGTGCGCATCAGCTGAACACTAATCAAGGAAATCCCACCATGAAGTAATGGTTGTGATCAACATCAGATGGGTCGATAAAGCCACATGCATCGGCGAAATCATGTAGAATTGCACAATGCGCCCTTTAAATTGCAAATAAGATGTGCGCATCAGCGTAAAACTAAACAGGAAAAGCCAGCAACGAGTAATGGTTGTGAGGGATGTTGCTATATAAACGGCAAACACAACCAGTGGCCCGACGTTATGAAATGTGACATGGCACGTAGTGGATTCGCTGGAGGCAGCGTGAAAAGTCATAGTGCGAGAGCCGTGAAATGGCCTCCTGTCGTGACACACACGAGAACCGCAAATGTTATAACACAGTAACAGAGCGATCCCAATGAAGAAAAGGCAGAACTTCCGTCCGACTACAGGAAACTCCACCTAGAGGTAAGGATGATTTTATCAAACATTACTTGTGGTTATGGATGTTTGGTCGCTGACACCAGCACATCTGCACAAAAAGGGTCCTAAGGCAGCAAATAAAAACAAGTTTTTAAACCAGAAAAATATATGCAAACCCCAGCAAAATGAAATGAACAGGTAGATGTGAATAAAGATGAGAATAAATGTGCAATGCACACGAATATTAAGAAAGCCGAGCTAATTGGACGAAATTTAAATACATTAGTGCTACGAAAAAAAATAGTAAAGCTGTGCGCTTCGGCGAGATGGAGAAAGTTTGTATGAAGCATTCTTTACATTGTGAAAAGCGCAATAAACATCGTTGCCACGTGGGATGATAAAGCCGTGTGCATCGGCGAAATAATACAAAACTGCACAATACGACAAGGAACAGTGTAAACAAGCATTAGCAAAGAAACCAATCAAGCGGAAAACGAAAGCCGTGGAAAACTAGATGTGCCGGCCGGCCAGCAGTGAATAATTAGGGGAGAGACAGGGGAGGTGCTGGGGAACAGATGGCCGTGAAGCAGGGGGCGGGGCAGCGGAACCCTTTGAAGTCACGGCCTGTATATGGCACGTGTAGCTGTTTCATATTTCTGTGCAACATATTATGTCTATGCAACCCAACACGGTTCTAGTCCAAATTAATGCAAACATTTCAGCAGCCAAATTCAAGCCCAGGTTCACTGTATTAAGCATCTGAATAAACCTTCCAGACTCTTTAACAAATATTCCACGTCACAACCTCTTTTATTTGGTCTAATATTTCCATTCACTGATGTCTGTCCAATGAATATCTGCTGAACTATGGCCCACATAAGGTACATTTTCATTCAGTGATTTAAATGGGAAATGTTTACATATCCATAGTTATTTTTAGGTTTCGCCTATTCTATCCCGCAGGGATATATAGGCAAGATTGTAGTAGGTGGAAAAGAAAAGCCTACCTAGCTGCGGATTGCGTACAGTTCATTTGAGCTATGTGCGTGCACACCATTGCCAGCCTCACACTGCTGCACACTGCTGCACGCCTCACACTGCTGCACGCCTCACACTGCCACACGCCTCACACTGATGCACACCTCACACTGATGCACGCCTCACACTGATGCCCGCTGCACACTGCTGCACGACACACTGCTGCACGCCACACACTGCTGCTCGCCTCACACTGCTGCATGCCTCATACTGCTGCACATCTCACACTGCTGCACGCCTCACACTGCTAAATGCCTCACATTGCAGGAACGCCTCACACTGCTGCACGCCTCGCACTGCTGCATGCCTTGCACTGCTGCATGCCTCACACTGCTGCACGCCTCACACTGCTGCATGCCGCACTCTGCTGCACAACACACTGCTGCACGCCACACACTGCTGCACGCCACACACTGCGGCACGCCTCACACTGATGCACGCCTCACACTGCTGGACGCCTCACACTGCTGGACGCCTCACACTGCTGCATGCTGCACACTGCTGCACGCTGCACACTGCTGCATTACTCACACTGCTGTATGATGCACACTGCCTCATGCCTCACGCTGCTGGTAGACTGCAGGCAAGGCTGAGGTCGAAGCAAAAGGAGATCATTGCAGCTATATGTCCGACAGGATAGAACGGTTCAACGGCAAATGGGAAGTGTGGCTGGCGCTGGCCGCTTCCGGGACGCTGACTGGTGCAGATGGGCTTGCCTTTGAAGCGCTCGCATGGCAAGTCCGCTGCGCATCAGCGCCATCGCCTAAAATATACTCGGGTCTTTGTGTACATTGGAGGAACACTAGAGAGTCTCCCCTCCAAGATGGCTGCCGGAAGTAGCCCACCGGAAGTGGGTGGAAACACCTACTTCCTGGAAGGAACGACTCCCTCCACTCTGTCACTAATCTTATTGGTGTGGTGGACCGGGGAGCGGAACAGCGGGGACCTCTGATGACGGTGAGTAGTTTTAAAGTGCATCGGCAAAAATACTAAAATGGCAGTAATAATCACACACAAATACCATAAAACAAATTAAGAGCAGGATAAGACCAAATGTAAAAGTTAACGCACATTTTAAAAAAAGTGAGTTAGGGTGAGTGTCACCAGCAGCGCTGTGTGCACTACCTTTTCAAGGCTTAGCCTGAGTGAGTCTTCTGGAGCCCTCAAGGTCTTAATGTGTAACTTTGTCAGCGTCTAAAGTCATATAAAAGAGCCGCCTAGGAGGACAGAAGGAATTCACGAGACAGCTGTTGATGTCAAATAGAATACTCTTCATCCTGTAATCCACTCCCAAGTTAGCAACACGAGTTAGGTGGATTACGCGCGAGACTGGGGTACACATCTTTAAGTATGAAGGATACTTCACCAGGAGAGCGATGTTTAATGTGAGAAATTCATAGTGGGGACCCAAAAGTGACAACATCCTCCATGTTAGCTAGGAACATTCACATTTATGTCACTTTGTCTCCATTACATTCTACAACTCTTCGTCTCCTTGCAATGCTCAGTCAATGTGTCTCCAAAACTATGGGCCTTATTTAAGCCTTGTTGGAGCAGGAGCCCTTTTGCAAATCACAATTCCCCACCCCTGCCAGAGGGGGGAACTACAGACTGAAGGAGCCTCTGCTAGCTCTGCTGGTGCACTATCACTGGCAAAGGCCGTTGGTCATGTGGTTGTCGCTATTCACGCATCAGCCTTATTTAGGAAGGTCCTCCTGACGCCGATTTTTCCTGACAGTCTCTGCCATGAAAAAAATTGCGTACCCAGGCAAGGAATCAACACTGGCCACAAACAACAGGTAGAACATTCCCTGGGCGCCATGGACATTAATTATTTGCTTTTCAGAAGCAAACTCCCACTTTTGAGAGTTTGCATATAAAAAATGTAAATGTAAAAACTTCCTCGTGGGTCACCAATTTTTTATGAAAGTACTCCCACTGTGTCAGTGACACCACTGTCTACTGAAAGCAACTGCAGAACACATAGTTAATCTTAGATAGGGATGGCAAGCTCAGGAGACCACCAATCTGGGCCTAAATGACCTCCTCGAGTTTCATGAAATTCCATGGCAATATGTCTACATCCAACTCTTTACTACACATTCATTATCAAATTCAAACGTTTGTCCCCATCATATATTTACACTATAATGTATGTGGCACTATCAAGTGCAAAAAGCTTTAAGTATCCGCCAAGTATCAGTGTTATGTGCTTCCCAATCTTAATCCAATTTATTGCAGCTATAATCAGCTGCATGTATTTCTCTAATGCCTAAATTGCTGCTTTATGTATGGTTTAGTGGACGTGACAGCTGGTCTGGACTCCCTAATTAATCGGTCCTTTGGTCTTTGTGGATTTATACCAGTGG
Organism: Lissotriton vulgaris; assembly: GCF_964263255.1. Lineage (NCBI taxonomy): Eukaryota > Metazoa > Chordata > Amphibia > Caudata > Salamandridae > Lissotriton > Lissotriton vulgaris. The sequence continues at coordinate 252,435 of NW_028254059.1, forward strand.
ATGGGTGTTGTTGGCAGGGTGGCATTTCAGTCCTGTAACAGATCACGTGACCTATTAACACAGGACAGATCCCGGGCGAATAACTGTTCCGCCTGAAGGAAACTGACGTTCTCACCGGGGTTGACGTGTTGGCTCTGATGGAATATTGAGGAGGACAATCTAACGCCCATTGGGCTCAAAGGGCTGCCTGCTCTAACCAGTGAGCCACACTTCTCCACTCTAGTTGCGCCACTGCCTGGCAGAAATATGTCTGTGCGACAAAATCTTCCAGGACCACAGCCCATGATAGGTCATGTGTTTAGGTGTGAAAAATAAACATCTAGGCAACTGTATTGGCTTGTCACACAGAATTTTTTTTTAATTAAAGGCGAGAAGCTATTCTCAGAATTATGGTACCAAAATATTTTATTAACATTACATTAGATTGTATTTTAAATTAAAAACAAACATTTAATAATAACAAAAGTTAAAAATGACCCTAAACGGGGCATACAATACATAGACAGCAAAATCTATGTGCATACAATAATCACGGGTTTAAAATTAAAGCATAATATAAAAAACATATATGTGGCACAATACAATATCTTCTCAAAAGATATTGTATTTCTTTTTCTGTGTGACAAGCCAATACAGTTGCCTAGATGTTTATTTTTCACACATGATTTTACCCTGATCTAAGAATTGTTTATTCTCTATTGTTCAGGGTGCCTTTGTTTGATTCACTAAGGTCATGTGTTTAGGGCAGCTTGGGCCACTCTCATGATTAGCATTGGAGGGGTCCTAGGCTCTGGATCAGAACTTCCCCCTGTGGTGGTGAATATCTGGTGCTTAGAGGTAGGCCATGTAGGTAGAGGCTACTGTGCAGACTGTCAGATGCCTTTTTGGCTAGGTTCATGTATAGAAATGACATACACTTATACATACAGGATCTGACGAGCACCACTCTCAAGGGGCCTCCGTTGCGGACTGATGACAGCCCTGAAAGGGAGCAGGGTAGACATCGACATGTGAGCCCAGGCCACTCATCAGAAGCCTGCTCTAGAAACAGGATTTATTACACATTTGATGTGCGTTTTAGAAAGGAAAGGCCACCAGAATAAAGATGTCCACCTCCGTCCTAGAGAGAGCTGTTTGCACCAGGAAGCACTTGGGTGTGAAGCTGAAAAGTTGACAGGGGCTAGATTCCCAAAGGGTCAGAGATTGCACTTTTCATACTGAGGAAAAGCAAACCCCTGGGGATCCGCCACAAAGCTGTGAGAAAGGCAAGAGGAACAGGAAACAACCATAACAACACAACTTTTACAACGCACTACCATTACAACAAAACTTTTACAACACAAGATCCATTACAACGCATGCTTTTACAACGCATGCCATTACAACGCAGATGCTATTACAACGCATTCCATTACAACGTAAGTATGGGAAAGTATTTAATTAAAATAATATTAATTTTATTTTAAATTAATTTTCTTAAAATAATTATAATGTAATTTGTTATAATAAGTTTTAATATTTTAATTATATTTAATTTGAATTAAATGTATTTTAATTAAACCCCCTGGAGTTAGAATAGTAATTTTAACCCCTACACTATCCAGCACTTACCCTACTATTACACCCCCCTGGAGTTAGAATAGTAATTTTAACCCCTACACTATACAGCACTTACCCTACTATTACACCCCCCTGGAGTTAGAATAGTAATTTTAACCTCTACACTATCCAACACTTACCCTACTATTACACCCCCCTGGAGTTAGAATAGTAAATTAAATTTTATTAAATAAAATTAAAAATGTATTTAAATAGATTATTTTACAAAATTTTAATTAAATTAAAATTGAATTAATATGAATAAATGTATATACTTACGTTGTAATGGCATGCGTTGTGATAGCATCTGCGCTGTAATGGCATGCGTTGTAATAGCATGCGTTGTAATGGATCTTGCGTTGTAAAAGTTGCGTTGTGATGGTATGTGTTGTGAATGTATGCGTTGTAACGAGGAACTAGGCATGAGTACTCCTTATAGATTAATACCCTGCTTGTCAGTGAATAACTTCTCACCAGGACAAGGTGGGGGGAAGGGTGCAATAATGTGTGGTATACGGAGAACCCCCAGGGTGGTCAAAGCCTGAATCAGATTGTGAAGAGATGTTTTTGATTGTATAAATAAATAAATGGAAGATGTTGGGTTTTATGAGGTGCCCAAAATGACAGGCATAAGGTTCCTGGGGTTTACCAGGAAGACACCCTGAGAAATGAACGACCCTCTCAGGATCCAGAGTGCTCCCCGGGGAGGACACCTCTGAAATAAATTATCCTCTTATCAGCCGAAGGGGAAATGGAAGAAACATAGTATTCCGTCCACTGCCTGGTGGCCAAATCTTCATAAAGGGAGAAATCATGAAGCAAACGCATAACTGAGACCAACGATGGCTGTCGGGTTAGCACAAAGATGGAAATCTACCTTATAAAAAGCCTCAAAGTTTAAGTTGCCGTAGTTCTTGGCCTTGTGTTTCAAGTTACTGATCTCCGCTTTGTTTGTGAAGTTGCGCTCCATCCCCATTCCCTGTCTCCAGTAACTGTGCCGATCAACATACCTAGCGCATAGAAAAGACGGCAGTTGGTGCTTTGACAGCCCACAGAATCCAGTTAGATGTTTCTTCATTGAGATGATTCGCAGAGGAGGGGGCGTGGCTTGGACGGTGATGAGGACGGGTGCCTGAGTCCATTACCGCCGCCACCCTGAGACGAAATAACGGCGAGCAAAGGTCCTGCACATACAAGAAACAGGAACAAGCGACAGAATCCGATGTGCGAGCAGTGCACACAGAGCACAAGTTGGCAGACACGAACCAAGGCAAAGAAGCAGGAGAAGGGAGTAAGCAGTAGTGGACGGAGCGAGGGCAGAAGCAGAGCGGGAGGAGCCCAAGATGGCGGCACGCTACTGAGGAGACGAGAGCTCAACTACACAGCTGCAAGAGTAAGGAGAGGGGCAGCGGGGAGGTAAAAAAAAGAGCGCAGAGTAAGACGGGAAGAGCGCCCGTACAGGGAGCGGTGCAGGATAAAAAGCAGATGAAAGGTCAGGAAGATCGATCGATCCGAACTAAACCGAAACCGAAACTGTGAAGTCGGAAAAAACAAGTGGCCATCTTGAGCACTGCCGGCTCCCGCCCCCCTACTCCTCCGCAAAACAGACGCGCCTGTGAGAGCTACAGGTAGTGCGTAACACGCCCACAGGAAACAAAAGAGCGAACGTGAAGGGGGGAACCAGCAGCGGAGAGCCCAGGAGGGCGGCATATGACTGGTGCGACGAGGGGCTTCTCAACAACGCCACGGCCAAAAGTAAGAAGGGGGCAGCGGGAGAGCAAGCGGAGAGCAAGCCGCGCTAACAACCCACAGCTAATAAGACAGAGCAGCGGGGGCGGAATGATAAGGCTGACTAAGAGCCAATAACACCAGCGATCAAGGAAAACTGACAGAAGCAGCCTCCCTGCACATCGCGCATCGCCTCTCCCCCTGTCCCGCCAACCAACGAGGCATACAGAACTGAAGCGGCCACTTGCGCTCAGCCGCACCCCCCCTCCGCGTCACAAGCTCCGACAAGAGGCGAAAGGGGTAAACGCGTCCAAAAGAAACGCGCCAGCCAGCAAGCGAGAGCAGCATAAAGGGAGAGCCGAAACCAAAACCAAAACAAACGGAAGCGGCCATCTTACGCCTCACCCGACCCCGTCTCATAAAAAAAAGTATTGCAGCAACGAAGGAACACAAAGCAAAGCACACAAAGACACACAGAGCAAAGCCGGAGCCACATAGCGGGAGGAAGCAGCCTTGCACTGACACGAGAGCGATTGGCAACGGAGAGAGACAACTAGAGAGGAGACCATCACAACCAAAGCCCACGCAAAACTCTCACCCATAAGCGGCACTGGCGGGAGCTAAGACCAGAACAAGGACAATTAGAGAGCCCTGCAGGTTCCGACTGGAAGGACTAGGCAAAACACAACAAAGGGTCGACAGGCTTCATACATATCTAGCCAGAAGAGGGGTCGCAACGATGGCAGGGCACGACGGCAAATCCTCCAACAACATCAAAAAGGTGCGGAAAGAAACACTGGAATCCCCATCAAAACTTAAGAACAATCAGAACAGCGAAACCACTCTAGACACACTCCTTAAAAAAATCACTGAATGGAATGAGCTCGCTAAAGCAACAAAGAAGACAATAGACAATATGCAGATGGAATTAGCGGCCATAAGAGCGGATCAGAGCAAAGCAAATGGTAGGCTGACAGTAGCAGAGGAAAGGATCAGCAACCTAGAAGACAACAGCGGGCAAATGCGCAGAGAGCTGACACACATGGCAAAGACCACAGATCACCTCCAGAAAATGATGGCAGAGCAAGATGACAGGAATAGGAGGGGAAACATACGCCTCCTGGGCGTCCTGGAAGGAGAGGAGGACCAAACCGGGTCCTGCATAGCCCTGCTAGAGACACTGCTGCCACAACTAACAGGAATAACATTTGATAGACAATTCGAAATCGATAAGGCGTACAGAATACCAGCCCAAAAACCCCAAAACGGCCGAGGGCTGCGCCCAATCATCTGCACACCGCTTCGCAGCCACCATACAGAAGCTATTTTCGCCATCGCAAGGAAGAACCAAAACCTGATTTGGAACAGGAATAAAATAATAATCACACAAGATTTCTCTAGGCTAACTGTGGAAACCAGGAAAGGCTTTCTAGCCCTAAGAGACAGAATGAAAAGAGGAGGCATAACCTTTAGCTTCGCAGGACCGTCAAGAAATGGAATCACGGACATGAGGGGCACCCGGCTGTTTGATGACCCAGATGAGCTCAGGAGATATCTACAAGGCCCCACCACGGAGGAAATGGAGGCACAAAGCCAAAGCACAGGAAAAAGACGATCCCCGTCGGACAACGGAGAATAAGACAACAACGGTCTATGAACATGAATTCTGCCACAAGCCAGACTAGTGAATGTCCAACCGACGCTACCTTGTGGCCTGGTGCCACCCTCTCAAACCAGATCAGGCTCAGACAAACGCATCTGCCTCAAGACTGATCAGCCCACTCCTTTTGTTGGAGCAGATGAGCTGCACAAGCACGCAGCCAACTAACCTACCTCAGTACTGCTATTGAACCGATCTACCTCAAGATATGCCCACACCAGAGACAGATCCGGAGGAAAACCGGAACCCCCATAGGAAGACAATGATCAATGTATATCCTTTTGAAGTTGCTGAGTAACTACCACAGATGCTCATAGTACCTGAGCAGACAAGGGGGAGGAACTTTCAATATGTGATCCCGAGGGTCTTGCAGGACCAAGCCAGAGACTACTCTCGGGGGGTAAGGGGGGGAACATCACTGTTGCACGCCTATAGTACAAAACACGGGGGAGGGGGGAGGGGGGCAGGGGGGGTCTTCAAGTACGGTGGTACGCTACTACTACTATAGCCTTCTGTGTCTATCTTCTTTTTTCTTCCTTCTTTTCTATCCCTGACTTACTGTCTTCACACTACATCCGTCTCGGAGACAGAGCCAACAGCCCACTGATCTGGCCAAAGCATGGCGGTCAGAGATCTAGATCGCAAACACCAGTGGTAATCCAGCAAGGGAGTTTCACACACAGCCTACAGATGGGACACACCATACAAACAGGCGATAGATACGCAACCTCATGACAACACCAACACCTGCACCTAGTCAGCTGAACTCGGACATCAAGGTGGTGTCCCTAAATGTCAAAGGCCTCAACCACCCTGTCAAGCGCAGAAAGACACTAGACTACCTAGCAAAACTAAAGGCTGATGTGTATGTCCTCCAGGAGACTAAACTCTCAGAGGAGGGCGCGACGCGCCTCAGAGCAAGCTGGATAAGCAGCACCTTCTGCTCCCCGGCCAAAAATAAAAAAAGAGGAGTCGTCACACTTATACACAAGAAAAGTAACCTAGTCCTACACGAAAGCCAAACTGATGATGATGGCAGGCTGCTCATAACGAGCCTGAAAAGAGGGGATAAAACCATACACATAGCCAACGTCTATGGTCCTAACGCAGAAAATAAGGAATTCTGGAATAATATATGGAGCAGACTAGACAAACTCCCCGATGATGACCTGGTACTGCTGGCCAGAGACATGAATGAGGTGCTAGACCAGGCCACCGACAGACAACCGGCTAGGCAGAGCCATAGAGCCCAAGAGCAGGACACCCTATCAAACCTATGCACAAAGCTCCAGCTTAAAGATCCCTGGAGACTACAACACCCGGACGCAAGAAAATACACATTCTACTCGCACCCCCACAATTCATATAGTGGAATAGACTACATATTCATGTCAGCCTCACACACACACCTCATCGACTACACAGAGATAGCGCCTATAACAATCTCAGACCACGCACACATCAGTCTCTCCCTTAGCGCAGACACAATGAGCAACCTAGCCGCAGATGGAGACTAAACAACGACATTCTGAAGCACCTCGCACATGTCACAGAGATCGGGGAGGCGATTAAGGAGTACCTGACCTTCAATGATAATGCAGAAGTAGACAAAGGCGTCCTGTGAGACGCCCTCAAAGCCACCGTTAGAGGGAAACTCCTAAACATCAAGGCCAAGATGAATAGGGAAAGAAACAAAAAAATTAAAGACCTCGAGAATGAGATTGCGGACCTGGAGAAAGGCCACTGTGCCAATCTAGTGGACGCCAACACGCTGACTGCCCTGACTAAGAAGAAATATGAGCTAAACAGATTCCTAAGCGAAAGGGCAGGCACGTGGATAAATAAATATAAAGCAATAAACCTGTGCCCGGCCAACAAGGCAGGGAGGGCACTAGCGTCCTACCTAAAAGCAAAACAAAGGCAGCACTCTATAGCCGCAATCACTGACTCTGCAAAAAAGACCCACACAGCCAACAAAGAAATATTGAAAACTTTCAAAGATTTCTACGGCGAACTGTACAAAGCAGACAAAAACCTAATAGAGGACGGGGGGGCTGACATGCTAAGCAAACTAGAACTACCCACTCTGACAGAACACCAAAGATCACTGCTGGACTCCAACATAACAGGGGTGGAGATTGAAAGAGCGGTTGAATCACTTAAGGTAAACAAAGCACCAGGACCAGACAGTTATACAGCGAGCTTCTACAAGCTCTACCTACAACTGCTGAAGCCCACCTTGGCAGAGGTGTTAACGCACTGTGCACAAAGGGGCGAATGATAGAAACTATGGCGGAGGCAAATATCATAGTGATAGCGAAAGAAGGGAAAGATCCACAATACCCACAAAATTACAGACCAATCTCGCTGATCAATGTCGACAGCAAAATCTATGCAAAAATATTAGCAAACAGACTGAATAGCTATCTCCCTCACCTTATCCACAACTCACAAGTAGGCTACATCAAGAAAAGACTCTCCCAAGACAACACAAAACTTCTCTGCCACCTAATCAACCACACATCTACCAGTGCAGAACCAGCGGTCATGATAGCATTAGACGCCGAGAAGGGCTTTGACAGAGTGTCCTGGCCGTACTTGGAACAGTGCATGCAGAAGTTTGGTCTAGGAGCGATCTATAGGGGCATGGTGATGGCCCTATACAACAAACCCAAAGCGAGAGTAGTAGTCAATGGAGGAATATCAGAGCCACTAACACTGGAAAGGGGAATGAGACAAGGCTGCCCCGTCTCTCCAGCCCTCTTCCTACTGGCAATAGAGCCACTCCTTAGCATGATCAAGAGCAACCCCGACATTGCAGGGGTAGACATACACGGGAAGATGGCAAACTGGCAGCATATGCTGACGACGTCCTGATCTTAACCAAAAAACCCACAGAATCTATAGCGGCACTAATGAAAACCATTGAGGAGTATGCAAAAGTCTCGGGGTACAGACTCAACAGAGACAAGTCGGAATGCAAACCTATGAACGTCCACACAACAAGTGCGGTCCTGGGCCATTCGGGCTGACCTGGCAAAAGAAGCTCCTTAAATACCTCGGACTCCATTTCGACAAAGACCTCAGGGACACCCTTGAACACAACGAGACTATCACCCTAAAAAAGATTAAGGATAAACTGACAGTCTGGTCACCTAAATACATAAGCTGGTGGGGTAGGGTAGAGACTATCAAGATGATGATAACGCCACTAATTAACTACTTGCTAGGTATGCTACCACTAACACTTACACCAGACTTCCACAAACAACTAGACGCCATGATTAACAAATTCATATGGAAAGATAAAAAACCCAGGATAAGCCTGCACAAACTTAGACTAAGCAAAAACTTAGGAGGGCTCAACATAACTGACTTCAAGACATTCCAAACAGCGTGCTTGGCCAGACAGGGGGCCCACTGGCTGGCCCCTGATAAGGATTACACACCAGTATGGGTAGAGCTAGAAAAAGCCATGCTAGGAGGTCTGGACCCCATAGCAATGCTCACGGCAAAAAAACACCCAGAGGCCAACAACACTATCCTCAAAAACACCAAAACAGCCCTACTCAGAGTAGACAAAAAAACGGAACATAGCATCAGGAACACTAAATGGGAATCCCAAAATTCAAAATAAAGGGAAATACCTAGCAAACAACACCTTGCTGGGGAAGGGCATATCCACTTCCCAACAACTGGAAAAAAACAACGCACCACTAACTTTCGACGTCCTACAACACCTCCACAACCTAACCACGGTTGAATTCTATGGGTTTCTCAAAATCAAAGCTGCCGTCTCGAAAGCCAATCTGAGCAAGAACACACCCTCCATCTTACAATACATGGGGAACCTAAACAAGCTAGGCCACCACACCTCCCATCTTTACAAACTACTAAATCCGACAACGTCAAAACTCAACAGAAAGACAATGGGGTTCTGGGAAAAGCTTCTAAGCAGACAACTGAATGAGAAGGAAAAAAGCTGCCTGTGGCTGTCCGCCTCCCAAAACAAAATCTCACCCCAGGTTGCACAGACAAAATATTGGCTACTACACAAAGCCTACTGGACGCCAGCCAGACTTGCGGAGGTAGGGGTCAGAGAGAGCGACACCTGCTGGAACTGCAAAAAAGAGAGAGGAGACCTTGCACACCTAATCTTTCACTGTACCCGAGTCAGGGCCTTTTGGGCCAAAATCACAGACTTCATCATAAAGGCAGTGGGGAGGGACATACAGCCAGGCTTTGTAGGACTAGTGACGGCCTTCATGGCCCCGGACCTCCACTCAAAAGAGGACGGGGACTTGATAGACCTCCTCCTCACGGCAGCAGTCAAGACAATTCTAGCAAACTGGAAAAACACAAGGAAGGCCACCTTCAAGGGCTGGGTCAACTAGATCACCTTTCTAAGAGGGGCCGACAACATAGCGGCAACACACGCTCCCAATCATACACTGAGAGGCGAAATGTGGTCATCCCTAGACATGCACATGGGTACGCACAAACCCCCATGAGAGGGCCCTATAGGAGTCTCCACTTCACCACCGACCACTTGTGCTGGGCACAGCACAATCATGCGATAACTCATCTCTATCTCCACTTCATTTCCTTTTCACCCTCTTCTCTTCCTCTCTCACTCACTTTCTTTTTCAACAAGGGTGCACAAGATTTAACAATGTGCCTACACTACCGATCTTGTGATATACGCTCCACCATGAAGTCCGCCAAGCCCGTTGTAACCCTTACGGAGTTTGCGAGGCAATGCTATCACTGTACTGTATGTATAAAACGTGCTAATAAAAGAATGTTGAAATAAAAAAAAGAGATGATTCGCAGAGGCCTCCTTGCATCCATAAAACTGCTGAATCGAGGGTTTCTGAAGGGACACGATTCCCCCCTGCCCTTAATATTTATTTATTTACGGTGCGGTAATGCGCTGAACATGTTGCTTTTGGCTACTCCTGGGAAGTGTGGCTGTGCGGCTTCTGGTTGGGGCCGGGAGGGGGGGGGGGGGGCATCTCTTGAGCATTGTCCGGCCTTCAGCGGCTGCGGTCGGCAGGCTGCTCCCGTCGGCCAGCGATGACCTCAGCTCCTGGGAATCTGCATACAGGAAGGAGGGGCGCGTGCCGGGAGAGAAGATGCGCGAGAGAGGGGGCAAGAGTGTGAGACACAGAGAGGGGGAGTGACAAAAGCAGAAGACGAGGAGAAATAAAGGGACAGAGACGGAGAGCGCCAGAACTAATGGGAGACAGGGACAGGGTGAGAGGGTAGGGAGGGCGAGCCACGGAGAGAAAGACAGAGAGGCAAGTGTGAAAAGAGAGGGATACAGAGCAGAGTGGCAGGGATAGGGAGGAAAGGCAGAGGGGGGATACACATCATCGAAGCCATAGAGGGAATAGGTGTGGTGAGGGGTGAGATGAAAGAGAGTGACAGAGAGGGAGGTAAGAACAGAAAGCCGGTGGATCGAGTCAGGAAAAGAGATGTAGAGACAAATAAAAGGCAAGGCACACAAGAAAGGAACCAAAGGGGAGGGACAGAGAATGCCTGGCCATAGAGGTCTGAGCTACACCTCACTGGTGGCAAGGCCTCGTGAGGTCGCATTGTGTCTCGGTTGCTTGTTTCATTCAGAGTCATTCCCTCTACCTCAGAACTCGAGTCTAGTCATCTGTGAAGGTGCGCCGCTTGTCGCGTGGACCTTTGATTATTGACTGAAAGCGTATAAAAGGAGCTAGCATCAGCAACATTTCCATTACAGTGAAACCAATCCGGCTCCACAAAAACGGCAGAGAAGATGATGCTGAAATCATGAGGGTTTTATTAACACATTTAGTCAAGGTTGCAAATCAATCAATCAGTAAATGAGTTTATCAAGTAAGCATTTCTATCCGTTTGGTCCTGCTGTCTAAATGTGTATATTATGAAAAAGAAGATGCAAAATATAACGATATATAGAGTGCAGAACAGGAAATAAGTAGATCCATAATGGAACTTCCCAGAGCAAAATGAGGAGTTGAAAGTGGCAGGGGGAAATTTTGAGAGGAATGTGTCAGCATCAGTTTACCAAATGAAGGTTTAAGATAAATTAGGTGCAGGTGTTCAAGCATGAAGCTCAACACCATAGGCAGGGGAAATCAGCAGAGTTCAGGAAAAGTCTTCCTTCAGCAAAGTCAGGTTAGGATCTGCTAACCTATTCTAAGAAACACACAATTCATAGATAATGGAACGTTCTGGAAACTTCGCTCCGCCAACTCCATATGGATGAACCAATCAGGGGACACCATCTTCTAGTAGAAGTTAAACTCCCAAGTTCCCATCACCGAAAAAGACGCCCACAGCTGCATGGTCTTGGAAAGTAGCAATGGTCCTGTCTACATGGTACAGGAGGTTCTCTCCCATACCCTTGCACTACACATCAACGGCCTAGTTTAGGTTACGGCTTCCTACTCTAACAGTTCTCAGCAAAGTAGATAGGACACCTGCAGGGAAAATAAAATTTGAGACATATAGTGCATTTTATAAAGAAACAATTAGAGAGGCTTGGGCCTAGCCACAGCCAGGTCAACGTTACGCAAGAACATTGCAGGCAAGTGAATACAGTTAACATAAGCAAATGCTTTGATTATAGTTTTATTATATAAATGTAGCCTCTACCAGTGTCAATATAGCCACTTGCTAACACTCTGATTAATTCATTTGCTCACAGATAATATTTATTTCCCAGGAGACTATATTGATGAATAAATGTATGGAGAACTAAATTACGCGGCTCGTATGACATGCAGAAATTGGAATCAGACTACTCTTTTTAGGGCAGGGGAAAACGGTTGTGCCTATGTTTGGTAGCAAAAGCGGAAATTAACTTAGCATCGACATAGGAATGAGAGTGACAAGGAATGAGAAAGAATAAAGCATTGTTATTACTATTACTGATACTATTGGTACTACTACTATTAACTAATAATAATAGGTGGGACTTGCCATATTAAAATGGCGCTGTTCAAGTATGTACAGGGAGGTGGGCTGTACATTTTGGTAAGAGGAGTTACCCATATCCATCTTAGTTTAGAAGAAAATACCCTATTTGTGTTCACACCACATGCAGTCGCAGTCACCCCGACTGTAGACCAAGTTTTTCAAACAAGTAGCGGCGCAAAATTTGAAGATTTTGCTTTGTTTAATTGATATATGTATACAAAATTTGTAAAATGTATATATTTTCGGAACCTAAGCTGATGTTTGGAGAAAAATGGTTGAATTTCTAAAATATATTTAAAGCTGATATTTAAATGATAAATCATGCTGCACTGCTGGGGAGACTTATAACTAATGTCATTACCTTGGTGCCACAGGCAATGTGGCTATGACTATTGTGTTAAGGGCATTCCATATTAATAAAGCATATTTTTTACATTACTGATGATGCACCAAGATCCTCACTACGGGTAACATTACACCAAATATTACACCAAGTGACCACTAGGGTAATCTTGTCTAATGTGTTCACTATTATAACCCTGATAATATTTATTGGTAGCTTAGGATGGTTTTTATTGACTAAAAGCAGATGTTTGCTAAAGAAAAAGTTGGAGACAACTGCTGTAGATTATATTGAGGAGACTGTCCTTGCAATTGAATGCCTTAGAAGGGTCTGCTTCCCTGGCAGTGAAAGCTGTTGGACAAATGTGTCCTGACAGTGGCTTGTGCCCACAGCTCTGGTGTCACTTCCAACTGTGTTTGACAGCCTTGCCTGGGTAGAGGAATGTGACAGTCAGGTATTCGACTGCGGTGGAATGTGATGTGCAGGCTCTCAGGGGTAGTAGAATGCGGTGGGCAGACCAGCCTTGGCAGAGAAATGTATTTGACGCATCTGCTTCGGAAAGTTTAGCGCCGGTATCCCGACCCTGATGAGAAAATGTGCCCAGAAAATATGCAGTGGGATGTGTTTGGTGTACTACCCACCCTGCCAGTGGAATGTTCTGAACAGCCATTTTATCACCATTTGATACACCTAGCAGGCCTACCATGCAGAAGAACGTGAGAGTGCAATCAGCCTGCTCATGCAATGTGCTAGACTGACAAGCTATGTGATCTATCCAGTGTGTGGAATGTATTGGGTGCACTTTTTCCAGCAGGGAACACTTCGGCCCTGGCTGTCGGATACGTTGGACATACCCGCCCAGACAGTGGGATTTGATGGACAGACCTGTCCTAGCAGTCTGTCTTGTTGGGCAAACCTAACCTGAAAGTGGAATGTTTGAGAGACTGATTACAAGTTAAGGCGTTAAGCGTGGCTCAATGGTTGGAGCAGCAGACCCTGATGCAGAGATCTGGCCCGGGACCAGGGTTCAATCCCTGCATCGGCAGCTCTTGGACTCAATCTCCCTGGACCTGATCATTCTCGCCTCAGTGCCTAGTCTAATCACGGGTCCCACTCTGTGACTCTGGGCAATAGCTTGCTTAATTTCCACAACGGCCCCAGCAGCGCTTGGATGCCTGGCTTCACCTTGGGGGTGCCCAGGAGTGGACATTTCACAGGAAAGACAGGAAGGGTTCCACAGCAGTATGAATACAGCGCTACGAGACCTCAGGGTAGAAGTGCGCTATGTAAATACAAACACATCTACATTTATTTACCACCCATGATAAATAACGATACCACGTGGTACATTATTCATCGGGTGCAATAAATAACACCTATTACAAGTCCAATGTGGAATAACATGCAGATTTTGATGTTTAACGCACCAAAATCAGCAGGATACAGTAAATACCGAATGTTTTCTCCTGCTATGGCCCTGATTACAAGTTGGGCGGTTAATTCCATCCTGTTTGTAAGCCTCTGTTTACTCATGGACAAAATTGCATGTTTGGTTTTATTTAATGCATCCGATAATTATCAGATCGTGAAATAAACCAACGTTCATTGAATTTCGGCAGGTCAAACCTGACAAAATTTAAAAGGGTAATGAATACATATGGTATTTATTGGATCATACAGATTTTGGTGCACTAAACCCTGAAATCTGCATGTTATTCCCCATAAACTCATAATAGGTGTTATTTATCACACCTGCCGTATTGTTATTTATTGGGTGTGATAAATAACGCCTTAACTTGTAATCAGGCCCTAAATTTCAGCAGGTTTGACCTGCCAAAATTCAGCAAATGTTGAGTTATCTAACACATCTGATAATTATAGGTTGGGTTAAATACCTTCAAACTCCTAATTCTGAGACATGCTAAACAGGAGTTTACTCATGGGTCAGATTATTTGTAGCAACCCATAATCAGGCCAAAATGTATTGGAAAGGCCTATTCAGAGAGTGGAATGAGCCCAGACTGGTCTTGTCAGTGGAATGTGTTGTCTTTGGCCTTGGAGTACACAAGTCTTAACAGTGGAATGCAGTAGCCCTTTCAATGATATTCTTCAGGCATACTGTCCGCCCTTCAGATTTAGGATGTGTTGGTCCTAGAAGCAGAGTTTCAAAGTCCTGTCATTACAGTGTAATGTGTGACAGAGGGGTCATTGCACAGAAATGTGCCCTAGCGGATGAGAAGCGTGCGCGGAGCTGCATGGAGCTGCGCGGAGCTGCGTGGAGCTGCGCGGAGCTGCGCGTTCCTTCTCATGTGAGCAGCCGAAGTGAGACATCCCCTATATTGCTGCGTGAGAGACAGTTTCTTTAACACACTCGTACAGCTGAAGTCTCTGGAAAAGGAGGGCGGGGGTGCTGAGTGAGAATCATCGACCACAAGAAATTCGCATTCCGATTGAGGGAGGAATAGAGAGAAGACTACAGGAGCAAAAGGAAGGAACTTAGGGCCATATTTATGACCCAGTTTGTGTCGCTCTTGAACCACGCAACGTGGTGCTAGAGCAACACAAACCTTAAGTCTGATTTTTGAAGCCCTGCAAAGCCACTTTGAGTGGCTTTGAGGGGCTCCAAAAACCTGGAGTAACGCAACACAGCACAAATTGCTGTGTTGCATTACTTTGCCCTGGGTCCCATTGCGTGGCTGTTCCCACGCAACTGTAATGGTTTTTTAAGCCGTCCCAGATTTACAAGACCTTGTAAACGTGAGAATGCGCCAGAAAGATACACCTTCCCAGGAGAGGCATAACGAGGAAAAATATAAATATTTCTCCTCGTTACTTCTACTTTCCATGTGTACTTGGTTTTGCAGCATGGATAGAAAGAGGGAAAAGCCTCTTAGGATTGATTTTGTGCAGGGAGGTGTCCCTTCCTGCACAAAACAAATCCTGCTCATGACACAGGCCCCCTTAGGCCAGTGTGCAAGGATGCCTGTGTTTGGTGCTGGTCTGCCAAATCAGCTCGAGCAAAGGGGAAAAGTACAAGGATTCACCATTTCTGATAAATACGGCGCATTCCTGCCCTTTCCGTGTGATGCAGGGTAGTGCATCAAGGTGAATTGCTGCGCTGCCCTGCGTCACAAACTTCATAAATATGGCCCTTATTGACCGGGGCAAGGCAACATCTCTCAAATTATCAACTTGTGTTTAATGCCACTTATTTCTTTCTATGTCCGATTATTTTCAAGAAATAGCAACTCCCTAATTGCCTCCAGACATTATGCAACCCTTTTGAGAAATCTGAAGTTGCACCAAGATTCTCACTGCTGGTAACATTACACCAAATATTACACCAAGTGACCACTAGGGTAATCTTGACTAATGTGTTCACTATTATAACCCTGATAATATTTGTTGGTAGCTTAGGATGGTTTTATTGACTAAAAGCAGATGTTTGCTAAAGAAAAAGTTGGAGACAACTGCTGTAGATTATATTGAGGAGACTGTCCTTGCAATTGAATGCCTAAGAAGGGTCTGCTTCCCTGGCAGTGAAAGCTGTTGGACAAATGTTTCCTGACAGTGGCTTGTGCCCACAGCTCTGGTGTCACTTCCAACTGTGTTTGACAGCCTTGCCTGGGTAGAGGAATGTGACAGTCAGGTATTCGACTGCGGTGGAATGTGATGTGCAGGCTCTCAGGGGTAGTAGAATGCGGTGGGCAGACCAGCCTTGGCAGTGAAATGTATTTGACGCATCTGCTTCGGAAAGTTTAGCCCCGGTATCCCGACCCTGATGAGAAAATGTGCCCAGAAAATATGCAGTGGGATGTGTTTGGTGTACTACCCACCCTGCCAGTGGAATGTTCTGAACAGCCATTTTATCACCATTTGATACACCTAGCAGGCCTACCATGCAGAAGAACGTGAGAGTGCAATCAGCCCGCTCAAGCAATGTGCTAGACTGACCAGCTATGTGTTCTATTCAGTGTGTGGAATGTATTGGGTGCACTTTTTCCAGCAGGGAACACTCCGGCCCTGGCAGTCGGATACGTTAGACATACCTGCCCAGACAGTGGAATTTGATGGACAAACCTGTCCTAGCAGTCTGTCTTGTTGAGCAAACCTAACCTGAAAGTGGAATGTTTGAGAGACTGATTACAAGTTAAGGCGTTGAGCGTGGCTCAATGGTTAGAGCGGCAGACCCTGATGCAGAGATCTGGCCCGGGACCAGGGTTCAATCCCTGCATCGGCAGCTCTTGGACTCAATCTCCCTGGATCTGATAATTCTTGTCTCGGTGCCTAGTCTAATCATGGGCCCCACTCTGTGACTCTGGGCAATAGCTTGCTTAATCTCCACAACGGCCCCAGCAGAGCTTGGATGCCTGGCTTCACCTTTGGGGTCCCCAGGAGTGGACATTTCACAGGAATGCCAGGAAAGATTCCACAGCAGTATGAATACAGCGCTACGAAACCTCAGGGTAGAAATGCGCTAAGTAAATACAAACACATCTACATTTATTTACCACCCATGATAAATAACGATACCACGTGGTACATTATTCATCGGGTGCAATAAATAACACCTATTACAAGTCTAATGGGAATAACATGCGGATTTTGATGTTTAACGCACCAAAATCAGCAGGTTAACAGTAAATACCGAATGTTTTCTCCTGTTATGGCCCTGATTACAAGTTGGGTGGTTAATTCCATCCTGTTTGTAAGCCTCTGTTTACGCATGAACAAAATTGCATGTTTGGTTTTATTTAATGCATCCGATAATTATCAGATGCGTGAAATAAACCAACGTTCATTGAATTTCGGCAGGTCAAACCTGACAAAATTTAAAAGGGTAATGAATACATATGGTATTTATTGGATCATACAGATTTTGGTGCACTAAACGCTAAAATCTGCATGTTATTCCTCATAAACTCATAATAGGTATTATTTATCACACCCGCCGTATTGTTATTTATTGGGTGTGATAAATAACGCCTTAACTTGTAATCAGGCCCTAAATTTCATCAGGTTTGACCTGCCAAAATTCAGCAAATGTTGAGTTATCTAACACATCCGATAATTCTAGTTTGCATTAAATTCCTTCAAACTCATAATTGCGAGACATGCTAAACAGGCGTTTACTCATGGGTCGGATTATTTGTAGCAACCCATAATCAGGGCCAAAATGTATTGGAAAGGCCTATTCAGACAGTGGAATGAGCCCAGACTGGTCTTGTCAGTGGAATGTGTTGTCTTTGGCCTTGGAGTACACAAGTCTTAACAGTGGAATGCAGTAGCCCTTACAATGATATTCTTCAGGCATACTGTCCTCCCTTCAGATTTGGGATGTGTTGGTCCTAGAAGCAGAGTGTCAAAGTCCTGTCATTACAGTGTAATGTGTGACAGAGGGGTCATTGCTCAGAAATGTGCCCTAGCAGATGAGAAGCGTGCGCGGAGCTGCATGGAGCTGCGCGGAGCTGCGCGTTCCTTCTCATGTGAGCAGCCGAAGTGAGACATCCCCTATATTGCTGCGTGAGAGACAGCTTCTTTAACACACTCGTACAGCTGAAGTCTCTGAAGAAGGAGGGCGGGGGTGCTGATTGAGAATCATCGGCCACAAGAAATTCTCATTCCGATTGAGGGAGGAATAGAGAATAGACTACAGGCGCAAAGGAAGGATCTTTCAGCCAGATTCATCATTGAAAAATCGGCTCGCAAAGGGCCAGATTCTGAGAATCTGGCCCTTTGCGAGCGCAATTTTTGCATTTGGGGTTCATCATCCCAAATGCAAAAATCGCAAAATGGGAAATCGCTAAATTGCGAGGAATTGCATTTAAGGAATCTCTATTTGAGATTCCTTAAATGCAATTCATGAACCATTTTTGAATTGCGAAAACGCTATTTTTGGCCGCTATTTACAGCGAAGTCTGACTTCGTGGTAAATAGCGAAAACTTTGAAAAATGCACTTTAGTGCATTTTTCTAAGTTGTATGTTACACACACACATGTCCTTTGGACATGTGTGTGCACAACATCAGTCTACATTTACATTTCAGGGGTGCTACAGGGTGTCTTTTGGACACCCCTGGCACCCTTGAAATCGCATCCTTATTTGCGATTAGCAAATTGCTAATCGCAAATAAGGAATGACTCCTCATGCATTCCTATGGGCCTCTAGGCCCATAGGAATGCATGGGGAGTCATTCCTTATTTGCGATTAGCAATTTTCTAATCGCAAATAAGGAAGCTGTAGGAATCGCAAATAATATTGCGATTTCTACATGAATTCCGTTTTGCGAGTCATTAATAGCGATTCCTTAATAATCGCTATTAAGGATTCGCAAATCGGGACAATGATGAATCTGGCTGTTAGGGCCATATTTATGACCCAGTTTGTGTTGCTCTTGCACCACGCATCGTGGTGCTAGAGCAACACAAACCGTAAGTCAGATTTTTGAAGCCCTGCAAAGCCACTTTGAGTGGCTTTGAGGGGCTCCAAAAATCTGGAGTAACGCAACACATCACAAATTGCTGTGCTGCATTACTTTGCCCTGGGTCCCATTGCGTGGGTGTTCCCACGCAACTGTAATGGTTTTTGAAACAGTCCCAGATTTACAAGACCTTGTAAACGTGAGAATGCGCCAGAAAGATACACCTTCCCAGGAGAGGCATAACGAGGAAAAATATAAATATTTCTCCTCATTACTTCTACTTTCCATGTGTACTTGATTTTGCAGCATGGATAGAAAGAGGGAAAAGCCTCTTAGGATTGATTTTGTGCAGGGGGGTGCCCCTTCCTGCACAAAACAAATCATGCCTGTAACACAGGACCCCTTAGGCCATTGTGCAAGGATGCCTGTGTTTGGCGCTGGGCTGCCAAAACAGCGCCAGCAAAGGGGAAAAGTACAAGGATTCACCATTTCTGATAAATACGGCGCATTCCTGCCCTTTCCGTGTGATGCAGGGTAGTGCATCAAGGTGAATTGCTGCGCTGCCCTGCTTCACAAACTTCATAAATATGGCCCTTATTGACCGGGGCGAGGCAACATCTCTCAAACTATCAACTTGTGTTTAATGCCACTTATTTCTCTCTATGTCCGAATATTTTAAAGAAATAGGAACTCCCTAATTGCCTCCAGACATTATGCAACCCTTTTGAGAAATCTGCAGTTTCAGTAAGAGGCCAGGCATGTCAATGACTGGGAAGCCGGGACTGGGTCAATCTATGTTAGGAGTCGTGCTGAGAAATCCCCAGGCTGCCAGCTTTCCAAGGCATCGGCCTGTCATGAAATCTCAAGATTTGCTTACAGTCCATGGCACTCTGTTGGTGGATATAAAGAGGTCTCATTCCAACAACTGGAGTGAAGGAAATCCTAAAGCAGGAGGGATAACTTTAGCTAAAGGCTGTCAGTGGCAACAGAATAATTGCTGCTTCAAGAGTATGATGATACTCCAGAAAAAGGAAACCACACTCCTCACACAATGCTGTTCTACCGACTACCTCAAAGTCCCCACAATACATGACACAGGATGGGCCCATGAACCCTCTCCTCTAAACCCATAACTCTAAACCCTAAACCACAAACTTAACACTTATCACTTTATCCATAACCCAATATGCTTAACTCTAACCCCTAAACCCACATCCTTAAGTCCTATACCCATAACCACTTATCCCTAATCTGTAACCCACACCTATAACCATTAGCATATATCTCAAACCAGTAATCCTATGCCCCAAAGCCTTAAATTTAATCCTAATTCCTAAACCTTTTATTCTGTATGCCAAACCCTTACTCCTGCGCGCCAAACTATTTAACAATACATTATAACCAAAACCCTGTAGCTTTAACTCCACAATATTTAACTTTAATCCCTAAAACTTTACATCACATCATTGGTCCTATAACATAAATCCTAACCCTTGATCTCTAAAGCCTTAACCTCTACCCCTCTTTTTTCATACCCTAAACCCTTACTACATATCCCTACCCTAAACACTAAACGCATTGCCGCTATCCCTTATCCCTAACCTCAATAACCATTACCCTTAACTGCTAACCTTTAACCCCCTACATATCGTTTTTTTCTATTTCGGGATCTGATAGTTTGGGCAGTGGTACTTTTTCAAACTATTGATTTTTCAGAACCAATAATGGAGAAGTGATATTTTAGAAGTGTTGCTTTCAACGTTATGAGCCAATACCACAGCTCAACCGCAGGGATTGCTCCAGATATGACTCCAATTGGACATTTTGGAAGAAATATCGTTTACTGAAACGGATCCACTTTTCTAATATGAATCCAAGTCAGAACTGGTGGCCAATGCGGAGTTAGGCGGAAAATGAAAGATTCAACAGGTGTCTTGCCACCTGTGTGTCTTAAAACAGGGGCTATGCTAATGCCAGGCTGATCAGACCACATGGCTTGTCAAAAACAGCTGCAGATAGCCTGGATTTCTGTGGCTGGAAAGGGAATAGGAACTTTGGCCTGTAATTAGAAAGAGTAGTAGGATCGGCTGAAGGTTTTTTTTTAGTGGTGTCACAAGAGTCGTTTTCCCACATCGCCTTCTCAAATCCAGCTATGGCCTCTTCCTGGTTCCCGCAATAGTTCTATAAAGTCTAGTAATTGGACCCTGTGGTTTGGCAGTGACAAACACCTGAGTGAGGGCCACAAGAGCAGGAGGCTCAGCCAGAAATTCAGGGAAGAACCCTCTCAGTCTGTGTCTCAATGCAAAATAGAGGGAAATATCTCATGGGGAAGGCAACCCCTTTGGTTCAAAGATATGAACCCGCTCTCCACTTAAGAGTTCACCCATTGATGATACCCTGAGCTTAGTTCGATGTTGTGTGGCCTTTGGTTCAAACATGGCTGGCAATCGAAGACAGTACTCCACACACCACCAGATGAGTGCATACTTGGCTTCGGACATACAGCAGTCGTGCAAATCCCCTTAACCCCCCGGGGTACTGAAGCTTTAGAAGGATGTACCATGTTACAACGCATACCGTTACAACTACCTACCATTACAACGCGACCATTACAACGCATACCATTACAACGCATAGCGCTTTGGGGTGCTGGATAGTGGTAAGTATAATTTACTATTCTAACTCCAGTCCCCGTGGACCCTAGGGAAGGTGTTGGATAGTAAATTATACTTATTCCCTATCCTAGAGCGCCCCCCAGCGCAATGCGTTGTAATGGTATGCGTTGTAAAAGTCGCGTTGTAATGGTAGTGCGGAGTAAAAGATGCGTTGTAACGGGTGTATACCGCTTTAGAACATCCCAATTCACTCTTGGTTATTTGTCCCCATACAAAGCTCAGAAGCACTGAGCATAATTAATTGAACAATGATATAGTTAATGTCAGAGGTATGCTGAAGAACAAGTATAATAACTATCCTTCCAGCCATCGATAGGGTAAATATTCCCCATCTATTTACTCGTTCCTGTATTTTCATCACTATTAGACTGTAATTGTCTCTATAATTCAGGTGTCCCTTTTGTAGTGCTTGTTGGACCCGGAATCTCCGGTCCACCTAGGGTAGCTTGGCACTAAGGGGTAAGGCCTAACTCCAAGGCAACTGTGTTGTACTTGCGTCACACTCACCACAGCAACCCAGCGCCCCTCCACCAAAAATGACACCACACCTTGTTAGAAAAGAATGGAATGCTTTATAAAAGTCCTTAAATTGGCTTACTCCTTTAGCAGTGTATAACTTTAACACATTAAGCACTTCCACATATGATTATCTGCATCATTAAGAACACAACATTGCATTAGCTATAGAATCTTTTCCCCAAGAGGAAATGAGCTCAGTAAATCCACTTAGTACTCCAATTTCAGGCAGTTACTTTGCAGTTTAAATAAGTCAAGCAGCAAGAAAAATGCATCTACTCAGTGAAGCAAGATTGTGCATACTTCAGTAATGAAACAGTATTACATATCTCTTTTAGTAAGGCTGGTATATGCATTAATGTAGCAGGAGCCAGAATTACATACTCTCAGTGAAACAAGAACGTGCAATAATTTCAGCGAGTAAACATGCATTTGGTCTGGTAACCTGCAAAGCCCGGGCTTCTGATTAGTTGTAGGGTTGGTCCAGCAGCAGTTCTATGGATTGCAGGACCCTAAATCTGGCAGAGTAGTTTTAACCGGTTAAAGCTCCCTTGGCCCACATTGCGTCTACTATCAAGGATCAGGAAAGTAGGCCAATCACTAGGCCCAGAAGAGGTCTCTCCGAGTTCAGGTCCCGCACCAGCCCCAAATCCCCGCTTACTTGTGGGCTTGAAGCTCTTACTGGCAGTTTTAGCCATCACAGGCAGCTTGGGGAGCTTAAACTCTCACCGACAGACTCCCGGTGAAAGTATCCGCCCCTTCTCAGGAAAGGCAAGCCTCCTCCCTGGGCCTGCGCTGAGGAACCAACACTTCCGAGGTAATGACCAAACGAGGCTACCGTTGCCCAGCAACCCCTTCAGGCAACAACTCTCCCCCTCCGTCAGCGCAGCCTCCCCACGAAGAAGACAAGCCCTCCACTGGGCCTGCGCCGGAGAGAGGACGCTTCCGATGCAGCGCCCAAACACGGCTGCTGTTGCCCAGCAACTCTTTAAGGCGGCACTCTCTCTCCGTCAGTGGAGCCTCCTAACAGAGATTTCCTCAACAAGGGGCAGGTGCGCAGGCGTCGTCCCAATCGCCAGTTCCCCACCCTGGAAGGGAGTCGCGGTGCACAATAGGAGGGCGCTCCTAGCCCAATCCCACACTAAAGCTTCACGGAGCTCCCAGCGCCGGTGACACAGGGCAGGTGACCACTTTTTACAGTAGAGCCCTCAGCGAGAAAGTTCAAAGGGATCTGCGGCGGTGATTCCTCACAGCGCTTTTCAGCACAAGTAATTCTGGGCAGACATATTCCATTTACAACCTCGCAGTAACCCAGACAGTAGCGGTGACGCTGGGAGGGGTCAAGTTCTTCACAGTCTTTGCTTTGCACAAGAGACGCAGCTAGCCAGTGCCCTCAGGGCAGCACTCGCCACCACAGTTCAGAGGAGTAGTACTCCTCAATAAGCACGAGCCCCAAGAGTTCCTCTGGGACAACCCAACGAAGGTGACGGCCCCCTTCCTTTGTGTGGAGACACCAGGGCAAGATTCAGCTGATTAATGTCTAGGGCAGAGCCAGGTCTATGGGTAGGGGGGCAATGACAGCAGCAAGGAAACAGCCCCGAGGAGTAGTCAATCCTCTCAGTGCCCTATCCCTCTGACGCAGCAGCCTGTCCTCCAGCCAGCCCAACATTGCACAAATTGGCCGCCCAGTGTCCTCCCTTATATAGCCTAGGCCCAGGTCACTAGAGTGGGCCGGAAGGTTCTAGGTTACCCTTATGGTATCCTATGGGCCAAAGCTCTGAGGTAACTCCTGACGGGGCAACCATCTTAGGAAGCTTACCTAGGCCACCATTTTAGAAAAGGTGCCCCTGCGCCTCAGCACTGATTAGCAGTGTTGAGGCGCCCGGAGACCTAAGGCCACCGCACAAAAATGTAGTAGACAAAAAGGAAATGGAAGGCAAAAAGGGGAGAAAAATAAGAGGGCCCACCCAGAGGACTGACAGATCTAACACGCGTCCCCCCCAGCTGAAAGTGGGGAGAGCTACCCAACCCCTTGGGAGTTCTCGTCACTAAGGCGGAAGTACCTCGAGAGACCGTCAGCATTGGCGTGGTCCACTCCAGGTCAATGTTGCACCCTGAAGTCCATTCCCTGTAGGGAGATGGACCACCTTAGCAACTTGGGATTCTCGCCCCTCATTTGCATCAGCCAACGAAGGGGCCGGTGGTCGGTCTGAACGAGGAAGTGCGAGCCAAACAGGTATGGCCGCAACTTTTTCAGGGCCCATACCACCGCAAAAGCTTCACGTTCGATCGCACTCCACTTCTGTTCCCGGGGAGCAGTCTCCTAGATAGGAAAACCACAGGTTGGTCCAGACCCTCCTCATTGAGTTGCGATAACACTGCCCCAATGCCATGTTCCGATGCATCAGTTTGGACGATAAACTCCTTGGAAAAGTCAGGGGCCCTTAGGACAGGAGCCGCGCACATAGCTTGCTTTAGGGTGTCAAAAGCTTGTTGACACGCTTCAGTCCAGACTACCCGTCGAGGGTGTTTCTTAGATGTAAGCTCAGTCAAGGGAGCCACAATTGTGCCATATCCCTTGACAAAGCGACTGTAGTATCCTGTGAGGCCCAGAAAAGCTCGGACCTCAGTTTGGGTCTTGGGGGGTTCCCAGGCCATGATAGTCTCAATCTTAGCCTGGAGGGGCTGCACCTTACCCTGGCCCACCAACAGGCCTAGGTACACTACCGACCCCTGCCCAATCTGGCATTTGCTAGCCTTGATCGTCAAGCCAGCCTGCTTTAGGGCTTGTAGGACAGCTTGAAGGTGACACAAATGGTCCTCCCAGCTGCTGCTGAGGACAGCAATGTCATCAAGATAAGCAGCAGAGAAGGCCTCCGTACGGGAGATGACCTGGTTCACCAGCCGCTGAAAAGTGTCAGGGGCATTCTTGAGCCCAAAGGGCATCACACAGAACTGGTAGTGGCCCTCAGGAGTGGAGAAGGCTGACATTTCCTTTGCTCCATCCGTAAGGGAGATCTGCCAGCACCCTGATGTGAGGTCAAACGTACTTAGATATTGGGCAGCTCCCAGCCGGTCAATGAGCTCATCCGCCCTAGGGATAGGATGGGCATCAGTCTTTGTCACAGAGTTCAGTCCCCTGTAATCCACACAGAACCTGAGTTCTGGAGTGGTGCCCGGCGGGGCAGCTTTTGGTACCCGGACCACCGGACTGGACCAGGGGCTGCTTGAAAGTTCAATCGCTCCCAGCTCCAGCATCTCAGTGACTTCACTGTGGATGCTGGCCTTCACCTTATCTGACAGTCAGTAGGTCTTGGACTTCACAGGTGGGTTGTCCCCTGTGTCCACATCATGGGTACACAGGTGGGTCCTTCCCGGGACAAGAGAGAACAGCGAGGAATACTGCTCAAGGACTTGACGGCAGTCCCTCCGCTGTTCGGGAGTCAGGGATGGTAAGAGGATCACCCCCTCCACCAACCCATCCTTCTCTTGGGACGCAAAGAGATCAGGGAGAGGCTCACTTTCCTCTTCCTCTGCTCCATCAGTCACCATCATCAGGATGACTTCGGGCCTCTCATGGTGGGGCTTGAGGCGGTTGACATGGACTACCCGATGGGGCTGCCTGGGGGTCTTAAGATCCACTAAATAAGTGACCTTGCCTTTTTTTCCAACCACTTCAAAGGGGCCTGTCCAGTGATCCTTGAGGGCACTAAGCTCTCCAGGCTCCATGACCCACACCTTCTGTCCAAGCTCCAACTCCACTGGGTGAGCATTGTGGTCGTACCACTCCTTCATGACAGCCTGGCTGGCTTCAAGGTTGTCAGAAGATTGCTTCCACAACTTAGCCATTTGGCTATGGAAAGCCAGCATGTAGCTCACCACATCCTGGGGAAGCTTCCTGGGAGTCTTTTCCCATCCATCTTTCACAAGGCTGAAATGTCCTCTAACAGGGTGCCCATACAGAAGCTCAAAGGGGCTATAGCCCACTCCTTTCTGTGGCACCTCCCTGTATGAGAACAACAAACAGGGTAGGAGGATGTCCCATTTCTTCCGCAGGCTTTCAGGCAGACTCCTGATCATGCCCTTTAAGATTTTATTAAACCTCTCCACCAGGCCATTGGTCTGGGGGTGGTAAGGAGTGGAGAACCTGTAAGTAACTCCACATTCCTTCCACATAGCCCGCATGTATTCTGACATGAAGTTGGCCCCTCTGTTGGACACAACTTCCTAGGGGAAACCCACTCGGGTAAAAATCCCCATCAGGGCCCGAGCCACTGTAGGTGCAGTAACGGTCCTCAAAGGAATAGCCTCTGGGTACCGGGTGGCATGATCCACCAGAACCAGGATAAACCTGTGACCGGCGGAAGTAGGTGGATCCAATGGCCCAACAAGGTCGATGCCCACCCTTTCAAAGGGGGCGCTAACGACGGGTAGTGGTTCCAGGGGAGCCTTCAGCTTAACCCCTGTTTTCCCACTGGCTTGACAGGACACACACGTCCTACAAAAAGTGTCGGACGCCACCCTCATCTGAGGCCAATAGAAATGGGGGACAAGCCGGGCAAAGGTCTTGTCCTGGCCCAGGTGTCCTGCCAAGGGAATCTCATGAGCCAACTCCAAGAGAAAGGCTTGGTAATGCTGGGGAACTACCAAGGCCCGTGACGAACCGTGCACCGGAGCCTTGGGTTCGCTGTAGAGGAGGCCATCCTCCCAGTAGATGTAAAAGTTCCCTGCAATGTTACCTGCTGCCTGGGCTTCGACCTGTCGCCTCAGACCCTCAAGGGTAGGGCACTCTTTCTGCCCCTGACAGAACTCTTCCCTGGTCGGTCCTCCCTGCACATGCCACTCTGCAGGGATAGGTAAGTCCTCCAGGGAGACAACATCCCCCTCCGTGGACTCCCGTCCCACCACCTCAGGTGCCCCATCCATCTCACGGGGTATGGACGCCGAGGCAGGTTTTCCCTGTCCCCGGATCGTTCCCTTTTTGGCAGCTGGCTGCGCCTTTGTTCCAGGCTCCAGCCCTTGTGAACTCCCCCTCCAGGCAGTCGCGGACCATGTGCTTGCACAGGTCCAATCAGGTGAACCCAGCATTTCTGAATGTGTCCGGAATTCCACCTCTTTCCAAGCATTGTGCTCCATGTCATTTCCCAACAGACAATCGACTGGCACAGAAGGGCTCACCGCAACTCGTAGAAGACCCGTGAGCCCTCCCCACTCGAAGGGAACTTCGGCCACAGGATAATGACCTATTCTGCCATCAGCCATCACAGCTGGGTGGAGTACATTTGGAATCACCTGCTCTGGGAACACCAGCTGACTCCTTACCATGGTCATGCTGGCACCTGTGTCCCTCAGAGCCTCCCCTCTCTGGCCGTTGATGGTGACCCATTGCCCATACTTCGTGGTATTTGGGGGCACCTGGGTCTTAGGAACCATCTCGCTGTCTCCCAAGGACACTAGGGTTATCCCTGCCCACTTACCTCCCTTATCTAAGGGCAATTCCTCCCCGAGCACTACACTTGCCACTCCTGGGATTTTTCCTCCAGTGGGAGGGTGTGGTCTCTTTAGGCACTTGGTATCCCCTTATAGTACCCATTCTCACTACACTCATAACAGCGGACAACCCTAGGCTGCTGACTACGGTCAGGATAGGGGGGTTTCTGTTGGATAACCTTAGGAGAGAAACCTGACCCCTTCCCCTGCAAGCTATTTTGGGGGCCTTTCGAGAACTCTTTCTTTTTGTCCCCCCCCCTCTTTCTTCTGAGGAATGCCCTGACCAGTCCTTTGGGAATCCCCTCCAGTCCCCTTTGAGGACACCCGGTGTCCGCCTCCTCTGCAAGCTTCCTAGGATTAGTCAGCTTGCTGTCCACCAGGTGTTGACGCAGCTCCGGAAAACATTTCTCGAGGAGGTGCTCCTTCAGGAACAGATCGTACAACCCCTCGTAATCAGTAACCTCACTGCCTTGCACCCAGCCCTCTAATGCCTTCTTAGCGTAGTCTAGAAAGTCCACCCAGTTTTGTGTAGTTAGTTTGTGGCTGTTCCGAAATTTCTGCCAATACTTTTCAGGGGTCAGCCCTAACTTTCTAATCACGGCAATCTTCATTGCGGGGTAATTTGTCTGTTCCTCCTGTTCCAGGGCTAAGAGAGCATCCCTCCCAACTAGAGGCATGTACTTATACAGGCCACCCCCCAATGACTCTCTGAAATCCCATGGGCTCTTAGTGAGACCTCATAGGCAGCCAATCATTTGGCAATGTCATCTCCTATACTAAAACTGGTGACTACATCTTTGCGCAAGTAAGGTCTGGGCTCCCTGGTAACTTCCTTAGGTACACTGCCACCAATAGGATTACTGGGGGTCCCTATCTGTAGAGCTTTGAGGTCTAACTCCCTTAAAGTAAGTTCATGGAGAAACCTCCCCTCCTCCTGCTCCTTCTCCAATCGGGCCAACTCTAATTTTAGTTGTCTCTTCTCCCTCCTGTCTGCTAATTCTGCTGAGGACATGATCCTTCCAGACACACTACTGCCCGCCCTCGAAAGTGTCCCAGGACCTGGTAACAGATTCCTCCCTTCGGTTTGATACAGCATGTCCCCTTCTATGATGGTGTCAAGGTCCCCTTCTTCCTCCCCCCTTTACCCATCGGGGTGAGCTGTTATCCATGCTCTCAAGCTCGTTTGGAGTTCTGCTTTCTTTGCACCACGCTTGAAGAACACCCCTTT
Source organism: Lissotriton vulgaris (assembly GCF_964263255.1). NCBI lineage: Eukaryota > Metazoa > Chordata > Amphibia > Caudata > Salamandridae > Lissotriton > Lissotriton vulgaris. Next base: position 281,068 of record NW_028254059.1, read on the forward strand.
CTCCTGGCAAAATTCCCTTAGTTGCGCCGCTGTGTAAGTCTCTAACTCAGCCATCTCAAACTCCATTTTGCCATACCGGCACTCAGACATTTATTTGGGGTTTCTCAAGAGAGAGGCGTCAAATAAGAATTATTTATAACCACCACCAGAAAGGATTTTGGAAAAACCAAAAGTATTCAATTAGGGAGACCAACTAGGAGAAAACTCCAATCAGAGAAGCCAAAATTCAGGTGTAGGGTGCGTGGTGCACACTGGGCCACTGTCAAGTGAACGCAAGCACAAGCCCTAATCCCACCACTAAACACCAATATGTTCGACCCGGAATCTCCAGACCACCTAGGGTAGCTTGGCACTAAGGGGTAAGGCCTAACTCCAAGGCAACTGTGTTGTACTTGCGTCACACTCACCACAGCAACCCAGCGCCCCTCCACCAAAAATGACACCACACCTTGTTAGAAATGAATGGAATGTTTTATAAAAGTCCTTAAATTGGCTTACTCCTTTAGCAGTGTATAACTTTAACATATTAAGCACATTAAGCACTTCCACATATGATTATCTGCATTAATAAGAACACAACCTTGCATGAGCTATAGAATCTTTTCCCCAAGAGGAAATGAGCTCAGTAAATCCACTTAGTACTCCAATTTCAGGCAGTTACTTTGCTGTTTGAATAATTCAAGCAGCAAGAAAAATGCATCTATTCAGTGAAGCAATATTGTGCATACTTCAGTAATGAAACAGTATTACATATCTCTTTTAGTAAGGCTGGTATATGCATTAATGTAGCAGGAGCCAGGATTACATACCCTCAGTGAAACAAGAACGTGCAATAATTTCAGCGAGTAAACATGCACTAGGTCTGGTAACCTGCAAAGCCCGGGCTTCTGATTAGTTGTAGGGTTGGTCCAGCAGCAGTTCTATGGATTGCAGGACCCTAAATCTGGCAGAGTAGTTTTAACCGGTTTAAGCTCCCTTGGCCCACATTGCGTCTACTATCAAGGATCAGGAAAGTAGGCCAACCACTAGGCCCAGAAGAGGTCTCTCCGAGTTCGGGTCCCGCACCAGCCCCAAATCCCGCTTACTTGTTGGCTTGAAGCTCTTACTGGCAGTTTTAGCCATCACAGGCAGCTTGGGGAGCTTAAACTCTCACCGACAGACTCCCGGTGAAAGTATCTGCCCCTTCTCAGGAACGGCAAGCCTCCACCCTGGGCCTGCGCTGAGGAACCAACACTTCCGAGGTAATGACCAAACAAGGCTGCCGTTGCCCAGCAACCCCTTCAGGCAACAACTCTCACCCTCCGTCAGCACCGCCTCCTCACGAAGAAGACAAGCCCTCCACTGGGCCTGCGCCGGTGAGAGGACGCTTCTGATGCAGCGCCCAAACACGGCCGCTGTTGCCCAGCAACACCTTAAGGTGGCACTCTCTCTCCGTCAGTGGAGCCTCCTAACAGAGATTTCCTCAACAAGGGGCAGGTGCGCAGGCATCGTCTCAATCGCCAGTTCCCCACCCTGGAAGGGAGTCGCGGTGCACAATAGGAGGGCGCTCCTAGCCCAATCCCACACTAAAGCTTCACGGAGCTCCCAGCGCCGGTGACACAAGGCAGGTGACCACTTTTTACAGCAGAGCCCTCAGCGAGAAAGTTCAAAGGGATCAGCGGCGGTGATTCCTCACAGCGCTTTTCAGCACAAGTAATTCTGGGCAGACATATTCTATTTACAAACTCGCAGTAACCCAGACAGTAGCGGTGACGCTGGGAGGGGTCAAGTTCTTCACAGTCTTTGCTTTGCACAAGAGACGCAGCTAGCCAGTGCCCTCAGGGCAGCACTCGCCACCACAGTTCAGAGGAGTAGTACTCCTCAATAAGCACGAGCCCCAAGAGTTCCTCTGGGACAACCCAACGAAGGTGACGGCCCCCTTCCTTTGTGTGGAGACACCAGGGCAAGATTCAGCTGATTAATGTCTAGGGCAGAGCCAGGTCTATGGGTAGTGGGGCAATGACAGCAGCAAGGAAACAGCCCCGAGGAGTAGTCAATCCTCTCAGTGCCCTATCCCTCTGACGCAGCAGCCTGTCCTCCAGCCAGCCCAACATTGCACAAATTGGCCGCCCAGTGTCCTCCCTTATATAGCCTAGGCCCAGGTCACTAGAGTGGGCCGGAAGGTTCTAGGTTACCCTTATGCTATCCTATGGGCCAAAGCTCTGAGGTAACTCCTGACGGGGCAACCATCTTAGGAAGCTTACCTAGGCCACCATTTTAGAAAAGGTGCACCTGCGCCTCAGCACTGATTAGCAGTGTTGAGGCGCCCGGAGACCTAAGGCCACCGCACAAAAATGTAGTAGACAAAAAGGAAATGGAAGGCAAAAAGGGGAGAAAAATAAGAGGGCCCACCCAGAGGACTGACAGATCTAACACGCGTCCCCCCCAGCTGAAAGTGGGGAGAGCTACCCAACCCCTTGGGAGTTCTCGTCACTAAGGCGGAAGTACCTCGAGAGACCGTCAGCATTGGCTTGGTCCACTCCAGGTCAATGTTGCACCCTGAAGTCCATTCCCTGTAGGGAGATGGACCACCTTAGCAACTTGAGATTCTCGCCCCTCATTTGCATCAGCCAACGAAGGGGCCGGTGGTCGGTCTGAACGAGGAAGTGCGAGCCAAACAGGTATGGCCGCAACTTTTTCAGGGCCCATACCACCGCAAAAGCTTCACGTTTGATCGCACTCCACTTCTGTTCCCGGGGAGCAGTCTCCTAGATAGGAAAACCACAGGTTGGTCCAGACCCTCCTCATTGAGTTGCGATAACACTGCCCCAATGCCATGTTCCGATGCATCAGTTTGGACGATAAACTCCTTGGAAAAGTCAGGGGCCCTTAGGACAGGAGCCGAGCACATAGCTTGCTTTAGGGTGTCAAAAGCTTGTTGACACGCCTCAGTCCAGACTACCCGTCGAGGGTGTTTCTTAGATGTAAGCTCAGTCAAGGGAGCCACAATTGTGCCATATCCCTTGACAAAGCGACTGTAGTATCCTGTGAGGCCCAGAAAAGCTCGGACCTCAGTTTGGGTCTTGGGGGGTTCCCAGGCCATGATAGTCTCAATCTTAGCCTGGAGGGGCTGCACTTACCCTGGCCCACCAACAGGCCTAGGTACACTACCGACCCCTGCCCAATCTGGCATTTGCTAGCCTTGATCGTCAAGCCAGCCTGCTTCAGGGCTTGTAGGACAGCTTGAAGGTGACACAAATGGTCCTCCCAGCTGCTGCTGAGGACAGCAATGTCATCAAGATAAGCAGCAGAGAAGGCCTCCGTACGGGAGATGACCTGGTTCACCAGCCGCTGAAAAGTGTCAGGGGCATTCTTGAGCCCAAAGGGCATCACACAGAACTGGTAGTGGCCCTCAGGAGTGGAGAAGGCTGACATTTCCTTTGCTCCATCCGTAAGGGAGATCTGCCAGCACCCTGATGTGAGGTCAAACGTACTTAGATATTGGGCAGCTCCCAGCCGGTCAATGAGCTCATCCGCCCTAGGGATAGGATGGGCATCAGTCTTTGTCACAGAGTTCAGTCCCCTGTAATCCACACAGAACCTGAGTTCTGGAGTGGTGCCCGGCGGGGCAGCTTTTGGTACCAGCACCACCGGACTGGACCAGGGGCTGCTTGAAAGTTCGATCACTCCCAGCTCCAGCATCTCAGTGACTTCACTGTAGATGCTGGCCTTCACCTTATCTGACAGTCAGTAGGTCTTGGACTTCACAGGTGGGTTGTCCCCTGTGTCCACATCATGGGTACACAGGTGGGTCCTTCCCGGGACAAGAGAGAACAGCGAGGAATACTGCTCAAGGACTTGACGGCAGTCCCTCCGCTGTTCGGGAGTCAGGGATGGTAAGAGGATCACCCCCTCCACCAACCCATCCTTCTCTTGGGACGCAAAGAGATCAGGGAGAGGCTCACTTTCCTCTTCCTCTGCTCCATCAGTCACCATCATCAGGATGACTTCGGGCCTCTCATGGTGGGGCTTGAGGCGGTTGACATGGACTACCCGATGGGGCTGCCTGGGGGTCTTAAGATCCACTAAATAAGTGACCTTGCCTTTTTTTTCAACCACTTCAAAGGGGCCTGTCCAGTGATCCTGGAGGGCACTAAGCTCTCCAGGCTCCATGACCCACACCTTCTGTCCAAGCTCCAACTCCACTGGGTGAGCATTGTGGTCGTACCACTCCTTCATGACAGCCTGGCTGGCTTCAAGGTTGTCAGAAGATTGCTTCCACAACTTAGCCATTTGGCTATGGAAAGCCAGCATGTAGCTCACCACATCCTGGGGAAGCTTCCTGGGAGTCTTTTCCCATCCATCTTTCACAAGGCTGAAATGTCCTCTAACTGGGTGCCCATACAGAAGCTCAAAGGGGCTATAGCCCACTCCTTTCTGTGGCACCTCCCTGTATGAGAACAACAAACAGGGTAGGAGGATGTCCCATTTCCTCCGCAGGCTTTCAGGCAGACTCCTGATCGTGCCCTTTAAGATTTTATTAAACCTCTCCACCAGGCCATTGGTCTGGGGGTGGTAAGGAGTGGAGAACCTGTAAGTAACTCCACATTCCTTCCACATAGCCCGCATGTATTCTGACATGAAGTTGGCCCCTCTGTCGGACACAACTTCCTAGTGGAAACCCACTCGGGTAAAAATCCCCATCAGGGCCCGAGCCACTGTAGGTGCAGTAACGGTCCTCAAAGGAATAGCCTCTGGGTACCGGGTGGCATGATCCACCAGAACCAGGATAAACCTGTGACCGGCGGAAGTAGGTGGATCCAATGGCCCAACAAGGTCGATGCCCACCCTTTCAAAGGGGGCGCTAATGACGGGTAGTGGTTCCAGGGGAGCCTTCAGCTTAACCCCTGTTTTCCCACTGGCTTGACAGGACACACACGTCCTACAAAAAGTGTCGGACGCCACCCTCATCTGAGGCCAATAGAAATGGGGGACAAGCCGGGCAAAGGTCTTGTCCTGGCCCAGGTGTCCTGCCAAGGGAATCTCATGAGCCAACTCCAAGAGAAAGGCTTGGTAATGCTGGGGAACTACCAAGGCCCGTGACGAACCGTGCACCGGAGCCTTGGGTTCGCTGTAGAGGAGGCCATCCTCCCAGTAGATGTAAAAGTTCCCTGCAATGTTACCTGCTGCCTGGGCTTCGACCTGTCGCCTCAGACCCTCAAGGGTAGGGCACTCTTTCTGCCCCTGACAGAACTCTTCCCTGGTCGGTCCTCCCTCCACATGCCACTCTGCAGGGATAGGTAAGTCCTCCAGGGAGACAACATCCCCCTCCGTGGACTCCCGTCCCACCACCTCAGGTGCCCCATCCATCTCACGGGGTATGGACGCCGAGGCAGGTTTTCCCTGTCCCCGGATCGTCCCCTTTTTGGCACCTGGCTGCGCCTGTGTTCCAGCCTCCAGCCCTTGTGAACTCCCCCTCCGGGCAGTCGCGGACCATGTGCTTGCACAGGTCCAATCAGGTGAACCCAGCATTTCTGAATGTGTCCGGAATTCCACCTCTTTCCAAGCATTGTGCTCCATGTCATTTCCCAACAGACAATCGACTGGCACAGAAGGGCTCACCGCAACTCGTAGAAGACCCGTGAGCCCTCCCCACTCGAAGGGAACTTCGGCCACAGGATAATGACCTATTCTGCCATCAGCCATCACAGCTGGGTGGAGTACATTTGGAATCACCTGCTCTGGGAACACCAGCTGACTCCTTACCATGGTCATGCTGGCACCTGTGTCCCTCAGAGCCTCCCCTCTCTGGCCGTTGATGGTGACCCATTGCCCATACTTCGTGGTATTTGGGGGCACCTGGGTCTTAGGAACCATCTCGCTGTCTCCCAAGGACACTAGGGTTATCCCTGCCCACTTACCTCCCTTATCTAAGGGCAATTCCTCCCCGAGCACTACACTTGCCACTCCTGGGATTTTTCCTCCAGTGGGAGGGTGTGGTCTCTTTAGGCACTTGGTATCCCCCTTATAGTACCCATTCTCACCACACTCATAACAGCGGACAACCCTAGGCTGCTGACTACGGTCAGGATAGGGGAGTTTCTGTTGGATAACCTTAGGAGAGAAACCTGACCCCTTCCCCTGCAAGCTATTTTGGGGGCCTTTCGAGAACTCTTTCTTTTTGCCCCCCCCCCTCTTTCTTCTGAGGAATGCCCTGACCAGTCCTTTGGGAATCCCCTCCAGTCCCCTTTGAGGACACCCGGGTACCAGCCCAGATGTCCGCTTCCTCTGCAAGCTTCCTAGGATTAGTCAGCTTGCTGTCCACCAGGTGTTGACGCAGCTCCGGAAAACATTTCTCGAGGAGGTGCTCCTTCAGGAACAGATCGTACAACCCCTCCTAATCAGTAACCTCACTGCCTTGCACCCAGCCCTCTAATGCCTTCTTAGCGTAGTCTAGAAAGTCCACCCAGTTTTGTGTAGTTAGTTTGTGGCTGTTCCGAAATTTCTGCCGATACTTTTCAGGGGTCAGCCCAAACTTTCTAATCAAGGCAATCTTCATTGCGGGGTAATTTGTCTGTTCCTCCTGTTCCAGGGCTAAGAGAGCATCCCTCCCAACTAGAGGCATGTACTTATACAGGCCACCCCCAATGACTCTCTGAAATCCCATGGGCTCTTAGTGAGACCTCATAGGCAGCCAATCATTTGGCAATGTCATCTCCTATACTAAAACTGGTGACTACATCTTTGCGCAAGTAAGGTCTGGGCTCCCTGGTAACTTCCTTAGGTACACTGCCACCAATAGGATTACTGGGGGTCCCTATCTGTAGAGCTTTGAGGTCTAACTCCCTTAAAGTAAGTTCATGGAGAAACCTCCCCTCCTCCTGCTCCTTCTCCAATCGGGCCAACTCTAATTTTAGTTGTCTCTTCTCCCTCCTGTCTGCTAATTCTGCTGAGGACAGGATCCTTCCAGACACACTACTGCCCGCCCTCGAAAGTGTCCCAGGACCTGGTAACAGATTCCTCCCTTCGGTTTGATACAGCATGTCCACTTCTATGATGGTGTCAAGGTCCCCTTCTTCCTCCCCCCTTTACCCATCGGGGTGAGCTGTTATCCATGCTCTCAAGCTCGTTTGGAGTTCTGCTTTCTTTGCACCACGCTTGAAGAACACCCCTTTCTCCTGGCAAAATTCCCTTAGTTGCGCCGCTGTGTAAGTCTCTAACTCAGCCATCTCAAACTCCATTTTGCCATACCGGCACTCAGACATTTATTTGGGGTTTCTCAAGAGAGAGGCGTCAAATAAGAATTATTTATAACCACCACCAGAAAGGATTTTGGAAAAACCAAAAGTATTCAATTAGGGAGACCAACTAGGAGAAAACTCCAATCAGAGAAGCCAAAATTCAGGTGTAGGGTGTGTGGTGCACACTGGGCCACTGTCAAGTGAACGCAAGCACAAGCCCTAATCCCACCACTAAACACCAATATGTTCGACCCGGAATCTCCAGACCACCTAGGGTAGCTTGGCACTAAGGGGTAAGGCCTAACTCCAAGGCAACTGTGTTGTACTTGCGTCACACTCACCACAGCAACCCAGCGCCCCTCCACCAAAAATGACACCACACCTTGTTAGAAATGAATGGAATGTTTTATAAAAGTCCTTAAATTGGCTTACTCCTTTAGCAGTGTATAACTTTAACATATTAAGCACATTAAGCACTTCCACATATGATTATCTGCATTAATAATAACACAACCTTGCATGAGCTATAGAATCTTTTCCCCAAGAGGAAATGAGCTCAGTAAATCCACTTAGTACTCCAATTTCAGGCAGTTACTTTGCTGTTTGAATAATTCAAGCAGCAAGAAAAATGCATCTATTCAGTGAAGCAATATTGTGCATACTTCAGTAATGAAACAGTATTACATATCTATTTTAGTAAGGCTGGTATATGCATTAATGTAGCAGGAGCCAGAATTACATACCCTCAGTGAAACAAGAACGTGCAATAATTTCAGCGAGTAAACATGCACTAGGTCTGGTAACCTGCAAAGCCCGGGCTTCTGATTACTTGTAGGGTTGGTCCAGCAGCAGTTCTATGGATTGCAGGACCCTAAATCTGGCAGAGTAGTTTTACCGGTTTAAGCACCCTTGGTCTACTATCAAAGATCTGGAAAGTAGGCCAATCACTAGGCCCAGAAGAGGTCTCTCCGAGTTCGGGTCCCGCACCAGCCCCAAATCCCCGCTTACTTGTGGGCTTGAAGCTCTTACTGGCAGTTTTAGCCATAGCAGGCAGCTTGGGAAGCTTAAACTCTCACCGACAGACTCCCGGTGAAAGTATCCGCCCCTTCTCAGGAAAGGCAAGCCTCCACCCTGGGCCTGCGCTGAGGAACCAACACTTCCGAGGTAATGCCCAAACGAGGCTGCCGTGGCCCAGCAACCCCTTCAGGCAACAACTCTCCCCCTCCGTCAGTGCCACCTCCTCACGAAGAAGACAAGCCCTCCACTGGGCCTGCGCGGGAGAGAGGACACTTCCGATGCAGAGTCCAAACATGGCTGCTGTTGCCCAGTGTGGAGGTGGGGGTTGGGCGGACCGGAATAACAGGCGGGGAGGCCGGATATAGTGTGCTATTTCAAGGGTTTTTATTTGGAAGTTCTGAACAAAGTCTGGTTGGAGGGTTGGTTAGGAGGATGATTCGACTGGATGTGCAGGGCGGTGTTGCTGGGACAACGGTCTGGCTTTTCTTCTTCTGGCTGCTGTCGTCCTCACTGCCGTAGGGTACTGGCACTCCTCGGAGGCATGCAAAGGAGAGAAGAGTAAAGGGCTTTAGTCCGGGTCAAAGGACTTCTGAGCGCTTCCACCGACACCAGGGAGTGAGGGGGTGGAAACTGACAGTGAGGAAGGGACGGCAAGCAAGGGGGGGAAAAGGCGAGCAAGAGAGGAAAGGGGCAGGGTTGGTGGCGTATGGTGGGGACGGTGCGCAGGCTTCTTTACAGTGCAAGTGATAGGAGTCAATATACAGTGCCTACGTGCTCGTGATGCTCTAAAGACAATATGTACAACTACTTATGTACAACTACTTACAGGGGGGGAGGGGGACACTGAGGAAGGATGGAGTGTACTCACGTGCCCCGCCGCAACTCTCTTCCGAGTTGCGGCCGCTCTCCAACCACCTCCTGAGGACGCCACCAATCTTCGCTCCAGACGTCCTCCTCCTCGTCCTCACTTTGGTTTTGCTGCTCCGCTCCGCTTACTGTCGGTGGTTCTCCACTTGTCGCTGCCTCCTGCCACGAGTCCGCTGCTGGGAACCCCTCTCCTTCCTTGCCGACGGTTTTTCTATGTTCCGGGCAGTCAATCCTCTCAGTGCCCTATCCCCTGACGCAACAGCCTGTCCCCCAGCCAGCCCAACAGTGCGCAACATGGCCCCCCAGTGTCCTCCCTTATATAGCCTAGGCCCAGGTCACTTGAGTGGGCCAGAAGGTTCTAGATTCATCTAATGCTATCCTATGGACCAAAGCTCTGAGGTAACTCCTGACGGGGCAACCATCTTAAGAAGCTTACCTAGGCCACCATTTAAGAAAAGGTGCACCTGCGCCTCAGCACTGATTAGCAGTGATGAGGCGCCCGGAGACCTAAGGACACCACACAAAAATGGAGTTGACAAAAAGGAAATGGAAGGCAAAAAGGGGAGAAAAATAAAGAGGGACCACCCGGAGGACTGACAAGTCTAACAGTGCTGACGTCAACCGGGTCTTAAAAGTAAATGTGTTATTATATCGACATTTCTAGACCTAAATTGTAAAGCGCTCTGATATCATTCGGGATCAAGTTTGCGCTATTTAAAACTTTATAAATAAAAAATAAATAAATGCTAAAGTCGCAGGTCTATGTATGTTCTCTCCCAACTATCTAACCGGGTACTGGAAGTGGGAGGGATAGGGATCACTTAGGATTTGCTCCAATGGATTGTCAATCTAGGCAACATCCTTAAGCGAGTGAACATTCTAAGTGTCAGAGAGAGATTATGAGACAGGTGCTTCACATACAGGATAATGTCATCTGCATCACAGGATAATAAAGAACTCTTCCCAGCAGTTTGAGGCCTTCGCAGGGCGTGGCGTTCTTTTGTTACACTGGTCAAAGGCTCTGCCGCTAACTCAAAATGTAAGGGGGATGAGTGGCAAGCCAGCTGCGTGCCCCTTGCACCTTGAAAGGGGGGAGGCAACCTTTGACCCATATTTAGGCATTGGAGCCATTATAAGGGCCCAAGTGTTTGAGTACTGTGAGCCAAGTACGATCATCACAAGGAGTCATATGCTTTGAGAGAGTCGAGCAACAAGACAGCTGTAGGGAGATTCGGGTCGTTGTAGTGTGTAAGAGAAAAAACACATGTAAGTTATCCAAGGTAAGTCAGCCAGGGACAAAGCCTGGCTGTACAGTCAGGACCAGGCCCCTCATACAGCCAGTGCTTAATTTGTAAAAAAACATAAGTGCCAGGACCCTCGACAAGAGGCCACCACTGCCGCTTGCACCATGTAGTAAACAGGGTCTTGAGACAGCAGATGTAATTAGCAGGATTCTTTATTGTAGATAAGAGGTGGAGTAAGAGCAGACCCTCCACTGCAGCAGCAACCAGTCAACTGCCAATATGTAGAATCCACAGCACAAACACATAAGGAACATAGAATATGGAACATCCGGTACAGGTATTCTTAGGAAAGACTAGAATGACAACTTACAATGTACTACACATATTCTCCCTTTCTGTTGTTTGAGAAAAGAGAAAAGAAAAAAAAAAACAGAAAAAGGAAACTTAACAAACAAAATCTTGCAAATAAGCAGGAGGCCGCCGAGGCCTAAGAGAACGTGTACAACTGGAATCACTTTGAGCAGGAACAAGAGCCTGCGAGAGAGCAGGAGCATCGCCACCCCCAGAGACATTAAGCTCATTTTGGACCGGAGACCCAGTGGGCGTGTCATTTGCTAACAAGTAACCACTAGTAGAAGGACAACCAGAAACAGGAATGGGAGGAGTGGAACCACCATTAGGCAGTGGAGGCGAAGAAGCAAAAGACTTCTCCCTCTTATAAAGAGCAACCCTCCTAAAGTTCCAACACTCCCCATTATTAAGAATGACACAATGGTTGAGAACCTTCTTGACCTTGAATGGTCCCTTGAATTTGGACAAACCTTTTTGTAGTCTTCCCAACTTAATCTTGACCAAATCACCTACAGAAAAAGGAGAGGAAGAAGGAGCCCGGGAAGGAAATTCACCGACCTTGGTTTGTTCACTATCAAAAACATTACCCTGAGACTGCAAGGTGACAACATCCCTCATCCAGGACAGAAACAACTTCAAACCAGGATCACTTCCTCTCATCAATTGAAAAGGAGACAAGTCTCCAACAGCCAAAGGGGTAGTACGATAGGCCCACAACATTTCATTCACCATTTTCCTAACGATATGACCACCACTGGAAGCCATCTGAATAATGCCCTTCACGACTTTATTCGCCCTTTCACAAACAGCATTGCCTTGAGGGTTATACAAGGACGTATGATGATGAGAGACACCACACTCTTTCAAGAATATTTGCATATCTCTGGATGTGAGCTGGGGACCATTATCAGTAATAATGATAGAAGGCAAACCCTCATCTTTGAAAAGATTTCCTAAAAATCTGATGGTATTAGGTGTAGTGATATCATTAGTGAAATGGACCACCAACCACTTAGTGAAGACATCAACAACCACAACAGCAAATCTGTCACTCTCACCTAACTCACCCATAGGACCAATGAAGTCAAGGGAAATTGTGTGCCATGGTAAGTTGGGACTCAGTATGTGCGCATCAGGAACAACTTTAGGACCAGTTTTTAAACGCTTCTTACCTTCCCTGCATAAAGAGCAATTCTCAATCCAATCAACAACTTGGGAATCAACGCCAGGCCACCAAACGTGGTCCTTAACGCGTCTTTGAGTGAGGGTCTGGCCCATGTGCCCCTCATGTGCCAAAGCCAACAATTTACTCCTCAACCCAAAGGGTGGTATAAATTTCTCACCTTTAAAAAGAATGTCACCGACAATTGAAAGCTCATCCAAGACCTTGATATAAGGTCTGACAGAAACAGGAACGGAACTCTCACGCCTAGACCCCAATCTGACGAGTCTGATAACCTCCTGAAGAGTGGTATCAACAGTCATCTCCCTAGACCAATCACTAGAGGAAAAAACACCTTCACCCACAAAGACAGCATCTTCAACTGAAGCAACCGCAACATCATCCAAATTTAAGGGCACCACCAAATTATGAGGAGAACGCCAGTCCAACGATAACCTTGAAAGACAATCGGCCTGGACATTCCTCCAACCAGGAATGTATTCCATAGAGTAATGAAATTCCTGTAATCTGGCTGCCAGCTTCATGACCCGAGCCGAACCCTTACCCGCCCCACCAGGTGAAAGGACTTTGATAAGGGGCTTGTGATCAGACCTTAAAATGAATTTCATGCCCCACAAATATGTGCGGAAGTATTCAACAGCCCAAGATGCAGCTAACGCCTCCCTTTCAATAACAGAATAATTTTTTTCAGTGTCAGTGAGAGTCCTAGAGGCGAAAGCAATGGTAACTTCCGACGCCCCTTTCATTTGTGACAGCATAGCACCCAAACCATGCGCGCTAGCATCCACAGTGACAATTGACTTGTTGTGAATGTCAAAGGAAGACAACATCTTAGCATCACAAATCTCATTCTTGATATTAACAAAGCATTCTTGCTGTTCAACCCCCCAGGTGAAACCAACCCCACGTTTAAGCAAAGATCTTATACAAACAGTCTTATCAGAAAAAATCTTGACAAACTTGGAATAGTATTCTATTAACCCCACAAAGGAACGTAACTGATCCTTGTCACAAGGTGGAGGTGCAGAATGAATAGCTTCACACAAGTCTCTTTTGGGTTTGATGCCAGAGGAGGTGATGGTGTAACCCAAATAGTCCACCTGACCCACCCCAAACAAACATTTGTCCTTGCGTAGGGTAAGACCAGCATTAGATAATTTCTCCAGGACAATTTTGAGAGTGGAATTATGCTGACATTCTGTAAGACCATAAATTAGGATATCATCCTGAAAATAAACAACCTTGGGCACCCCTTCAAAGATGCCAGAAACCATGCGTTGAAAAACGCTTGCTGCTGACTTAAGGCCAAATGGCAGACGAGTGAACTGATAGGTACCCCAAGGAGTGATAAATGCTGTTAGACTTTTGGAGTCCCTGTGCAAATCGATTTGGTGGTATGCACTCCTGAGGTCTAGTTTCAAGAAGAATTTAGCCCCATTGAGAGTGGTAACCAACTCAGCTATGTTAGGCAGAGGAAAGGTGTCGGCTACAACACAGTGATTAAGGGACCTGAGGTCGACACAGAAACGGAGTTTGCCGTCCGATTTCTTGGTGACGACAATGGGCGAAACCCAAGGAGAGGCTTCGACAGGCTCAATAACCCCAGAAGCCAACATGTCATCAAGAAGACCTTTGACCTCGTCCCTAATGATAATGGGAATACGTCTCACCTTGTGCTGGACAGGAATTGAGTTAGGTTTAAGTATAATCTTATGTGAGTAGCCCTTAAGACGGCCTAGGCTCCCTCCCAAAAAATTTTTAAAGTTGGAGAGTAAGGAAAGCAACTCTGTGTCCTCCACTACCATGACTTGGGGATCAGCACGGGGGTTGACAACAATAGAGAGATCGTATTGGTGTACCCAACCAAGGATAGCAGGACCCGAATCAGAGACATAGACTTTCCCATAAATTTGTCTCGTAGAAAACTTAATGTTGGCTTCAAAATAACCAAGAATGTCTAGGGTTTCACCCTGATACCCACCAGGAGAAATATCTTTTGGAAGGAATGGACCCATCCCCCACAAGTCTACAGTTGGGAATGATGGTGTAACGTGAACCAGTGTCCACCATCAAATAAACATTCTTATCATTTATAGTGAAGAGTGCTTTAGGTCTGTTTTTCCGTTTGTGTTCTTCATGATGAAGACCATCATCATTGCCAACAACTAAAATCTTGTCAGTGTCATCCCTAGTTTCTGAAATGTCACTTACACATGACACAGATGAACGAGCTTTGCTTCTACAAACCCGCGCATAGTGCCCTAATTTGCCACACTTCATACATTCTCGCTCTTTTTTCTAATTCTTTCATACACCCCTCGGATTGTTTCACAACTTTTGCCAAATCAATTGCCGTTTGAAGATTGGGATTCTTTGCTGCCCATAGACGCTCTTGAATTTTCTTATTGTTACATTGCACAATAAGCTGGTCTCTAATTAACTCATCAGTCATATTGCCAAATTTGCACTTGACGGACATTTCGCGCAATCTGGAAACAAAGTCATCTATAGTCTCACCCATTTTCTGACTTTTAGTGTAAAACTTATACCTATTCATTACAAGATTTTCCTCCTTGGCATATCTTACTTCAAGGCGAGAACCAGCTTCTTTATACTCGTCTAAAGGAACTTGTGCACCAGCTTGAAGAACCTGTGGCAAAAATCTGAAAACACGCTGGTCCTCTTTACCAAGTGAACTCAAAAGAAGAGCTTTCTTGCGTATAGGAGAGTATTCTTGTGCATCTAACGCATCCAGGTAATTTTCAAACATGGGAAACCAGTCTTCCCATGATATGCTGGGTTGGCCTGGTATAGAAAGAAAGCTAGGAGGTAGAACCACAGTGCCACTTTGTAAGGCTACTTGCTCAGACATGACTAAGATATAGTAAGGTAAGGCAAGTGAACAAAAGAAGGGTAAGTGGTGAGTTGACTGTAGAAAATAAACTGTAGTAATCAAGCCAGTCGATGAAGTCAGAAAATAGTCAAAAACAATTAAAGGTGAACGACTTTAAACAATGTAAGCAGGAGAACGTATGACCAAAAGTCGCTAATAATAGGCAATTAAAATAGAAGTTTACTTGATAAGAATGCGCAAAAGACGTGCACATCGTCGTTGCATTGCTGGAGATGAATCTGTTATTACGGTAACAGAAAATGGCTTCCGAAAGCGTACTAACGTAGGACGCTGTTCCTGTAGCGTCAATTGCCACACAGACGTGCAGAGAGTGACGTAGGACGTTGCAAGAAGCGTCGCGCTGACGTCGCGAGAAGCGTCGCGCTGAGCCTTCTGAGACGGAGGAGGGGACGGGAGCAGGAGACGGTAGTTAAATGGAGGAGGAGAACAGCAAACAAGTGAAGTTAAAACTTGCTGATTCCTTTTAGAAGTCCTCTGTGAAGCTGATTCTTTTTAGAAGTCCTCCATGAAGAGTTGTGATAGCGTAGAGTAAAGGAAGGCGGATTCATCTCATATTGGTCTGCTCTTAACTCATAGACCGGTAATGAGTCGATGGGTTCAAATAAACGTCGCCAAAATATTGTAGTAAATAGGGTCTTGAGACAGCAGATGTAATTAGCAGGATTCTTTATTGTAGATAAGAGGTGGAGTAAGAGCAGACCCTCCACTGCAGCAGCAACCAGTCAACTGCCAATATGTAGAATCCACAGCACAAACACATAAGAAACATAGAATATGGAACATCAGGTACAGGTATTCTTAGGAAAGACTAGAATGACAACTTACAATGTACTACACACCACCCGTAGCCCCTGCCAGCACTGCCATCGACAAAACCAACACAACTACTAAGCATCACACTCCAGGGCCCAAAGCACCTTAAATGGCTTGGGCGGCAGGTATTAGACATTTTACTGTATATTTAAATAATAAATGTAGGAAGCAGGCTCTGTATATACTATACCAAAAAAGGTATAGTGCTGACAGTGTCCAATGAGTCCCCAAAGGTATAGCAGAGGATAAAGCAGATAATACCTTATTTTTAATTTAGTGGCAGCTGGGCTGAGCAGTTAGGCTTATCAGAGGGTAGTGTGAATGCATGTGATGTACATACTCATTCAAGGCAGGAACACACACTCAATGACTGGCTCCCGGACAATGTCTGTAGAAAAATATTACTTTAGTTACTTTTATTTCTAGGAACTAAGTTGCACTCAGTTAGAGGTATGTAGACTTTTATGGAATACCTTCAAATTATTGGCAATAAGTTTGAATAACATTAAACAATACTTTGTACGCGCATGAAAGGTTTTTCAATACTGAAAGAGATACTATGTATTTTAGGATCACACTTGGTAAAATACAGTGAGAGACCAAAGAACCCTATAAAAAAAGGGTGAGTAATTACAGGTAAGTAAGAGGTTTTCAAGTTCAGACCCCGGGGATTTGGGTCAACACTGGGCAAGTGTTTCACCAAGGTGGGTACTGCACCACCAGCGGCACTGGAGCTGCCGAGTGCAGAGGTCACTGGGCCTAGTGTTATCCAATGAAGGCTGGGTTCACTTCAAAGAGGCACCGGTTACCTGTGGTTCAGGGACATAGGCTCTGGGGGCTAAGATCAGCACTGGAGTGGCACCAAACAGTACAGAGACTGCACCACCAGCGGCATGGGGTGGCCGGATGTAGAGTGCAAAGGAGGCATCAGAAGCCACATTGAAGCCAATTGAGATCATCGGTGGGGGAAAACTGCTGCAGGCTCAGTTCCAAAGGCTGGCTGCAGGAATCACATGACTCGAGAGGTAATTTGGATAGTTGGGGTATGCTGGGACACCGTTGATTGGGCACTGTTAGACCCGGGATCCCTGCTTGTCTGAGGTAGGTACCTTAGACCAAGTAGGGACCCGCGTTCCAACTTCAGGGAAAGGAAGGTCACCTTCTTAGATAGCCCCGCTCACCCCCTTGTTAGCTTGGCACAAGCAGCCAGGCGTATCTTCAAGACAAATGTGTAAAGTATTCGCAACCACGCTCTCAATAATCCAATGATGACACCACAAATAGACTCCACACGAGTTTTATAAAACAAGTATAAACTTTATGTAAAAAGATATATGATAAAACCATACGATATAAAACCAACATATGAGGTTGTGTAATATTTCTCCTGGCCGGTTGTTAGGCCAGCCAGCCTTTGTAAGTTCTGGCGATGACAAGGAGCACTTCTAAACATTCTCCTGTACTCCTAATCACATGTCATACAGTTCATAAGGCTAGATTCAGGTACTTTTGCGATGTAAAAATACTGTAAATCGTAACGTAGCAATCAGACACTCTGCAATGAAAAGAATGCAATGCGTAACGCAACAAT
This sequence comes from Lissotriton vulgaris, assembly GCF_964263255.1. NCBI lineage: Eukaryota > Metazoa > Chordata > Amphibia > Caudata > Salamandridae > Lissotriton > Lissotriton vulgaris. The sequence goes on from NW_028254059.1 coordinate 298,268, forward strand.
CAGGCACTTTGCAAGGTAAAACAATGCAATGCGTACTCCAAGTCGTTCTGCAATAATAAGGCAATCACTAATCAGGTAAATCGTTATGCAGGAATAATGCAATGCGCAATACGCTAATTAGGTAGTTTGTTATGCAGGAACAAGGCTATGCATCATACGACAATCAACTAATTCATTATAGTGAAATGTTGCAATGTGTAATACGTCAGTCAGGTACTCCGCTCTCAAAAATGGAATACTACATAGTACACTTAGGCCCCGATAACCGGGCCTTAGGTGGTCTCTCCGCCTCCTCTTCTCACTTTGCTTCTCACCTTTGCCCCCAACACAGTACTATGTATTTCCAAAAGTGCAGCTTCGCACTCCGGCCCCTGTACTGCGACTCCCTTTTGGCAATACGGGTCACAACACGAGCCGAAGCAGAGGCTCGCGCTGCCATCACGAGAGAGAGGCTGAGAGGGTCTCCCTCCGAGCCCACGCCCCGCCCCAGGAGTCGACACACGTTACCTGGGGGGCGCAAACCCACTCTCCGCTCCTCGTCCAGCAGCTGGGCCTCAAAGCAGCTTTGTGAAATGGCAACGGCGGCTCGGACCGGCAACTCAGCTCCTCCGGGACTGCCGGTCTGGGCCGCTTCACTTGCGAAGATCTCAGGCTGCCGCAAAGCACACGCACACAGAGTCACTGAGTCTTCCTTCCCTCCGGGTGCACAATCACTGGGCACTCCACACACAGGTCTGAAGATCACACACGCAGCGTTGCTGAGACTCCCTTTACTCCGGTGCTCACGATAACACGGCGAATTCTCAGGAAAGTCTCCCAGTGCACAACACACCCGCACACAGCGGCGATGAGACTCATGTGGATTCCGGTGCACACGATAACAAGGCAAATCCTCACGAAGGTCTCACAGTGCACAAGGCACACGCACACAGCGTCGATGAGACTCACTTGGATTCTGGTGCACACGATAACAAGGCAAATCCTCAAGAAGGTCTCACAGTGCACAACGCACATGCACACAGCGTCGATGAGTCTCACCTAGATTCCATTGCACACATTCACTGGACAATCTTCACAACAGGGTTCAGGTTGCATAAAGCACATGCACACAGCGTGGCTGATCCTTTCTTGGATTCCAGGTGCCCCCGATCTCCCGCCGATCCTCCTGAAGGTCTCAGTGCTGCACAAAGCACACGCACACAGCATCATTGAGACTCATTTGGACACCAGGCGCCCACGATCACAGGCAGTTCTTACTAGGGTCTCAGCCTGCAACAGGCACGCCCCCACAGTGCCGCCGAGACTCTCCTGGAAACCTTTATGCTCTTGTGTTTCCAAACAGGGAGCCAGCTCACCTCAGGCCCTTGTGGATAGCAGGGGGACACAACACACAGCAGCGTCCCTTTAGACTTTCCTGGTTGAAACAGCAAACGGCAGGCCAGCCCCAGATCACACAGCAAGGGTCAGTCCAATCCCCAGTTTCTTCAGTTGTTTCTTCCTTGGCAAAGGTCCTCCTGACCACGAAGTAGCTACAGTCTTATTCACACTTGATCAAGCCATTCTCCAAAGTTCAGGTGCTTCAACTCTCATAGTTATACCCCCCAATGGCTTTGAAGTCTTTGTGCGTCAGGGTGCACTGACCCCTGTTCAAACCAGTTCTGGGTGCCTCACTGCCAGTGACACCTCTCTTCCTTTGATTAGTGTGGGCCTGGATTCTAATCACCCAGTGGGTGATGAGCCAATTGTTTTATAGCAGTAACCCAGGCCTCTTCACCACTAAGGGCTTCTCCTCCCCCTACACTCCAGATGCAGGTCAGCCTGTTGCTGTCTCACCTCCTCCCCTGGGTCAAGATATCCCCCAGATCCTATCGCTTTCAAATCCAGACAGTCAATCCACAGCCAGGTAGAGACACACAGAAATGTTATAGCACAAAACTCAGCCACTTCTAAAAGAGTGCCTTCTGAACACAAAATGCAAAAACCACTTACTTAACACCTTCGAGGCTCATGACGAGCTCAGCTCGTCATGAGCCACTGTGCTCGTGTGCTCATGAAGAGCTCAGCTCGTCATGACCGTTAAAACGCTCGCATGCTGGGCAAATTCCCCTGCTTTGCGAGCGTTCTAAAGAAACGGGTGTGGTCATGACGAGCTCAGCTCGTCATGAGCACACGACCACCGTGGCTCATGACGAGCTGAGCTCGTCATGAGCACTGGGCGCGCCCCCCCAGGACAGCAGGGGAATTTGCCCAGCTGTGAAGGGGTTATGTGTTATTACATTATGAGTTCAGGCATACTAAACTTCACCTTTCCATCTTAAGCCCTTGGGAAGATAGGCTGGAAAACATATTACACAGCCTTCCCATTCTATCCTATGGGCAAGATGGCCTTTCAACAGTGAAAAACGAAAATGGAGATTATTTAACTGTCAGGATATGGCACACTCCTTAGTACATGTCCTACCTTTCACATGCACTGCGCCCTGTCCGGGGGGGTACCCCAGATCTACCATAGGGGTGTCTGATGTACACAGAAAGAGAAGGGTAAGGTCTGGCAAGTGAATGCACTTGACAGAAGAACATGGCAGTTTAACAAACTGCACGCAGGCCCTGCAATGGCAGGCCCGAGTTCCCTTTTTAAGGCTATTTGTGAGGGTGGCACAAACAGTGCTGCAGGCACACTAGTAGCAGTTGCATTACCAGCCCTGGCACACATAGTGCACTTTACTAGGGACTTCACTTAGTAAGGAAAACATGCCAATCATGGACAACCAATAACCATTACTTTATACAGGGAACACTTACACTTTTACACTGTTTAGCAGTGGCAAAGTGTCCAAAGCATCCAAGTTGGCAACACTATGTCAGAAAGAGGTCTAGGGGGAAAGCAAAAAGTTTAGGGACTTTAGCCAAAAAGGGCCAAGTCTTCCAGGCACACTAAGGCCAGGGGCTGCGGGTGCAGAGGTGTCTTTTGGGATTGGGTTTTGTGACCAGAATCTTTCAGATGGAGGCCCCAGGCATCGAGAGGGAGGTCAGGAGAGGTCGTTCAATGCTGGATATCTGGTCAGGATTGTAGAGGAGACTTTACAGGTTCAGTGGGTCACCTGGCCTAGGGCCGTGGGTGTCAGATGCAGAGCGTTGCAAATGTCACAGATAGGCGTGGAACCGGAATCCTTGTGTCTGTTTCTTGCTGGATACATCTGGTGTCCACAGTAGGCAAGAGTCTTTGTTGAAGAGAGCGTAGGTCCGCGGGGTTCTTGGAGGTTGCCGGCTGCGGGCTATGCCAGTTTCCTGAAGAAGGTTTGCTAGAGGAGGAGATGGGCCAGTAGGGCTTGGGTCAAGTCATTTGTCGTCTTCTTCTCCACTGCTGCACGACTCTTCAGACTTTCTTCTTTATAGGTCATTGAATCTGAGGAACAAGGTTCAGGGGAGCCTTTAAATACTAAATGGAAGGGTTTTACTTAGGTCAGGGGCAGTTGCCAATGGCTACTGTCCCCTAGGGTGACTACACCCTTTGGGTACACCCTCACCTTGGGGAGAGGGGAACATCCCAGTTCCTATTGGGCATAATTCTCAAATTCAAGATGGAGAATTTCTAAGAAAGTGGTTCACCTCAGCTCCTGGTGACCCTATGGGTGTGCCAGGCTGAGGTGGACACTCCTACTCTGCTTCCTATTTTACCCACTGTTCTTGCTGCCAAACGTGGGACCTGAAAAGGGGGTTGGGCATCTCCCCCAGTTGGAACTGGCCATATCAGCACATTGCAAGGTCAGAGCCTTTAAGGCTCACCGCCAAGTGTTGCTGTTCCTTCCATGGGGAAGTGTGTAGCACCATTACCCAGAGCAGGCTTTGTTTCTGACCTCTGAAAGCACAAAGGCTCTTGTCGCATGAGGTCAGAAACCTGTCTGGTGGTGGCTGGCTGGCAGGGACCGGTCAACCAATTCACTAGAAGTTGGTCATTTTTCGGTGGCATCTCTAAGATGCCCTCTGAATTCATTTCATAATTAATCCAACACTGGCATCAGTGTGGGTTTATAATGCTGAGAAGGTTGGTACCAAACTTCCTAGTTTTCAGTAAAGCCATCATGGAACTGTGGAGTTTGTAATAACCAATTTCCAGCTCATGTACTCAATATAGCTTCACTGCACTTACAATGTCGGTGAATGGCACAGACACTGTTGGGGCATATTGCTTTTGCAGCTATGCCCTCACCTGTGGTATGGTGCACCCTGCCGTAGGACTGTCAGGCCTGCTAGATGGGTGTCTTACCCATGCCATAGGCAGTGGTGGTCAGCATGACACACAGGGATGTGTGCCATGCCGACTCTTCAGTTTTGGTCGGCACTAAAATACGCAGTCTGCAATGGCAGTGTGTGGGTTTTAAGGTGAGGGGTCCCTGAATCTGGCATATTACATGCTGCAGCTCTCTCTGGTCACAAGGTCCTTGGTACCAGGAGTACCTTTTACTTACATGTGGTCCAGAAGTGTGCCAATTGTGGAAGCAATGATGCAGGTGCTGGGGCCTGGTTAGCAGAGTCCCAGCACACATTCAGTCAATTTAGCATCAGGTATCTGGCAAAAAGCTAGTGGGTAAACCATGCAAAAAGGGGCACTTTACTACAACAAACAACTGTTGTTGTGCTCAATCCTAAATTATCTAAACAGCTCCACCATGTGGCAAACTGTAATAAGCACCGGTGTTGACAATTAAGTGCCGTGCTGAGCACCAGAAACCACTGGGGCAAATTAAGCACTACATATAGGGCTGTAGTCCAGCGTTTCTCAAACTGTTGGTTGCAACCCATTGGATTTCATGAGTCGCGAAAGAGCAATAAATGAAGATGCTTTCAATTCTGTATTTATTTTGTCATATTTACTCCGCGTCAAAGAAAGAGGTCAAATGTCAGGATATTTATTCTGACAAATTGCTGCTATTTTTTTACTATACGGATTGGGGTTTACAAACTCCTCCCCTTTTGCAGTCAAAGAAAGAATAGTAAAGTACGTTTTTTTGTGACAATCTAGCTAGGAGACAAGGAGTGTGAAATGAAAGGCTGTAAGAAGTAATTTTTTGCAACACATAACAAAAGGTAAATACCTGAAAATGAACTGCACGTATTCAATAGTTAGGAATGCCAAAATGAAGTACATTTTTTGAATTCTGAAGTGAGATGGAAACAAAGTTTTTAACTGGATCGAAACAAATCAAGAAGCTTTATTTGTCGATGAACAAATGATAAATATTCACTGAACTCGATTTCCACTTTGTGTGCAACATATTTATCAGTAAAACGGTACATCTGTGCAAATTTAGTACCCATTTCAATTGAAAATGTGATGTCTGTAAATGTCAATGTGCTACCACACAATGCTTTAGTTACATTAAAATATTGCCGGCTTCATGCCAATTAAAGCTAGGTGGGTCACAAAAGTTTGTCATTCTAAAAATTGGCCAGTAGTTCTAAAATATTTGAGAAGCACTGCTGCAGTCTAGTCTCTATTTTTTTGCTAGTATTTTGGTATAATTTTGAATTAGTGGTAATGGGCAATGCAACACAAATTCCTCTTTTGGCTTAGCAGATTTCGGCAAAATTGTGATAGGTGCCTCTCGTAAGACAGCGGGTAAGATTCCCTGCTCTCTAGCCTCTCCAAATACAGCGAGTATGCAATGTGCCAATATATCATCATATTCTTTATAAAATCCAGCAGTCAGGCCATCCATGTCAGGAGCCTTCCCACTAGTCAGTGACCTATGAATTCTTAGATTTCTTCATTTGTCAGTAGTTAGTGCCGTGGCTCTCATTTAGGCATTCCGAACCAGGCAAGAGAAGCTTCTGACAGGTAATTGAGTAGATGGTCGATCATTTTAATATAGTGTAAATTAGTACTGTAGTTGGTCAGTTTATCTAGACTCTCCAATGTAGTAGTACTCCTGATTCCATCTTCGTTCAATAGGCCAAGTGCCTCCCTACAGGCTCGGATTCATCAATTTATCAAGTGTCTGACCGGGTGCTCCCACTCTTTCTGTCTTTAAGTTTTTTCTAAGCTTCCAAAGTTCCACAAATGGACATCAATATATCAAATTGTTTAGATATGCAGAGGCCCATGAGATAAGCCTTAAGAGCCTTTCATAATGTGGAGGCCTTAGAAATTGTTTCCTCATTGAGAGAACCGTATTAATCAATCCCTTGTCTGATTTCATCTTTAAATGCACTATTCAATAATGAGTTAAATGGGAAAACCCACTGGCGATAGCTGTTGGATTGGAAGCCTGTAGCAACCGTACATGTAACTTGTGAATGATGGGATAGTGTGCGTGGAAGTATGGCAGTCTCAATACATCTAGTACATGCATCTTTATTTGTCACCCACACATCAATTCATGACAATACACCATGGACTGAGGAATAAAATGAAAAGTCTCTTTGGTCTTATTTTATTTAAGATGGTTAATCTATATCAGGGAATTTCTACCCATTATCCTACGTACTGTTTGAACAGCTGAGGAAAGCGGGTGGGCTGACACAGTCTATCCATCCATAACCATATCTCAGATGGTATGGAAGTCCTCCTTCCTTAAAGATATCTAATATAGTCTGCCCTGCATAGAATAAAACAATTGTCTAGAGTGCTACATTCTTGTAAAAGCTGATCAAAAAGTGAAGGAGTGTCCCTATTGGGACCATATGTCTTTATCAGCGTCAGCTACTCATGCCCAATGATATCCTTCATAATAATATTCCTGGCCTCTGGATCCACATCAGTAGAAATGTGTCTGAAGTACACACAGCGTTTGACCAGGATTGCAACTCCACATGATTGCGAGGTAGATGAAGCGAAATATCTATGTGCACCCCAAACTGTGGTGAATGGGTCTTTGTCTTGGTAGTCAGGTGAATCTCCTGTGACTAAATAAAATCGATATCATGTCTGCTCTAGTAATTACAGGACATCTGGGTTGTTTGTTCACACAAAGGCAGCTGAGGTGTGCCCTGAAAATCCTGATTGCCATCACCAGGCTGATGGGTCTTCTTGAGTTAGAGGTGTGGGAAGAGGTGCCACTGATACCTGAAAAGGGCTGTGCCTGTCCTCTCTCAATACCTGTCACTATCCCTTGTAGTGTGTCTGGTGCCAAGACAGGAAAAGACAGGGAAAGGTGGGATCTCTGCACTAAAAAGACTATCCTTTGAAGTATGCCTACTTCAAAGGCCAAAAGGGTTATACGTGTTGGACCTATAACTCCACATGTTTAGAACACTTCTGGATCAAGAGGAGAAGAGATGGAGAGCTGCCAGGAGCAGTACTGTCCCTTTGCTGTGCTGCTTTGCTGTATTGGCCTGCAGCAGTTGCGTCTTCTGTCTTGGAGAGGACAAGGACTGGACTTTGCTTTGGTATCCCACTTAAGAAGATTCTCCAACCAAGGGCTTGTGTGTGCTTGCCTCTTGTTAAGAAGTCTCAGGGCCATCAGAGACTTCATCTGCTTCCCCTGAACTCCTCTGCTGAGAGTTCTGACCTGCCAAGTGGTGCCAATTCCAGTTCTGGGACCTTGGAGGTGGCTTCTGTGGCAGGAACAGAAGCAAATGCACACAATGGACTTCAGGGCCTGTTTTTCCCGCCACAAGCTGGCCATGCGGTTGAAAGACAAACGCATTGCCGTGGTGTGGCAGAAGAATTGACACAGCGCCTGACGTGTGTCCCAAAGGACACCGCAGCCTCATTCCCGAGCACCCTGCCTCCAACGTCCGAGGCACCCACTCCGACTCTGGCTCAGGCCCTGCTGTGTGGCTGAAGTTTCAATGTATCACCTGCTCGCGATTGGAATAATTGATACAGCCCCTATTTTGCCGCTGCTACATTGACCCCAGCGCGTCTGGATTTTTCATGCATTGCTTCATCGACGTTGCCCAGGAGTAAGGAACCGCAGAAGGGAATCAATGCCTCACCTCCCATGACAGCAAGTAATTGACGCACCACCTCCTTTTCACCGCAACAAGAATTCAACGCATCACCTTCTCTAGCAGTAAGGAATTGATTCATGATCACCTCCCCTGAGAGTAAAGAATTAATGCATTGCACCTTATCTCCCCTGTGCATGCTTTCGTCCTTGATTTTTTACGCATCCCAGGTCCTTTGCACTAAAGAGAGACGCATCCATAGTTTCCTACGGACTAAACTGTTTTGAACCTTTTAAACGTGATATCTTTACTTTTGTATGTTGGATCTTTGTCAGTTTGGCATTGTTTTAAACAGATAAAGATTGGTTATTTGCCTAAACTGGTTTGGTATCCATTTGTAGTGTTTTCACTGTGTTAATATGTGCTTTTTGTACAACTGTGTTAAACATTGCCTCTGAGATAGGCCTGACTGCTTATGCCAAGCTACTAAGGGGTGGGTAGGGGTAATCTTAGCTGCATAAACCCCTTACCCTGATTAGACAGAAGGGTCCCTACTTTGGCAGGGTGCAAGCCACTGTCGATAGAGACCACCATTTCCAACACTAGTCTCTGTAGGATTGTTCATTCCCATGATGTTCCATTACATCAGTTTTATCACTGTGTTACGTTGTTGTTGTAAACCAGTCAGTAATGATTAACCAGCAAGACTGTGTATTTGCGGTGGGATATCCACCCAAAATTACACTGCACATGTGCTGCTGACTCTAAGTTGTGCCACATGACTTGAACTCAAATATGGAAAGATAGTAGCAAATAACCTAGGACACCTTTTGGCAACTATTTGTTACATATTCCCATAAGCCTTCCCACTCAAACAGTGCAAGACCACGTCTCAACAAACATCATAAACATTTTTAAAACGCCAAAGCGAGGGGGGGGGCGTGGCTTGCAGCCGCGAAAGATGGCCGCACGCTAGGAGAGCTGCGCTGGCAGTCGGCGCTTAAAACCCAAAATCCGACATTATCCAGAGCAACAAAGGCACCTAACGGCTTCTGAAGACGTTGGGAGGCGGTGGGGTGCAGCGGAGACCTGGGATGGCCACCCTGGGCATCCTAACACTCAAATGCAGGGGTCCACGCCTCTTGAGCTGCCGTGACTAAATGGCGCCGTCCATTGAAGAGCGTGGAGATTTTGGGACCCCCTGACTGAGGAAGCCAGGCAAGGTACCTGGAGCGATTTCATCCGGCTTCTACGGCGGCAACAGGCGGTAGCGTGAGTGAGGGGAGGCGCCTTGACTCGGTCCTGCTGACTTCTCGCACTCCTGGAGCCCGCGGGGGGCAGAGGACCGATCAGAGCGGCGCACTCCACATCAGAACCCAAGCTTGCGAAGCCCAATGGCGTGAAACCAGAGGCAGTGCACTAAGTGCAGGGTGAGCAGGAGGCTGTGAGAGCAAGCAGTATCCTTGAGTGGAGGCCTGTGGGGCCTAGTTCCGGTGCAATTCGGGCCTAGATAGGAGCTGGCACTGACCGCCAGTGAACACTGTGCCGACAGTGGTGTGGGCCTCGTTGGTCTCTGAGGGAGGCAAGACGGACCATAAAGATGCTGCGACTTGCATCTGTGGCGCCCAAATGGACTCGGAACTTGCGAAGACCGTCAGGGGCAGAGGCCCGATTGAGGCGGCGCGATTCATGCCAGGAGCTCGGTGAGTGAGCAGCAGGAGTGCCGCAGACAGAGGCAGAACACGGCATGAAAGGTGTGCGGAGAGTGGGAGGAGAGTGTGATCTCTATGCATAGTGGCCTGTGGAATCAGCTGGGCCTAATCCCAGTACAGCATGAGCTTGGGATTGAGCAGTAATCGGCCGCTGCTAGGCACGTGTCCAGTAGTGGTGCAGGCCTTGAATGACTCTTGGGGGTGCCCTGACGGAAGGTGTGTGAAGGAGCAGTGCCCAACAGCAGAATGCCCGTGTTGGCCTGAAGAGGAGGGAGGGCTGTCATAGTGGAAACCCCGCCGAACTATTTTGAGCAGCGAGCACGGCCCCCTGGAGAACAATTGAGGGCCCCATGGGCACACAGCGATACAGCCAGAGGTGCTGCTCACAACACGTACGATAGGACTGCGCCTCCAAACATTGGCCGCATCAGATCGCTAGGAATAGGCTATTCCAACCAAATCGACAAATACACAGTGGCCATGGGAAGGGAGGACAGAAATCCGGGTGGAAGCCAGCAGGGAGAACCCGTGGACAATGGCCCGACCCCTCGCTCAGAGACATCATGGCGGCTATCAGAGAGCTATGCGGAACCCTGGAACCCAAGCTGGACTCGGTGACGGAGGAGGTCAACCTACAGCGCGCGGACTTCAGAAAGATGTCAGAAAAGGTGGCAGTGGCAGAGACTGGTATTGGTAGTTTCCAGTCCAAGACAAAGAGACTCGCAGATCAAGTAGCCGCCCTAACGAAAAACCAAACCGACATCTATGCCCGGCTGGAGGACCAGGAGGGACGGGCAAGGCGCAACAATATCCGCACAGTGGGGGTCCCGAAAGGCTTGGAGGGGCCGTCCACGGACTGGTTCGTAGAGGACTTGATACTCAATCACTTGAAGCCAAAGCACCTGTCCAACTTCTTCTCGGTTGAGAGGGCCCATCGCGCATTAGGTGGGAAGCCTAAGCCAGGGGCCCCTCCACGTACTATCATAGCCCAAATCTTGAACTTTAGAGATCTCAATGCCATATTGCAGGTGTCACGGGTGTCTGGTGATCTTCAGCTTGAAAATGCCACAATTAGTTTCTTCCTGGACTTTACTCTCCATGTCAAGCGTCATAAGAGGTCCTTCGAAGGGGTTAAAAGAGCCCTCCGGGAGCAAGGAGTGAAATACATGATGCTCTTTCCAGCTCGCCTAAAGATCTTGGATGGTGGCAAGGCGTACTTCTTTGAGTCACCTGAAGGGGCCAGCGACTGGCTGGAGGGATGGCGCCCACCTGGACGAGACACGGTGGGTGCAGACAGACATGCATCAAACAGCCAGGAACGTGATCAGAGTGCATTCAAGTAACTGTGGACGGCGTCGCTGCTTGAGGTGATTCCTGTCCTTAGCGATGGGGGGTCTGCATGGGTCTCTGGGCCCCGGGGCTGTGTAGGGGCTCTATAGGATAATCCAGGATATCAAACTCAAATGTCTCTATTATGCTATGTTTTGATAATCGGACCCAACATTCACAATGTCAATTCAACACGGCCAGGTGTGCTGGAGGGGGGGCGGGATCGGGAAGTTGGCAGAGGGTAGCTCTAATATACTCACCACACTGGGTGAGACTTCCGTTAGTCATGTATAACTCTTTTTGCCGACTACAAGTTTACGTTCCCTCTTCAAGTTTGATTAGGGCTGTTGGGGCGACAGGCACTCTGCAAGTTTGGAAGGTAGGAGGCTGGGGACCCACCGGGCAGGGAGGCAGGGTGAGGGGAGTTGGTTGGGGTGATGGGGGTCGGTTTCTGGGGTGTGTATATTCAGCTCAATACCAGCCTAGTTCTTTTGCATGTGGGAATTGGTCTAACATGGCACAGTGGAGAAGTGTGGCTCAGGGGTTAGAGGCGGCAGACCCGGAAGCTGAGATCGGTCCTGGACCAGGGTTCAATTCCCTGCCTCGGCGGGTCTTGGGCTCAAAGATTCCAGGGACTCGATAATTCTCGTTCCGGTGCCTACTCGACTCACGGGTTCACACTCTGCGACTCTGGGCAATAGCTTGCTTAATCTCCACTACGGCCCCTCGCGGCGGGATGCCTGGCTTTCGCCTTGTGGATACCCTGCTGGGGCTATCTCACAGGGGAATACCAGGACGGGTTCCCAAGGCAAGCGCCTTGATGCCTTCAGGTGATACGTGCGCTATATAAATCGCAATACATTTACATTTACAGTGGGACATTGACTATCCGAGGAGGAGGCCCCATGTCACAAATGGGTGAACAGACATATCAAAATATGCATGTGGAACGTGAATGGGCTGCTTAACAAGATTAAACGCACATTGGTGCTGCAGGACCTGAAAAGGCATTCCCCAAATGTGGTCCTCCTCCAGGAGAAATATCTGTGAGGCAATAGATGTAAGGACCTTGACCGCTTTGGCTATAAAATGGTGGCTCACTCAGGGTTCACGTCTGGTTCTAGGGGGGTGGGTATTCTAATTTGTAACACCCTGCCTATGGTAATCTTGGGCATATGGACAGATTACATGGGCTGTATGGTTGCAGTGGCGGGTAAGTGGGAGGGGCAAACCATAGTTCTAGGCTCCTGCCAAATCCCGCCCGGTATACACTCTTCGACTCTTACACGACTGGGCTCCTTCCTGACAGACATTCCCTGGGGAGTTCTCCTGCTTGGTGGTGACACCAATGCCGTAATGGACCGATCGGGAGAAGGGGGGGATACAGGGGAGAATGCGGGCTACAAGGCTTCATTACGGCCCTGGGGCTTGGGTACATATGGCGCACACACCACCTCACACTACACTTTCTATTCGGCCAGACACAGGTCCTTCTCCTGACTGGACCACTGCTTCACGTGCACTGATCAGCTGGGCGACTTTGCGGAGCCTCACATCCTGGCCCGGGGAATTTCTGATCACTCCCCGGTTAGCGTCACTCTTAAGGGTCCGGTGATCAATATGGCATCTTTCCCGAGGATAGATCTGTGGCGCCTCCGGGATGAAACCATAGGTGATATACTCCAGGAGGGTTCCCAGATATATTTTGAAGAAAATCGGGGTTCGATTGAGCCCATATCATGTTATGGGAAGCCTATAAGATATTTCTGGGAGGGCAGGTCAAGGCTCTGTTTGGTGCTCAAAAGAAAGAGGAGTCCCTGCAGGTTAGCTAGTTGGAAAGAGATATAGAGAGGCTGGTACGGGACACCGGCACTGCACCCTCAGTAGAGCTCCGTCATACCTTGGCTCTTAAACAAAAGGAGCTCCAGGCTCTGGCTGAGAGCCAGGCACAAGCTTACTCTCTCGCCACGCAACATTGGATTTATGATGTGGGAGATAAGGCCCTGAAGCTACTAGCGTGGCTCAAGCATAGGGAGCGCTCATGGGTAGCCGAGGTACGCGACGGGACAGGCTCACTGGCCTCCAATAGTACGGACATAGCGGAAGCCTTTGCGTCACACATTGAAGGGGTATACACCCGGGTCTGCACCAGGACTGAACAAGACTACACGGAGTTCCTACAAGACTTCGCCCTGCCCTGGAGTATTCTATTATTGAGTTTAGGTAAACGCAATAATAGAATACTCCAGGGCGCACAGTTAGGTATTGTATTGGCAGAATTGAGAGTTTCCATCTAGAGTTATTCCATCTGTGGCAAATATGAGGACACAAAAAATTAAAAAAAAAAAAAAAAGACTTTGCACTGCCAACAATCCATGAACAAAGAGACCGCCTAGAGGCAGATTTTACTGGGGAGGAAATCGGAGAGGCCCTCAACTCCCTTCAATACGGGAAGGCGAAGGGACCAAATGGGCTCCCAGTAGAAACATATAAGCGGCAGGCAAATGCCATCATTGACCCCCTCCTTCAGATGTACTTAGAAGCGGGAAGGCTCCCGCCTGATCAACGGGAGGCCACGATTGTCATAATCCACAAAGCAGGAAAGCCGGCTGATCAATGCTTTTCCTACCGCCCAATCTCGCTTATTAATGTTGAAGCCAAGGCCTTGGCAGATAGGCTGCTATCGGTTCTGCCGGATCTTGTGCATGTCGACCAATCAGGGTTATGCCGCGCAGGAGCACCCGCCATAATCTATGTCATGTCATCTTTATGAAGTACTTTATATGACTGAGAATGTGGGGAACACCCAGACCACATTGATTGAGCTGGATGACTCATTGACATTCAATAGTATTGAATGGCCCTAACTGTTTAAGGTACTCCAACGACTGGGCTTCGGCCCGACCTTCTGCAGCTGGGTGCGACTCTTGTACGAGCAGCCGGTAGCGAGGGTGCGAGTTAACGGCGCTGTGTCCAAAGTTTTCCCTCTGTTGAGGGGTACCAGACAGGGGTGCCCTCTGTCCCCCCTCCTGTTTGCCTTGGCCCTAGAGCCGTTGGCTAATTGGATTAGGAGGGACAGGTGGTTCTGGGGCTTGGCTTTGACCGACGAGTGGGAAGAGCATATCTCCTTATACGCAGACGTGGACTATATTGTGCTATAGACCTTACCACTCTGTAGCGCAGGCATTACACCTCTTTGAATTATTCGCAATAGACAGGTTTAAGTATTTGGGGGTATACATCACTAGAGATAGGGCGGAGTTCCTTACCAGGAACCTGGAGCCCCAATTGATATGCCTGGGGACTGACGTGAGCCATTGGAGGTCACTGCCTCTCTCCCTCATGGGCCGAGCTGCAATGTTTAAGATGCTAGCACTACCGAGACTCCAATATATTCTGCAAAATACACCATATCCGGTTCCACATGGGGTATTCACACAAATAATACAAGCACTACGGATGTTGCTCTGGGATGGTGGCAACCCAAGGATAGCGTTACACAAGCTGACAAGAGGGGTGTATGATGGGGGGCTGGCCCTTCCAGACAGCAAACTGTATTACTGGTCTTCACAACTACAGGTGGTCAACAATTGGGTATACGCGGATCGGTCGCAACCGGCCTATAGAGTTGACCGGATGGTCATGACGGGGGGAAACTGTGAGCCACTGCTCCATGCCCGGAAGCCATGAAGGGACTGGCCATCACACACACGGGGGTTGTTCAGTGTTGGAGGGAGGCAAAAAAATTCCTGGGTTGGTCGGGCTCCCTGATGGGTAGAACCCCTTTATGGCTTGGAGACCAGCTAATAGAAGTGACTCGGTTGAATGGGTTCAGGGGATGGAAACTCATAGGCATTGAGTATTTGGGAGACGTCTGGAAAGGGGATGCCCCCCAATCCTTCGCCTACCTTTAAAAAGAGTATGACCTCCATGACTCACAACACTACCACTACATATGCCTCTCCCATGCTCTGCACTCACACATACGGAGTGACAGGTCAATCCTGGAGTATTTCCCTATGGAGGATAGACTTCTCCTTGACCGTATTTTGGAGAAACCCACTTCCACAATATAATGCAAACTCATAAATAATATGCCTGATCCATTGGCGTCACTGCGGGCAAAGTGGGTGAGAGACATAGGTGCCCTGGAAGATAATGACGCAGGACACCCTGAAAAGTCCGAGCAAGATAGCAATTCGCTCTAGGTTCCGGTTAGTGCAGCTTAAAATTCTACACCACGTATAATACCCCGTACTCACCTATATGCCTGGGTAAGAAGTCAGTCGGCCCTTTGTGCATGGGGATTATGACATATTATGCGAGTGCCCAGAGATAGTGCCCTTTTGGACTAAGGTCACGGACACAATGTCAACGGTTGTGTGTTCTCCGGTCCCGCTAGAACCAAGGTGGTTGCTGCTAATGATCAAGGATAACACTGACTGGTCCAGATATAATGAGATCTGGCTGGCATTGGCAGCCAGGGTGGCAAAAAGGAACATAGCAAGTGGCTGGGGGTCGCAGTCACCTCCGCAGTGGGACCAATGGATGCGCGGCCTAGACTGGTGCCAGAGAGCAGAGGAAACTATTTACAAGAGTAGAGGTTGCACTGAAAAAAAATGGAAGAAAGTTTGGGGGAAAATACAGGGCGCTGGAGGGAGTGTCAGGGTCATGATTTCAACAGTTGGATGCCCCGCTTGAGCCTTCAAATGCCTTACAATGTATTGTAAACTGGAATTCTACCACATGCTATATGAATACTGTTCGGTAATGTATGGCACTATGAGCAATGTTAATAAAAAGATTTACAAAAAAAAATGCCAAAGCATATGGCTCAGGTAATGCCCACAATGTGATTCATACAAGAGGCACAGCCAGATGCAGTCTAAGCCATGCCAAAGGCTCCATAGTCTCATTGTTTACTATGGACTATCCCAAATCATATGCATCATCCTATTTCAAGCTGCGAGGTTAATTACTACTTTAAGCCATCCATACCTATGTCATGTTTACATTACAAACGTACATAATATTAACAATACCATTCCTCAACAGGGCCCATATCTTGTGTCCGGCTAATTTTCAGAATATTTTCCAATATGTAATTATATCGTTTGCATAACTCTTAACGATCGTATATTCTAGTAGAGCAAAATGCAATCAATATCACCCATTTGTTGTGAGGCATTGTCTATGGTATTATCCAGACTGTCGAGCAGGGCCAGCAATGTTCTTCTTCAAGAAGGACATTGCCACCTTGGTGTCTATAAAAAAGAATTGTTTGCTTTTATGTTTAATTCTAACTGTGACAGGATATAACTACAAATTCCAAGCCCTGCTTTTGCATATTTATTTCACTAGCATGAAAGCCCACCAACCTCTTTGCATCACATGGTGATATCCAGAAACATGAATATGGTAGAGACTTCATAGCTCTAATCCCATTTTACATGTGCCAGCTTCAGAAAAGTGTTGTGATCCTCGTAATTTTGAGCCCTGGCAATAATGGGCCTGATGGGTGCCCCTGGAGTGGATTGAACAAAGCAAAACCAAAGGGGATGATGGATGGAGTGTTGAACATTGCAAGCACTCACCCCAAGTCAGCTGATCTGGGTTTAATCCATCATCATTCTTTAGCTCACTCCGCCACCCCAGTTCAGACATGGCCATATGCAAATCAGTCTCACCCTGTGCCTCATTGGAACAGTCCAGCCCGAACTGCCAAAGCATGTCTTCCCTGGACCGGAAACAAGCATCCTGGGACCGGTTTCTGGCTAATCAGCCGTCATCAGCCAGGCTAGCTTGAATCCAGTGGCAAAGTGAGCAAGTGACCCACGTCAGGGCATACCCTGCCAACTTAGGGCAAACAAAGCAAAACCAAAGGGGATGATGGACGGAGTGTTGAACATTGCAAGCACTGACCCCCAGTCAACTGATCTGGGTTTAATCCATCATCATTCTTTAGCTCACACCGCCACCCCAGTTCAGACATAGCCATATGCTAATCAGTCTGACCCTGTGCCTCAGTGGAACAGTCCAGTCCGAACTGCCAAGCCATGTCTTCCCTGAACCGGAAACAAGCATCCAGGGACTGGTTTCTGGCTAATCAGCCGTCCATCCATCAATTGTGTGTCTTTTGCTTTCTCGCTCTAAGTGCGCCAGGTATGCCCAGACGTGGGTCCTGGGCTCACTGTGCCACTGGAATCAAGCTTTCCTGGCTGAAGAGGGGTGAAACCCTTAAACCGGTCCTAGGATGCTTGTTTCCGGTCCAGGGAGGACCTGGCTTGGCAGTTCGGGCTCAACTGTTCCCGTAAGGCACAGGGTCAAGACTGGTTTGCCGGACTGGTTCTCCTTGACGTCAGTTCCCTGATATTGACACTATATATACATGTAACTTGTGTGGAGCTACGGCTATTCATCTTGACAGTTCTTACTATTTTGGGCATACTGATACAAGTGGATGCTCTTCACACTCTACTAGAAATCGTTTGGACCTTTTGGATAGTTACTTGATAACTACATTTTATACGATGCCTCTACATATGGTGCAATTATGGATTACATTTTGTGAACTCTAAACGATTATGCGTCACGGCCACATTGGAATAAGACGCTATTTATTTCACCTTTTTTCAGCTTATCCTCACTTCAGAAATTTTTGTCAGCCTTGAGAAAGTTACGGTACTTAAATAGTACTAACGAAACACGTGTCGGCTGTTTTCATTGTGATGAATTGAAGAATAAAATGAAATGAAGATTCTCAAACTCTAAGGACATTGACTGATTTTTTCTGTCTCGTATAATTCATTGTAATTTTAAAAATTCAGACTAAATAACATGATGCTTGGTGGTGATTATTAGATCCCTTCTTCCTACTACTGTTACGTAGGATGGTGCACGCCTGACCCAGTTCCTCTAGATTACACTGCTTAAAGGGTGTGGGTCCAGTAGTGCTGGGACAATTTTCATAGTGGGGATGCTGCCATCACTGCTATTTCAACAAATACATGGCAATTGTGAAAAATCCAAGTGTCACACAAGGAACAAGTGTATCAAATGAGCTAGGCAATTTGGGCAGGTAAGAGGTATGTAGCTTGTGGTGCATTTTGGAGCACTGCCACAAATATATTGCTAAAGCATGGTGTGGTAGCACACTGTCATTTACAGATAGCACATTTTCCATTAAAATGTCCACTAATTTGGCACAGACATGCAGTTTTACTGATAAAACGAAATAGTCCACAAATAATATGTGGAAATAGGGTTTCAGCAAATATGTATTATTTTTGCATCACCAAGAAAAGAGTTTTGATTTGATTTCATTCATTTGTTTCCATCACAATTGCAAAAAAAATTGCCTCATATGTGCTTTCCTAATGGCTGATTTATTTTTGAAATATTTGTACAGTTCAATTTGTCAGAAGACATAGCCTGACATTTGACCACTGATTTAAAACTCATACCGAACATGACAAGATAAAAAACAATTTAAATGCCTGTTTATTGCTCATTCCCATTTTGAACACCAGCATGGTTAATTTGGGGGTGCTGGGGCCTTCTCTGAACCCCTACTTCCAGGGGTCTATGCATGGGTCTCTCTGCTACTGTGAGGACAGGAGGTTAACTGCTACAGGCTTAGGGGTCTTCCTCATGTAAGGCAGTGAGATGACAGTGCTTGGCAATGCTTTAAGTGAGCATGTGCTGAGAGAGGTCTCTATCGGGCTCTTCCTTTTTGGCCTCACCCTCAGAGTGGAAAATAACTGCAACAGTACCACACTTCACTACCTCTGATGTAACTTCAAAGAGACTCGTTATCGTTTTTCCAGTCTCATCACTTCAGAACTGACGCATTTTCAATAATATATACAACGAAGCCATAATAGTTGCTTACTTATCTCATGCAAATAACAATCATTGATAAAGCCAATAGTCCTGGCTTGTTGTAGGTTACTTGTTGTATTATATATCTAGAGGCAATGACCGAAGCAGCAAAATACCAGACGGGAGGCACACTATGCCAAGCCCAGATTTTTAGCTTACATGTCTTTAAACCACATCTTTAAGTACATCAGCCACGCCCCTTTGAGAGACCCCCCTCACCCCCAGTTATTTCATCCCACTTAAAGCCCTGTGTGGTATGAGTCACTAACTGCAAGCTGAGGGCAGGGAGGAGACAGCTGTGCCTGGTATGGTCGGGGCCGGCCTTAGGCATGTGCAAGCTGTGCACCTGCACAGGGCCACCAAACCCCAGGGGCCACCACACCAATATATATCCTTAATATATTTATCCTCTGAGGATGGATACATATTTGTGTGGCGGCCCCTGGCAGGGATTTGGCGGCCTCCGGCTCAGTTCCACTTCTAAACACCCTGACCCCTCCCCTCTTTACTGGCCTCCGCGCTCTGCCCCACCCGGACCCCCTCTTCCGGGGCCCCATACCTACGCTCCCTGCCCAGGGCCACCATGACCCTAGAGCCGCCCCTGGTATGGTCTGTCTTTGCTACTCAATGAGGTGACACTGCTTGACGGTGGTATGAGTTTCTGCTAACGTGGGGCAGGGAGGTGGCACTGATTGAGGGTGGTATGAGTTTCACTGCTACCGTGAGGGCAGGGAGGTGACTGTTGAGCCTGGTATGGACTGTCATCGCTAACGTGAGGGCAGGGAGGTGACACTGCTTGAGGGTGGTATGAGTCTCACTGCTACTGTGAGGACAGAGAGGTGACAGCTGTGCCTGGTATGGTCTGTCTTTGCTACCATGAGGGCAATGAGGTGACACTGGTTGGCGGTGGTATGTTTCTACTAACGTGGGGCAGGGAGGTGGCACTGCCTGAGGGTCAGGGCTCGAGTCGGGCTACCACGCGGGTGGACGGCGTCCCCCCACTTATTTTACCGGGGGACGCCATCCCCCCTGCCAAACAGCTGGACTTCACTCTTTGGCCTCTCTGGGATGAGGAGCTCGGCACCTGTTGTGACGTCACTTCCGGTGACAGCGTCTCCCCACTTCTTTTTTCAGGACTTGTGCCCTGCTGAGGGTGGTATGAGTCTTTCACTGCTGCCGTGAGAGCAATGAGGTGAGACTGATTGAGGGTGGTATGATTCTCACTGCTACCGTGAAGACAGGGAGGTGACAGCTGTGCCTTGTATGGTCTGTCTTTGCTACCGTGAGGGCAGGGGGTTAGCCGTGCAGCGAGGGCATCTCTCGTTGTAAATGCAGATAGCTGAATTGGTGTATGGATCTCCGACACCTGAAACGAGGGCAGGGATATGACTGCCGTGCGTGTCAGCGCTCTACGCTAACGTGAGGTCAGGGAGTTGACGCACGTCCGCTCTGGAAGAGAGTGTGGCGCTCTCCCCGCGCGCGCGAGGGCGGGGAGCGGCATTGCTTCTTAGGTGGGATGTCGGGGTCTCCCGGCTGATCATGCCCGGGTTAGGGAGCTGGGACTCCTGCGTGGTGCGCGTCTCCGCTTGTTCACACGAGAGGCAGGGAGTTGGCACCGCATACATTTTGGCTCTCTCCTTGCTAACGCGGGGGCAAGGAAGGGCCTTGGCACAGCACCCGCTCCGGGAGATGGGCGCGCTCTCCCCGCTCACACGAGGGGCAGGGAGCTGGCAGGGCTTCAGTGCTGCGGGGGAGCTGGGAGCAGTGAATCCGATCCGTGCTGTCAGGCCTAATCCCCATCATATGGCAATAAACATAACATTGCATTGTTCAAACCTCTCAGAGGTCAACTTCCCAGCAAAACCCTTCTTCCTGCCTCCTCCTCCCCTTACCTCCAGCACACGTCTTCCTCCTATTCCCACGCCTCTCCCGCCTCTGCCCATTTCCCTGTATCTCCCTATTCAACTATCTTTTTGTATCTCTTTTCCTCTCACAATGTTCCTATTGCTTTAGTAATGTTGTTTCCATCACGAAGACGTCTCTTTAAACTAAAATAAAATATCTTCCTTTACCCAACTCAATGGAACTCTTTTTATTGGCCTTAGAAGGATGTAATGCTAAGAAGGCTATGTCACGACTGTTACCTACAGGTTGCAGAAAGACCTCTGAATCAACCCCTTAGTCCAGTGACCTATCTTGCAGCCCATCAGCCTACTATCAGAGGTCCTATTTTAATCCGTTAACTAAACATGTGCCTTCTCCACGGCCCCCTTCTGTTCCCTTGATTACATTTAGTGGCGTAACAAAAGTGCTGTGGGCCCTAATAAAAGCAAGGAAAACCAGTCCCAACCATGGCCTTGGAATCACCACAAACCGTATGGTAACAGAAGGGACATCACACACACTTTAAACTTAATGACATTACAAGACGTTACATCATGAAGGGCGTGGCTTGAACAGCCAAGATGGTGACAGCTCTATAGCAGAGCTTTGCACCCTAACCTCTTCATCCGGCACTTATCTCCAATCACACCCGCCATCAACCATTCTCTCCTACGTGGCGCCACCACTATAGCCAAAGGCGGCACGAGTGAGGTGTCATTGACACAGCTAGACTGCCAAGGACACCGGAGGCGCATTTCTGCCTGTGCAGCTAGCTAGAAGCAGAGCAGCCCCACCCACCCGCCCGCCGGTAACTGAAGGTTATTACCATTTTATGTTTTAGCATTTTGCCATAGTGGAGGAGCTGTCACTGTTTGTTCGGCTCTCTCAGGCCACCCAAAACAGTCATGCACACTTTCAGTGTTCTCCATGCAGGCTGCATTCCCACCTGCATGGAGAAAATGCACACCCCTCCAGCCCCTGGCTGTGCGCCTTGTCACTGCACTCAGACCAATAACAACACTGCATTGCAGCGTTGTGATTGCTCTGGGGAGCATGTGTGCCAGTTGGGAGCAGAGACGGAGGACCCCTGCGGGAAGGTAAATGTTTTTTTTTTTTATTGTGATCCTGCCCGCCACCTGACCCCTCCTGCCTCACCCCCGTGCCCGCCCAGCCACCCATGAGCCGTGCTGGCCATCACTGGTCTGCACTGTCACCTTGTGCTGCTACGAGTGAGGCGGGAGGTGGTGGCCTGGAACTAGCGGGAGGCACCAGGCTCCTGGGAAGCACTTTCCCTTTTTCCCCACCCCTGCCAATGGTAGTACCAGGTGGAGGTGGAAGTGCGCTGCCCTAACTGGAGCTGGAAGGCTCATCGGCCCTGAACATCATGCTACAGGCCTCCCGCCATCCTTCTGTGGCTCAGGCCCAATTGAACAAGTCAAGAGTGCATCAAAGGCTGCCCTCTTTGAAAGTACTCCGCACCTGCAAGCGGTGAAGGCAGTTATGAGGCGTGCCAGAGGGCGTCGCACTGGGTGAGCCTCATAGTAACCAGAGACTAACTCTTGGGCTCATTTGGGCCCTTCCTTTCTCTCCCATATCCGAATTGGCAGCTTGGGTGCATGTACAGGCTTATCTTTCTCTGCATTCTGTGCCTGGGGGAAAGGAAGCACCGCAAAGGATAGGAGGGATGTGCTAATCCTATCACAAGAATCGGCTGCACCACCTATTGCATGCTCTCAACCACCTTGGCATTCTGAGGAGAGACACATTTTCTCAGGGCTTGTACCCGACGGCGCAACATCATCGCCTGGAGATGGACCATGCGGGGTGTAAGGCTGAGAGTGAAAATGGGCCCTATTGGACACTAGTTCCCCTTTGACCACACTGTGACCCCGGCATGAGACGGCTGTGGTTGGGGCTTCTGCAAGGTGTAGTGGCAATCGGAGCACACTGACTGGCACATGGGCCCAAATCTGGGCATCAAAGGTCCTGCTACTTGATCTGCAGCTTGGCTGCTTGTTCTGTGTTGTCACACTCAGGAGCGGCCCATGCAGGTAAGAGTAGTGAGGTGGGGTTGCGGGGTATTCGACGGACGACAAAAAGAGAAAATTAATTAGGGGGGAGACTCAGGGGACGATAAGGGGAAATAAATTAATAATTACTTTTCCTTCATCGTCATCACTCAAGTCCCCTTCACTCCACCCCACCGTTCTTGCTTGTATGGCCCGCTCCTGGTCACACTTTCTCCCCAGATACTTACAAGCGGGCCCATTTGTCCTTGACTCATCTATCTAGCTACTGGGACCCTTGTTTACCATAAGTCGTTTGTATTCTGGGACCCACAGTGCTACCCCACGCTTGACTACTGCACACACGCTTTTATCTGAGAAAGCCGATCCCTAGTGCTGCATTGGAGAGCCTATGTCTTTAGATGACAAACTGGATTTTGTCTTGGGGGCTATAGAGAAATCCCAGGCCTCTCTGGAACATAAGATAGATACTGTGGCAGATGATCTTACCAGGTTGCATTCAGATCACTGCAAACTGACAGATAAAGTCTGAATTGCATAACAGACGACCGCAATAATCCAGTCTCAGTGTCACAAGACAGAGACGAGTCTACGTGTGCTACATGACTCAGTCCTTAATTTCGAGGAGAGGGCATAAGGCGCCGAAGGTCGCTTCCGCAGTAATAATTAACCTGGGGCGTAGTTCGCTTAGTAGCGCTATGCATAGCTACGCGAAGTGCCCTTGCACTACGCGAACTGCGTAGTGCACTGTGCAAAATGCTGTTCGCACTGATGGCACAGTGCCGGATGCTTGTCCGCACTGTGCAATCAGTGCAAACCGCATCTTGCACAGTGCAAGCGGTAGTTTTCTGCCGCTCGAGTAGATTTCTACTCGAGCGGCAGCTTTCTCAACGCGGACTGGTAGTTTCTCATTGCGAGCGGTCGCGAGCATACGCGACCACTCGCAATGAGAAACCTAACCTCCCCGCATTGAGAATCTCGCCGGGAGGTTTATTTTCCACGCTCGCGATCTGCAACTTGATGTTGCTGATCACGAACGAAGAAAAAGTCTCGCCGGGATGTCATTTTGCTCGCTCACGGTCGCCAACTTGACGTTGAGGACCGCGAGCAAGCAAAAAATGACCGCTGCACTATGCTACGAGTGTTTGCTCTGTGCTACGTGCAATTTGCATAGTGCAAAGTAGCGCAAACTTCGCAAACTACACAAGCGTAGCGTAGTATTCCGCCCAGGGTTAGTAATTCTATACCAAAAATGTGGAGGGACTTGATTCAGTCCCTCACCTTAAATAATGAATGTTCAGTATTTTCCCCCAGACTGCTCTCTCACCCTTCTTTTCTGTTAAAAGGGCGCTTCGTGTCCTGGTGAGAAAGCCTCCCCCAGTAGCCAATCCCAGGCTGATGGTGGTCCGTCTAATGTACTATGGGACTGCGATCCAATCCTGAAAGAGGCCCGCAAACTTATAGAACTGATGATTGACGACACACTCATCATGATATTACGAGATTTTGTGCTGGCAGTACAGCACCAATGGAGATCATTGCTCACTGTTAAGCGCAGGCTGCATGATTTGGACGTAAGGTACTCCCTCCTGTTCCCTACACAACTTCGCATTATGATGGATGGCAAGTTGCATTTTGGCTTCAATTCCAAGGAGACCTAGGACTGGATTGAGAGTTCTTTGGATCACATTCCCTGGCCCAGCACGGCAGAGGAAAATATATTTTGCACCTTCAGGGTTGGTGCGTGCACAACCTTTGGTGCCACCAAGAAGACCATTCCATGCAGTTGCGGGCCTCACTGGACCTGAAGCAGGTGATACAGGAAAGATGGCGTGCACTGCAGACGGCTGTGATGATGTAGGAACCCATTCAACCATCGGATTTGGAGGAGGAGACCACCAAATCATCAAGCAACAATAGTTCCTCGACGTCCTGGCCTTCCAGGATAGACTCTGCCACACCACCCCGGGTGAATCCTCAGACTGCTGATGAACGCGGCTGAGTTTCAATGGGGGCATTTATGTTACACCAAATGTTTATTCACTGTGCTTTACAGCTAATGTCCTCCCTGTTCTGTCTTTGCTATTGCCCTACTGTCTTCACCATTCACTGTTAGCCGACTGTACCTTACTCCTTGCTTAGTGCACATACACTACAGGCAATGAAACTGTGCGTCATGGTGGCACCATCGTTGTTTCCTACAGCGGCTTGCACATCTGTGTCTCTTGGATGCAAACCAACCCCCTTTGGAGAGTTTGCCGCCTTCGGCTCATATGCTTGCATGGTTGGATGGATAAACGTTGTTCTTCTGCCTTAATGGTATTCTTAGTTTTTCCTAAGCTTTTACACTCACTCGTATTGGTTTCAGTTTTGCTGCCCGAACCTATCCCAAACGTACACTGCTAGGTTGCTGGCCCTTTGCCTCCTTTACAGTGCCAGGACACTTTGCACCCACCATTCTAGAGTTATGACCAACATCAACTTACTTACCTGGAGTGTGAGGGAATGAACACCCCCTCCCGCAGATACACTGTTTACTCCTATTTATGTTGCCGCACCACACACATAGTGTTGTTACAAGAATCCCACCTAGCGCAAAGGCTGGAAGATTGCAGAGGCACTGGCGCAGACACATGTATTACACAAATTATTCTACTTATGCACAAGGCATTCTGGTGTGGATAAGGGCAGATGTTCCTTTCACGGTGGATGCAGCAGTTGTTGACCCAGTGGGTCACTATGTCTTTGTAGAAGGCTGTTTAGTGGGGCACCACAAAAGAATTGGCCTCATATATGCTCCCTCCAACAAAACAGAGGTCCTAGTCAAGCTATCTGGGGTGCTTTTGCGATGGAGTGGGTCCCATGGCTCTTTGGGGGGATTTTAATAGTGTTCTGAGGGTCGACTTAGATCTTTCCTTCCTCCCCTCTCACCCGAACAGTTGTCATATCCAATGCGCAAGCGCTGACTGCCTGGCTTGGACATTGGCAGCTGTCAAACATATGGCGCTTGCTATTCATCCTACTCACACCTACATGTCCATATAGATCGGCTGGTTGGCTCCCCAGATATCATCCCCCCCACATAACCCATATTGACTACTTGGCTCGCACCCACTCAGATTATAATCCCCAATACCTACAGCTGAATTGGGACTCGGACCTCCCCCTCCCAAACTGGAGACTGCAGCCGACAGTACTAAATGGTCCCTTTTTTTGCACTTCTCTGTATTCCACCATCACAGAACACTTTACCATAAATGCTAATACATCTACAGCTTGGCTGATTGAGTGGGATGCTTCTAAGGTGGCCATTAGGGGTCAGTGTCTGGGTTACATATAGAATGTGTGCTGTCACCTTGACAGAGATGGTACAAAAGGAGGTGGTGATGGACGGAGCATCTGAACCAATCAAACACTCACACCCAGTCAACAAATCTGGGTTTAATCCATCACCGTTCTTTAGCCCACTCTGCCATCCCAGTTCAGACATGGCCATATGCAAATCAGTCTGACCCTGTGCCTCATGGGAACAGTCCAGCCCGAACTGCCATGCCATGCCTTCCATGGACCGGAAACAAGCTTCCGAGGACCGGTTTCTGGCATTTCAGCCGTCTTCAGCCCGGCTTGCTTGAATCCAGTGGCAAAGTGAGCAAGGGACTCACGTCTGAGCATACCCTGCCAACTTATGGCGGACAACGCGGTACAAAAGGGGGTGGTGATGGACAGAGCATTTGAACCAATCAAACACTCACACCCAGTCAACAGATCTGGGTTTAATCCATCACCAATCTTTATCCCACTCTGCCACCCCAGTTCAGACATGGCCCTACGCAAATCAGTCTGACCCTGTGCCTCATGGGAACAGTACAGGCCCGAACTGCCAAGCCATGCCTTCCCTGGACCGGAAACAAGCTTCCGAGGACCGGTTTCTGGCATTTCAGCCGTCTTCAGCCCGGCTTGCTTGAATCCAGTGGCAAAGTGAGCAAGAGACTCACGTCTGAGCATACCCTGCCAACCTATGGCGAACAAAGCGGTACAAAAGGGGGTGGTGATGGACCGAGCATCTGAACAAATCAAACACTCACACTCAACAAATCTGGGTTTAATCCATCACCGTTCTTTAGCCCA
This sequence comes from Lissotriton vulgaris, assembly GCF_964263255.1. Lineage (NCBI taxonomy): Eukaryota > Metazoa > Chordata > Amphibia > Caudata > Salamandridae > Lissotriton > Lissotriton vulgaris. The sequence continues at coordinate 325,122 of NW_028254059.1, forward strand.
CTCTTCCACCGCAGTTCAGACAAGGCCATATGCAAATCAGTCTGACTCTGTGCCTCAGTTCGGGCTGAACTGTTCCCATGAGGCACATGGTCAGACTGATTTGCATATGGCCATGTCTGAACTGGGGTGGCTGAGTGAGCTAAAGAATTGTGATGGATTAAACCCAGATCAGTTGACTGGGGGTGAGTGTTTGATTTGCTCAAACGCTCCGTCCATCATCCCCTTTTGTATCGCTTTGTTCGCCCTAAGTTGGCAGGGTATGCTCAGACGTGAGTCCCTTGCTCACTTGCCCACTGGATTCAAGATAGCCTGGCTGATGAGGATTATGAATCCGATTTGGTCCCAGGATGCTTGTTTACGGTCAGGGAAGACATGGCTTGGCAGTTCGGGCTGGACTGTTCCCATGAGGCACAGGGTCAGACTGATTTCCATATGGCCATGTCTGAACTGGGGTGGCTGAGTGAGCTAAAGAATGGTAATGGATTAAACCCAGATCAGTTGACTGGGGGTGAGTGTTTGATTTACTCAAACGCTCCGTCCATCATCCCCTTTTGTATCGCTTTGTTCGCCCTATGTTGGCAGGGTATGCTCAGAAGTGAGTCCCTTGCTCACTTGGCCACTGGATTCAAGATAGCCTGGCAGATGAGGATTATAATTCCGAAACCAGTCCAAGGATGCTTGTTTCCGGTCCAGGGAAGACATGGCTAAGCAGTTCGGGCTGGACTGTTCCCATGAAGCACAGGGTCAGACTGATTTGCATATGGCCATGTCTGAACTGGGGTGGCTGAGTGAGCTAAAGAATGGTGATGGATTAAACCCAGATCAGTTGACTGGGGGTGAGTGTTTGATTTGCTCAAACGCTCTGTCCATCATCCCCTTTTGTATCGCTTTGTTCGCCCTAAGTTGGCAGGGTATGCTCAGACGTGAGTCCCTTGCTCACTTGGCCACTGGATTCAAGATAGCCTGGCTGATGAGGATTATGAATCCGAAACCGGTCCCAGAATGCTTGTTTCCGGTCCAGGGAAGACATGGCTTGGCAGTTCGGGCTGGACTGTTCCCATGAAGCACAGGGTCAGACTGATTTGCATATGGCCATGTCTGAACTGGGGTGGCTGAGTGAGCTAAAGAATGGTGATGGATTAAACCCAGATCAGTTGACTGGGGGTGAGTGTTTGATTTGCTCAAACGCTCCGTCCATCCTCCCCTTTTGTATCGCTTTGTTCGCCCTAAGTTGGCAGGGTAAGCTCAGACGTGAGTCCCTTGCTCACTTGGCCACTGGATTCAAGATAGCCTGGCTGATGAGGATTATGAATCCGAGACCGGTCCCAGGATGCTTGTTTCCGGTCCAGGGAAGACATGGCTTGGCAGTTCAGGCTAGACTGTTCCCATGAGGCACAGGGTCAGACTGATTTGCATATGGCCATGTCTGAACTGGGGTCGCTGAGTGAGCTAAAGAATGGTGATGGATTAAACCCAGATCAGTTGACTGGGGGTGAGTGTTTGATTTGCTCAAACGCTGCGTCCATCATCCCCTTTCGTATCACTTTGTTCGCCCTAAATTGGCAGGGTATGCTCAGACGTGAGTTCCTTGCTCACTTGGCCACTGGATTCAAGATAGCCTGGCTGATGAGGATTATGAATCCGAAACCGGTCCCAGGATGCTTGTTTCCGGTCCAGGGAAGACATGGCTTGGCAGTTCGGGCTGGACTGTTCCCATGAGGCACAGGGTCAGACTGATTTGCATATGGTCATGTCTGAACTGGGGTGGCTGAGCGAGCTAAAGAATGGTGATGGATAAAACCCAGATCAGTTGACTGGGGGTGAGTGTTTGATTTGCTCAAACGCTCCGTCCGTCATCCCCTTTTGTATTGCTTTGTTCGACCTACGTTGGCAGGGTATCCTCAGACGTGAGTCCCTTGCTCACTTGGCCACTGGATTCAAGATAGCCTGGCTGATGAGGATTATGAAACCGAAACCGGTCCCAGGATGCTTGTTTCCGGTCCAGGCAAGACATGGCTTGGCAGTTCGGGCTGGACTGTTCCCATGAGGCACAGGGTCAGACTGATTTGCATATGGCCATGTCTGAACTGGGGTGGCTGAGTGAGCTAAAGAATGGTGATGGATTAAACCCAGATCAGTTGACTGGGGGTGAGTGTTTGATTTGCTCAAACGTTCCGTCCATCATCTCCTTTTGTATCGCTTTGTTCACCCTAAGTTGGCAGGGTATGCTCAGACGTGAGTCCCTTGCTCACTTGGCCACTGGATTCAAGATAGCCTGGCTGATGAGGATTATGAATCCGAAACCGGTCCCAGGATGCTTGTTTCCGGTACAGGGAAGACATGGCTTGGCAGTTCGGGCTGGACTGTTCCCATGAGGCACAGGGTCAGACTGATTTGCATATGGCCATGTCTGAACTGGGGTGGCTGAGTGAGCTAAAGAATGGTGATGGATTAAACCCAGATCAGTTAACTGGGAGTGAGTGTTTGATTTGCTCAAACGCTCCGTCCATCATCCCCTTTTGTATCACCTTGACAGAGATGTCACTCGGATTGAGGGTGAACTATTGAGTTGGGAATTGCAGGCTTTGTTAATACCCCAGTGCATGGACCACCTTATGCTGGCATGGCAGGAACACTCCGTTTCGTTGTAAACCCCTAAGCTGTCTAAATTACGCACTTCACAAAGCTAGAAGGCACACCTTCAGGGTATCACCCCCTCATCAGCCAGGCTAGCTTGATTCCAGTATCATGGAGAGCACAGGACCGAAAACGATGGATTTAGGCCCAGAAATCTTTACTGGGGTGAGTATTTGGCATGGCTCAGCATTCCGTCCATCAACTGTGCTTGTTGCATTTGTTGACCTAATTGGGAAGGGTATGCCCAGACGTGGGTCCCGTGCTCTGCATACCATTGGATTCAAGCTAGTCTGGCTGATGAGGAGTGATACCTCGAAAACAGTCCCGGGATTCCTGTTTACGGTACAGGGAGGTCCTGGCCTGGCAGTTTGGGTGGGGCTGTTCTGATGGGGAGCAGGGTCATTGCTGATTTGCATATGGCTGTGTTTAAACTGGAATGTGATGGGGAGCAAAAGAACAACAAAATTAGGCCAAGATCTCTGTACCAGGGTGAATGTTTGACATTGCTCAACATTTTGTCCATAAATTGTTCTTTTTTAATTTGTCACCCGAGTGAAACAGGTATGCCCAGACATGGGTCCTGTACTCTCCACACCTTTGGGGTTATCACCCCTCATCAGCCAGGCTAGCTTGATTCCAGTAGCATGGAGAGCACAGGACTGAAAAACAATGGATTTAGGCCCAGATCCCTGTACTGGGGTGAATGTTTGATATTGCTCAGCATTCCGTCCATAAATTGTTCTTGTTGCATTTGTTGACCACACTGACTGTTTCCTTCCCTACTACGTGTATTGTTTGAAGTGATGTTGCATTGCTGATGGGCATATGCTCACAATATGGGAGGGTGCGTTGCACAATGCAGCACACATAGATTAAAGAAGTAACAAGGAGAAATAAATATATTTCTCCTTGTTATGCCTCGCTGGAGAATGCATAGCATTTTAACTAATTTCCAGGTTTACTAGCTTTCGTAAGTCTGAGAATGAGCCAAAATTTATGAGTGGATGCACGCTTCACTCATGCAACGCCTTCCCAACGCAAGGCAACACAAGGCAGTGATATGCTCTGCCTTGTGTGACTTTGTATTTGCTAAACTTCGCAAAACCACTGAAAGCAGCTTTGCATGGCTTAGTAAATAACAAAAATGATTTTGCTTTATAAAAGTGACACAACCATGATGCAAACTCTTTGTAATTCTCCCCCTATTGTATTGTTCAGGGCCAGAGCTTTCATTGTTGGAGGGAGAAAGAAGTGAAGACATCTGCTGGGATTTGCATCGTTACTACCATCTCATATCTGAAAGTCATTGTGAAATGTAGAGAAGCAGCCAAGCCGTAGCGTATAGATATTGTGAACCTGCTGTCATGGACTAGATGAAAGTCCTTCGATTGACCCGCAGCATGTGACAGATGTCTTCAGGTATTCCAAGCCTGTTCAGTTAGTGATGACTGGTTTATTGGCTGCACAGTGCTGGTGATGGACAACCCTTGTAGCATATGTGCCTTAATTCATCCTAAAAGATATGTTACAGTTGGCTGTTGACTGCTGAGTGTTGCTGCATTAGCGTGGGCCACAAATGTTATGTATGAACTTACATAACTATATAATACTCCGGTGAAGCATAGGTCAGCTCTTCTTAACTTACCTGCTTATTGAAAGTGGTTTGCTGGTTGGGTTGTTTCCAATAGGTGGATTTTCATCTAAAGATTGGGGGGCATATATACTAAAGAGTTGCATCGCCCATGACACCATGCAATGAGGCACAAGAGCAACCCAACTCTTAAATTAGATTTATCAATCCATGCAAGGCCACCTTGCTTGGCCCTGCGTGGCTTGATAAATCTAGAGTAACACAACGCAGCACAAGTTGCAGAATTATTCTGCTCTAAGGAGGCATTCCATGTGTGGGTGTTCCCATCCACTACCCATGGATTTTCGTGCATTCCTAGATTTACATTTACTGGTAGACCTAGGAATGTGTCAAAATGATACACAGCTTCAGGGGAAGCGTAACAAGGAGAAATATCTTTTTTTCTCCTCATTTTTTACTCCCCATGTTTGCCTGTTTTGGGGCTAGGCAGAACATTGTGCGCCAGCGCTGGGAAATGACAGGACTGCATCATATAATGTTAAGTACAGCACATTCCTGCCCTTTCCCAATCATACAGTGCAGCAAGTTGGCTTGCTGCATGATTTTTTGATAAATATGCCCCTTAGTTTAAGGTTGCAACTGTCCTTCCAGGTTCTGTTGCTAGGATGTATTGTGGTGTTTTCGTCTTGGAAATAGCCAAAAAATAAAAATAAACAAACTTACTTACTCCACCACACCGCTGCACATCTCTCCTCCGTCCTGGAAGGAAGGTCTGCTGGAGCACCAGAAGCACCCAGGCTTCAGGACTCTCCCAGCTAGTGTAATACACACACAAAATAGCAAAAACATTCATTTCAACAGACCCTTTAGCATACGCTAACTCATTTTAAATGGTGGATGGAAAAGAGCTAATATTATAAGAAGCAAAAGGACGTCAATACTTGGAACAACCCATATACTCAGTATCAGGAATAGAAGTTGCAAGGGATGATGTAGAACCAAAAATGCCCTCATCGATCTGCATCATGCTGTTAATGGTCTTCTGCAACATGATTGCAGCACTAGTAGCATGAACTGGCATTTTCGGTTTAGGGGGTAAAATAGGTGCAGCAGGTCAGGAGACAGTGTATGGAAAGGCAACATGTGAAGAAAATACCAGAAATCACAGCTAGAAAAGTAAGGATCTTCCAACCTCAGGATGTGAGTATATTCCAGAACCACCTGATAGAGTCCAAGTACCTGTTTCTTGGTGTATGTCAGATGAGAATCTATGCAATTTTTGTATAGCAGCATACATATTGGGAGCGTGGTCAGGTATGTAAACACAACAGCTGCTGCCAATGACACGACAAGCCCCACCCCTATCTGCAGGTATGACGTCGAACACCATCCAGTTCTGCAAGATAACTAATCTCGGAGCCTGAAGCTCAGCAGTGATGTTTGTCGGTATACCAGCAGGCCCTGAAAGACTATCTTAAAAACCTTAAGAGGACTTGCAGCACCTTTTATATGCAATGTATTAAGGAGACTAACAATGATGGGAAGTAGATGTTTATAATTTTTGCCACTTTTACAGATCCTAAATTTAGGTCCCCCCTCGCTGAAGCCTAGCCAGTCTCTTTGCGCATGACTCTGTGATTTTTTAAAGTATAAAAACCTCAATCTAATGGGGGTGAATAATGCTCCCTGGGGGCAGCTGAGATAAGAGACTTAACAAGGCCAATAACACACTCTAAACTGTCATCCTTTCAGGGCCCGTCCTTGGAAGAAGTTTATAGCCTCCTTTGTCTGGGTCCCAAAGGATCCTATATCTCCTCATATCCTGAGGTCCACCTCGGATATTATTGCTCCAATATACTGGGAGCTATCTGCCATCTCCATCCATTCAGGTGTCCTACCAGATGACTGGAAAAGAACTAATGTGATTCCTTTGCTCAAAAAGACGAACGGCGACTCTGAGTTCCTGGCTAATTTTAGACCAGTTTCTCTGCTCCCAGCAGCCTCAAAGGTTTTGGAAAAGTTGGTTTTGAGTTCGCCACAGCACCAAGGCCTCATTATTAGAGGTTTCAGAATCCATTAAAACCAGTTTGGACCGGTCAACCGCATTTTACATGGTAGACCATACATCTTGCTACACAGTTTAGAACATCTGGGTGTGACGGCCTTCCTTAAGCGACAAGTGAGGAGTGTCGCAAGGCTCCTCCCTAAGTCCCTGTTGGACAGGCCTCGTGCACGGGCCGCTCCCTCCCCGCATAGGAAGACCCAAACACCGGCTCTCCCAGTGTCACCCGAAGAACCACCCCGACAACCCGCCGAAGCAACCTGCAACCCGTCCCCCAACGGGACGCCTGCTCCCGAACACACCGACATCGGCCGGCCCGGGCCACCGCCAGCGGCATTGCCCCGGCCCAGCCGCCATCTTGGACACTGCACCACGAGGCCGCGTGGCCTCAGCTCGACCCCAACCCTGGGCCTGGCCAGGCCCCGACATCGAGGCACCACCATCCACCCAGGAGGTGAACGGACCACTTAGCAGGTCAATGGGAGAGAGGAGTGTCGATGGCTCTCCCCCGCCAGGTGCCGATCGCCCCCGGCCTCCCCGGGCGCTGGATCCACCCCCCTGCTGGGTGTCTGGACTCCCTCATCCCGGACCTCCCGACCTCCAAGAGCGAGGGTCCGGACATCAAAGGAGGCCAGACCTATAACTGGGGCAGCTCCAGAGCAGGAAGGCAGTTGTATCCTGGAGTCGAGAGACACCTTGAAGAACTCATCCTTGACGGACTGCTGGCGCTGCCGCAGCCCTGCGAACCATCGTCCCGCCTGCTGGCGCTGCCGCGGCCTTCTGCAACCTACATCCTCGTCGGGACCTGCTGGCGCTGCCGCGGCCCTCTGCAACCTCCATCCTCGTCGGGACCTGCTGGCGCTGCCGCGGCCCTCTGCAACCTACATCCTCGTCAGGACCTGCTGGCGCTGCCGCGGCCCTCTGCAACCTACATCTTCGTCGGGACCTGCTGGCGCTGCCGCGGCCCATCCTTGTGTGAACCATCGCCCTTGCCAGCTGGCGCTGCCGCGGCCCTTCTCAAGTGAGACTTATCATCCGAGCCTGCTGGCGCTGCCGCGGCCCGACCTTCCAGAACTCCGAGCTCGAGGATTGTGAGCTATTCATCGTACCACTAGTACCAGACCGGTACCAAGACTGTCCCGCTACCCTTTTCCCCTCAGAGACTAGAATTAAGAGGACCCTCGTGTCCCGATCTCCCTGTATCGCAGATAACCTTGCTTCAAGAAACCTTATATAAAGAGTGTTGACCTCATCCTTGTGTGGTGTCCATCTGTGGGGGGGAAGTTACTTGTCTGTACGATCGCTGGAGACGGCCCTCTCCGGAGGCCTCTCCCCTTGTCCTCGGCCGACCCTCCAGGTCTCCGTCTAACATTGGTGGCCAGCGGCGCGATCCGAACCAACGCGTAATCGTACAGAGAGTAACTCACCCCACGACTCAACCACAATGACAACAAAAGAGAGCGGATCCACAGAGAAATTCCAGATGGAGAAACTAGAAGAGTACAACCATCGAGAGCTTAAACAATTTTGCATAGAACTAGGCATTGCTACCACCGGGCTGAGCACGAAAGAGGACTTCAAACACGCCCTAGAATCTTGGGCAGAAACGGGTACAGCCGTACCCCAAAACCAAAACCGCGAGGCGCCAGAAACAAACACCACTCCGACGGAAGGAAGGAGAGCGGGTCTCTCCCTGGAGGAGATCCAAGAACGAGAGAAAAGCAGACTCCATGAATTAGAGTTGGCACGGCTCCGGTTGGACGGAGAGCTGAAATTGGCGGAACAAAAAATAACATTAGAACACTTGCGGCTCCGAGAGGAGCGGGAAGAGAAACAAAGGCAGAGAGAACTCGAAGAGAAAAAACTGGCATACGAACATGAGCGCAAGCTAGCGGAGATAGAGATGCGGAAACAGAATAAAGACCTCGGGGTGCCCGAGCGCCCGAACACCCCGGGCACTACCGAGCCAAAAGTCCACATCCCCAAGGATGTCGTCAGAGAATACTATCGGAACGACGATATCCAGCAGTGGTTCAAGGCCTACGAGATCGCCATGACCTCCCACCGGATTGATCGAAGTGACTGGGGAGCCGGGCTATGGGGGAGGTTCGTCAATGAGGGGCGCGACGCCCTGCTGCAGCTCCCGGACCATCAAATGACATCCTATGACCACATGAAGGCCGCCCTCCTCACTCGATACGGACTCACGCCCGAGATGTACCGCCAGCAGTTCCGCGACTGCAAGCGGATCCCGCGTACAACTTGGGTGGAGTACGTGAACTATTTCAGCCGAGCCTTCGAGGGGTGGATCAAGGGCAGCCACGTAACTACCTACGAGCAACTCTTTAACCTCATTGTATGGGAACACCTCTCCAACAATTGCTTCGTCGAGCTCAGGCAGCACCTCCTCGACAGTAAACTGACTGAACCTCGGCAACTCGCCGCCGAAGCTGACCGATGGGAAAGCACTCGAGTTGCCCGAAGTGGACCAAGTGAGCCAAACCGAACCAACCAAGGTCCCCATCGCCCCCGAGGAGGAGGAGGCCAGGGTCGGGGCAGAGACGCCATCCCGGCGGCTCCCGCCAGCAACACCCCGCCCCCGGCCGGTAGGGGAAACCCTCCGATGCGTCCAGGGTTCCGAGCCAACGTTACTTGCCACCGGTGCCAGCGGACCGGCCACTATGCCAACGACCCTAACTGCCCGAAGAACCAGAGTCCCATACCCCGCCAGGTCGCTGCCGCCGCCCTGGGAGAAGAGCAAGCTCCCGAAGATTATGAAGAGTACGACCAAGAACAGCCCGAGTGGGAACCAGCCGCCATGACCCTGGTTTGCCTAGGGGAAAGAGACATGATTCCGCGGGCTCCCCTACCCGCCAACATGAGAAAATATAGCCAGTGGGTGAACATCAATGGGCGCAAAGCCGAAGCCCTGCGTGACACTGGGGCCAGTGTGACGGCGGTCCGCTGTCATCTGGTAACCCTGGAACAGATCTTGCCAAACGTTCTTTGCCCCGTCCGATCAGCCGACAATTCAGAGAGCCTGTGTCGAATGGCCTGCGTCCCCTTCGAATGGGGAGGAGTGTCTGGGATGCTGAAGGTGACTGTCCGCGATGATGCCCCGGTGGACTGCCTCCTGGGGAACGACCTCGAAAGTTCCCCCTGGGCAGCCGTTGAGAGGAGAGAGCACCTGGGGATGTTGGGCCTCCCGGACTGGGCCTGCGTAACGACCCGGTCCATGGCCGCCCGCACCATCCCCAGTCCCGAAGAACCCGAATGGCCAGCACCTCCTCCCCCGATCGTCCCGGAAAGAGACGCCCTTAGTACTGACCCCCCAGAGCAAAACCCAGAAGGGCCCGCTCAGCTCCAGGACCTTCCAGAACTGGCCCAGTGGCGTCAAGAGGGTGGACCCACCCAGGAACAATTCCGGCAAGAACAGAGGACCTGTCCCTCCCTCGAGGGACTCCGACAGCAAGCCCTCGCCCAGAGCGCAGGAGACACCGCAGGGGCACACTGGATCTATTGGGACAATGACCTCCTCTACAGCGAGCAAAGAATTGCTGAGTTGGGGGCCAGCCGGGTGCTGGTGGTGCCCCTCCGCTTCAGAGACTTCCTGTTGAACTTAGCGCACGATGTCCCCCTTGCTGGGCACTTGGGACAAGACAAAACTTACAACCGCCTGGTAACACACTTTTACTGGCCCAAAATGCGTAACGATGTCTCCAACCACTGCCGGGCCTGCCCCACCTGCCAGGCCAGCGGGAAGAGCGGCCGAAAAATCAAAGCACCCTTGCAACCATTCCCCGTCGTCACCACCCCGTTCGAACGGGTGGGAATAGACATTGTGGGGCCCCTGGACCCCCGAACAGCACAGGGGCACCGGTTCATCCTGGTCCCGAGGCCATTCCTCTTCGGACCGTAACAGCACCAGTGGTAGGCCGAGCCTTAATGGGGATCTTCTCTCGAGTGGGCTTCCCCCGGGAAGTCGTCAGCGACAGGGGCACGAACTTTATCTCCAAATACATGAAATCTCTCTGGCAGCAGTGTGGGGTTACCTACCGGTTCACGACCCCCTATCACCCGCAAGGAAACGGACTGGTCGAGCGGTTTAACCGCACTCTCAAGGGGATGATCATGGGCCTGGAAGAACCCCTACGTCGCCAATGGGACGTGCTGCTCCCGTGCCTCCTCTTCGCCTACCGAGAGGTTCCCCAGAAATCCCTCGGTTTTAGCCCCTTCGAGCTCCTGTGCGGACACCCTGTCCGGGGGCCCCTCAGCCTGGTCAAAGAAGAATGGGAGATGACCCCCCAGAAGACCCCTCCGGACGTGTATAAGTACCTCCTGACCCTCCGCAACCAGACCCGGCGATTCAGGGAACTCGCCAAAGCCAATCTTGAGGCCAGTCAGGAGTACATGAAGAAATGGTACGATCAGCATTCCTCCTCCATTGAATTCGAGCCCGGTCAGCAAGTCTGGGTGATGTCTCCAGTTGAGCCTTGTGCCTTGCAGGACAAATGGACGGGGCCCTTCAAAGTGATTGAGCGCAAGGGCCCTGTCACCTACCTAATAGACATGGAGTCCCCCCGGAACCCCCTCCGGGTCCTCCACGCCAACAGACTCAAGCCACACTTCGTACGCTCGGAGCTCAGCCTACTGATGGCAACAGATAGTGGGGCGGAAGAAGACTCCGAGCCCCTCCCTGACCTACTGAGGACCAGTGAAAAGGATGGCTCAGTGGAAGGGGTCCGACTCTCCGATGCCTTGACCCCGGATCAACGCCAAGACTGTCGGGCTCTCCTGCTGCAATTTGCGAACCTGTTCTCGCTCACCCCGGGGGTCACCCCCTGGTGCCTCCACGACGTGGACACTGGGGATAGTCCCCCTATTCGACACAGGGCGTACTGAGTGCCAGATCGGGTGCTCGCATGCATCCAGGACGAGGTCTCTAAAATGCTCGCACTCGGAGTGATCGAGCCATCCGACAGCCCCTGGGCCAGCCCAGTCGTACTGGTCCCCAAAGCTGCCGCCCCGGGCACCACCCCCGAACTCCGATTCTGTGTAGACTATCGGGGCCTGAACGCTGTCACCCGAACCGACGCTCACCCCATTCCCCGGGCAGATGAACTGGTTGACCGTATGGGGGCTGCCCCGCCCGCTACCTGAGCATCTTCGACCTGACAGCGGGCTACTGGCAGATCGGCCTCACCCCCCAAGCCCAAGAACGATCTGCTTTCTCTACCCCGGATGGCCACTACCATTTCAAAGTGATGCCATTCGGCATGAAAAACGCTCCAGCTACTTTCCAACGACTCGTGAACCAGGTATTGGCGGGCCTCGAAGAATTCAGTGCTGCTTGCCTGGACGATATCGCTGTGTACAGTCGTCACTGGGCCGACCACCTTCACCACCTCCGAGAAGTCCTGCACGCCCTCCAACAGGCCGGCCTTACCATCAAGGCCAGCAAATGCCAGATTGGCCAGGGGTCCGTGACCTACCTCGGACACCAAGTGGGGAGCGGTCTGGTGGCCCCCCTCCAGCTCAAGATCGCTGCCATCCAGTCCTGGCAGCCACCCGTCACCCAAACCGAGGTCCGGGCCTTCTTGGGGCTCACCGGATACTACCGACGGTTTGTGAAAGACTATGGCAGCATTGTGGGGCCCCTCACAGAACTCACATCCAAGAAAAACCCCAAAACCGTCAACTGGACTCCGGACTGTCAAGCGGCCTTCGAGAAGTTGAAGGCCGCCATGTGCACCGCCCCCGTGCTCCGGGCCCCCGACTACAGCCGGGACTTCATCGTCCAGACGGACGCCTCAGATCATGGCATTGGGGCAGTCCTCTCTCAACTCAACGCCGAGGGAGTCGATCAGCCAGTGGCCTTCATCAGCCGAAGCCTGCTAGCCCGAGAGCAGCGCTGGAGCACCATAGAGCGGGAGGCCTTCGCAGTAGTATGGGCCCTCAAGAAACTCCGGCCCTACCTCTTCGGTACCCATTTCAGGGTACAAACAGATCACAGACCCCTGCAATGGTTGATGCAGATGCGGGGGGAAAATCCAAAACTGCTGCGATGGTCCATCTCCCTGCAGGGGATGGACTTCACTGTGGAGCATCGCCCGGGCCAAGACCACGCCAACGCGGATGGCCTGTCACGATTTTTGCGCCTCGGCGAGGAGAGTACCCAAGAAGATGGGTGACTCTCCCTGCCTTCAGCTGGGGGGGACGCATGTTGGACAGGCCTCGTGCACGAGCCGCTCCCTCCCCGCATAGGAAGACCCGAACACCGGCTCTCCCAGTGTCACCCGAAGAACCACCCCGACAACCCGCCGAAGCAACCTGCAACCCGTCCCCTAACGGGACGCCTGCTCCCGAACACACCGACATCGGCCGGCCCGGGCCACCGCCAGCGGCATTGCCCCGGCCCAGCCGCCATCTTGGACACTGCACCACGAGGCCGCGTGGCCTCAGCTCGACCCCAACCCTGGGCCTGGCCAGGCCCCGACATCGAGACACCACCATCCACCCAGGAGGTGAACGGACCACTTGGCAGGTCAATGGGAGAGAGGAGTGTCGATGGCTCTCCCCCGCCAGGTGCCAATCGCCCCCGGCCTCCCCGGGCACTGGCTCCACCCCCCTGCTGGGTGTCTGGACTCCCTCATTCCGGACCTCCCGACCTCCAAGAGCGAGGGTCCGGACATCAAAGGAGGCCAGACCTATAACTGGGGCAGCTCCAGAGCAGGAAGGCAGTTGTATCCTGGAGTCGAGAGACACCTTGAAGAACTCATCCTTGACGGACTGCTGGCGCTGCCGCAGCCCTGCCTTGTGAACCATCATCCCGCCTGCTGGCGCTGCCGCGGCCTTCTGCAACCTACATCCTCGTCGGGACCTGCTGGCGCTGCCGTGGCCCTCTGCAACCTCCATCCTCGTCGGGACCTGCTGGCGCTGCCGCGGCCCTCTGCAACCTACATCCTCGTCGGGACCTGCTGGCGCTGCCGCAGCCCTCTGCAACCTACATCTTCGTTGGGACCTGCTGGCGCTGCCGCGGCCCATCCTTGTGTGAACCATCGCCCTTGCCAGCTGGCGCTGCCGCGGCCCTTCTCAAGTGAGACTTATCATCCGAGCCTGCTGGCGCTGCCGCGGCCCGACCTTCCAGAACTCCGAGCTCGAGGATTGTGAGCTATTCATCGTACCACTAGTACCAGACCGGTACCAAGACTGTCCCGCTACCCTTTTCCCCTCAGAGACTAGAATTAAGAGGACCCTCGTGTCCCGATCTCCCTGTATCGCAGATAACCTTGCTTCAAGAAACCTTATATAAAGAGTGTTGACCTAATCCTTGTGTGGTGTCCATCTGTGGGGGGGAAGTTACTTGTCTGTACGATCGCTGGAGACGGCCCTCTCCGGAGGCCTCTCCCCTTGTCCTCGGCCGACCCTCCAGATCTCCGTCTAACAGTCCCACATTATTCCACATTTACATGTCCCCTCTGGCATACTTGGTTTAATCCTTTAACATCAAGGCAATCTCATATGTGGATGATATCCAAATCTTGCTCACTTACGATGGGGATTCTATAAACTCTATGGCTGCATTTGCTTACTGTATGGTAGCACTGCTCGACTGGCTGAGGGGCAATAAACTGCAGTGCAACCCAGACAAAACTGAAATCTTGTTGGTTGGGTAGAGTCCCATTCCAGGAAGGGTGGTAGCGTGGCCCGACAGGGTTTCCCTTCCCCTTCCTCCAATGGCGGTGGCTAGAAACTTGTGCTCTATGTTTAACGGCCAACTTTTTTTGGGGTCACAGGTGTCAACAGTAGTTAAAGTGTGCTTCTGGATCTTTCACATACCGGAGAAGTTTCTTCACTTGCTTCCACATGATACTCGAATCACAGTGGTCAACACACATCCTTTCTAGGCTGGATTATGCCAATGTTCTGTATTTGTGCCTCCCGGAACATTTGTCCTAGCGGTTACAAGTTATGCAGAACATTGCAGTCCGCCTACTTTATAAAAAACAGAAATACGCATCAGTGTCATTATTTTGGGAGAGACTTCACTGGCTGCCATTTTGACAACGTATTATGTACAAAGCACTGACCCCGACGCACCAAGTCCTCCATAACAAGAGGCCTATGTACCTCAAAAAAAGGATTAAGGAATACATCCCAGGGATATGCCTGCATTCCAGCATGGCTAGATTAATTGTGGATCCCAGTTTTCAAAGGCAACAGAGGGTGGCTCGTCCTTCACTGTCAAAGCGGCAGGCATGTGGAAACAGCTGCCTGAATATTTGAGGTTCATTTTGGATGAAGTAAAATTTTAAAAAGAGCTGAAATCTCTCTTATTCAGACTTGGTGTTCTTCTTCTCCATTCCATCTTGAGTGGCCTAATCAGCACCAGGACACTTTTTCTGAGTAACTGTGGGCTACTGAAGAATGAGTCAATCCTTCGAAGAGCACTCAAACACCTGTTTGGAAAAATAGCTTCTCTACCCAACCACCTGCAGGACAAGAGAATATCGCTACACAATCAGTGCTCAAAATGTGAATCCACAAAGATTAAAAACGAAATGTTTACTTGCCTGTAAAAGTAGTTTTTCAGCTTGAAGACTTTCTGGATTCACATGCAACTCTCCCGCCAGAAAATGAGTGTGGAGATTTGCAACAGGTACAATAAATCCAATAAAACGGAAGCTGCAAACAGAGATGCCGGAGAAAAGAATCTTGACGAAGGCAACCATGCAATAGCGCTTCTCTGCAGTATTCCTGACATCATCAGAGGGGCACAGCACCAAATGGTTGACGATGATGCCCATTCAAGACAAAAAGAAGGAAACTGAAAAACAATTCCATATCCAACCACTTGATAGTGGAAGGAATGCACAGCATGTGAATCCAGAAATATTCATGCTGGAAAAGGTATGCTTCCCCTTACTGTACCTAATCCTGTATTAGCACTTGCAACTGTGTTGCCGCTGGACCTGCTTAATGCCTTTCCACCTCTTTAGTTTTGTACAATGTTTGCTTATGTGGTATTTGGACTTTTAAGCACCTAGGTTGCTTGGACGCCTTAAGCACATGCACTACTTCCACTACACATTCACCTTTGCACCACACGCCACTCACCGAGCTACGCTCTCTCCCCTCTTACTAGCCTCTCTCACTTACAAGGCTGCCCGGCTACCCAGGAGATGGCCGTTCACAGGAAGCTACTGCGGCCTCTAGGCACATTTCATTGTGAGAGTACTTCTAAAGCACCCTTCCTTGCTTAAGTAACAGCCAGTGTCCAGCTTGTGTACAGGTTCTGCATGGCTGTGTGGTCAGTGTGAGTGAAGACGAGATCTATCATGGGAGGGAGGTGGGATGGATCGTGGGGTGACTTAAAAGGTTTTCTGGGGCCAGGACCCATTCAGGTATGCCAGCCAGCCTATCACAGCCCACAACTTCCTTGGGCAGGCAGCAATCAATCAAGTGTCTTGTCAAGCACAACTACTTTCCCGTAAGGGTTTCAAGGCGCTGGGGGAGGGGAGGGGACTGCTGATCCGTCAATGGCACTGTGGTTGAGTCGAAGAGCCAGGTCTTGAGGTCCTTCCTGAATTGAGACAGTGATGGTGACTGTTCCAGGTCTTTGCTGCAAGGTTGAAAGATCTTCCTCTGGCCGTGGTCTTATGGATACGTGAGACAGTGGCCAGGGCCTGTTGGGCAGAGCGGAGGTCTATGGTGGGTGCGTGGAATGTGAGGCGGGGGTTAAGGTACACAGGTCCCGTGTTGTGTAGGGCTTTGTAGACATGTGTGAGGAGCTTGAAGGTGATTCATTTGTTGACTGGGAGCCAGCAGAGGTCTCTCAGGTGGCCAGTGATGTGGCTGCGGCAGGGGATGTTGAGGGAGAGTCTGGCTGAGGCGTTCTGGATGTTCTGCAGTTTCTGGAGGAGTTTCTGGGCAATGCCGGCATACAGTGAGTTGCCGTAGTCAATTCTACTGCTGAGTGCATGGGTGACTATCTTTCTGGACTTGGTGGGGATCCACTTGAAGATCTTTCAGAGCAGACGTTGAGTGTGGAAACAAGATGAAGATGGTGTTGATCTGGTAGTTCATGGTAACCAAGGAGTCCAGGGTGATGCTGAGGTTTCATGTTTGGTCTGTGGGTGTGGGGGAGGTGGTCCAAGTGCTGCAGGCCACCAGGAGTCATCCCAGGGGAAGGGGGTGGAACCCAGGATAAAGATTTCAGTCTTGTCCGAGTTGAGCTTGAGGCCGTTGTTCTTCATCCAGGTGGCGTCAGCCTTCATCCCGTCGTGGAAGTTATTCTTGGCAACTGTAGGTTCGTTGGTCAGGGAGAGAATCAGTTGGGTGTCGTCGGCGTAGGAGACAATGTTGAATCCATTGTTCCTGACGATGGCTACAAGTGAGGCCATGTAGATGTTTAAGAGAGTGGGGCTCAGTGGGGAGCCCTGAGGCACTCCGCAGCACACAGCCAATTGATCAGCCCACTTAAGTTACTGTCTCTTATTGTGAGCAGCAGGACTGGTTGACCAACCTCTGGTGTCATCTCATGATTTAAAAAAAAAAATTGCTATGGACCATATTTTACCTATCATTATACAAGCATATGGAGAGCAATTTAAGTCCGTGGTAAATTTACTTCTTATTGTCGTGAAACTTGCATTACACGTTTGCTATATATAAATGAAATAAAAAAATACTGGCTAGCCAATGACGGGAGTATTGGCTTAGCCAATGATAGTTCAGTAATACAGTCTTAGCGTTAATGAATGGGTGCTTCTTGTCAGGACTGAAGCCTTAATGAAACAATCATTTGCAATGCAATTCTATGTCAGGACAGGAGGCTCCGATTATGCTTTCTCATTTCTTTAATGAAATGCTCAGCAGCCAATCAAAAAACAGAACTACAAATCCCATGAACACTTGGGAATGACCCTAGAGGAAACACTATATAAGGTCCATAAATCAGTCTTTCTTCCTCTTTCTTTGCTCCGCAGCCAGTTAAGTCACTTTTACCTTACTTGCATTGCTTTACTTGTTATTGCTCTGCTTTGGTTGTGTACACTTGCCTTATATTGCGCTGCTTGTACTTTAGTGCGCGTCGCTTGTGTACTCTTGTTCGGTTTCATTGCCGATATTGTTTCTGCGTCCGTTGGCGACGTGTCTTCCTGGGAGCGTGTGTTCACCTCCCTGCGCCTGGCCGCGTCCTTGTGCCCGGTTGCTTTGGTGGAGTGGGAGCAGGGGTCGTCGGCTTCTTGGGAGAGCGCGAGCGCTCTCGAGCCGGTGTTTCAGCGGCAGCGACGTCGCGCATGCGCGTTGCTTGTTTCCGGTTTCTGGCTGTTCGCCTCACGCCGGTCGAGTGAAGGAACGCTTCTCACCAGCGCTCACGCCCACAGCCCTGAACTTTCGACCCCGTCTACGCCGGAGCACAGTGAAGTGTTTTGGCTGATAATTGTTGCATAGGCTCTGCCTAGAGTGGTTTTTTGTTGGCAGGCTCTCTCCCTCCACGTTCTATAGTTTTTCTGGAGTTTGGTATTTTACCAACCTCTCTCGGGCCTGCTTTGGGGTTATCACTCCCCCTTACTGGTATCACTGATACTCAATATTTTAGTCAGTCATCTAGTGGGCATTCATTTTTGTACCTTGATACAATGTCTGAATATTACGACGCAGATGATGACTGCTATTATGACGAGGAGGAGGATGACTCCATGGAATACAACCTGGTCGAGGAACTGGACAAGGGTGTTCAGTTTTCGGTGAACAAGGCCTTGGTTAGAGCCATAACCCCTCTAAAACGTCATCTCAATGACTATGCTGTTCAGCAAGGGTGGTTGCCGCCTTCTCAAAAGGCCGCGAAATCTCCTCACAACCCGCACAAATCGGACTTTCAAAGGCTGGCTAGGGCCTTGTCTTCCGACAAGCCCAAGACTTCTGCGTCACATACTGTGAATGAGTCGGACCAGGCTCAGGCCTCTTCCGAGCACGACTCTTCGCCTCCAAAGAAGCGTCTCCGCAAGGAGCGTTTCGTTGACGCTCCTGAGCGTCCCCTACTCTTGAATTTTGAACTGAGGATATTATCCATCCTAATTCCACGTCCTGGTTGCCAGCTCCGGCAGTGGCCGCATATCTTGAGGCGCATGTTCGCCATCCCTTTGAGGCGCCGGTCAGGGCTCGTCTGCGCTCTGAGTGTCCGAGACCGGACCTTGCGGACCACGTTGCTGAAACCCCAGAGGTGGACCCCATGATGGTGACCTACCTCAAGAAGTACTCCAAGGACCCTAAGAAAGGCCTCGACCGCTCGTGGCGGTCCTGTCAAGACAAGTTGATGGACATGTTGGGCCCCCTCTCAAAGATCCTGGATTTGGGCTTCAAGGCAAAGGAGGCTTCAGCGACCGTCAATCCTGACGAGCTCATTGAATGGGCTCAAAGAGCTGTCTGCATGTTTGGCAATGTGAACTGCGCCATTTCTGCTGAAAGGCGACGGTCTATTCTCCTCAAACTAGACCCAAAATTGGCCGAATTAGCTACATCTGAAGCCGGTCCGGAGGCGCAGGGCCTTCTTTTCGGTCAACCCTTCCTCAAGGAATTGACTAAATTTGTTTCCGCCTTCAGCGGCATTGACAAGGCGCAGGCATCTTTGCGCCGGGCCATGCGTCCGGTTTTCAGCAAGGCCGGACGACGGGGACGGTCGTTCGGCCGCGGGTCGCAGCAGCAGTCCCACAGAGGTTCTTCACAGCAGCGCGGTGGTCAGTACGACTCTGGTTACTCCACCCGCGCAAACTTCTATCCTTCCCGGAAAGGAAAAGGCCAGTACGGCAAAGGAAGATCTGGTGGCCACCAGGGACAATATCAGGATTCCGGAGCTACAGGTGAGCCTGATTCAAGCATGCGATGTGATGCTGGGGGGCAGGATAAAGTTTTTTCTGAACAATTGGCGCTTAATCTCCAGCGATGCTTGGGTACTGGACACCGTTCAAGGGTTCAAGATCGAGTTCTATCACCCAATTCATCAAACCCGTCTGCCGACCCCTATGCTTTTTTCAAGTCACTCTCAAGCTTGTCTGTCGGAGGAGATAAAGGTGCTCCTCAGCAAAGGGGCGATTGTTCCAACAGTACGCCATCCTCAGGGCTTTGTCAGCTCAGTCTTTCTGGTCGAGAAAAAGGGAGGCGGATCTCGCCTGGTTCTCAACCTGAAAGACTTCAACAGCGGGGTTGTGTACAGGCATTTCAAGATGGAGGGCATCCATCTTCTGCGGGATCTCCTTCGGGAAGGGGATTGGATGGTCCGTCTGGACCTGAAAGATGCCTATTTGTCCATCCCGATATACAGCCCCCATCGCAGGTTTCTCCAGTTTCAATGGCTGGGTCAGTGGTACGAATATCAGGTTCTCCCGTTCGGCCTTTCGTCAGCACCGTGGTGCTTCACGAAATTGCTGAGGCCGGTTGTGGAGCATCTTCGTTCCAGGGGGGTCAGACTGATTATTTACCTGGACGACATTCTTTTTATGGCAGATTGTCCTCTCAAGCTCCTACAGCATCTGGAGTGGTCCATCACCCTTTTACAATCTCTGGGTTTTCTAGTCAATGTTCCCAAATCGGTTTTGGTTCCCGCTCAGTCTATCGATTTTCTGGGTTTTCGGATAGATTCGTTGACTTGCCAACTACTCTTACCCAACCAGAAACTCCGTTACATCAGGAGAGAGTTGACGTCTGTTATTTCCAGACAGACTGTGTCGTTGAGGTCGTTGGCGCGTGTAGTGGGCCTTCTAGCGTCCTCCATTCAGGCGATCTTCCCAGGTCCCTTACATTACCGGGCGATGCAACGCTTGAAAATCCAACATCTCCGGAAGGGTCTCCGATATTCAGATCAAATTCCTCTTTCGGAGGAAGTGCGGATGGAGATGCAATGGTGGCTAGACCACATGGAGGCCTGGAACGGTCGAGCCCTGTTCGGGTCTTCTCCGGAACTGGTGATCGAATCGGATGCCAGTCAATGGGGCTGGGGAGCCCGTTGCGGGTCCATCTCGACGGGGGGTCGTTGGTCGCCCCAGGAATTATCTCTTCATATCAATTGCCTGGAACTCCTGGCGGGTTCCTTTGCGATTCGGTGTTTTTCCCCCCTGCAGGCGAACTGTTGCATTCTTCTCCGAATGGACAACGTATCTGCAGTCCGCTATGTGAACAAGCTGGGCGGGACACGGTCCAAGATTTTAGCGGAGATTGCCAAAGATTTTTGGCATTTTTGCCTTCACCGGAAGATCACAGTTATTGCCGAGTATCTTCCGGGCCGCAACAATCAGGTAGCGGACTGGCACTCCCGTCATCTTCGAAGCTACAGCGACTGGAGACTTCACCCTCGAGTCTTCCGCACCATTCTTCATCAATGGGGCCAGTGTCACCTAGACCTTTTTGCATCTCGCCTCAATACGCAGCTTCCCCAGTTTTACAGCTGGAGACAGGACCCATCAGCTCTGGCCACGGATGCTTTTCTCCAACAGTGGCCCTCGACTCTTTGCTATGCATTTCCCCCGTTTATGATGCTTCCCAGAGTCCTGGCTTACACCAAACGCTTTCGCGCGGAGCTGATTCTGATTGCTCCCTTGTGGAAAGCTCAGGCATGGTTCCCGGTTCTCCTGGAAATGTGCTGCGCGCCTCCTCTCCTTCTTCCCCAGAAGCGGAATCTGTTGCTGGATCCTCTCGGATATCCGCATCCCCTCATTCTCGCCGGCACTCTCCAGTTACTAGCGTGGCGAATTTCGGGGATCGTTGGTCGGTCCCAGGCATTTCTAGCGAAGCTGCCAACTTCATCAGTAACGCCTGGTCTCCCAATACCCACAAGCGGTATAGAGGAGCATGGAAACGCTGGAGTGATTGGTGTGTTCAACGGGAGGTTGATCCCGTTTCAGCGGATATCAGTCTAGTCATAAATTTCTTGACTTCCTTGGCCACGTCTGGTCTTGCGTACCGGACTGTTAATGGTTTTCGGTCGGCCATTTCGGCGGGTCATGTCCACGTTGATGGTAAACCTGTTGGGGAACATCATTTGCTTTCCAAACTGTTGAAAGGAATTCGCCTTGCGAAACCTCCCACTCCGAAGTACGTTTCTTTGTGGGATGTTTCGATTGTCCTGAGATACTTGGAGGCCTGGCCTTCTAATCTTCTATTGTCCCGGAAACAGTTGTCTGCAAAACTAACAATGTTATTATGCTTAGTTTCTTGCAAACGTGTTTCGGATATTCGGGCTTTAGACCTGGCGGGCCGCTCCTTCACTCCCGAAGGTGTTACTTTCACTCTCTCTAGAAGGACTAAAACCAACACCTCATCCATAACGTATCCTTCCTTCCCGGATCACCCCAATCTGTGTGTTGTACAATGTTTGAAGGATTACGAGGTGAGTACCGCTTCTTTGCGCGCAGATATGCAAGGTCAGCTGTTGATCGCTTTGCAGAAGCCTTTTCGTCCTGTAGCACCAGCTACCTTAGCTCGCTGGGTGCGCTGGCTTATGTCCGAGGCAGGCATTGATGTTTCTGTGTTTGGGGCGCATTCTGCTAGGGGAGCAATGGCCTCCAAAGCCTTCTCCATGGGTGTAACTTTGTTTGACATCATGAAGGCTGCAGACTGGTCTTCGGACTCTGTTTTCAAGCAATTCTATTATAAACCTATTGTTAGTGTTGCCTCTGTAGTGGTAGACGAGCTTTGAACAAGCATAATCGGAGCCTCCTGTCCTGACATAGAATTCAAAATTTGCAAACATTCGTGACAAGAATTTTCAATTCTATTAAGGACAAGGAGGCGAGGATTATCCCACCCGGATTGTACTTATTTGGTATTATCATGTACTGTATAAAATTGCATACTGTTACAGTTGTGAAATGTTCTGTTTTCCCTCCCCTGTATATCTTATTTTCTCGATGTTGGGATATTACGGCTCTGTCTCTGTTTCAGGTTCTGACCAGAAGTGATATGGTTGATACGCCTCGTGAGCCTCCTCTGTCTCCTTGCGCACGGATCCCGGATACTTCCATCTTTGTCTACAAGATCCTGTGGATTTCGGCGGCTTGCTTGGAGCTGATGCTGTTGCTTTACCTTGGATTGTTTTTTGATGTCGAACTTATTACCCAAAGAAAGAGGAAGAAAGACTGATTTATGGACCTTATATAGTGTTTCCTCTAGGGTCATTCCCAAGTGTTCATGGGATTTGTAGATCTGTTTTTTGATTGGCTGCTGAGCATTTCATTAAAGAAATGAGAAAGCATAATCCTCGCCTCCTTGTCCTTAATAGAATTGAAAATTCTTGTCACGAATGTTTGCAAATTTTGAATTGGTCTTGCCTTTGGGAACCTTAAAACATTTAGCTATGTAGCACATTATTGTGGGTAAAGCAATATTGACTGCTGTACCGTGCATGAAGCAGTGAAAGGGTGCAGTAGTACAGGCTGTCACTAGGTGTCCCTCGGGACCTCTTTTGGCCACATAAGGTACTGCACCCTGCAACATGGTTAAAGACTGCAAGCTGGAGCCAAAATTGCTCGTTCTCAATTGAGTATGAAGAGTGAATTATCCTTGCATGTGAGGAAAGGCCACCACTCTAAGGCAATTATGTGGAAGAACACCCTTTACGCAAGGCAGTTTACATAACAGCTACCACCATACAGGGCCGTCGAAAAGACTAGATGGTGTTTTCTTGCTTCTCATTAACACACATCCATGCAATAAAGTGCAAAATGAACTGAATCTGTTTCCGAGAAGGAGGGAACTTTCTTGGTACATCGGGTCATCAAATACCTGAGTAGCAGAAGTGAAGTCACACATCCATTATCTCCCTTGTTCCTGCCCTGCCTCGCAATTGTGTCCTCAATCAATCAATCAATCAATCAAATAATCTTTATTTGATAATTTCCCAGAAGATCATAAAAGACGTATATGTTTTAAAACACCCACAAATTAATACAAAACAGTCAAATAATAAAAAATAAATACAGCAATAAAAATATTATGCAAATCAGGCACAAAATCCTTTAAAAAGACCTATTCTAAAAACGTGAAATAATATAAACCAATAGTCACAAAAGCCAGGACACAATATGTAAGTAGAATTCAGCATTCGTTGGTTAAAATAACATTACCTTTCTAACACGTAAAATTTCCCTAAAAAAAATGGCCAATCAAATAACAGGTAGCTTGGTCAGTTAGCTGCTGTAAGAAGAGCAAAGCAGCTTTGCACTTAGTAAATTTGTGCCTGCGCAACTGAGGCAATAGAAATTTCATCGTACAAAGAGGATAGACATTGCAAAAGAAAACAAAGTGCAATACGGCCTGGTTTGATTGCTCGTCACACAGGCAAATACAAATATCGTTTGAGGATTGTTGCCCTAAGGGGAAACACATCATTCAGTGTATCGTTCCTAACTTAAAACGAGTGAGTAAATTGCATTTGTGTTCTGCACAAATAATAGGTATGGGGCAATCCCGGCTGTCATCTTAACCAAACGATATTCTCTTACAGCCAGGTCACCACTTCCGCAGCCTCCCTAGAGGTTTGTCTGTGTGAAGAAAAGCATTCCTGGGTCCAGCTTTTGTCTTTCTTGGTGATACTTTACGATTCTCAAACAAGTGTGCACAGTCCAGAGCCGAAGTGGTATGTGTCTATGTAGTGGTATTTGTAAAGTGCAGCTGCTACTCCAAGGAGTGTCCTGGCACTGGATGCCAAAGGTAACAGTGGAGCAGGGGGGGGGGAGATTATGGGCTGGAGAAAAGCCATGTTTTCAGCTTTTTCTGGAACAAGGGCGTAAACATAATGCTTCTGAGGGTCAGGGGCAGTTTGTTCCAGAGGAATGGACCAAGAAAGGAAAGGACCTTGCCCCTCAACCTAGCCTTTTTAATATGTGGAGTCTCGGCTAGGAAGATATTAGAAAAACAGAGATTTCTCTGTGGGACGTAGAACTAAATCCTGCATTTAAGGTAGCAAGGGCCTATCCTGTATAAGGCTTTCTGAGTCACAAGTAGTCTTAAAGATGACTCTTTTCCTTACTGGAAGCCAGCGGAGACTCCTCAGAAGGTTAACTAAACATAAAGAATTCACATTAAGATATTCTTTTGGTGGTCCCTACAATGGTGGGGAGCACGCTGTGTTCTTTAAATACCCCTCAAACACCAAAAGGACCCTTGGTGTCATGCTTCATCATTGGGGTCTTCGCACCCCTCTACGGGATGCGGCGTGCTGCTAACCGGCGACTACGCGGGAGCACTTTTTTTTAATATAATTCTTTTTATTAGAACAAGGCATCAAAAAGAAAGAACACAATACAGAAGAGTCACATCATAGTAGAGGATCAAGGTACATACATGCCAGAAAAACTCACGGGGATGGGGGTCCATCAAATACAGAATCTCTAGGTGGCACACAGATCTCTCCCCTATATCTATTCCAAAGTCTCCACACCGATGCCCATTTTCGAGGCCGGCTTCTTGCTGTGTAAACAGTCTTCTCCCGAAACATACACCAATCGAAGTCATTTTTCCAACTCTCAAGGGTAGGAGGCAGCTCGGATCCCCACTGCTGAGCAATATTACTCAGCTATATATTGACACTCCCAAAGGATATGGAGGAATGTACCCACAAGACCACACTTCCGTCTACACAATCCTACTTCGACAACACCATCCGGACAAGGCGGGGGCCTGTGACATAAACCCTGTGTAGTATTTTTAACTGAACAAGCCGCAACCGCGCTGGTATCGCAACCACTTTTGGAGAGAACACAGCCGATTGCCAGTCCTCATCATCCAATTCTATGCCATCTCGCGTCCATTTATCCATCAACTCCCTAAGTAGATCCGCCCTATAATTATCTCATTTCTTACAGATCAGGGAGATCGTTTTTTCGGGGAGATGACCATCTAAAATTCTATCCTCGAGAGGCGAGGCCTCCGGTAAGTCTGCATCCTCAGGCAGGGCCGCCTGTAATGAATGTCGGATTTGCGCAAAGTGAAAGTACTCAGTTCCCATCAGTTCAAATTCGACCTGCAGTTCTTCGAATGATTTAATCTTCCCCTTGCCCCAGATGTATTTAACTGTTGAGATCCCTATCAGATCCCACTTATCAAATCCTCTTGTATTCCAAAGCTTACCCAGACGTTCCAGAGAAAACAGTGGGGTAGCTAGCGTCAACCTGTCCCTCCATCCCAAAGAGCTCGTGGCATCATGCCAGATCCGCACTCCATGTTTAGTTGGCCCTGTCAAGTTCCGCTTCGTTGACTTAGAGTACAGTGCCCTGTTGTAACTACCTCCAGGGAGGAGCCACTTATCCATCGCATATCCGGGATCGGCCACGGGCCCATATGTTCACTGGCTGATTGTGGCCAGCTGGGAAGCCCAGTAGTATCGTTTGATGTCTGGAAGGGCAACGCCTCCATCATACCACAGGAGCGTCAGTTTAGCTAAAGCAATACGGGGTCTGCCCTCCCATAATAAACTACGCTGCTCCACCTCACGGAAATAACTAGCCGGCACTACATCCAAGGTATTCTGAAGGGCATAAAGGAAACGAGGGAGAGCCATCATTTTAAAGAGAGCCGCTCGCCCCAACAACGAGAGGGGAAGCTTTCTCCAATTTGCAGTGACACTCCTAAGCCTCTTCAAAGGGGGAAGGAGATTTCTAGCATACCGGACCACCGGGTCCAGAGATGAAAATCCCCAGATATTTAAACCCCCCCGTGTTAATTTGGATAGGACAATCCCGCGGAGGAACTGGGGTCTCCCCCCTAAGAACAAACAAGAGAGATTTCCCCCAGTTGATGGAAAGCCCGGAGTTCCTACCAAAGGAGGCCAGAACATCACACACAACAATGAGAGACTTTCTAGGGGAGGACAAATAGAGCAAAATATCATCCGCATACAAGGAGATCCGGTCTTCCCAGTCAGGGGACCACCGAATGCCTCGAATAGATGGCTCCCAGCAAATCCAGGCCGCCATGGGTTCCAGGGCCAGCGAGAAAAGAAGGGGAGAGAGGGGACAGCCCTGCCGAGTGCCCCGACCGAGAAGAAAGGACGCAGAGACACGATTATTAACCACTATCTGAGCGAGCGGCTCAGAGTACAATAAATGCACCCAGCGAATAAAGTCGGGGCCAAATCCAAATTTAGCCAGGACCGCCCACAAATAGGACCATTCTACGGTATCAAAAGCCATTGTTGCATCAAGTGAAGCGATTATTGCCGGTTCCTGCAGAGTGTGAGCCCTGGCTAGCACGCCATGAAATCAACAAAGGTGTACAGAGTTCCCCACATGGGGTAAAGTAAGCAAAGGGACACCTCTCTCTCTAAGAGCATGCGTGACAGGGATGTGTTAATCTCTTTACGGAATTAAGGATGCCTCACACAATTCAAAGGTTGGACGGCTGTTGTCATCCCACCCGATGATCGTATCGTGTCATCATTGGCCTCCTGCTCCTGCGGCAGGCTGGCGATGCAATGCCTGTCGGGTAGCACGAAGTGCTACACTTTAGCGGAGTTCTTTTATTCCTTAGCCAATTGGTGCGTGTGTGTGAGGGGCCAAAGAATAGGTGCAGTAGTGAGCGTGAGTGAAGTTAAAAAAGGTCAGTAAAGTCCATTAAGACAACTTTAATAATATGGCTCACTGCCTTAATAAAAAATGGTGAAATGAGGGGTACTGAGGCGTAACAGCTGAGGAGATCTGGCCTCATTCAACCCTCAAAAGTGGTGTGGTCTGGTCGACATGTTTCATGCCTCTCGGGCAATTCATCAGGACCTAAGTGCTCATAAACTTGCTACGAATTCCCCTATTAGAAGGACTCGAATATACGACCTGCAAGGTGTCGTGGGATCAATTCCTATGTGGATTCCCGCCCTCAGAGTGGAAAAGGAAGGAGAGAAGGGCACAGTCAATGATATGTCTGTTAGTTGTATACATTTACATGTGATAAATTCATGCAGACAGAGTTGTGGCTCAATGACCTCAACCAAGGGAAAGTGACGACGCTCGTGAAAGAGAGGAAGGTATCCAAAATTAAAAATGTAAGGGCAATCACCCCCTCCTTCCCGGACGAGCCGGACACGGTACAACCCCTCCATTCTCTACTGCAATCAGACACACCGAAACATATAGTTTCTATGCTTTATAAACACACGCAAGCATCGCCATCCCCGCCCTCCCTCAGAGCGAGACGCGACTGGGACTGTGACCTGGACGCCCAAATGTCGGATGAGCAGTGGGAGGAAAGCTGTACTCACACCATGGCAGTGACGGGTAACGCACGCCTTCGACTCATACACTATAAGTTCTTGCATAGACTTTACTATACGCCTGCCAAACTACACCGATTCCGACTCCGGGAGGATGACAGATGTCCTCGTTGTGGAGCCGAGGGTGCGGATTTCTTCCATCTCGCATGGACGTGCCACGGAGTGGCGGCTTTCTGGGAGGAAGTATTCGCGGCATTGTCAGACATGGTGGGGATCAGCGCGTCACCTTGCCCTAGAGTCGCATTGCTGGGACAGGCGTGCCCTGAGTTGCAGACACACCGTAAATTTTTCGCTTTAAGCGTGCTCCTGGCGAAGCGCCAAGTAGCATGCCGCTGGGGACGCGGACGGGCGCCCAAATTTAAGGATTGGCTCACGACAATGTCCACCTGGCAGGACCAACTGCATAACTATGCGGAGCTCCTACCCCATAAATCAAGGCCCAAGGATGTGTGGGGTCCGCTTACTGCATACCTTCTGCGCCTTCAGGCCGCTACACATCCGGACACAAACATGCCAGTTCAGAGAGATGCCCTAGCAACACCGCACATTGCACCTCTTGACTAATGCATTGCATCAACACACCATGCTTCCCTTACCGGCCATGCCTACGACATATGCTGCTACTGTGGCCTATGCCCGTAGATACGCTAGTGCCGTATTCCATAGCACCCGGCTTGCCCACATGGCACGGACTGCCTACATCTCACTCCTTCTCTACAGATCGAACACGTAGTATACCACGACATCACACATGGTTTAGCCGTCTCACATGCTCCCCCCGTGACACCAGATGAGTGCGGAACTAGCTGTCATGCTCATGGCCACGTTTCACCTCCTAACTACTGAGCTTTTAGCCCCACCTTCCCCAACCTCTCCTCTTCCCCGAGTTATACACCCCTTCATGGGACGTAGAGGTGTTGACGAAGAGCCCCCCAAGCCAAGGCATTGTACTCATAGCAGGCTCGATCTCGTCTTTCCCCACCATGCGGTAGAGCAGGTACATGGGGGAAGGATCAGACACACTAGACCCACCAGGTTTTTGGACCACAGACTTGAGTTGTAGTTGTTTTTTGACAAGTTAAAATAGCCACAAAAAAAAAGAAAAAAGGAAAACCTCACGCATTCACAGCTCTGACTGTCGCTCTCTCCACCATAATGGAATGCTTCCTAATACAGCTCCCCATAGTCTTCAACGCGGCCGGCCCTGACGGGTTGTAGGCGGCTTGCTGTGTCAGACATAACACCCTCAATGAACGACTCCCTTTTTTCATTTTTGTACTATGGACACTGTGATTGCTGCCGGCCTGCAACTCGCAGGATGTAGGCGTAACAGCTGTGTAACTAACAAATTGCCTCAATAAAGGTTTTCAAAAAAAAAAAAAAAAAAAAAAAGGTATCCAAAATTAAAGTGGGGGGACAAGGGATTTAAACTGTAAACCTCATATGCGGTCAATGATAAGGATGCATTATTTTGATACACATATGGAAAGGTACACCGTGCTCGCTTACACGTGTGTGCTTAACAGTCAAAGGGTCGTGTGTACATACACACAAATTAAACATTGAGAAATTGCAAACTTAGAAACTTAAAAGCTAAGCGCTTAAAAGCTTCACCCCGTACTGAAGGGACTGTGCTGGATGTGGAGAGGTGGGAGCCGGATCAGCCCGGGTGAGTGTTTTTCAAGGGGTTCTTACCCGCCATCCCTGTTCGGGAGATCCCACCGACTGTCCTAGTGGGGCCAGAGCTATTGGTAGTCACCTGGAGGGAATCAATATGTTTACCGGTTATGGTCGTGGTTAGCGGTACAGGATGCAATCATTTCGGTCCCGAAATGGTAAAGCCATGGCGATCGCGATTAGATGCCTTTAGGAATGATCGCATCTGTATAGCGCACCTTACCTTGTTGGCTCCTGGCTCTAGGCTTCTAGTCACCTACCCATCCCACAGCTGCAAACTCGCGGGACAGCCGATCAATGCGTGTGTGGCCGAGCCGCTTAAGATACCGAATGCCGCGGGCGCCGCGTGTGGGCCTGTGTCAGGCGCGTTGCTAGGCAACGCAACACGGCGTGGTGTAAAAAGAGAAGACTACCTAACGCCAATAGATGTACAAAGGCGGGCGCCATCTTGGAACGGGGTTGAAGGTGAATACTTCAGTGCTTTAGTGGATACGAGTTACATTCGGATAGGGGTCAGAACAGTCCGAGTGTAGGTTATCTGGCTAACATACTCCAAGGCACCGCATCATTTAGGCCATGCTCATCTGCATGCAGGCGGTGTACCCATCTTTGTTCCATTCTGAAAAGGGCCTGTTGGTTGATTGAGGGATGACATTCGAGGATGGTCCATTGCATATTCTCGGCCAAATGGTTGTGTTCTCTACAATGTTCATATAGCCTGGTGTGGGTCTTTTTACAGCGGATGTTGCTGTTGTGTTCCATGATGCGTTGTTTCACAGGGCGCATCGTCATGCCAATGTAGATCATCCTGCAAGGGCATATTAGTACGTAAATGCACCTTGAGCTATTACAGTTTGTGTGCTTGTTGATGTTCCAGGTGAAATCCCTTGGCAGTTCTACGGTTTTCCCCTGGATAGTTTGAGGGCAGACTACACAGGATCCACAACAGTAATGTCCCGTGACCGGTGGTAAATCCCATAGTGTATTGACTGGGCGTATCCTTAAGATTGGATGTCCATGAAACCAGGGGCGGATTGGCAAGGCGGGCATTCGGGCATCGGCCGAAGGGCCGGTGTCTCAGTGCCCTCTGTGGGCCGGTTTTTTCTCCCCTTTCCCAGTCCACAGAGAGTGGACTAGGAAAGGGGAGAAAATAAAAACGTCCCACAGAGGGCACGGAGACAGAGACAGAGAAATGAAAGCAGACTCGCTGTGCACCGTACAGCGATTATCAGCTGTGGCCTCTCCTTCACCCCCTGCCCTGCCAAGCAATCACGCTGAGGCTGGGCTGGGGAGGGGTGATTGCTGGCAAGAATCTGCCTCCCTGGGGGCCAGGTGTTGCTCAGGCCTTTGAGCCATTTTCACCTCGGCCCCCCTGGGGCCCACGTAGCCCTGAAACAGTGTTACTCTTAACACCTCGCCCACAGCCCTTAACATTCAGGGCATAGTGGGCGAGGAAGAATGGGTCTCCCTGTGTGGGCCAGGTGATGTTTGGAACTCAGGCACCATCTTCACCTCGGCCTCCCCCTGGCTACTTGGCTACCTTGGATGACCCAGCAGCTGTGTTTTGTGCTCCCTTGCCAGGACATTGCCCTGAGGCCTGGAGGGCCGATTCATTTACTAATTGCAGGGGCCTTACCTCTGTTCATGGGCTCCTAAGCTGAAGGGCTGGGGATGGCTAAGTAGGTTAGTAATAGCAGGGGCTTTGCTGCTTTTCAGGTGCTCCTGCGCTGGAGGGCTCAAATATTTTTCTGACAAAAAGGAGCCTTAATGTTTTTTTTTAGTTGCTCAGCATGTAGGCCATTGTCATCTTGGCCCTGTGTCCTACGCAAGAACAGTATTCTCCCACTTTCATTCCTTGTCTGTGCAAATGGTGTTTCATGAAAGGGCACGCCCCTTGAATGTGGGCCACGCCCCTTAAATATGCTCCACGCCTCGTGAATGGGGGCCACTTTTTTCGTCAGTGCCCGGGCCAAATTGTGATCCCAATCCGACCCTGCATGTAACCTACGTAGATTCAGGGCCATATTATTGTGGGGAATAAATCCGGATTGATCCGGGTGTAGCAGTCCGCTGATCACTTTAACCAGCCTATTAGAAAGAAGCTTTGCAAGTATTTTGGGCTCAGCGTTCAATAAGGAAATAGGCCTATAAGAGGCGCAATTAGTCTTTGGTTTACCCTCCTTATGAATCACCACCACCGACGCAACTCTCTGATCATAAGGCAGTTTCCCCTTCTCCCGGGCCGCAACAAACATACCTTTAAGCCAGCTTAACTGGCCTAAGCTTGTATAGTTCAATTGGGATCCCGTTGGGTCAGAAAGCCTTACCAGAGATCAAGGAACGAATAGCTTGAGCTATTTCGTCGGTTGTCAGGGCGCTATCCATAAAATCACGGTCCTCATTGGACAGACACGGGAGTCGTATACCCCGAAGCAGCAAATGGGAGTCCTCTTCCGGCTGAACTGAGACCGAGGTATACACAGTTTGAAAATATGTCGCAAAGCTATCGACAATACTCTAGGGATCAGTAAGCAAAGCTCCCTCGGCTGTAACAAGTTCTGGGAGGACCGCTCCGCCCCATCCTTCTTGTCCTTTCAAGCAATAAGTTTCCCTGCTTTATCCCCGAGATCGTCAAGCCTACCCTGCTGCTCCCTGCAGAGAGCCCTGGCATTATCAGTGACCAGAGATTTATATTCATACTGCTTAAGTCTCAAAGTATGCAGTTTAACCCGAGTTACCTCCCGCTCCAGTTCTCCTTCCAAGCGACCAATCTCAGTCTCGGCTTCAACAACATCTTTATTCCTTTCCTTTTAAGGTTTCGCCTGGGGCCGGAGCTCCTAGCTCCGCCTAGGAGAAATCTTATGTCCCTACAGTGTGGGGCTTAGTCCCGCCTCTGCTTCCATTGGCTAGCTCCATAAAAGGAGGCTAGCCATTGGAACAGAGATCTGTCCGTCATGGCCGGACCAGATTCGTGGGCGTTCGTGAGATTTTTTCGCTCTCCGCCTCTGCGATGTCATCATCGCGGCCGTGGGTGGGGTTTATTTTTGTTTTTGTCGAGGTTGCTTTTCGTCATTCCGCCGCCGGAGGAAGTCCAGGTGAGTGCTTTCCGTGTGTTCCAGCACCCCCCTCCAACGGAGGCAGCCTTCCCGACCACCCCCCCCCCCCCGCTGTCCGTTCCCGCCCCCCTGTCCGTGTGCTTCTCCCCGTTCCCGCCCCCCTCCCGATGTCCGTGTGCCTCCCGCTGTCCGTGTGCCTCCCTCCAGCGTTGTGGGGTTCACCGCGGAGCGTCGATAGAAGTTTGTGGTTTCTTACTACTTGCAGAGTAGTCGCATTCCAGAGGACTTTCCCTTCATTATCCATCCTTGCTTTGAGTAAAATTGAGTAAAGCCTTGCCCCTTAAGCAATTATTGGGTGACGGCGATTCCCGCGCAGTGCACGTGACGTGGGGCACATGCCATATTGAGGGAGTAGTTCTAAAGAATTGTATTTGTTTTTTAAAAGCGGATGAACAGTGTTCTACGGTGCCGGCGCCTAGTGAAGCTTTAAGAAAATGTAGGGTAGCATTTGGAAGTACAAAACTGGAGTTTCGTAGCACTGCATGTCAAAAGTGTTGCTGTTAC
Source organism: Lissotriton vulgaris (assembly GCF_964263255.1). NCBI lineage: Eukaryota > Metazoa > Chordata > Amphibia > Caudata > Salamandridae > Lissotriton > Lissotriton vulgaris. The sequence goes on from NW_028254059.1 coordinate 357,968, forward strand.
TGAAGTGAACGATCATGTCCACTTTTGGAAGAAGAATGATAGACTGACAGTCTCGCTGTGATTTAAGTCTGTGGGCTGCAGGTTGTGCGAAGATGTCGCAGTGAGCGTTTCATCCACCGGATTTATTTGACAAATCGATGATGTCACTTAAGGCGATGCAGGGGCCCCTCAAGCATGACTGAGTAATATGGCCCCTGCGTGCCAGGCTTTTATCAAGATTTGTAAGTTTAGGCGCTTTGCACTGTTTAAGAAAAGACGTGAAAAGAGGGTGGTAAACTGGTAATCTAGAGAAAAACGTTGGTAAAATAAACACTGTGTAAGTACTCGTCTCACATGAATTTTCCCTCGGGCGCCCGTTCCCTTTTAGTATCCGCCCTACGTCCCAAACTCATTTAAAGTTCTTCTCTAGATGTGCGCTTTACTAGGTGCCTGCATTTTGTCCTGTAGCTCACCCTGTACTGGTAGCGCCAGCCCATCAATGCACACAGTCCACCTTCTCCGCTGTGTGACCACACGACTTTCATGTTTTTTATATAGCACTTCTACTATTTCTATAAGCACTAGACCTTAGTAAAGTCTTCCATTTTGCCCGTTCTTCTATATTTGAAAACACCAACGATCTCACCCGCTGTCTACACATGAGGGATCCCGAGTGTGTGCGTGCATGTGACTGCTCCAGAGTGTGTGTGTGTGTGTGACTGCTCCTGGGTGTGTGTGTATGTGACTGCTCCAGTGTGTGTGTATGTGACTGCTCCAGTGTGTGCGTGCATGCGACTGCTCCAGAGTTTGTGTGTGTGTGACTGCTCCTGGGTGTGTGTGTGTGAGACTGTTCCCGGGTGTGTGTGTATGTGACTGCTCCAGAGTGTGTGTGTATGTGACTGCTCCAGAGTGTGTGTGTATGTGCCTGCTCCAGAGTGTGTGTGTGTGTGTGTGTGTGTGTGTGTGTATGTGACTGCTCCAGTGTGTGTGTGTGTGTGTGACTGCTTCAGTGGGTGTGTGTATGTGACTGCTCTGGTTGTGTGTGTGGCTGGCTCTGGGTGTGTGTGGCTGGCTCTGGGTGTGTGTGGCTGGCTCTGGGTGTGTGTGGCTGGCTCTGGGTGGGTGTGTGGGTGGTAGTAATTGCTGTCTGCTGAGCTCGTCCGTAGGGTACAATAGTTCTCACACTTGCGAGAGATTAAGCTATTGGCAATGTAAATGACAATGCCATTTATTTATCTGTTTTCAAAACCAACACATACATACAAATTTTGTCATTTACAATGCCAATAGCTCTAACTTCTCCAAAGGCGAAACCGTTGCATTGTAAATGCTGGTTTGTTCCAGCTATCATTGACAGAGCCTGACCCCTGATGACCGTTTTGAAGGCTTCCCAGAGAGATACAGAGGACAATGATCCTTCATTCTCCAGAAAATAATGTTCTAGAGTCGTAATGAGGTCCTTATGAAGTTTAGGGTTACGCATATACCAGGGGTTAATAGGGGCTACCCTACCCACCAATCCCACAGCGACAACGTGGGAGCACTTTTAATTTGTGGCTATGTGTGGTGCGTGTGAGGTCTTTGTGTATTATTATGTGAGTGGTGAGTTTTGAAAAGTGATAATGTGAGGTTTAAAAGGGTAACAGGCATGTGAGGTCTACAAAAAACTTTAATGGGCCCCCGTGCTAGTACTGTTAAAAGAGTGATTGTGAGGTATTTTGTATGTTAATTTACAACACCTCGTGTTTCGAAGCTAGGCTTCTTCTTCAGGACCGGGTGCATAGATCCTCACCTTACTCACGTCCTCCGAACATTTTCGGTGGGTTTTACAGAAAAGTTCTTGAATGCATTTCCATTGCCCTAACAAATAGCTTTTTTGAATATGAAAATACACCATATTTAGCTGCATCCCGTAGAGGGGTGCGAAGACCCCAATGATGAAGTAGGACACCAAGGGTCCTTTTGGAGTCTGAGGGGTATTTAAAGAACACAGCGTGCTCCCCACCATTGTAGGGACCACCAAAATAATATCTTAATGTGGATTCTTTTTGTTTAATTAATTCTGCAAAGCGAGAACAGATCCTCTTTGTCTCTCCTCTCCCCTGTTTTAGTCCTCAGAAGGTTAGACATGTGAGCATTACAGGGGAACTCAAAGATAGTTTGGGCCGCTGCATTCTGAGCAAATAGAAGCCTGCCCACCAGATACCTGGGCATGCCCAAATAGAGGCCATTCTCGTAATCAGGATGAGATATAATCAGGGCTTAAAAGTACAAGTTACTTACCTTCGATAATGATATATCTGTAAAAAACATTAGTTAGTGATCGATTCCTTACCTTAGAATTACCCCCAGGCATCAGACTGCATCCTGAAAGTTACAATAACACAACAATGCCCCTGCGCTATACAAGTATATAAAACATTGCAGAAAAGACATATATAGTAAAAGAACTTCAGTTAGTATATATCCACACTTTAGGAGTCGCTTTTTGAGAATCAATTACTCCAGGTTCAGGTACAAAAGTTCCGAAAAAGAAAGAGAAATGTTCTGTCCTTGGTGTTAAATCATTGGTTTATTGTTCCTTTGTTAATGCCAACACGTGTTTCATCGCAGGGAACATACTGCGAATCTTCAGGGCTTAGCGAGGAAAGTATGGCAACTAATATCAGATTAATGAGGCAAGTCCGTATCCGGACTGAATTCGTGTAAGTTGGTTCGGGGTCTGTAGCACGCTGCCTGCGTGATTAGGGGATCTTATTTAGTTTGGTGTGAGTCAAAACCCGGGAGGAGTTGTTGTAAGTCTACGAGGTGTCTCGGTATGAGACCAGAAATCCTTTGACAGGCGGGTACACCTTGTCAGTGTTGAACTCCCTCTTGAGGTTCCCGGTGCCGTTTTACGATGACGGTCATCCTGAAAGTTTTCGTTAGCAGTACCCCTGTGCGTCGGTAGGCGCCGTCATGCGGCTCCGCATACGTCGTTGGTGTCGTAGTTGCAGAGATGACGTCGATTGAGCTACTTAGCCGCACCCATGTGCGCTAACATCAGTTCTGTACACAACTTTCCATGCAAGGAATGCAGAGCCATGCAAGATACTAACCACTGGTGCATTGAAACTAGGGCCCTGAAAGGGATGACCTTAACCCTAGAAATCAGTTCGCAAAACGGGGAGGATGGGTGGGGCGGTAAGGAATCTATCATTATCGAATGTTTCTTACACATATATCGTTACCGAAGGTAACTTGTTCATCTGAAAGAAACACGTTAGTGATAGATTCCTTACCTTAGAATAGATACCCCAGCAATACCAACCCCGGTGGTGAGTCTGCGAACCAAGATCACACCAGAAAGTCACGGAGAACAGAACAGCCAAAGAAGCGGTCTCTCCGGACTTGACTGTCAAGGTAATAATGCTTAGTAAAAGTGTGCAAGAGGGCCCACATGGCTGCCTGACCGATGTCTTGCAGGGGGACACCACGTCCCAGTGCAGTAGTAGCTGCTGTCACCCTGGTAGAATGGGCGTGCAACCCGACCAGAGGTTCCTTTTTAGCCAGAGAATAATAGGCCTTGATCCACAAGACAACCCAGCGGAAGATAATCCTCTTTTGCACAGCCCGACCTTTCTTGACGCCTACGTAGCCAACAAAGAGCTGGTCATCCACCCGGAACTGTTGTGTGAGATTCAGGTCAAATGAGAGTGCACATTTCGGGTCCAGACAGCGGATTCTCGCTTCCTCTCTGGAAGGGTGCGAAGGCATAAAGAAAGTGGGCATGGTGACAGTTTGCCCGATGTGGAAGGCTGTGACAACCTTGGCAAGAAGGAAGGACGAGTGCGAATCACAACCATATCCGGATGAACCGACAGAAACGGAGGCTTACAGGAAAGAGCCTGGAGCTCACTCACGCGCCTAGCGAAGGTGATGGCAACCAGAAAAGTAGTTTTCAGAATCCATAAACAAAAAGGACACTTGTGAAGTGGCTCAAAAGGAGCGCACATCCAATACGTAAGAACTAGATTCAAGTCCCACTGCGGCATCACAAACAGAATAGGAGGGAAAAGGTGGGTAATGCCTTTAAGAAATCTATTTACAACAGGGGACTTGAAAAGAGAGGGCTGATTAGGGAGCCTGAGAAAGGCCGAAATTGCAGAAAGGTAGCTCTTAATAGGGCCCAGAGCAGAGCCCTGCTGGGCCAGTGAAAGAAGGAACAAAAGGACTTCTGAAAGAGGGGCAGTAAGGGGATCCACAGCCTTTGCTGTGCACCATACCACAAATTTGTTCCACCTGCAATCGTGTAACGATTTTGTGGAGGAACGCCTGGCTGCCAGAATGATGTCAGAGACTTCAGAAGGCAAATCAAATGGAATCAACTGTCGTCCCTCAATCTCCACGCATGTAGGTGGAGGCTGAGCGAGTTTGGGTGGTGGACCGTCCCCTGCTGCTGCGACAGAAGATCCTAACGAAGAAGCAGTCGGATTGGAGGATCCATGCTCATACTGAGTAGCTCGGGATACCAAATTCATCGAGCCCAGTCCGGGCCACAAGAATGACGTGGGCCCGGTCGCGCCTGATCTTCTTCGGCACTCTGGGTAGAAGTGGTATAGGTGGAAAAAGTAAGAAGTGATGACGTTGCGCGCTCTCTTCGGTGGCGAATAGATCTAACCAAGGCGCTCCCCACTGTTGAAAGAGACCTTGCACCACCTCCGAGTGAAGACGCCATTTGTGATCCATCATGCACTAGCGTCTGAGTTTGTACGCCCTGGAGTTCAAAGAACCTGCCAAGTGTTGAACCGTCAACCCAGGGTCTGGGCCCCGTATCTGTTGAAAGTTTTTAATGCTATTCTTGGGGGAATGGCGGTCCCTAGTGCTTGGCTGGGAGCAGAGATTGTACCTATATTCAAGAAGGGCTCTCCTCTGCTCCCAGCCAACTATAGGCCAATCAGTCTCATTGATGTTGCACAAAAAACTTTTGCAAGGCTGATACTTGACCGTCTGCAGGAATGGATGATGGATAACTCTGTTTTAAGCACATTCCAGGCAGGGTTTAGGAGCAAGGTCTCGACGATGGACCAAATTTTTCGTCTGGCCCTTCTGTTTTGGAAGACGGCGCGGGTGGAGGGGGGGCACGTTGTATACCGTCTTCGTTGATCTCCGCGCAGCCTTTGATTTGGTTCCGGAGTAAATTATGGGCAGTACTTGCTGATCTTGGTATCCCTCCTGCTCTTTTAGACATCATTGTTCGCTTGCATACTCACAACTATGCACAGGTCAGGTGCGGGAGGTCGGGCACCCTCTCACAAAGATTTCCGGTTGGCAGAGGGGTAAGGCAGGGATGTGTTCTTGCACCAACCCTGTTTTGCCTCTTTGTCAACGGGGTAATCGATCACCTAAATAATGTCCCCAATACAGATGCACCAAGACTCGGCTGCAGGAGGGTGTCCGCAATCATGTTTGCGGATGACACCCTCCTGCTGTCGAAATCTCCAATGGTGATTCAGCGCATTCTTGAGGGCTTTGAGGCATTCTGTCAGGATCGCGGTCTCGAAATAAATGCCCTGAAGACCAAGTACATGATTTTTAATCCCCCCCCAAAAAAACGCCCCAATCCCACCATTGGCCAGAATAGGCTTGAAAAAGAGTCCTTACGTTTGAGTATCTGGGTGTGACCTTGAATGACAAACTGGAATGGGGTGATCATCAAGCCAAGCCACAGCTCAGATTAGATTAGCCCAAATAGCAGGGGGAATAATTAGGCTAGTCAACATATCATCTATTAGACCGATAGCGCCCCCCCCCGGAGATTTATAGACTACAGGCCAGAGGTGCGATTCTTTATGGCAGTGAACTTTGGGGACACACCTGTAAGAAAGAGCTGGTCACAGTTGAAAACAAGTTTCTTAGACAACTTCTAAAGTTACCAGCTAGCACCCCACTTCTGCCTCTCAGGTTGGATCTGGGCCTAAAACCCTTAGACGAAGTTGTGGGTCTAAAGCCTCTAACCTTTTGGAGAAGACTATGGTCTACCCCTGAGCTAGCCAACTATAGGCAGGAATTGAAGGAAACTCTAGCTCTTCCTACTATAGAGAACATCCCGTGGTTTAAATATTTAAAAACTGAGTTTGCCCGGCTGGGTCTTCCTACCCTTTGGAGTGACCCTGAAATGGCCTGCCAGGGTTTGTCCCGTAAACACCTGGTGGCAACCTTTTATGCTTGTAATCTTGCATCCCACACACAGGGTATACGCCCAGACTCCCTGGTTAACACTTTTCTAGGGGTGAAAGACTCTTACAAGTTTGAATCAGTCTTTGATGATATTTTTCCGAACTTGGCCAGAAAATTATACTTCCAATGGTGGTATGGTACTCTTCCGCTCCGAGCATTTACAAGTAAATGGAAGTCTCATACCCTGGAAAATTGTCCTGGCTGCAATTGTGGGCTTGAAGACGAATTGCATTTAGTCTTCTTCTGCCCCGCCCACAGTGCGGCTAGAAGGTTCTGGACAATCCCACTATGCAAAAATCTAGGGTTTGTTAAATGCTCTGAGGCCTTTAGAATTCTCAAGACTGATCTTTCAGAAGCACCTGTTTTTGCGATGGCCAAATTCCTTGAAGCAGTATGGCACAAGAGACGGCTTTTAATTACTAGGACACCCCATCTCTGACCAAATCATGTACTATTGAGTGTGCAACTCTTCTGTAGTGGCCACTTTTACTAGAATCTAACTTTTATATAGAATTGTCTCGCTTTTTACCTAAATTGATCGTCCAAATAATTAATTAGTATTGATCTATTGATTGTCTTTACACTATAGGCTGCTATGTATTGGGGCATTTTCCTGTTTTATTTGTATGCTATTCCGATATTGTTGTAACATGGATGTCTGATCTTGGTCTGTATGCAATTTTATGTTCATCCTTTATGGCAATTGGCGAAATAAAGATTAATGAAATGAAATGAACCGTCAAGGAAATGCCTTGACTTTCCAGTCATGATCAGAGACGCAGAGCCTTCTGACATAGGGTGCACGACCCCAACCTGCCCTCCTTGTTGCAATACCACATGGCGGTGGTGTTGTCCATGAAGAACTGCACTACTCTCCCCTTGACAGAAGGAAGGAATGCTTTTATTGCAAGTAGGATCGCCCGGAGCTCCAGAAGGTTGTTATGGAGCCTGGACTCCGCCGGAGACCAGAGGCCTCTGATCTTTGCCTCTCCCATGTGGCCGCACCATCCTAGGAGGGACGCATCTGTCACCACTGTGTGCTCCGGTTGGGGAAGCGAGAGTGATCTGCCACTGACCCAATGCTGATTTGTGAGCCACCACTGCAACTGTTGCGCAGTGCCCTTCGAGATCTGGAAGGACTCGGAAAGGTGTCCTTGATGCTGTGTCCACTGGAACTTCAGGTCCCACTGAAGAGCCCACATATGCCATCTGGCATGATTGGTCAGCAGGATGCAGGAGGCCATGAGGCCCAGCAGCCTCAATGTCATCCTGACCGAAACCCAGGACAAGGGCCGAAAGATCAAAATCATAGCCCGAATGTCCCGGTCTCGCTGTTCAGGAGGATAAACCCAAAACTGCACTGTGTACAGAACCGCTCTGATGAAGAGAAGCCTCTGAGAGGGAATCAGGTGCGACTTCGGCACGTTGATGGAGAACCGCAGCAAATGCAGGAGGTCGGCCGTGCTCTGGAGGTGGGAGAAGACTGCCTGCGTCGAGCCCGCCTTCTACAGCCAGTTGTCAAGATAGGGGAAGACTGAAACACTTGATCTACGCAGATGAGATGCAACCACAGCCATCACTTTCATGAACACCCGAGGGGAGCTAGTAAGGCCAAAGGGGAGCACAGTGAACTGAAAGTACCCGTGGCATACCATGAACCGTAGGTAACGCTGGTGGGCCAGCAGGACGTGGATATGAAAATAAGCGTCCTGCAAGTCCAACGCCACCATCCAGTCATGCGGGTCTAGGGCAGACAAGACCTGAGCAAGCGTGAGCATCTTGAACTTCTCCTTCCAGAGGAAGCGATTGACGTTCCGAAGGTCTAAGATGGGACGTGGGCCTTTGTCCTTCTTTGGAACCAAGAAGTAGTGGGAGTAACAACCACGACCTACTTCTGGCATCGGAACGCGCTTGATGGCCCCCTTGGCCAAGAGAGCCGTAACAGCCTGCTGGAGAAGTGTCAAGTGATCCTCTGACAAGCGGTGGCACTGTGGTGGCATGGCTGGTGGGCTAGTTTTGAAGGGGAGGAAGTAGCCCCTTCAGACTATCTCCAAAACCCACCTGTCCGAGGTGTTGGTATGCCAGTGGAGGAGGTGATGGCGTATCCTGCCCCCATAGGCATTTGGTGGGCCTGAAACACCGGACTAAGAAGGTTTGGAGGCAGTGGCGGCAGGGAAGGTGTTGGACTGACCCGCCCGCTGGCCCCATGACCCACCTCTGTGGGTCCCACGTCCACAGCTGCACTGAGACTGTTGCTGCGCAGGCCTGTGGCTCTGAAATGAACGTGTTGGGGCGCCCCTTCCTTGGCCATGAAAGGAGCGAAAAGCAGGAGTGTGCGTGGCTGAAAGGCCTAAGGACTTGGCCATATCCCATGAGTCCTTAAAACGCTCCAACGCACGAAATGACTTGTAGCCAAAAAGGAGTGCCATCAACGGGCATGTCCATCAGAGTGTTCTGGACATCCCCGGAAAAGCCAGTTGTCCTCAGCAAACGTGGCGGCGTAGTGCCACTATCGTGGAAATCACTCTGCCCAGCAAGTAGGCAGTGTCGAGGCCACAACAATTTGTGAACTTGGCTGCGTCTTTCCCCTCAGTAATAGCTTGGGAGAGCACCGTCCAGGCCTCCTCCGGACACTGAGGCAGCACCTGCGCAACCGTGTCCCACACAGAATGGGAATAACGGCCCAAGAGGCATGCAATGCTCACAGACCGCAAAGCCCTGAACTGGCGAAAGTAAACATTTTCTTCCCAAACTGTTCCAGTTTCTTGGATTCCCAGTCCGGTGGTGCGGAAGGGAATGCGCTTGGGGACGCAGAGGCCTGGACAACCAAGCTCTCAGGGGTAGGGTGTTGGGAGAGGAAGATGGGGTCGCCCAAAAGCCGGGCGATGGCGTTGGGCCACGTTCTTATCCACAGGAGCCCCTGTGTTGGGCCTGGACCAGGTGCCCAAGTGCGTCATTAAAGGGCAGCAGCGGCTCCATAGAGGAAGACTCCAGCTGAAGCACTTCTGTCAGGATATTAGTCCTGACGGCCACCGTAGGGAGCTCGAGATGGAGAGCCTCGGCTGCTCTACGCAACACCACAGAATATGTACCACCTTCCTCCATAGACACAGTAGAAGGAGACAGTGTCCCAGGTTCTAGAGTAAAATCCAGGTCAACTGCATCCTCCAAATCCTCTTCCCAGTCCGGGTCTAACTCACACTGGGCTGCGAGAGGTACTCAGACCCCTCCCAGTCCTTGCAGTCCTCCCCAAACTGCCCAGCAGGCGGAAAAGAGGGAGGCGGATGGAAAAAGGGATAGAAATTCCTCATCGGTAATGGTATCGGTGTCAATCGTCACCGGTCCAGCACAGTCTCACGTCGGGGGTGGAAGCCGGGGGCGGCGTCGGCCATGGAACCGCCGACGCCGGTGGCAATGCCGTAGATGTCGATGGAGGTCGAACGAGGCCACCAGACATCGGCTGGGATCCATGCATGGATTTATGGGGGTCTCGCAGCGTCGAGACCAGAGTCATCGATGACGTCCGTGCCGGAGCCGGCGACGAAGAGGAGCGAGTACCCCCAGTCGGACCACCACTGCACTACATTCAGAGTCACCCACAGAGGTCACTTGTGGTGCTTGCATTAAGAAATGTCTGATTTGTGTGGAGGTTAGCCTTACTCTATGGCGCAATGGCCTACCAGCGTTGTATAGTGTAAGATTTGTACTTAATCTACATCGCCTAGTAGTCAAATTTCTATGTAAACATAAACACACAGGGGGACTCAGTAGGAAGTGTGCCTCTCCTTAAATACCACATTTTACGTGCAGGAAGAAGTATCAGGCGATTTACTGCTTGTCCGTTGACCTGCCTCTGGACTCACCCGTAATAAGAATGTGGGGCAAAGCCAAGGCCTCCTTCTTTAGCTGACCTGGCTTTTATTTTTACCGAAACCTAGCGGTGTTTGAGGTGCTGCTGAAGCACTTTGAGTCCTCTGGGCGTTGTGCGCCTAATTGCCACCATAATTTGCACCTTTTAGTGTTGCTTCTCTTTGCAAACTGCCGATTCATTTCATCATGTCTTAGGAGTTAAGTAAACTCAAAATATCGCGCATTTACTGAACCTAAGTCTTAGTAGGCTGAAAGTCGAGTCAGCCCTGCTTGATTTGAATAGAGAAAGACCTTCAAGTTGCATACAGCACCAAGAAAAGTGTTTCCTGCTCTATTGTTACTTATCAGAGAACTATCGAACGGTCGCAACGTGTGACGTCACAGCACTTAACCACGTTACTAGGCGTTGTGGGAGCCAACGACACAATCTCATTCATTAGCCATGGTCTTGAACAGTGTCCTTTCTGACAGAAATATGCCTGAATGACAAAACCACAGACAAAACACTAAAGGCCATCAAATCCGATCACAATGCAGTAGATAACATTAACTTTAATACCATTTCAAAAACACATAATACTACTACGTCAGCCACTTACAACACTGTTTGCGGCGCCATAGGAAAAGCTAGCTGAAAGTGCAAAAATGAGTATGCGAAGACTAGCTAAATCCAGAAAATGATATGCTTTAAACAGAAGTAAAATGTAAACGTTAGAGGTCTGCTTTATAGCGATTAGTTTTAATTTCCGAGATTTTATTAATGTTCTTGCTATAGACGTTACACAATGGAAGCATTTTTCTTAAAAATTAAACAATATTTAACATAACTGGATGGCTCCCAATTAACCTGGTGCGAGTGAACGCAGATGTGATACCCTACATTTTGCCCCAATATATACACTTATAACCTGTTTTCTTATAGAACAAGCAGCTGTGTCCTAGAGGACTGCCCTACTAGGACTAGTCACAAAATTGGAGATTTATATTGCCCACATGGGCTTCTTCAGGGATATAGTAATGGTAAGTACTGTATCAAAGGTTTCCAGAAAGAAGATTCAGCAGTTTCTAATCACAGTATGAGAAATTCTCGTGGTGGAGAATGAGTCCCAAGGAAAGCAAGAGGACCTTAAGTCGCAGTGTCAGCAACGACGTGAGGGAGCCGTGTCCTGTGCGCGTCCTACCGCCAGCGTATCTGGTGATACGCTGGCGGTAGAACTTTGCCCTGAAGAAGTCCATGTTTGGGCGAAAAGCATTGGCTGGTCTCATCCTTTGCATACCAATAACATCTGGATATAAAAGACCAATAACGGCACAAAACTAATGTTGTCTAATTGAATGTGTATACGTAACATGTACTCATATGTTGCCTCTCATCCAACTAGCTCAACTAGCTCTAACACTTATAACCTATTTAGAGTAGTTTCCAATACATATAATAAAAAGTAATAAACCAAGGGCGCACATATCTTTATCCACACTCACCATAAGCGATACACCAACTGTTCTCAGTACCCCACAACAAAGCAAAATTAACAAACAACCACCTATCTACCTCGCCTTTACCCTAAGGATAGTTCAGGCACCCCCAAAATGATAATCTATGAATACAAAAATGATACGTCATTATCAACCAGAGGTGAAACAATGCGACCACGATAGAACATCAGATATTCACACATCGACACCCCATCTCCCACCTGCATATTCGTATACAGCTAATCAAGACCTTTAGGCTCAATCTCACCCAGTAGTATGCAATGATATTAGGAGATGATCCCCTCCATCAGCAAAACAATGAACACATATACTACTTCTGACATCACCCTATGAAATATAGATATGACCACCTTTAACAAATAGACACAAACATACAACGGAACCAGGCAGACTGATCTCCCCCCCCCCGCCCACGCCACCCTAAAAAGCATAAACCCAAACACAACACGTCTAGTTTATTATGTACTGTTTCCAGTACTCAGATTCTAACACCCCAGAGATATGCAATTCTCTCTGATTTTCTTTCCCGCCCCCCTCTCGTACCCAATGTGACTCACCTACAGGCCCCCCCTCAGGCTATCACTCAGGGCCCTGGACTTTAGCAGCCATCTTACTCACTATTCCCCTGCAGCTCCTCCTGTGGAGACAATCTATCTCGATGCTGCCTACTCTGAACTCAAGGATTCTTTCCTACTCATGCTCCACCCTCTACCTCGACAAAGGCCGTCGCATTGGTGTTCGCAGACACTTTTACCTATGTCTGGTGCACGCGGAGTTATCAGGCACCGCCCACTGGATCAAAGCAGTACATGGAGGGAGGTGTTGCTCAAATCCTAACAGGAAGATACAAAATGCCCCGTTGCCCATAAAAACGTGAGAAATTAGGCCAAGAAATGTTCACGATCTCCCAACAGCTACAATATATTGATCCTGTTTATGTCCAGTCAGATAGCTAGCTGCGTGCTAATGCTAAAAATCCGAAGTGATGTGTACACTCCTGTCAGGAGCACCAGCGCCGCTGTAGTGGTCCGCACTGAAAACAAATCACACCCCAATCACTTGAAAGAGAGGAAGGACTAAAAACAAGCATTTGCTATGCAATAGGTCCGATTGCATTTCAAATGCTTAAGTTTAAAGATGAGTGCGGCGCAACTTCACGGACACCGCGCTTGGTATCTTTATATATTTCTTAACTTCAACACTGAGCGTGGTGTCCTTGAAGCGGGCGCTGCGCTCGGTGTCAAAGTTAAGAAATATATAAATAATCCAAGCGCGGTGTCCGTTAAGGGGCACTGCGCTCAGTTTCAAAGTTAAATAAAAATAAAAACAAACACAAACAGACTGTGGTGCACTGTCATCAGTACCGTGCTGAAAATGAAATTAAAATAGTGCTTACTGAGTTATAAAGGGGGGTGTGTAACTCCGCCAGTAAACGATTCAGTTCCGGTGGGAGGGCCCAAAAGTGGACAGGGGGGTAACTAGGATGGACCAAGAAGCCTCCTCTACAATAGAAAGCTAGCGTTTAGCCTGAAATATGACCCTATTCAATGGGAAGAGGGGGTGAGGATTCAAGTCCCCTTCCTCAACTGTATTGATTTCAAGAACCTTTTGAATGCGGAGAGCAGCGCATGTACACTGTTATCGTCAGCCGAGACCTAAAAAGAGTTCTCTCAAAGTATAAAATAACCTGAACAGTAAGAACACATGTGACATGGGCAGTCCTCATGGGAGGATACAAAATGTTTAAAAAGGAGGTACTACTGAGTGTATTCACCAGTGAAAAGCCAACATTTCTTAACCCCTTCCATGCTCATGACGAGCTCAGCTCGTCATGCAGTACAGTGCTCCTGTGCTCATGACGAGAGCTCGTCATGAACAATGGGAATAAATGAGACTCAGCACAGGAGGAAAATCTCTCTAGCAGCCAGCAAAAGGAACCAAAGAAAAAGATGGAAGTTTTTTTAAGCCCATATCCTAGACACAGCATGCGCTGCTTAGGCGAGACTAACAGTGGATGGTCCCACCACTGGACTAAAGGACACAAAAGCTCAGATGGTTAGTGAACTTTGCTGTTGATATTTGTGCATACCATGCAGCTCCAACCAAGCTCCAGTGCCTTTTTCCAAGCACTTTCTGAAGAGACGCTTGTGTTATGTAAAAGAGGGACTACTGTTAACAAAATTGAGGTACAGTGTCAGAACTGTAGGGAGTAGTGCTTAAATGACCACTTCGCTCCTTCTAAGATCAAATGAAAACCACAGGCAGAGGACAGCTAAAAATACAATTTTTAATTAGAAAACATTTTGCAACATGAAAAAAATAAAAACAAGTAGAAATGCTGTCAATACTCAATATTCCAACTATCATACAGAAAAATAAACACTAACATAGCTTCTCTTAATGACATTGTCGACATGGATATGTACAAAATCTACAAGACAGCACAAACACAACAAAAACATAGAGCCTCTGAGGCCTGGCAGTGTTCCAGCATTACAATAAAGGTCATATTTATAAAGAAACCCTGACTGACCATAGCAGTCATTATGGAAAGTAGTGGCAGAGCCAATGAGTCCTGGAAGGACAGGACCGCAAAAGCTCTAGCACCCCTCCATCCTAGCCTTAGTCTTGCAATTGTGGACCAGGAAGCCGGAATGTAAAACAATCATTGGCAAAGCCAACAACTCAGACTTTAATGTACTTAAGTAGGACAACGGCAAGAACAAATGCAGTTTGCATGAGTTGAAGACCTGTTCGCATTGTCATAAATTAGCACAAAAATAAAAGATTTCCAGATATTATGCTTATTTGAGATAAAGAATTGAACTTGATAAAGGGTTTATATTGGAGTGTCCTATTCAGATGTAAAACAGACCCTCATGAATTCCAAAGGACGCATTTCCTGTGGAGCGGAATGATTTATGAAAAAGTCACGAGTATGGGGACAGTGAAATACTCCCTCTAGACATGGCCACAGCCCACTCTCGTGTATAATGTAAAAAACATAACGAGAGAACGTCTAGCAGACAGCAGCAATGCCAGTAAGGCCTAAGAACAAGCAAAAATGGAGCAAAACAAAATTGGAAAAATTAGCACAGAACAAAGGGGGCTGTGTCTTTATCAGCAAAATCTCCTTGAGTGACTCCATTTTTGATCCTCCAACATTCACACCTTAGCAAGAGCAGCAATCAAAACCCTTAAGTGTATTTCAGAGGAATGAGGTAATGGTACACCTGCAAAATATAATACCTTATGCAATGAAGTCACACATTTTCTTTTCTTACTTCCTGATCCACATTTCAGGAGACTAAAGCTGACTGGGTATTGTCAAAGGAGAAAATATAGCAATCTATTTTATGGAACAGGCTTTTCTTCAACTCTGTTCCGACGCGTGTTTTCCCTCAAGTTTAGAAATATGTTACATAAAATATATAATATATACAAGTTCATAAAAAACATGAATTTAATAAAATATTGCAATTTCAGTATCTTTTAAAAAAAAGTTTGGTATGGGTAGAACTTTAGTGCACATAGTGGAAAACTTATAAAGGACAGAAAGCACTGAAGCCATAGCTAGGCTGAGTAGGTAGGCTTACAAGTAAACGGACTCAGCAATACTAAGTGACCTGTCCGAGAGATCTTATTCATTCTCTTTTATCTTGGGGGGAGGCACATGGTTGTGGGGGACAGAATATAGTTTGTATAAAGCTTACTCAAAGCAAAGAACTAATGGAAGCCCTTGTTCCCCCAGAACCTGTTGGAAAAAATCCTGGTCTCGTTTTTGCTGTCGAAGTTGAGTTTGGTACTACAGAAGAGTTTTAGCTTGACCAAAGACCCAGACCGAAAATTTAGACAACACAGGAAGCCCAGCGCAGCCTCATAACATATTGGAGGCTTGGATTGAGTCTTTTGCCACACAGAACAACTCCATAAGACTTTGCTAACACATGAGAAATCTGTGGGTCTGGCCTATTAAGAGGAAAGAAAACTGCTTTGCTAACCTTGGCCAGTAGACCAGAGCGAGGATTGAACAATCATAAAAGGCAGAGTTGTGATGATCATACACGAGACAGGATCTGAATCTTTAACACATACATAAAGAATACAAATGTCTTGTGGCATGCATGAAATCCAATGTAGAGTGTAGAGCCACAAACCGACATGTCTTGAGCGTACAGGAGACCAGCACAAGCCATGTCCTATATAGAACTTGCGGAACTAAGCTTGGCAACACTGGAGGTCAGGGCTGAGACTTTGGACATATGGGAGACCAGACAAATCTTGTGTCCTACAAGGCAATCAGAAAATCATGTTTGTGCTTGCAAAAAGCCACAAGAGCAATTGGTTGCAGGATACAACCACTGTTGTAATCTATAGAGGTTGTCACATTACTCTGAGGAGACAATAACTGGAAGCCTAACCTGTACGTACTTCTTCTATCAGGAGACATGCCTTATAAAAGAGGAAAATGGTACGGTTGGAAAACAACAATAGTGACATGTGCAAAAGCAGCGGTAAATCATTTCAGTATCTCATAGTATTCAATATAACAAGATTCCAGCAAACATATTTAGGTCATTCGAAAAGAAAGCAGGGCTCTGCAACTTATCATGGATCTTTCTGGAAAATGAATGCCCAAATGACCCATCTACCTTTTCGGAGGCAGGTTGGGAGGGGAAGTTAGGCCACTGGGGAGAAAGGTGGGCAAGTGAACAGCAGAAAAAAAATTATGTGACTAAGAAGCAACTGTGAAGAAACTGAATTTCCTGTTATTTGACCACACGTATGAATTCACTGCTACACTAAGGAGGGAAACTTAAGGCTATATATAGGTTATCACAGGCAGCGAATGTGTGGCATCTGAGGAGCAGCCAAGCTTTCTTGATTTAAAAACACATTCTCATAGCAGATTGACCTAGAGACTTTTTTGCATCACCTCGATGTAGAAAGAATTACACTCTCCAGTATACTGTGGCATGGAAGTCGCTGAAGTACTGAATTACCCAGTCATTGTGGTCGTTGACCTCTTAGGAATTCACTATCACACAGTCTGTGCTGTCATCCTATAGGGTACAGAGCAGCTGCACTTCCCAATAAGTAGCTATTTCCTCACGGGTTACTAAAGACTACATTTTTCAGAACCCTTTCATCTCACCACAGTACACATAAGTACTAGCACTGTATTAGATGTGCAGAACTACGATTCCCAGAACCACCTCAATTTTGCCACATACTATTGTGCTACACCGTTCAACCCTCTCTTGATTACAATATACAGAACTACACTTGCTTGACCCTTTTATCTCACTTTCAGGCATACAGATTCCATTACTTAGAATCTGTCATGCTGGACATCCTTTCTAGCATTTGCGCTCTTTGCCAGTTCTTTAACACCTCTTCTGGCCCTCCCATAACATCCTCTGCACATTCACCTATCTTTCATCCATCCATTCCCGATCCCATAATATATATTTCACTCTCAGCTTTGAACCACTCATCTACTGTGTGATGCCCAAGTCCCCCCCCCCCCCCACCACCCCCTCCAGTCAGGTCCCAAAGATGTCCAACTGCTAGCATGAGAATCTCCCAATAGCTAAATTGCACAATTTCCTAGAGTTTCATATAAAAATACACAAACAGAATACCTTAGTTTTCATGGGCTTTGCAAGGCGAGTTCACAATGACCTAATTTAGAAAGTTCAGGACACTGCATCAGAGTGGGAGCAGGGAAAAGCTAGTAATGGGAAATAGCTGCTTGTTGAGCATGTTTTTAAATTGTGCTACACCTTCATTACACATGATCTTCTTTCTCTGAAGTCATTCAAGGTGGTGGTCAATCCAGTGAGGTTCTGGTCTTCGATTTCACGTGCCATTTGGAATCTGCATCACCGCTATCTCTCAACATTAGAGGGAGACCATGATATCTACCATGTTTATAGGATGGGGACCATGGAAATAGAGCGGACTGCAGACATTCTCGAATGGTGGTGGGAATAGACACACAGAATCAGCGAAGAATTGGGCCAAACAGCAAGTGGCAGGGAACACCCCAGCGTGCAGAGAAGGGTTAGAGCTGAAGAAACGTTGCAAACCCCACAGCCGCTTTCCGGAACAGTATTCTCTAGTTGGAATCAATGTAATAAGTATATGTGAACCTTTGTGAAACTAGCTAGTCATCTGTAAATGTTTTTTTTTTGCTTTGTATCTTTTCTAGATTCAAAAGATGTGCATTATTGGGCCATCTAGTGGATGGGTGCAGAAGTGTTTGTGTTCCTTATATTTTGCATTTGGGCATTGGCTAGGTTGAAGTAATTATGACTCACTATGATCGCACGTAAGCCCAAAAAGCCCCCATATTTGACTTCCATTTCAGAAAAATGTTCCAGTTCTGTAAAACAACAGAATTCATATAATTATTATTGCATTGATGGAGTACCTCTAACACCTCTTCCATTCACAACACTGGCCCTTTCTCCCCATTGGTCATCGCTCATAGCCTAAAATACGCAACGAAAGAATCCTGGACACCAACAAAGGCAATTAGCGTATGTAACATACAATGCTTGCCTTAAATGTACTCAACACTGCAGTCTAGCACTCAAGAGTGAGACCTTACAACCAATCACCCTACGAGGCACTGATCTAGTGTCTCTCTGTGCAGTCTCTGTACACATGAATGATAAACGGTGGTCCTCCTTGGAAATCCAGGCCAGCCCAATTATCTCTGATAACGCATGGTCATGAAACTGGTAGAGCCAGTGTCCAATCCTTTCTCCAGAAACCATTGGTCCTGGGAATGCAAACCATCTTTCGGTGAAGACTTTCCAGTTACAGCAGCAGGAGCGGCGGGCGCAGTTCCATGCTCAGCCTATGAATAAAGTCCAACTTGGGGTTGTCAAATCTGGATAATGTGGTCACAACGCATTCTCTAGGGAGAACATCCTCCAGAGAGATGGGGCCTGGCAGAGCGGGGACAAGAAATCCACAAAATGAAGTCCATGCTTGCATCAGTCCAGTACCACCTCACAAGGGTTCTGATGGGCCTGCTGGGCGGCCTCGTACACCCGCCGGAAGTCCTTGTGGCGGGGGGCACAGCCGAGCCAGGCCTCTCCAAAGTGCACCCAGCCCATGAAGAGGAAGTTGCCGGGCCCCGGCTTCACGCCACAGCGCAAGAGTGTCCGGATGCTACCTGTTGAGCGTAAAGAGTTTCCAACAGGCTGGAACAAGGTGAACTTCTGTCGATGGATCTTGGTAGCACTGACGCTGATCACGGATTCCTGCAAGTCTGCGTCGTTGGACACTGTCCGGATGTTTCCACGGATAACTATGGAAGGCAAAGGAAGAGGATAAGTTAGTGTCACAAATCACCGCTACCTACATCGGCTCTATCAAATCACTGCACACAAGCCAAAAAACATTCAAAAACCAGGGGGGCCCTCACCACATTTCCGGACTAGAACCTCTGCTCAGAAGACAAAGAATATCCTTCCACCCCACATCATGAAACGCAACTTGAGAATTGTCCCAGCTCACCAAACCACAGACCACAGGCAAGCGGAGTGGCCACTCCGAATCCATCCCATCACAACATGCGAAAACATAACACTTCTTAGGATCAGGAATCCCTGGGTCTCAGCCTATGAGGCCATCATGGTTATCGAGCCCTGATTCGCCAATGGAGAAAAATACCTGCTCTCTGCCTCCACCTTATGCCGGTTTCTCCCCTGCTCGCTCTCGCACCCATCCCACCTCCCTTGCTAACCAATGTTGTGTACTTCTTCGTAACTGGCGTACAAATAAGAAACGTGGAGTGTCCATCATGCCTGGCAGCAACACTACCACACATGCTGCTAGAGACACCACAACAAAGCCTGCCGCTGTGTGGAGTGAAGAGAGTTGGGGGAGGCGAACATCAGTTACACAAAAGAATGTAAGGGAAGTAAGTGGGTTTCTCGAGTCAGAACATGTGTCCTCGACACCGTTTGAAAAGCCGGAAGTGATCAGTGTTATGGATTTAGCCCAGGCAGGACAGATGCTAAGCAGGTGTAACAAGCAGACTGGCCGGGGAGAAAGATATTTTCGTTCTAGGAACGGGTTTTTAAGAATTAGACAACATTTATCCTATGTAAAAAAATTGGGTTGGCTCATTCGAGGCCTAGAACCCACTTATGTCACCATAGTCTCCTTACATGGCATGCGAGAAGCTGACCAATCAAAAGGCTGGCAGCTACGTCATGGAAACCCCTTAAACCCGCTGTCATGGTACATGCGACCAGAAACTGGTTCTTGCGGGAAAGATAAGCTTTAGAGTCGGTGACGTCTTAAAAGGCAGCACTGACCCCTGCGTGGCCCTGGGCAACCTGCCCAGATTTCATTCCAGTTCGTCATGTGACCCACTCCAGTCCGAGAGCAAACATGCTTTCCATACCAGCCCCGGCATGGCGGCCGATTGGAGCGTGTGACGGATTGGTGGGTGGGGTATCTTCGGAGAGTCCAGGTGGCTTTCAGCACTGCAGAGCCCTTGAAGAATGCGTTTAACCCGAGCTTCAGCTGTCTAAGGTTACCCAGTTAGTCAAGAAAGACAGGATTTATTTAGCCCACAGGCCAGTTCATCCACAGACGCCTCATCTCCATGGCAACCACAAACTCCCAGTGGCAGGAGCTCTGACCCCTCAGGCCACGGAGGAAACTAGCCTTTCTTAAGGAAAAACTGGCCAGAGTGAACCGTAATCAGCAACGGCCTCAAAAAATGAAACTCCTAAATCCCCTCAGATAAAGTTAAAAGTAGGCGAACGAAGATACAGACATGATCAAGTGAAGGCCGAAAACACCGATGCAACTGTTGCCGCTTCGAGAATTGGTCTGTCCCTACAACACCTCAGGACCACATCAATTAGGGTTAGCCATTTCATATACATCCACCTCAAAGTGTATAGATGTGAATTAGGAGCAGTCAATCAACTACCCTATGCTTGCCAAAGGATAGGACGGAAGTGGATATTTTGGTCACCGTATTTTGATAGGTCGAAATATTTGTCATTAATATTGAAATATACAACCCCACCAATGCCACTGTGCCTCTCCAGAAACTCAAACAAACTGGGTATATATAAACTGCAGGGGGCCCTATTGCACAGCCCTGCTGTTCTCACTAGACAAGAATTCTCCAACAGAGTCAAAAGCATGAAGTCCATCCTGGTTCTAGAGTTGTGTTAGTTATAACATCCGGGGTAAGAAAGGGAACAACTTCCCCCTCCCTTTCTCTCCTTCCATTTCAGGTTTGCTCTTATATTTTAACATTATCATTATATGCTTATTGACTATTCCATGCCTTATTGAATCTCGTTTTGCAGATTTACCAAATAAAATTTACTTTTAAACTTAGAAGGAAAGGGATCAACCGGAAGGGATTATAAATGGCCGGCACGGCCTGTTTACTCACCGAAGTCACTTGTGCAGACCGCCATCAGGATCTCAGTGTCGTTGCACGGCCGGCAGACCCCTGTGGGACAAGAGAACAGTTCAAACCTGCTGCACAACACAACCTTAAGAGACAATTCTGCAACCCAACGAGCAAGCGGTACTTCAGATGCAGCACTGGGTAGATGGCTAAAAAAGGTTCACCCTCATACACACTAGTGCAATTATCACACGCATGTGGCTTACTCTCTAGCGGTTATGATGCCCCCACCCAACCAGACAATAAATACCATATTTCTAAAGTCAGATCTGCCATGTTGTTCTTCCAATGAGTACAATTTATTAACAAAATAATGTAACCAGAACAACAGAGGGCAAGTCCTTTCAGGGAGTTAAAGTCTCATAAGTGCTTGATCCTTCCAAGGGTTTATAAAGGGCTGTACAGCTACTAATACAAATATAAATAAATGTTGCAAACTTCAGCCATGTTGTTTTCCTTTGTAAGCGAGCGATTGTAACATGGAGTCTGTGATGAAGTAAGCAATGACTTCTCACAGTAGCGAGGTTGTCCTATATGTTTATTAAGACCCATTTCGTTTGAGTGGCATGGTATGGTGCAACTAAGAAATCAATAGAAACAAATGGACATTCCATGATATTTAGATGAAATAATATTTTGTATTTGAAAAATCTTTGCCAGGACCCCAGATTGTTCTCCCTTCCTGATCTCGTCCCATTGTACCTAGGTAAGTGAAGTTCACTTACCAATGATCGACATATTAGATTTTGCCTACATGCTGTTTGATCAAGAGAACATCTAAATAGCCATCAATATATATCAAACACTACATAAATGCAAATACACAAAAACGCAATGTAGATCATCAGTTATTTCAACAGAACATATCGCTGAGGTACTATTCATCAGAACAATAACTGGGGCATAGTGGGCTTATAGTCGACACTGTGATAGTCTCATTGCTGGGCACGGGCGGAGTTCCTCATTCCGGAACTCTGGAAGTGACTGAAAAAAACCCTCTGCCCTACTCGAAGTTCCGCTAGCAGCGGAGTGTGTTATGCCGCGCAGTTCTAGCTGATTTTTAAGCACTGGGTGTTTGTCCCGAATTGTAAATCAGTGCGAACAGCATCATGCTCAACGCAAGAGGGCGCTGCTTCTTTCTGCCACTCGAGTAGATGTTCTACTCAAGGGGTAGCTTCCTCAAAGCAAACAGAAGGTTTCTCAACGCGATCGGTAGGGACTAGCCGCGACCGCCCATTATGAGAAATCTCAACTGGGAGGGGGTCTGGAGTAAGATTTTCCTTGCTCATTCACTTAACGTGGCAATCGTGAGCGAGGAAATAACTCCACTCCGTGGAGTTTTCCAGAACTTCAGATGCTACATGAAGCTGGAAAAACTCTGCAAACTGGACTAGGGGAGCAGAATTTCATGGCTACGCCTACCCACTACCTGCAACTATAGCAGACACCAAATGATGAAACTATTTATCATGAGGACATTTCCAGACAAAACCATTAGGTGGTGAAATGCACAACATAAGAATGTAAAATGGGTTCATACTGAAAAGTAATTCCCTTAAGCATGCCTACTTCTAAGCTGTAGTTGTCAATCAATGTGTCCAAGGTAAACTGTCCTTGCTATGGGAGTTCCCTTGGAAGTACTACAATTAGCCAAGTTCTTCTGAATTAAAACAATTTGTTGCACCCGCCACATGTGCTCCTGAGAAGTGTGATGCTTGTAAAATACATGGTCTCCATCCAGTCATTTTAATAAACAAGAGATTTTCCTAGTTTAAACGAGAGGACATCAGATGCCAGTGCTTTCTCTCCCTAGTTTCTCTATTTTATTTCGCACTAAGGTTTGGGTTAATCGAGCCATGCTTTGATGTTGGTAGGGTTGTTCCTTTAAATTTAGATATGTTGACATTCAACCACTTTTCAGAGTAAGCTTTGGTTGACAAAGAAGGGCCCATCTAGCACACCTTGAAAGAACGCAATTGTTCACACAGACAGGCTCCAACTGCTTAGGTTCTTTGGACTACAGGTAGAGGCGTAGCTGGGATTTCACACCCCCTAATAAATGTATTTTCTGGTAAATAGTTGGGTACAGGTGGTTTATCAGATTTCACCAGGGATTTTTGCATACAAACAGACAAAAAAATGCACTCACTTATTCCCTCTGTGTTTTGCAATTCTTCAAAAATTTCGGTTATTTTACAAAATATTGTGTATTCTCTCACTTAGAAATCCTTTTGTACGAAACTCTCGCGGACTCTACGGGTGCCTGACAACATCACGATGACCACTAAGGACGCCTCAGGCCAATAAAGCCCTGTTCCATAGATGCCCGCAAGAAACCTACAAATGTCCCGTGCAACCAATGGAAGGCATGTACAAGCACAGTACGGTGCCTGAAAGCAGTTACCGCTGCCACGCACAAGCTTGATGCAACCTCTAGTGCTCCGCGGTAACTGTTAATTTCTTTTATTTTTAGAAATCACAAACTACCCAAAACAAAGTACTTATCGAAAAGCTCCAAACCCATAAACTGGGTTTATGCTAACTTACAAGCTCCAGTGAAAATGTAACAAGCATTTGCAATGCAATAGCGCGAGTTTAAGCAATTGGCACGCTAAATGACAATGCCTTCAATTTGTGTTTTAAAAACAAAAACAAAAATAAAAGGCATTGTCATTTGCAATGTCAATAGCTCAAACTCGGGTAAATGCAAGACCTATTGCATTGCAAATGATTGTTTAGGTAAAAGTGCCTATCTTTCACCACAACAGAACCAAGCCTCGAGTGAAGTGCCTGGCTCTAGCCCCCACCTGTGCCACTCCACACAGGAGATAACAGCAAATTAATAAAATAACCAAGCGCCGACACTAAAGTGAGCGGACCGCGCTGCAAATTAATTGAATAAATAAGTGCGGCCACAAAAGTGAAAGCGGCCTGCTTTGCAAATGAATTAAATAAACAAGCGCAGCCGTTAAAGTGAAAGCGGACAGCGCTGGAAATAAAAAAAATAAACAAAATAGTGCAGTTAGACATGATAAAGAAGGCCGTGTAGCATGACCAGTAAAAGGTCCCATTCTTATGGGCGGTAACAAATGGAGACAAGGCGCTACCAAGGAGGGCCTAAAAACCTTACTTACTAATCAGAAGCCAGAATTTAGGAAGGACAATGACACAAAGCCAATGACAAATATGGATGAGAGTGGACAAGGGTTGCGTAGCATACCCTACTACAGCATGTCTCGCAGATCGAGCAGTGTATACGGGCTGCCGCTAGGCTCGAACTAAAAAACCAACATGAACATTCTAATTGCCAACAACCATAGTCCATTAATCTCAGGACACCAGGATACTCATCTATTTAACCCCTTCGCTGCTGATGACGAGCTCAGCTCGTCAGCCACGGTGGTCGTGTGCGGATGACTAGCTGAGCTCGTCATCTAACTCGGCTTTTCGAAAAAAGCCACACAGCGGAAAAATAACCGCCGCAGCGATGTGGTTAAAACGTAACCTGAAAGACACAGGCTACAGAACCTCAGGTTTACATCCACATTCATACAGTACTTCTCTGTCAAGGAGCAGTAGATAAAAGAGGAATATGGTTGCTGTGATGAGTTATACAGGCTTAGAGGACATTCGAATTCTGAATTTTAGTGTTGGTGATGTTTATTTTGAAGTGCTGCGAGGAGCTGGCAATAAAAGCTACATGCACAATGCTAGCCTCAGTGTCTTTAATGAATACCATTCCACTTTTGTCTCCCTTTCCATTGCCCCTTGTAACCCTTCTCATGCGCCTTGCTTGTGGTATAATGTATTTTAACACTGTATGCCAGCCCGATTGTTGGAAAACCTGAAGCTCACACACTCCCAATCTTACTGACTAAATTACGTCCCTAACTGTAGATATTGCTTCTTTTTCTGCCGCCTGTGCTAAACTTGCAAATCTCACTCAGTATCTAGCTTTACTCAGAAAAAAAGACGAGTGAGTCAAGATATGATTGGGAACAGTGTGTCTAAGAACTTCTGGAAGGGTTGCAGAGGGCAAGACCGAGTAGCATACCAGCCAACTCATATAGTGCCACCGTGTGTCTCGATTTCGGCTCCCATCACACGGCCACACGGTGAGGAGCTGAAATCACACAGTGGCAGGAAAATCGAGCTAAATTCCACTGTAAACAGAGGATTTTCAGCTCGTTCTCGGGAGGCTGTAAGAAACTGATGAACATTAAGAGGTGTGAAAACACCCAGGACATCTGTGACAGCCTCAAAGACCCTTTGTTTTTATTTTTCAGGGGGGAGGGGCATGGTGAAGGGCAGAGTTCCTCCTAGGTAGCTTTAGGCATGAGGCCTCACCCCTCCAAGGCCACGCCCTTTCCTGACTCCCTGGCATTCATTTGTAAGTTAAAGACACACAAATCATGGATGGAATGCAAATCAAAAATTCACCCCAAGTCAAGAGATCTGGGCTAAATCCATCGTTATTTTGCTCACCATGCCACCCCAGTTTATACCCAACCATACGCAAAAATGCATTAAGGCTATTCCTCTTGGGAAAAGTCCAGCCCGAACTGCCAAGCCAGGACCTCCCTAGGCGAGAAAAAAGCATTCTGGGACCCATTTCAGGGTATCACCCCTCATCAGCCAGGCTAGCTTGAATCCAGTGGGACAGTCCCGGCATACCGACACATCCTAGGCTAAAACAGAGGACAGTAGGCTCTGGCGTTGTGATCTTTGGGGGATGGGACAGTGGAAACAGCAAACGCCCTCACAGCTCCTAAGAAGATAACAGGTCGGTAAGACAAAATTTGGGATCATATGCGCACGACCCCTTGCTTCACTAAAAAGGCATCTTACATAAGAAAAAGAGAAAGTTAATACGACCAGTTCTCACACGTTTCTAGTGAAGCACAGTGCCATACTTTGGGGCCCCTGGGAAAATATTTGAGAGTACCCATGCTCTGCACAAAGGAACGCCCTGGAAGCGGCAGACTCGATTTGCTGTAACCGTCTCTTCAACTTTGTTCATGGTGCTGCTGGCCCAAGCGTGACCATGCGTTTTCCCTTCCCCAATAAAAACGGCTCTGTCCTGAAACATCTAGAAACCCAACAATACGAATACTGCCGCAGAGACGGGCCCAAAGCCCTAGTTAAAGCGCCATGGTAACCAGGAGGGCGCCTTATCCGCCGCTGGAACCAGTGAAAGGTCCAAAGCCTGTGACGGAGAGCCCTCGGTCCCCATGGCAACAAGGCGGCCTTATCTGGCCTGGGGGTGAACGGAGATTAGGCCAGCAGGACACTCCAAACTTTTGTTTACTCTGCTGCTTGGGGATAGGGGTTTGGATGGGGGAGGGAGCATGAAAGAACGGTGGCAGCCATTTCATGGGCTTGGGGGCTGTTTGCCCGCAAGGACAAATCACACAGTCTGCACTTCTAAACCTTATTAGCAACATTTAACTGCCATTCGGAGTTTAGCAGAAATAATTATGTGGCGCAGCTGCTCACATTTTGTGCCACCGTGAACCCCGTCTTAAAGCAGCCCCACATCTTTCCCTTCCGGTGTAAAGGGGACACCTTCCACACGCGACGTTGTAAATCCAATCTGGAACAAGGGTTACTCAAGAAGTCACTTATAATCTCATCACAACCACCAGCCTGACAAACATACCATTTCCTGTGGCTCTCAGCACACTTGCAGCCAGGACATCACCAGAAAGGAAGGAAAGACCTGTAAAAAGAAAACCTGCTATGCACCCCGATTGGGACAACATCCCAGTTTCCATCAGGACCACCCCAGCGCTGCTCCAGTCTAGAAAACTCCGAAGATGGACCTCTTTATAGAGCACTATATCACAACCAGGCCCACTGAAATTATGCACATTGCGCTGTGACGCTTTCAGCATAATTATGGATTTGACGCATGTTACATAACCATCCTCTGCTGCATAATCTAGTTTTTAACAACTCTAGTTCAAATGAATCAAAAGTTACTCAAAACGCAGTGACACATAGTGCTGCACAGTGGAAGGCCCTATGCAAAGGGTGACTGGTCCCCTTTTCGGTTGCCCATTGCTTTATCGCGGAGTTAAATTGGTACTGAGGTGAAACCTTTGACCAGATGTGTTAATCTGTGCCATAATCATATGGATCAGAAAATGTGCTGCATTATGCCGCATAATGTGCCCTTTCTCGCTGCATAATTTAGTCAACTCTGCTGCACAATTTGGACTTCCGCTGACATCTAATTCCAGCGGCCCTGATCACAATGCAGTGACCGTGCACTTCTGCTCCCAGGACACTGCTACCCCACCAATCACTTGTTGACTGTATTTCTGCCTTTGACTATGAGTAGTGCTCTGCTGCCTTTTAACTAGGTTTGAGCCACAGAAATACCATAAACATATATGTCCCTTGAAAAATTGTGCTAAACCGCGTCAGACAGGGAAAACCAGTACAGCTTCACAAACCTGAATGCAAGCCCAGCATGCATAAGTAACAGGTGTTAGTGCAGTAATCTCCATTGTATGCACAGACTGACAGCATTGGCAGCCCATGGACAAGTGCAGTGCGGAAGTCAAACGGTGGGCCAGGTGAAGTCTGGGTGAAAGAAGAATGTGTAGGTGTGTCTCTGCTACCAGAAAAGGAGTAACGAAGTTGACATGTTAAATTTAGGCTCCCTGTTCTCGGTTTTTACAGATAAATACAGACAGAAAAACATTTATTTTCTTGTCTGTATTTATTTTTAAATGTGGATAAAAACGGAAATGGAGTGCTATTTGAGTGACTCCAAATACACTTTGATGGGGAGCGCAGAATCCGCACTCCACTCCCAGACGCACTGCGTTAATGGATATTAAATCCAACCTCCTAATCACCATTTCACATTATTCAAAATTGTCCATTTAAATCCACGTTTTTTTTCAACGCGGATTTAAATGGACAAATTTTGAATAATGTGAAATGGTGATTAGTAGGTTGGATTTAATATCCATTAACGCAGTGTGTCTGGGAGTGGAGTGCGGATTCTGCGCTCCCCACCATGGTGTACTATGTAGAGTGCCTTTAGGGCAAGGCACTACCCAGTTCTGCACGCAAGATAAAATGAGGCTGATAGATTTGGATTAACTCTTGAAAAAAATGGAGTGCATACCACCCCTTTCATGTCTAAATACACTTTGCCATGACTGACAGGCCAATAGCTGTCTGGATTCATAGGTAAGGGGGTTAAAAAAATAAGGAATTTTACTAAAGAGGCTTAATCAGCAGTAGATATTCACAAGGCAGATACTGAAATGTGCAAATTTTCATATAAGTGCATTGATTTATCTTCTGCAGATGTTCATATCACTGAAACCTTGCAGGCATTCAAGCTTGACTGAATATTTATTAGTTAAATAAATGCGGACATATACCGGTTTCAGTTTTATTTTTTCACAAAACCCATAATAAATATGGATAAATACAGACGGAAAGGTCAAAAAAATAAATACCATAAAACCGGGAGTCCTAGTTATAATACTCAATATGACCTGATCTCTCGGGGGAAGGGGGTACTTTGCCCCCTCTCCTATACCAGGTTTAGCCGTTGAAACTTATGGCCTTTGTCTATCAAATATGCAATAGAGCCTAAGCCTGTTCATTCTGGCCCCATCAAGCTGAAAGTACCCGACTTCTTCTGGTGAAAACATGCCGGAATCACTTCAGAAATAATTTACTTACGTTTTGGGCAATCCCCAAAAACCCTAAATCTGGAAACCACCCCACCCCATGGAGAAATAGATGCCCCCAAAATCTGTACATTCTTTTGGGAGGATAGGGTAATATTTGGACTTCTCGGGTAGAGACAGTGGGGAAATGGCCTCTACAACCGGCCTTAAGCACGCCTGCTGTTTCCCCACAAGCTGAACATTGATTGTCTTAACCACACACATACCTTAATTTAGGCAGTCGGCGTTCTAGCTGTTTGAGCAGCTGGGCGGTGAGAGGAACCGAAAAGATCACTACAGGAAGGACTGGGACACGGCATGGTAAGTTGGGGGCGACGGAGATAGGTGGGGGAAGGGGGCTGGTTTTAGGGCTCAGGGCTTGAAGAGCAGTTTTCAGGGCTCAGAGGGGTAGGTTGTAGGAATGGGGGCTAGTTTTAGGGCTCATGGCAGGGGTGCTGGAGCAAGGGTCGTTGTTTTGCGCTAGGGGGTCAGATTTTACGTATCAGTGTAGGGACCTGGGGTAGTTAATAGGGCTGGGGCAGGTAGATTACAGAGCAGGAGAGTTGAATGTTAGGGCTTAGGACAGGGGTGGGATCTTTACCACACATATACCTTTACCAATCATGTATTTACAAAGAAAATCATTGCATTGGCATGCATGATAAAGGCATCCGTGCTAAAGACAGTCGTTGTAAAGACCACATAGTTATGGCTTGCATGGTTTAGGCATGCATGATTGTGTCATACAACTGACACAGTGTAAATGAAGTGCAGCAATGCAACTCTAGACACAGGCATTGTTCTCTGAAGTGGTCCGTTTCCTATGATCCTGCAGCTGCCTGTTTTAGGTAACTTCCACCTATAAACACCCCAAGAGCCAGGGCAGCTCTCCCAAAACAACAGCTGCTGCTTCCATCTCCCAGACAGGACAACAGTAGCCACTAAACCATTTACAGGGAAACATAATCCCTCTTGCTTAGCCTACAGCCACCCTAGTCGGGAAAATGTAAGGGAATATGACGCTGTTAGGGAAAACGTCTACGTGTGTCGAGCACTGGAGGCCCGACTATCTAGTTCAATGACAACAGAAAAGTCCTTAGACACAGCCATTCGTCCACGTCACATTCAAACTAAATGGCCTTTATAACTGAATGGTAAACACATTTCTATTTTGCCTGGAGTGCTGAATATCAGCAAATAAAAATACAAAAGGACAGAAATCGAATAACAAAATATTGAAAGGTAAGTGCAAAAGGCAATATGGATTTACTATTCCTAAATCCACATGTACGTAATTGAAGATATATATACACCCTCAACCTTTCTTGGGTGGAGGGGGCCCCCTCAACCTTTCAGCCATGCCATCACATGCCTGGCAGAATGTATGCAATGGCATGGAATGAGAAACACAATCGCTCGGAAAACCACTCTGCTTCCCAAGCAGAAAAAAACAGAAAAGCAACACTGTTAATGTAATATTCCAAGCAGACAGAGACCTGGCAAAATGTACCCCTGGTGTCTATGGCAGGACCGTAATAGAGGCTCCTGCACCCAACTACCACATTATCAGGCTCGACAGATCAGGCAAAATAGGTGGTGGAATCGCATGCATCTACAGGAACAACCTTTCTGTTCTGAAAGTCAATTCCACCTCCCTACCATCCCCAACATCCTGGGAATACATCTGCCTCGACATTATTAGTGAGGGCAAACCGATATGCTCTCTTCACAGCATTTACCATCCACCCAGGGACAACCTCACCTTTTCCCAACAAATCATGGATATGATCTCAACCAATTCCGGACGGCAGCTCACCCAAATATACCTTGGCGACTTCAACCTCCACTGGAACGATCGCAATGACGCGGTGGTAAATAGTCTTAAAAATTTCCTCGATGCCCTTAACCTCACCCAAATATGCGACAGCCCGACCCACGAGAAAGGTTCTATCCTCGACCTGATCATCTCCTAAGAGGACTCTATCCAACTCGAGTCCATCCAACCCAGTGACTGGTCAGATCATATTGTCACATTCTTCATCAATGAAAAAGTTAAAGTTAACCTGGCACAATTCTCCAAACCCAAAGTCTGGAAAAGGGACATGAAAAAACTCAACCCAGGCTCTTTGCCCCCTAACAGTTGCAATCTCCTACTCCCACCGTCTGGCGCTACGGACGTTCAAACCTTGACTGACCACTATCTCATTGCTATGAACTCAATAATTAATGAGGCTGCACCTTTGCAGCTAAAAAGAGTCTCTACTAAAATCTCCAATCCATGGTACGACGGGAGTCTCAATGAGGATAGACGAGACATGCGAATGGCAGAGCGTACCTGGAGATCAGCTCCCTCTGCAATGCACCTAAAAGATCTGAAGAAAAAGAGAAACGCCTACTTCAGGAAAATAAAACGCTCAAAAGCAGACTTCTTCAGCCTCCAGCTCGACCAAGCAAAAAACCGCCCGAGAAAACTGTTTGAGCTAATCAGAGCACAATCCAAGGATCAACCCCAACCACTCAACACTGTGCGGGAGGCACCCTCCTGCGAAGACTTCACTACCTTCTTTATCCAAAAAACTGACAACATAAAGAACGATCTCCTCATTGACGCAAGCCTCTACTCCAAACCCCAGTGCCTAGCACCCATTGAACCAAAAAGCAATGCTACATGGTCAACCTTTGGCACATACTCGGAAGAAGAAATTGGCAAACTGCTCAGCACCCTGAAACCATCCAATCACCTCACGGACCCCCTTCCTGCTACCGCAGTGAAAGACTTTACCCCTTTGCTTCTCCCTCTCTGGACTAAAATTATCAACAGCTCTCTCCAACAAGGAAGCATACCTGACTCCCTCAAAGTTGGTCAGGTCACACCTCTACTAAAGAAACCTACAGCCGACCCCTCTGATCTCAACAATTACCGTCCCATTACCAATATTCCCACTCTCGCCAAACTGCTGGAAAAATGCGCACAACTACAATTGACTAAACACATTGAACAATTTGATCTCCTTAACCCTCACCAGTCAGGCTTCCGAGCAGGACACAGTACAGAAACTGCTATGACTCACATAATCGACGACGCACTCCAAATGCTAGACCAAAACGACACCTGCCTCCTCATCCTCCTTGATCTCTCTTCAGCATTCGACACCGTTAAACATGAGAATCTACTAGAACTACTAAACACAAGAATGGGTTTATCTGGAACTGTTCTCAAGTGGTTCACTTCCTTTCTTCACAACAGGTCGCAGAAATTCAAGAGCAACAACCTGATGTCCTCGCCAATACACGTAACGCTAGGCGTCCCCCAAGGATCCTCTCTTTCCCCAACTCTGTTCAACCTAGTCATGGAACCTCTCACCACTTTGCTACAAGCATCCAATGTACACTTTCACATGTACGCCGATGACACCCAACTTTATCTCAAATTACAGTCCCCCAAAGACATCTTGCTCCTGAACTCAACGATCAGATGCACCCAATCCTGGCTTGCCGACAATCATCTCAAACTCAATGCCCTGAAAACAGAGTTCCTTCTGATCTCACCTCCAGCGAAGATCTCCACCACCCAAATTTGGCTTAAACACCTACCCACACTCAATGTCCAACCCACCATCGTGGACTCAGCAAAATCTTTAGGCATAACACTCGACACCAATCTCAACATGCAGCAACATATCAGCAAGGCAACAAAGGGAGCGAACTTACAGATCAATACTCTGAGGAAACTTAAAC
Source organism: Lissotriton vulgaris (assembly GCF_964263255.1). Taxonomy (NCBI): domain Eukaryota; kingdom Metazoa; phylum Chordata; class Amphibia; order Caudata; family Salamandridae; genus Lissotriton; species Lissotriton vulgaris. The sequence goes on from NW_028254059.1 coordinate 390,428, forward strand.
CCTGCCTCCCAGCCAAAGACTTCCAAAATGCAGTACAAGCACTTGTCATACCTCGAATTGAATATGGCAGCATCGCCCTCTGCGGACTCCCCCTAACTACAACCGCACCCCTAAGAGCTTCTCTAAACGCTGCAGCGAGACTCAACACCGGGTCAAAAAAGCACTCCCATATCACCCCTGACTTGAAATCCCTGAACTGGCTGCCTTTTGAAGCCAGAATACATCTGAAAATCGCCTGCATGACACACAAGGCGGTACACCTAAACTCACCCGGCTACCTCGCTCAGAAACTGTCAATCTCTGGCGGAGCCAGAAACACTAGAGGCACAAACAATCTTCTGCTGAAACCTCGAAGATTCCGAAAGGAAAAAACATATAAGCGCTCCTTCTCAGGAATGGCGCCTAGGATCTGGAACTCACTCCCGCCCGAAACCAGGCTTATCTCCTCCACTACACTCTTTAAAAATGAAGTAAAAGCTATCCTCATGGCTAAATACACTTGAACTACTATCTCGAACACTGCTAATACTCTGCACTGATCTGTACTACATGTTTGACCCCTCTGCTTATTTGTATTTGTATTAGTTGTCCTATTACTCACATGATTGGCTTTGCAGCCACCTATTTGTACTGTTTGACCTATTAATTTATTTGGCTGATTATGCTCCTTCATGTACTATTCTTTGTAAAGCGCTCTGATATCGGCGAAGATCTTGTCCGCGCTATATAAAACTTTCAAATAATAATAATAATAATAATAATAATAAGGGGGCCCCAATTCTTTAGCCCCCCCCCCCCCGGACCCAAGGCAAATGAGTATCTGTGCACCTTGGAAGTCGCTGGATCCCTCATCACATTCTGCAGGGGCGGCGGCGGGGCCCCATCATTTTAAGTTACCCCAATTTACCAATCTCATTTACTGGAGGTATCCCGTGTGTAATTAGTGATCATCATATCGACACTAAAGGTCAATGACTTGGCACACTTCAAAAAATTGTTGACTACTCTTGACTACTCAGCCATCCAAGCACTTGTCTGCCACCCTTCCGACATATTTTGGTGTACCTTATCCCAAATTATTCCCACTACAGAAAGCACTGTTTTAGCTTCTTTACAACACCACATCACCATGAAGAGTGGCCGCAGAGATCAGATGTACATGGCTCAACCAGTTCAATGTTGCCCGTGGTTGTCGCTCCTCGCCAGAATGCAGGGAAAAGACCGGTCTAGGTGAGGTCCTCGCGCGGTAAGTTGGCTGGCGCGAGCGACCATGAGGAGTGCGTCCGGGTCACGCCCCGGAAGCTCACAGTAGACATGTGAGAAAACTCATGATAGATTGAGCTGTACAAATGGCTCCGCAGCCGAGGGATCAGCTGGAGTGTGAAAATCGCATAAGACCCTGAATGCGGAACATTTAGGAGGAGGTTGTGAGAAAAATCCGTTTTGACGGCATGGGAAACCAGGCAAATTCAAGATTGTACGGGGAAACTGTTACAGTGTGTTCTACAGTAACGCCTTCCTTTTCTAACCGAAAAGAACTTCGCTCTCCACTAAAAATGCATCCGGGATGTGGCTCCTTATCCCAGAGGATTACTAGGTGAGGAAGAACACTACATTCCTGCCTACAGCACTCGGGGTCAACGTCATATCAAAAAGTGGTAGGACGTTCTCTAATCTAAGCCCACCCTTCTGGAATTCTCTCCCCTGAAACCCATATACCAGCGCCAAGACACCATTGGCTAGCAGCTACACAATAAGTTTACCTAAGCAATCCATTGTGCTTCGTGTTGCCTCCACCTAGTTCTCTTTTATAAAGGTACAGAAGTATATCACTTTGTTGACACGAATTTGTGTAGCATGTTCAAACGTTACATAGTGCTGGTCATATATAAATATTTTTTTTTATGGCAAATCATACGAAGATCAAAGGGAGCACTAGTCTCCAGGGAATGCAAACTTTGCAACCCATGAGGCCTGTTTGTGACCTGAATGGGCGATTAAACACTTTTATGAAAGCTCTCAAGTTAACCAGATCCATGTAGGTGTAGTTTATCCAGTTAACGGTTTTTCTTTGGATTCTGGTGCATGTCTTGATTTTGCATTTGGAGGATTTGGACTACAGTTCCCAGAATGCACAGCAAAACCATAGACTAGGTAGGCTCCTCCTGACAGAAGCTGGGAAACTGGCAATTGAACCAATTCAAATAACACTTGAAAGCAAGGATTTGTAGATTAGACGTTCAAGATTGTTGGCAGTGTCCATAATAACCTGCAGAGAGGTGGTCACCATAGCTCCTACAGCACGCAGAGCAATCCCCAGTGCTTAATTTGTGCCAGCAGTTGTAGGCGCTGGGCTCTGCCTTTCATTTTTGGGGACAGGGACTTTTTTCATCATTAGGCTTTCACCGAGAGAAAAGCAGAAACTGAGCAGGAATGAAGAGAAAAATGGGAACACTGTTCAGAAGGGATAAAATCGAACTTTTAGAAGTGATACAAAGAGAAAGAAATGGAGTGGTGGAAGAAAAAAAACTTGGTGGAATCAATACTTGTTCAGAAAAGGGGGTGGTGATGGACAGAGTATCTGAATTAAGCAGAACACTCCTACCCAGTTAACAGATCCGGGCTTGATCCATCACCGTTTTTTTAGCTCACTGCACCATCCCAGCTCAGAACCTGGCTACATGCAAATTAGTCTGTCCCTGGCCCAGTGCAACATGGGAACAGGGCCATCACCACTCCCTTTTCTGAATCGGAATCAAAACTTAGGCAGACCAAAGCCACAAAAAGTGACGCAAACCAACGTAAAGTCTTCATAGACTTCTTTTCAGTGCAACCCTAGCATTTTGCTGTGTTGGCTGTAGCAGCCCCTGCCTTTATCTTGTCTCTCTGCCCATCCTTGCCACCTCGCCCAGGGTGATGCCTCTTACCTTCCACGCTGAATTTGTTCAACGGCAACGGAAGCCTGGAGTTCCAGTCCCCGCGCAGCTCGTACCGGAAAGCGGAAATGCGCCTGCTGATGTCCTGATGTGGGGTGGACTGCAAGAAGAGCGCCGCCTTCTCGTGGGGCAGCCAGCTGAAGCAGTGCACCCGGGGGCGCTGCGCCAAGTCCGCCTCGGAGAGCAGCAGCGTCAGGATGCCGTCCCTCTCCAGGTAGGCCTGCGCCCCACGGAAGGTGCTGGAGGGCTTGATGCAGACCGTGATACGGCTGGGGCCGGAGCCCGATGCCAATGTGCCGAGGGATGTTCGCGGGGAGAAGGCGATATGCAGAGCGCCTGATGGGTACAGCCATTCCAGGGACCCCTCTCCGCAGTGGAGGGAGATCTGCTCCACGCTGCTGGGCTCCTGCGAGAGTCCGCTGGGGGAAAAACAGAGGCACGAGATGAGAATATACCTTCAATTGACAAGAGAATCGTCATAATAATAGTAATAATAATCAGCCATAATAATAGTAATAATAGTCAGCCGCTCAGCTGTCCAAGATCACTGCCACAGTTTTTCCACATAATTATGGGGGGTTCAAAAACAAGTTTATTTAGACAATAGTCCATAAAACATTCGAAAAGCACACTTAGCAATTAAAACCTTTAAATGAACCTCCCACCTCGCTGCCCCACCCCACCCCCATTACATTCCATTTGTAAAATTCTGTTTCACAGATCGTAAAAAACGAGCAATCCCAACTGCCACATCTAAATATCGCATCTCAGACAATAAATCCACAGCTTTGTTCCTATGAAGAGCGTCATATATTAAAAAACAAAGGTCTTAAAAACGTGATCCGATTTGCGTGATTTAAAACGCAATCCATAAGAATATGCCTAACAGTACATTTAACTTTCAAAGGGCAGAGAGAAAGACCACTATTATTCTGCACTCCAGTCCTATGTGGATGGGATGAATAGATTGGATTACATCCCACCCGAACCCTTAAAATCTCTTTTCTCAAACCTGGATCTGGTAACCGTGATAGAAAAGGGAAGACACTATCCAGGCCAAATGAAGCAAACGAGAAGCTAATAGATGATTTCTTATTTAAATATGATAAATCAATTTGTTCTGACGCCATAGCAGCAGATTCTCTCAGTACTCGTTTGCCTGGAAAAGTGAGCCAGGATGTGACTGTGCCACTATTTAAATGGAGGTTCTTAATTGCAGTTATTCTGGTTCTAACAGCCTTTGCCCCCATCCTTTCACTACTTTGGATCTCTTCCCAATACAATTTGGAGACTTTAAATACCTCATCATCCTCCAAAAGAGTGTTAAAGTATCTTAGAGCCCGAGTAGCGGCCGCCGTATTCCAAGAGACCCGACTGCACTCTCTCCTTATAGCCTGGACCATGGTACCTTGGGGGAGTGATAGAAGTCTTTTAAGCACCTCCCCTTCCAGTCTGTCCCATTCATAGGTTGGATCAAGAGAAAATACCTCTCCCCCACACAGGCCTAACAGTGGAATCTTCCCTTCATAGGCCTTTAGTAATGGGATATAGGATAGCCCCCTCGAATCTACCATTGAATCCCAATAGACAGCTTGCCTGCAATAGGGCTTTCTGTTTAATAGCATCCCAATGCGCACCCCCAATTCAGATTTATCCTAAAAGTGAAACCCAGGTATTTATATTGACCTACTTGTTCCACCACCTGTGAATCTAAATACCTGGAAAAACTATGCACTTTCCCCTGAAAATTATAATTTTAGTCTTTTCCAGATTAATGCAGAGCTGGTTCTGCTTACTATAAGATGCCAGGGCATTAGGTTTCCTCTGCAGACCAATTGGAGTATAGTCCAATAATACCAAATCATCTGCATAAATCAGCCAAGCGATATGCTGGTCCCCAATTTTAGGCGAGAAAGACTTTGATTGGGAAATAACCGTTGGGAGGTCGGACAAAAATAGACTAAAGAGCAAGGGTGCTAAAAAGCACCCCTGGCGCAGGCCATTGTCGATGGAGATTCCTTGGGACAACCGTCCTGACTTGCTAACTCCACCTGAGCCCAATTGTCAGAGTGCAAGGATTGAAGAGCCCCAAGAAGGTATGGCGGTATGTTCCAAGCTGCAAGTTCTCCCAGAGTCGAAGGCTGCCCAGAAATCTACAAAACAACTGCACAATCTACGCTTTTCCTCCACAGCCTTTCAAGCACAGTTTTTCCACATAATTATGGATTTACCACATTTGCCACACAAACCACCACCCACTGTATAATTTGTAGATCTCAACCAAAGGAAAACAAGTTGTTTCTGGCTCAAACGAATCAAAATTTACATAATAAAGTGCAACACGACACACTGTGCAGAGTGCAGCACTCAAATATTAAAATGGTTCTACTGAGGTCAAAACTTTCCCAGGCAATTCCAATGAATGACAAAAAGGAGCATAATACAGTCATTTAATGGGCTGCATAATTTAATTTGCCATGTCCCATTATGAGGTGGGTTTTCCACTGCTGCATCTTACCAGTTGCCCCAGACTTACTGGAACAAATACAAGTCAAGTTCCAACAAGCACTGGCGTTGCCAATAGGTCTCGCAGTAGGAAAGTTGGAGCTATTTGTTTCGTAAATGACAAAGCCCTTTATGTTTTTAAAATGAAAACAAAAATAAAAGGCAGTGTTATTTGCAATTGTAATAGCTCCAACTTTCCTACTGCGAGACCTATTGGCAACGCCAGTGCTTGTTATGTATCCCCGTGTGCCGCCTCTCTACTTCGAGGAAAGGAGAATGCTGTGGAAATATATATATATATACCCCGCTGAGGTTCCTGCCTTTCTTTCACAAGAGGGACTGCTTTTTTCATATGTCACGCGTTTTTCCAGAGGCGCGTTTCAGGAGCCCCCCCAACATAAGTGGCCTGGAGATTCTGGAGTCTGCTTCGGCATTGCGTGTTTCCACATGTTCCTGTTTTCTCCAGACCCGCCGGCGGTCCGAGTTGCTGCAGCGATACAGCGAGACATTGTTCTCAGCCAGGGCGGGTTGTATGCACCTCCCGCTCACGCTACACTTGTGCTTGGACTAAAGGTTTTGGAGGTCCTGGGGACCCGAGGCAAGACTGTCTGTTTCCTTTTGCGGGTAACGCTTTGCAGAGATCCACTCCCACAGCTATTCCACGAACCGTCCCCCAGCATTACTTACCTAGGAGCCACTGTTGCATCCTGGGCATTGGAGTCCTTTGATTGCCTCGGACCCTTAACACTAACACCTGTGATACTTAGGCTGAGGGGCGGAGCTGTCATTCTCACCTATCCGGTGCGGAGGGGTGCACTTTAAACTGCAGAGCGGTAGGACTCCCGTTTTCACCACCGCAGGCGCTGAAGAGGCCACACCGGCCGAAATGCATACGCCATCAAATTGGGAATAAATTGTTTTGCCTTACCCCGCTGAGGTTCCTGCCTTTCTTTCACAAGAGGGACTGCTTTTTTCATATGTCACGCGTTTTTCCAGAGGCGCGTTTCAGGAGCCCCCCCAACATAAGTGGCCTGGAGATTCTGGAGTCTGCTTCGGCATTGCGTGTTTCCACATGTTCCTGTTTTCTCCAGACCCGCCGGCGGTCCGAGTTGCTGCAGCGATACAGCGAGACATTGTTCTCAGCCAGGGCGGGTTGTATGCACCTCCCGCTCACGCTACACTTGTGCTTGGACTAAAGGTTTTGGAGGTCCTGGGGACCCGAGGCAAGACTGTCTGTTTCCTTTTGCGGGTAACGCTTTGCAGAGATCCACTCCCACAGCTATTCCACGAACCGTCCCCCAGCATTACTTACCTAGGAGCCACTGTTGCATCCTGGGCATTGGAGTCCTTTGATTGCCTCGGACCCTTAACACTAACACCTGTGATACTTAGGCTGAGGGGCGGAGCTGTCATTCTCACCTATCCGGTGCGGAGGGGTGCACTTTAAACTGCAGAGCGGTAGGACTCCCGTTTTCACCACCGCAGGCGCTGAAGAGGCCACACCGGCCGAAATGCATACGCCATCAAATTGGGAATAAATTGTTTTGCCTTACCCCGCTGAGGTTCCTGCCTTTCTTTCACAAGAGGGACTGCTTTTTTCATATGTCACGCGTTTTTCCAGAGGCGCGTTTCAGGAGCCCCCCCAACATAAGTGGCCTGGAGATTCTGGAGTCTGCTTCGGCATTGCGTGTTTCCACATGTTCCTGTTTTCTCCAGACCCGCCGGCGGTCCGAGTTGCTGCAGCGATACAGCGAGACATTGTTCTCAGCCAGGGCGGGTTGTATGCACCTCCCGCTCACGCTACACTTGTGCTTGGACTAAAGGTTTTGGAGGTCCTGGGGACCCGAGGCAAGACTGTCTGTTTCCTTTTGCGGGTAACGCTTTGCAGAGATCCACTCCCACAGCTATTCCACGAACCGTCCCCCAGCATTACTTACCTAGGAGCCACTGTTGCATCCTGGGCATTGGAGTCCTTTGATTGCCTCGGACCCTTAACACTAACACCTGTGATACTTAGGCTGAGGGGCGGAGCTGTCATTCTCACCTATCCGGTGCGGAGGGGTGCACTTTAAACTGCAGAGCGGTAGGACTCCCGTTTTCACCACCGCAGGCGCTGAAGAGGCCACACCGGCCGAAATGCATACGCCATCAAATTGGGAATAAATTGTTTTGCCTTACCCCGCTGAGGTTCCTGCCTTTCTTTCACAAGAGGGACTGCTTTTTTCATATGTCACGCGTTTTTCCAGAGGCGCGTTTCAGGAGCCCCCCCAACATAAGTGGCCTGGAGATTCTGGAGTCTGCTTCGGCATTGCGTGTTTCCACATGTTCCTGTTTTCTCCAGACCCGCCGGCGGTCCGAGTTGCTGCAGCGATACAGCGAGACATTGTTCTCAGCCAGGGCGGGTTGTATGCACCTCCCGCTCACGCTACACTTGTGCTTGGACTAAAGGTTTTGGAGGTCCTGGGGACCCGAGGCAAGACTGTCTGTTTCCTTTTGCGGGTAACGCTTTGCAGAGATCCACTCCCACAGCTATTCCACGAACAGTCCCCCAGCATTACTTACCTAGGAGCCACTGTTGCATCCTGGGCATTGGAGTCCTTTGATTGCCTCGGACCCTTAACACTAACACCTGTGATACTTAGGCTGAGGGGCGGAGCTGTCATTCTCACCTATCCGGTGCGGAGGGGTGCACTTTAAACTGCAGAGCGGTAGGACTCCCGTTTTCACCACCGCAGGCGCTGAAGAGGCCACACCGGCCGAAATGCATACGCCATCAAATTGGGAATAAATTGTTTTGCCTTACCCCGCTGAGGTTCCTGCCTTTCTTTCACAAGAGGGACTGCTTTTTTCATATATATATATATATATATATATATATATATATATATATATATATATATATTGTTGCCTTGTTGTGGTTCTGAAGACTCTTCTGTATGCTCTATTATACCAGTGTAGTAGATTGTCCTTTTCGTCTCTTGATTCCTATCCACTTGTGTTGTAATATGTTATGTTTTCATTCTTCTTGTGTAATAAATAATCTGTGTTATTTTCCTTTTGTGTCCAGACCTGTATGTGTTGTTGATCGGTATCTGGTTGTCTAGTGCAGTGTAGATGAAGTTGTAGAAGCTTGTATATTTTGACGTTGCATAGTTAATGAGGTTCTTTCGAGACGAGTTTTGGTTTTTGAACGCTAGTTGTTTTTTTTGGTTAGTGGTTGTTGGTGTATTGATGTGTTATTGATTGAAGAGATGATCCTGAAGGGAATTATATTGTGGTCTCTCCAGATTACTGAGGAATTGGGTTTTTACTGTGGCTTGTCCCAAGGGCACAAATATGGCTGCTGGATTGAGTTGGGCCAGAAACAATTTGTTAGCGGTTGAAAGCCCCAACCCTGGCTATGATGGCTTTGTCCAGCACACGCACATTTCAAACCGGGCTCCCGTCTGATCTAATCACGCAGCTCGCGGCCAGCCAACATTCCTCCGTTTGAAGTTAAAGTCAGGGATAATATTTCTTCGAATAATTGGGAACCGTTAGAACAGCTGTTGTGTGTAATGCAAGCATGCTTGTGCGTGGACCCGTGTGTGTAGTGATGGCCGAGAGAGGGCTATATGGGTACAGTACGAAGTGGCCTGCGGATGTCTGTGTAGCATAGCGGTGTACAGGAGCCTGCATGGTGATCCGTGCGTGTACCTTTGTGTGCACCAGTGGGTGCTGTGCCCACGGTGTGGGTGTTGGGGCGGACATACGCCAGAGTGATGTTCCCGTGAGACTCTCTAGATACCGTGTCTGGATATCAATGGTCCGACTATAACGGGTGCTTTGTACACTTACAATGTGGGTGGGGGCCGGGAAATATGGGAGCTGCGCTCGTCTAGGAGACAGGCAGGAAATGAATATAAACGACGCGTATATGTAAGTGGCGAGAGACTGCACGGACCTGTATGGTTTAGTTGGGCAGCAGTTGCAATAATTACTAATGGGGTGTCTGTAAGAGGGTGTTAAAAGCACAGCATTTTCGGTATCAACTGTTTGTGTGCCTAGCAGCTCCGCGCTTAAATCATTTCACGTGACGCGGAAACTGCCTTGACTAACAAGACGAGGGAAGGCAGAGAAGGTGAGGGGGGAGGAGAAATGCGACACGTCGAGCAGGGGAGGGTGCCGAGTGGGGAGAGCGGCGGAAAAAAATTTGATCAAATGCATGCGCCGGGAAACTGAGCCATAAATAATTAGGGGAGGAGAAGCCGAGAAGCCGCAGAGCGCACGCTGGGCGAAGCCCTTTGATGTGCTGTGCGGCTTTCTGCTTACTGTGTAATTTGAAACTGGCGGGAAACTGAAAGTACGGCCGGCCTACCGGCCGGCAATGGTGCATTAGGGGAGGAGAAGCGTGTTAGGGGAGGAGAAGCCGCAGAGCGCACGCTGGGCGAAGCCCTTTGATGTGCTGTGCGGCCGTAGGGGAGGAGAAGGGAATGCACGTGCTTGTTTAATCACGTGATTCACGTGAACTTAAAGAAAACCGCAGCTGAAAGCCCGTGGTTTGAGGAGGATATTGCCAACATGAATTCACGCTCCGCTCAATGCGCTTGCGCGCATTGATAGGTCGCGAGACCTAAAAACGTGCTTGAAATAGACCAGATGGACTTGAAATCTGATTATTTTAGGTTGATCGTGCCATTGCAAGTGGCCCTTTTAGGGCTTGCTTAAAAGGTTTATAATGCTTCAGTCATGAGTTAGCCTGGCCACCTTGGAGTTTACCGACATGCACAAAAAGAGACAGCATACCCTCCCCTGGTGACATCTAGAGGTAAGTGACTTCAGTAGGGATGTTTAGGGTGTTACACCCCCCCCCCTTTATAAATCTATTCTCTGTTAATTAGTTTAATGCAGGGTCTTTTGGTCTTTTATGCTAAGGTGTCTTTCCAATATCAGGATTTTTTACTTACAGACAAAAACGCACACACACTCTCCCTGTTTTGAAAGCCCTATAAAATGTTAGTTATTTTACAAAATATAATGTTTTCTCTAGTTTAGTATTCCTATCCATCAACATGCCTCTCACTTTGCACTGCCCTTTTTGCCCCTTATGCATTATTCTTGTCGCACAATGTAATTTAACATTATATACCAGAGAGGTTGTTGGAAAACCTGAACCTCAAACCGCCCCCCCGCCCTTTTTACTGGCCAAGCAATGCCCCTATGGATGACTTACACTAATGGTAAAGAAGCATGAAGTCTTGCCCAGCCTGGCTAGGGGTGAAGCCAGGACGCAAGCGTGGCCGGACTGGCTACCTGGTGTTTTGGTGGGCTGCCAAGCTGGGGGCCGATTTTACTGTTGTGGGGGCTAGATTTGTTGATGGGGACCTGCATGAGTTTTTAAGTAAAGAAAGCAAAAATGGTTTTGAAAGCATACTTTAAAACCATTTGGTTTTCCATGGTTTACTTAGGAAAAACCCAGTGGCCATTCCGGCACTGGACCCAGGTAGAGCTTGCCCGACTGCTACTCGTCTACCTTTGTGAGTGTTCGGGCGCTTGAGCCATGAACCCCAGCTGGAAATATTGGCTAACTTTGGTGTAATCATGGCATTTTAAACAAGCACTGGCATTGCCAATAGGCCTCGCAGTAGGAAAGTTGGAGCTGCTGGTTTTGTAAAAGGCAAAGCCCTTTAATTTTTAAAAAATAAAACAAAAATAAAAGGCATTGTCATTTACAAAACCAACAGCTCCAACTTTCCTACTACGAGACCTATTGGCAACGCCAGTGCTTGTTTTTAGTTCGTAGCATGTTGAGGCGTGTCGACGCGGTGCCCCCGCGTGACTTCAGCCCTCCATTTGTTTTGTGTCTCTGTCCTGGTTTGTCTCCGTTGTTAGTGGATTGGAAAGCTCTGCTACGAATCCAGCGCACCACGTGTAACTGTTCACACGGTCAGAGAACACATCCCGCATTCCTCTGGCCCTAAAGATGTCACGTTATGTGTCACCCGAGGACAATATTGAGTCACATTGAGAACAGTTTCCAGCATTGTGCCGTGTGTGGAGGAATGTTCTGCTGCGTCAGCTCGCTACTGATCAAAAGCGTCTGCCCGCTGCTTCTTGAACCCGGGCAGCAAAATGCGGAAAGACACAGGTTCTGCAAAAATGTAACTTTTGTCGAAAACGGATAGGTTTATGTACCTGGGTCATCGTGGAATGATAAGAAACAGTTTTGGAAGCGGCGTCTAGATAGGTTGAGATATGCGTCTCGGTTTGAGAGACTTTCTTTGGTGACTTTGCCTTTGCCCCGTGGTTGCCATGTGTGGCAGCTGGAAGGTTTAATTATAGGTCGGGCAGCCTTATAGAGATTAAGGGAAATGTAAACAGAAGGGGAGGCTGCCAGTGACAGCTGCGTGCTTTAGGCACTGAGTGATTAAAATGTATATAAGGGAAAAAGTAAAAATAAGCGCTGAACATAATTTTTGGCCTATTTTCCCTCCGTGAATCGAAGTATATTAGTCCCATGATGATGTATTTGTCGTGTGAAAAGAATAGTTCTTAAGGACAAAAGCAGGCAAAAGTATATCGGCCTCAAATTCTAAAATCATTAATGTGCCGTGTGTGGAGGAATGTCGTGCTGCGTCGGCTCGCTACTGATTAAAAGCGTCTGCCCGCTGCTTCCTGAACCCGGGCAGCCCCACTGGGAGGGGTGGTGGCGGCCGCTCGAGACGAGCAGCGAAATTGATTGGCCTAAGGGCATGTTGTGTCAGAGGTGGGAGGTGTCTGGAAGCGGCACCGTTACTAAATGACGGAGGTCTGAGAGGTCTGGCAGGGAACAGATGGCCTGGCCGTGAAGTAGGGGGCGGGGCAGCGCTGGGGAAGCCTGTGGGAGGGTGATTGATGCCTTTGATGTGGGGAGGGAGGAGAGCCTTTTGCGAGCCTTGTGCAGGAGAAATGCATGCTGCCGATGCGCGTGCTTGTTTGCTGATTGGCCTAAGGGCATGTTGTGTCAGAGGTGGGAGGTGTCTGGAAGCAGCCGATGCGCGTGCTTGTTTGCTGATTGGCCTAAGGGCATGTTGTGTCAGAGGTGGGAGGTGTCTGGAAGCGGCACTGTTACTAAATGACGGAGGTGTGAGAGGTCTGGCAGGGAACAGATGGCCTGGCCATGAAGCAGGGGGCGGGGCAGCGCTGGGGAAGCCTGCGGGAGGGCGATTGATGCCTTTGATGTGGGGAGGGAGGAGAGCCTTTTGCGAGCCTTGTGCGGGAGAAATGCTGCCGATGCGTGTGCTTGTTTGCTCACGTGATCTTCATGAAAACCGCGGCTGAAAGCCCTTGGTTTGAAGAGGATTTTGCCGACATGAATTCTCGCTCCGCTCAAAGCGCTTGCGCGCATTGATAGGTCGCGAGACCTAAAAAAATTGTGTCCTTTCTACTTAGATTGTTAGCCTTGATTGCTCTCCCACTTCCTTCCTCGTTAAGTGGGTGTTTTTAGATAGAAGTAGGCAGTATATTCCATTAAAATAAAAATCCATTGCTTTTGCTTATGTCACCAATTCCCATTCTAATCCCTTTGCATCCTTTTATTCATCAGCACCATGGCTGTTGGGCCCATACTGCCATATGGTTGGCTGCGCCTTCTCAGATGACCTCTTCCCCCTTTTTGGTGCACATGGCCCTCATCCTGTGGCTATGGCTAGGCTGGCTCTGTGTAGCCTGCTAAATCTCTTAATCCATAAACAATCATAAAATGTGCGCCAATCTCTCACACACCCTCACCCATCACACGGCCCGGCACTGCATGTGGTATCACCATAACCGCACCTCGGGGGCCACCCCGCAATCACAAAAACAAGCCACCTCACTTCCAGTCACACATTATGTGGCGCCCTGCAGTGCTTCCCTAAATATATAGCAAGCTACAGCCTGTATTGAGTGTATATGTGCACTTACTACTCTTTGTAGGTAAGCGTTATACATATTCCACAATGCAATGAATATGCAATATTCTTTGTAGTCCCCAGGAAGGAAAACTCATGGGGTGCATTTATATCTTAATATTCCCTTTTGGCGTTATACATTGAGAATATTTTATTCACCACTGATGCAGAAACAGTTTCCCGCCGTGTACAGTGCACTTGTGTTGTAAAACGTGCCTGTCACACGTCACACTTTCCCCACACGCCTGTGAGAGACGATACTCCCGGGACTGAGGGCCACACTAGCTGAAAGGTGACCTCTGGGGCAGCCCACTTGACCCCGACTTGTGGGCAGTCACCCCGGGTGTAATATTTGCCTCTGAGAAAGCCCAAGGCTGACAGAAAGGCACGCAACAGCTGGCGCAGCGAGCTCTGCCCCCAGTGGCTGTACGTGGGTACTGCAACTGAGGAACGCTCGAAACACTTTCTGGTGCGCCTTCTTCTATACGGGCACAACTGCTGGAGGAGGAATAAAAGAGTCCCAGAAATGTCCTGGGCCAAACAACTGTGCTCACTTGCTACCTGCCTGCACCCTTCCGAACTCACTCGTATAAATCTGCAGAGGACCGAGAGGTGACTTACGCTTCCCGTCTCGACACATACTACCCCAACAAAAAATAAAATCACATGTATTCATTTAAAATATCGCCATTGACTTCGGTGGAGCCTCAACAGTAGGCGTCATGTTTCCATTAAGGCATTAGGTTTTTGTCTAACCGCTCAGATCTCTCCTCTCCATCGACAGCTCTTGGAGGTCACGACCTCCCGCGCTCAGTGGCAAACGATAGTTTTCTGGTGTGCTCAATCAGTCCTGGGCGCACAGGTGTGGGCTTCCAAAATCTACCAGCCGCGAGAAATGTCAAAACAAGCCTGGGACGTGGCTTGCTTTGGTGCAGCAGGGGCAGTGGCACCAGGGCCCTGAGAGGCCCACTGAATCCTGATTTATGCTGTATTTTAGTATTCAAACAGCAGACAGTGTAGCCTTTTTTTTTTTTTTGCACTAATGTCCAGGACACTGGCTACGTCACTGAACCAAGCGCAGTTCTTCGGCGAGGTCAATTAAGATCCTGGAATTCTTCGCAGTCAGTTCTCATGTTTGCATGGACGATCCACATGGATGGGACTCCAGGAGCAGGGCTTTGCGCCAAGAAAGGTTCTGATGTGTGATTGGGCCAGGGACGGCTGTTTTGCTAAAGGAAATGGTCAATACTGGAGCAGCTGATGTACATGGTTTTCTGAACCCAAAGTGATCAGATGCTCAACTTTATGCCTTACTCTGCATATATGTTGTTTCACATGTGAGGTGACTAGGTGCAAGTGCTCGCTCTTCCCAGCGACAGTGGCTCGGTCGTAGAAAGATATTCTTGAATCTGTGGATTCGAGAGCTAGCCATAGGCAGTTGGTTGTCAATTGCAGTTCTCAGATGTGTGTGCGTGTGTATATCTATCTCTTTATATTACCTACTTGCGGTCATCGAGATGTTACCGACCATGTAATGAGTGATGTAATATGTGGGTCATAGGCAGCGCATTGCGGGGTTCGTAAGTTATAGTTAGCCCAGGCAACTAGAACTGCTGAATTTCACTGGTTTCGGTCAAGTGAAATATGAGCCTAACTATAGAAAATATATAGGAAAAACCTAGGCAAAAAGGGGTGGAGCCTATAAAATTTCCTTAAAAAATTAAGCTGGGTGTGTCCTGGTGATGGGTACCAAACTTTTGTATAGGACTATAGAGTGTGCTGATGGCACATCCTGTACTTAATCTAAAATAGGTGCAAGGACCCAAAGTTTTTCTTAAGGGTCCACCACTGGTGCTGCTGATAGGCAGTGATTCAGAAAAGGGGGGTGGTGATGAACAAAGTGTCTGAATTAAGCAGACCACTCTTACCCAGTCCAAAGATCAGGGCTTGATCCATCACCGTTATTTAGCTCACTGCACCATCCCAGCTCAGAACCTGGCTATATGCAAATCAGTCTGTCCCTGGCCCAGTGCATCATGTGAACAGGGCAGACTAAACTACCAAGCCAATTCTTCACCAGAAAGGAGACAAGCTTCCGGGGACCGGTTTCTGGCATTTCAGCCGTCGTCGGCCCGGCTTGCTTGAATCCTGATGGTGCAGTGAGCAGTTGCTTAATACCAAGCTACTCGGCTTTGCTTCCACTTCATGCCTCTTTCTTCCACTACCCTACACTTCCTGTCGCTTCATATCACTCGTGCAGGTTTTTTTCTCCATCGCTGATGTCTTTCGTTGTTAGTTTTTTTATATCCTTCTCTTCATCCAGTCTCTTTTTTCTGGCTTTCTCTCACTCTTGCTCTGGGTCAGATAAGCTCTCCTATGAGCATTGGCAGAAATGTTCTCCAAACTGTACCATGATCCAAAACCACTACATGATGCCTCCCGCCCAAAATCTAGCATCATCTAGACAGGGTGAGAGATTTGCCCTAAACGCTATTACTCAAACTCAAAGTAGTGCATTGTGGCCCTATAAAGAGCACTCGCGTCTTGATGGGGTCAGACACACGTGATCAATTCCTCTAAAATGTTACTATGAGTTATAAACACTCCCAGAACTCCCTCGCACACCACATGCGCTGAACAGAGGTGGGGGGCTCCCTCCCAAAGCTCTACGGTAATCTACACACCATAGGCTCTGAACAGAGGTTTGGGGTTCCCTCCCACAGCTTTAATGTAATCTACACACCATAGGCTCTGAACAGAGGTTTGGGGTTCCCTCCCACAGCTTCAAGGTAATCTACACACCACAGGGTCTTAGAGGTGAGGAGCGCCCTCCCAAATCTGCACGGTAATCTACACACCACAGGGTCTTAGATGTAAGGAGCGCCCTCCCAAATCTGTACGGTATTCTACACACCGCAGGGTCTTAGAGGTGAGGGGTGCCCTCCTAAATCTGCACGGTAATCTACACACCACAGGGTCTTAGAGGTGAGGTGCGCCCTCCCAAATCTGTACGGTAGTCTACACACCACAGGGTTTTAGAGGTGAGGGGGCTACCTCCCAAAGCTTTACGGTAAATTCAGAATGTTTCCTAGATCGGTCAACTCTTGAGAGAGACGGAAATGTGTCAAAAGAATTCAGGGACCTACACACCATATCACAACAGATCCCATGGGAATATCATCACAGCCAAGATGCCCCTTTTTTCACACTGTTTACTCTTGACTTGACCCCATGACCCAAGTGTGTGACCATAAGCACTGGAGAAGCTGCCCCTCAAAACTCGCCATCCATCGGAACTTTAATCCTGACCTAAAGCAAAGGGACAGCTTGCTTTTGTAAAAATGATTTATTGGTGAGCTTGTATGCCTGGACCTCACTTCTCACTTTTGACAGAGTTGTCGAGTTAAGATTGAATTTTGGATCATTTACTATTTATGTGGCAGTGTCACATTTTTCTCAGATTTAGCGAACCTCACCTCGGAGGGCTGTTGTTACAACCATAGAGAACTGCCTTGGGCTAGGGCAATTTGTCCATCGCCAGTCCGTGGATCTCCAGACAGCTTTGATACACACCGTTTTGATACACAACGTCCAGCGCGCGGTTGTGGGCAGCCGGAAGGAGCGTTGTGGGCAGCCGGAAGGAGCGCTGTGGGCAGCCGGAAGGAGCGCTGTCCGCAGCCGGAAGGATGGGCGTCTTCAGTCGGAAGGAGAGACTCCAGTGCCATGTTTTAGAATCGGGGCACGGAGGATATGCAAGAAGGGATGGGGTAAAAAGGCTATGCCCAAACATAAAATACTAGAATGATTTATTTAGGTGATGGTGGTTTATGATACCACCTAATTAGTCTTCCTTCTAAAGAGAAGGCTTAATTAACTTAATTTTACAGCCATACACTGAAAAAATGTAACATCAGCATGCAACTATCGATAAAACAAAACTAAACAGGAAAGGGGCTGGGAGTGAATTTCAATAGGATGTTGCCAGCAGCGACTCGAGGACAATCCTTGCAAAATCCTGAAGTAAAATGCAGATTGTGCTCTTTTACACAAAGGGCGGGGCTTGC
This sequence comes from Lissotriton vulgaris, assembly GCF_964263255.1. Taxonomy (NCBI): domain Eukaryota; kingdom Metazoa; phylum Chordata; class Amphibia; order Caudata; family Salamandridae; genus Lissotriton; species Lissotriton vulgaris. The sequence goes on from NW_028254059.1 coordinate 407,843, forward strand.
ACACAGCTCCAGGGTAAAGGAAATCACAACTCCATGCAGAATTCACTTCGCTGGGGCTATCTTGAAAACAAGGAGGGGAAGTGGGTAAACTCGTGCTGCGTGCCCACTTTTGCTATGCATATTGTGAGATGGCAGGGGGTTTTAGATGTGTGGGGGTCGAGGTTCTGTAATGGTGCATTCATTGCAGTTTCTTTTCCTGATGTTCTGGCTTGTTTGTCAACGTGAAAAATGGCAAGGTGTGTGTACATGCACTCTAGAGGAAAGGCCGCGTTACTAAATGGTCAAAAAGCGCACTGGACTGTGGTTCTTGGTGGGGGGAGAGCGATGACAAATTAGACCTCTCAGACCACTAGGCCCGGTGCAAACATTTAAAAATATATATGTTTATAAAGTTTTATATAGCGTTAGCTAGACCCGTGGGTATCAGACCGCTTGTGCCCCCACCACTGATTAAATGTGAAGACCCCGAGGCCCCTGTGCGTTGGGCGCCCCCTACGCCCAAAGGGTCTTTCTTATGCCTCTGCCCGGCACTACTGTACTATGGATAGAGGTGCCACGGCCGTACTGGGCATCAGCGTTTCCTTGCGAGACTGGAAGGGCGGGGGCGGCTGTTGTTACAGGGGGTCGGGTTTGTCGCAGCAGTTTTAGCAGCATTGCAGAGGGTTCCTTGTATCCCCAACAGTTTTCAGGCAAGATAACTGGCGATTAACGTACCTGCTTCAGAGAGATCGGAGTTTTGCCGAGTGGCAGTTTTGACTCATCCAAGATAGCGCAGTGGGTTGACATGCCTGCTGCAAAGAGTACATACTATACAGATCACAGAACGTTGTTGTATGCTAAACCTCAGTGGTTTACCGCTTTTGTCACAGAGATCCATTTGTGACAGTGCGGATAAGAAGTTACAATCGCAAACATATACATCGGCGCCCCAACACACGAGAACAAAAGTGGTCACACTGCACTTCCCCGTACAGAGACACTGGGCTTGTGGACACCACGTCCAGCCTTTTGTAACAATTTTAATTAATTGAAATAATAGAATGTATTCATTCATTCACTGAGCTTGTAGGCAACTGCCCTATAGAATGGATTATTGGCGCCAAAACTGGTTTATCGACATGAATTGCACCCGATGACCCCAGTGCAAAGACACAGCATTGCTATGGGGAGGAACACGAGGCCTTTAAAACTGCCCTGCGCACAATGGCCGCAGCGGGACAGCGCATGGAAGTACTCTGGAATGATACGTTTTCTGTAGTCGCACTAACCCACTGAGTTATCTTCGAATCAGGATGTATGTTGTGAAATATTAGAATATAAAACGGGTCGATACACTGCCTTTATGCAGGTTGGGAAGAACACGGATTGATGTATAATAACAATCCTATGCACGAGTTAAATGAATCTATAGTACAACTCGGGCCCGCGAGTATTTTTAGCCCAATCATGACCCCTTGGTTGGATTTTTGTTGACTCAGCTTCCGCTCCACGAGAGATGTGATTTCGATCACTTTCCCGTCCCATCTAAACCCCCCCCTTCCCTTCCAGCGGGGCCGCGCTCGGCTGAGACGCTCTGGCGCCCAGGCAGGAGGTGGGGTGAGTGCCCCGGATGGCCGCCGATCCGCCCCCAAATCTCAGATTTCGGCGCCCCCTCCCCCCACAGCGGTTTTGTTTGTCCCACTGGGACCCCGGGTGGGCAACAGATGTTGCTCCTCGGAGACCCGCTCTGTGAAACAGAACGTTTTAGGGGTCTTGGCACTGCTATAGCCAAAGAAGAAGGACAATGGCTGGATTCGGAAGAATTTGGCCAAGAAGTGGCAGACGTGCACCTAGTTCAGCGGATTTCTTTTATAAAATGCACTGGCCTTTCAAACACGCGCGCCAAGACTTCGGGGTGGGATTAACAGGTTCGGACAACAGCACAGTGGGAGTGAAAACTGTATTTACACAAGGAGGCTGCGGGGACCCTCCCCGAGAGCGGATTCCAAAAATAGACGCATTCCAGCAGACAAAGGGAGCCGGGAGAGCGGGGGCAGCCGGAGCTGAGGGGCCTTCCCTGCAGCATTCCGACCCGGACCCCATCCAGCATCCTTAGCCCTGACCCCCCCCCCCCCTCAAAATACACCGCCCGTAGCCTGGGTATACCCGGCGTCCTGCACACCCCTCCACCCAGCATCCTGGACCTGCACACCCTCCACCCAGCAGCCTGGACCTGCACACACTCCACCCAGCATCCTGGACCTGCACACACTCCACCCAGCATCCTGGACCTGCACACACTCCACCCAGCAGCCTGGACCTGCACACACTCCACCCAGCATCCTGCACACCCTTCCACCCGGCGTCCTGCACACCCCTCCACCCAGCATCCTGGACCTGCACACCCTCCACCCAGCAGCCTGGACCTGCACACACTCCACCCAGCATCCTGCACACCCTTCCACCCGGCGTCCTGCACACCTCCCCACCCAGCATCGTGGACCTGCACACCCTCCACCCAGCAGCCTGGACCTGCATACCCTGCACCCAGCATCCAGGACCTGCACACCCTCCACCCAGCAGCCTGGACCTGCATACCCTGCACCCAGCATCCAGGACCTGCACACCCTCCACCCAGCATCCTGCACACCCTCCACCCGGCGTCCTGCACACCCTCCACCCAGCAGCCTGGACCTGCACACCCTCCACCCAGTATCCTGCACACCCTCCACCCAGTATCCTGCACACCCCTCCTCTCGGCGTCCTGCACACCCCTCCACCCAGCATCCTGCACACCCTCCACCCGGCGTCCTGCACCTGCACACCCTCCACCTAGCACCTGCTCACCCCTCCTGAGCCTATACTCCCTCCACCCAGCACGTGAAACTGCACACCCCCACCCAGCATCCCGAGCCCGTACACCCCACCTGGCGACGTAAGGCCTTTCCAGCAGCCGGAACATGAAAAGTCACCTCAACAGGACCCACAGCCGGCATACCGCACTCCAGCATCCCAAACATCCCTTCAGGATCTGGAACCTTTATCACCTGATCATGTACATCCTGAGTATACCCCGACTGCAGACCACCCAAACCCAGGCACCCCTACAACCAGTACAACCGTCTAGCATCTTATCCTGTACTTCCTGAGCCCACCGAAACCCAGGCACCCCTACAGCACCTGGAACCAGTACACCCCCCCCCCCCATCACCTTATCCTGTACTTCCTGAGCCCACCCAAACCCAGGCACCCTACAGCTTCCTGAGTACATTCCTCCACGGCCCTTATCCTGAACGCAGGCCTCCGTCATCCTAAACCTGGGCATCGCTCCAGCATCCCGAACTTGTTCAGGGCAGAAGCTTCGGGAGCCTGGAGATTCCTCCAGTATCCTTAGCTCCGACACCACAAGCTTCCTGCGCCAGGGCAGCAGATTCGAGACACAACGGCGGCATCTTCGTGCCTGGGTACCACTCCAGCACCCTACCCGTCCCTCCGCCGCCAACCCTCCAGCATCCTCTGCCAGGGCAGCTTCACGTGGACAGACCGGCAGCATCTTCGTGCCTGGGTACCACTCCAGCACCCTACCCGTCCCTCCGCCGCCAACCCTCCAGCATCCTCGGCCAGGGCAGCTTCACGTGGACAGACCGGCAGCATCTTCGTGCCTGGGTACCACTCCAGCACCCTACCCGTCCCTCCGCCGCCAACCCTCCAGCATCCTCTGCCAGGGCAGCTTCACGTGGACAGACCGGCAGCATCTTCGTGCCTGGGTACCACTCCAGCACCCTACCCGTCCCTCCGCCGCCAACCCTCCAGCATCCTCTGCCAGGGCAGCTTCACGTGGACAGACCGGCAGCATCTTTGTGCCTGGGTACCACTCCAGCACCCTACCCGTCCCTCCGCCGCCAACTCTCCAGCATCCTCTGCCAGGGCAGCTTCACGTGGACAAACCGGCAGCATCTTCGTGCCTGCCTGGGTACCACTCCAGAACCCTTCCTCCGTCGCCAGCCCCCCAGTATCCTGAGCTCATACACTTCCCAATACCGACACCAGCACCCCCCTGTGACGGTCTGCCCCACTACAAAACCCTGAGACTATTTGCCCCGCTTTCCCAGCAGCATCCTAAGTCTGTACAACCTACTGTCATGTTTAGCCCGAGCACATCATTCCAGCATCCTGGCAGCCCCAGAAGCACCCTGAATCTTGACCCTACCTAACCTGTGTACAACACGAACTAGCACAACCCCCCCCCCCCCCCCCATACAGTCCGAGCCCCGCCACTCCCCAGGAATATTCTACCTGGACAGCCTTACAAAACATGCATCTGAGCCAGCCAGCACCCCCCCCCCCCTGCACGTACTCCTCCCACAAGTTATATATTTACGCAGTTGTATATGGTGCCGACACTACCCGAAGGTGTTAGCGCGCTTACAACGTTAGCAGCGCCTTACAAACGAATATCAAGTTACACCAGCACTATAGAAAGAGTGAAAAGATGTAAAACATGTATGACGTTACATTAAGTATAAAACAAAGTCATGGGTAAGCAGCAATGTAAGGCCAGTGCAAAATCTGAACCCACTCCAGCATCCACATCGCAGGGGTGTCACAGGGTAGGGCGTGAATTTAAGAAGTAGCGAGTGGAGAAGGAGAGAGCGAGCGGAGGGCTCCGAGTCACAAGCAAAGCCAGACAGGCAGTAAAAAACGTGGATAGAAACGAGCTGAGCGGTACTGAAGGGACACTGAGCATGTAAACCTCCTGCCAACAGCCAGTGAGTGCCTGGGGTGGCATCCACCGCAGCACCCTGAGGCTGTACGTGCCACCCCACCCATCACCGTGAGTGTGCACCCGCATCATCCGGACCGTGCCCACCCCGGTGCCAGGACCACTCCAGCACCCCAAGCCCAACAACCCCTCTTGTCAGCCTACAGGACCCGCGTGTCCTAGCACCCCAACTGCTATAACATGCCCGTCTTCCTCCCCCCAGCATCACCCTGAGCTGGACACCTCACTACCGAGTCCCCTCCCAGCACCCGAGCTGGACACCCTCCAGTACCATGGGCCTACCACGCCTCCCAGCACCGAGCTGGGCATCCCTTCAGCCTGATAGCCCTCCCAGCACTCAGACTGGTCACCCCTCCAGTACCATGGGGTTCGCACCCCTCCCATCACCTGAGCTGGACACCCTCCAGTACCATGGGCCTCACACCCCTCGAGCTGGACACCCTCCAGTACCATGGGCCTCACACCCCTCGAGCTGGACACCCTCCAGTACCATGGGCCTCACACCCCTCGAGCTGGACACCCTCCAGTTCCGCGAGTCTAGACCCCGCTCTCGCGGCAAACATCTTTAGCCTGGACACTTATCGCAAACACCCATGTGTCCCTTGCATGGACTGCCCACCATCATTTCAAACTGGGCATGCGTCTGCAGCACCCAACGCATCCGCCTCGGCACCAGCTCAGCCCCCTAAGCCGCCCCCTCCATCGCCCTCAGTGCCTGGACACCCATGACCGGCCCTCAGTGCCTGGACACCCAGGACCGGCTTTTGCGCTGGTGGCGCCCGGTGTGAAAACCATGCGCCCCCACACTCCATGACCGCCTCCGCGGATTCTCTCACTACCACCGGGCAAACGTGTCCCTCATCTATCCAATAAGAAGGTATTGCTAAACACTGCGCCCCTTGCACAGGCAGGTGCCCGGTGCGGCCGCACCACCCTAACGCCGGCCCAATGCTCACAGAACAAGCCCCCTAAGCCGGCCCTCCACACTAAAACCAGCATGCACGCCTCCCCAGCACCCCGAGCAGCCTCCCCATCCTCTCCCACATGGCAGCCCCCTTGCAATCCACACCATCTGCTTCCGGGGCAGGCGCGCTGCCCCATCAGAGCTGAACCCGGGGTGAGGGGGGCGGTCAGAAGGCGGGTCACGACCTTTAATTTAAATGTCTCCGGTGCGAGTTCGTGCAAGCCCCCGTGGTATTAAAGTTCCCTTGCGATACGCTCCCTCTCCACGTTTTAAAGCACAACCAGCATCGGCCAGAGGGGGGCGCTCCCTTCCAAGACGGGCACTGTCCATCCGACCCCTTACTGTTTGCAAATGAACCGGTCGAGCGTTCACGATAGGCTTAAAGCAGCTTGTTTCAAAATAAGGGTCTCAACTACCAGAGCTACCCCAGACCTTTGAGCTGAAAGAAACTCCGAGTTCCAAGATCACACGGTGACACACACACGAGAGAGAGCACGTACCTGCCCCTCCAGCTGCACAGGTCCGTGGAGTAGGAGCCCCGCACGGAGCGCACGATCCCGAGGTACAGGAGGAAGGCCAGCCAGAGCATCTTCACGCCGAGCCCCTGCGCACGAAACACGGCCTCTGGGCATCAGCCTCCCCCGGCTGCTTGCATGGTGCCCGAGGATCACAGGAAGGAGGCGCCGAGACTCAAGGAAACACATCCACCATCAACGACCGCTGCAGACTGACCAGCGGCTCCCGGCCGGGCACGGGGGAAGGGGAGCAGGGGCCGGCCAATCGGACAAGGCCGGACAACTTCTGACCAATCAGAGGCCGGCGAGCCTGGAGGGGGAGATAAACTTCTTTAAACCCCCTCCCCCAGCGCACAAAGGGAGGGCTGCAGGGGGAATGCCATCAAAGAGGTGGGGGAGAGAGAAGTTTAGGAGCCGCTCGGAGCTAATCCTTGTCCAGATGTGAGCAGGGCTCAGGCAGAGGGGATGACTTCTCTGACTTCCTGTCTACTGATTTACCATGCTTCTAAAATGTAAAGAGATGCAGATGTTTAGACATATAAAAGTAAAGGAATAAATGTAAATATGTCCATGAATGCTAACATGGTAAAACAGATATATACACGGACAAATAAATGTATGCGCATATTTAGATCAGAGAAATAAACAAGCATATATATTTCATGATGTTCTTATGTACCTGTATATTTATGTAAAGATCCATTTATGCGTCTAATTGATGTATGGGTCTATTACTTTATGTATTAATGTATAGTGTTCTATGTGTTCTGCCTAGATGTATTTTTCGATATATTTGTTTACATTTTTTTATGCATTGGCAAGTATATGATCATTTATATATGTTCACAGTTATTTTACTTTATATGTAGGTGCGCGTTTGTGCGTGACTAAACAAATTCATACCTACCCAGAATAGTTGAAAGTGTTATATTACAATTGTAACTGTTCTGTTTGTATCTATTTGTTTAGTCTTTTATGTATGTGTCCGTTTTCGAGCCATGTATTTATCCAGTAACGATTACATCGATTACGTATTACTAATCAGCTATGCATGTACCTATAATTCTCTATAAAGTTAATCTACTTATGCTTTTGCCTATTATTCTTTTCCATGCACTTACTTCCCTTCGGTTATTTCTTTTGATGTTGTTCAGTCATGCACGGTCAGCGCTGCGTGTCGCTGCAGGTGGTTTCATGGCGCCTGGGGTAGGGAACTTGCTTACTCATCAATATTTCATGGAGGCGGGGCGGCAGCTTTAGTGGGAGGGGCATGTGCATTCCTCGCTCCTCCTTTGACAGCGAAGCTGATCCCATCTGAAGAGCTGATTTATTTATCTAGTTGTTTGCAGAGCCGCTAGAGCGCTATATTGCTTCGAAGCACTGTGGACTAAAGACAATATTTGGCAGGTAAGGATGCCTTTAATAGACAGCTGCCCACCTACTGTCTACTCCCAAGCCGGGCCATAGAGAGGATTGTGAGCAACTCATGAAAGAAAATAAAAATAAAAAACACCCTTTTTCTTGATTTTTGTGCGTCACCTAAGTTTGCAATGACATTTTGCACATAGTACAAAAATCAGCCAGGCGTCTTCACGGTTCTTTTTTTTAAATAGTTTGCTTGGCAGAGTTCAAAGAAGAGGTTGTGAAAATTGATTTGGACTTTTTTTTCATATTTCTCTACTCTGGCCCTGCACGCTGCACAGGGCAAGGTCATTTGACTTTTTATATGCAGAGGACAAGGTCATGCCAACCAGGACAGCTTGCCCATTACCAGACTTATTGTGATATGCTGAGACAATGGCATAGGAAGGTGCTGGCCGCCCCGGGGGGTCACCACTGAGGACCAAATGTCACTGAAGGGGGTGACAAAATGGCAAAAATATATGTAACTATCTTTTTTTCCCCTTATTTTAATAATTTCAATGAGGGGAGGAGTTGACAAGACATATTCTGCACCTGGTACCACCTGACCTTGCTACGCCACTGTGCAGAGATGGTGATAAGATGCAATGTTATTGTTCGTTTCATTGTCACCTTATAAGGTGACAAAGAAACGAACAACAACATTGCTGCCTTGTTTTTCAGTTAAAAGCGCTGCGAGGCCTACAGGTAGTCTGTGCGCTATATAAGTGTAATTTTTCATTTCATTTCAAGGTGGGAACCATACCAAATCGGGTTTTAGAGCGCTGTATACGGAAAAGGTTTTAAAACCCCAGGCAAACCAGCCCTGCGTGATTGGCACCAAGGTGGAACATATTGGGGCTTATTTACAAGCCCCGTGCGCCACAAATGCGTAATTTTTTCCCGTATTAACCCCTTGGCTGCGGCGGTAATTCTGCTGCAGCGTTAGGGGGGAGGGGGGCGCGGCGCCGCCATGCTCGTGACGGAACCACTCCGTCACGAGCCTCGGGCGCGCTGTGCTTGTGACGGAGTGGTTCTGTCACGGCCCGCCCACTCAATAGAACGCTCAGCGCAGCCCCGAAATCGCTGCTGCGCAGGCGTAGCGGCCGGGCCGTGAAGGAACCACTCCGTCATTAGCACAGCCCGTCCATGGCTGGTGACGTAGTGGTTCCGTCACCAGCATGCAAAGGGTTAAAAGTGACGCACTTGTGGCGCAAGGGGCTTGTAAATAACCCCATTGTTTCCAGTACATTGGTCAGGCCTTCTAAAGCATTATTATGAGAGTCAGTGAAATTATGCGTCCGGGGAGGACCAAATTATTCTCCAGGGTATACGGAACTATGCGGCAAGGAAAGGAAATTATGCGCCGCATTGCAGCACATTTTGTGATCGTATTGCTTCATTGTTTTGACATGTTTACCCTCTTATCTGCCTGGGTTTGGTTTTCACATCAGTACCAGTTGAACACCCAAACAGAGCAATAAGTGTAGGGAGTTACCCTCGACCTCTTGTGTTTTCCCAGAGATTTTAGCGCCTAAGAGCAGCTCAATCCCCATGGAGACTCCTGGGCTTAATAAGAAAGCACTAGACAATCCGAAGAGGTAGGAATCGCTATAGAAATTACAAATATAATTACAGGGGGGGGGGGGGGGATGGGGCTGATGGGTAGGGGCTGCTTTTCGAGTCAGGTGGGCTGCCATAACCCAACCTTGAAAGCTTCCTGCCAATATAATAAATAATTGTGCTGTCATAAGCCCCGTTTGGGCCCCCTTTATTGTTAACCCCACACTCAGCGACCTTTTAATGAGACCCTTAGAGGCAGCAAGTGCTACAATAAACAGAAATTATGAATACTGTTGTTTTCATCCATTTTTTTAACAGATAACTCGATGCTCGTGTACAGCAGGAAAACGCTTCGAGGAAATACTTTGTTGTTTTTTATACTTCTTATTTTTTTATGAGGTGTTTCGCAGCTCTGTCAATTTTCATAGACGTTTTAAAGACAGGGCTTTTTAAGAGACTGCACGTCTGGAGTGCGCTGATTTCCTTTCAAAACTAGTTTTACAAGTGTGTGGAGGTTGAAAGTTGATGTGCTGCAGGGGTGCAGGCGGGCGCCAGGGCAGCACGAAGTCAGTTTGTAAGAAAAAAAAAAAAGAAAATCCACTTAGGTATTGCTTTAGGCCTCTGATGCATAGACTAGAAGAAAGCCAGGTAAAGCTGGAGGCTAGTGTGTCATTTGTCTGAAAGCATTATCCTGTTGACGAGTAACACTTTAACTACAGGTCACAATCTGTCACTAAGTTATGGTATGCTGTGTTTTCTTTGCTTTGCCATTTTTCTCTGCTGCCTTATTTTAGAAGGAAAAAGAGAGAGACGTGTTTTCAACAGACTCGTCAACTTATTCATGCAACTCAAGAGGCGGCGAGGGCTTAGAAACCTGCGCACTGGTATATAAGACTGGTAATTGATCACTGTACTTCAACCATGCTCTACTTTTAGTGGTCTGACCGCCACTGGGTCACCTATAATCAAAATACAACCTATGCAAAAAGGAGCGCCTCTATCAACAATATTTACAAGCTAGATGCTTGATAATAGGTATATAGAAGTCCAATTCAAAGAAAGTCCACCGGTAGTCTTTAATACATTTCCAACTCATTGTTTATTTCAACCAGAAAACTTCATAACATGCAATCCAGCCAACGTGTTTCGTCCAAACTGGACATCATCAGGGCTGTAAATTAGAAAACAAGCACATCAGTGAGCATTCCTTGCTGTTCCCCACTCATGTACAAAATAAACACCATTGCATCACTCCCTTTATTAATCTATTTAGCTCCCTGCCTAGTCTTGTCAACGTGTGGTCCATTACATTCAGTTAACAAAAAAGTCAATTTAAACAAGGTTGCGGTCCATGAATGTGTCTCCATGAAAGTTTAGTGGAGTTTTCTTTTGGGGTGTAAACTGCTTTTGCACCTATTTTTACTGGAGTCCTCGTTAGGACTGAAATTGCATGTCTTGAAAAAGCTATCTGGCTTTTAAAGTCAGAGCGAAACATGTGTCAGCTAAATCAACCTTTACTCTTGTACATGGAGCCAGGTATCCTATGATCCTTCCTACTGGATTAACTTGTATACCTTCAAGTAAAACGTTTTTTTTTTACAAAGCCATGAATAATTTTCAGTATTACTCTTATGAATTCAAAGGAGAATGATGATTTCTTTTTTAAAACAAGCATTGGCAAAGCCAATTAGTCTCGCCTATGTGAGAGCTATTGGCTTGCCAATATGTTTTAGCCAGTGTGTCTGCTGTTCAGCAAAGTTAGTGGGGTAAAGGAGAGTGGTGTGGATTGGAGTATCATAAATTGGAGTAGAGTAGAGTTGAGTGGCCTGGAGTGGAGTGTCATGGAGTGAAGTTTTGTGGCATGTCATGGAGAGAGTAGAGTGACATAGAGTAGAAGGGCGTCAAGTGGAGTAAAGGTGAGTGGTGTAGAGTGCCAGAGTGGAATAGACTGTCGTAGAGTGTAGTGACAGAGTGTCGTAGAGCAAAGTGGAGTGGTGTGGAGGGTGTTGCATAGAGTGCAGTAGAGTGTTGTAGTGTTGAGTGGTGCAGAGCGTAGTAGATTGACGTAGAGTGGAGGGGCATAGAGCAGCGGTGGCTGTCCATAAGTGTCTGTCTGTCTGAGCAAATACAGCCTGACAGACACTCCATATTTTTAGGTCAGGCAGCCAGGTGCTAGACATGTGCTAAATGTGCAAGCACCTGCCTGAGCTGGGCCGAAGATGTCACAGCTCCTATGAGTGTGACCCCCTCATCTCGGCAAAGGTCCTCGGGCCCTCCCCCTTGTGATGAGGGGGAATGTTAGTGATAGCCTCGTAAATGGGGGCTTCAATTTTAAGCTCTTAAGTCCCCAGGGCCGAGTGTCTATCACTGATACCGCCTCACAGAGTGGGTGGGGACAACAGTCTCTCTGACCCCATACAATTTGTGTGACAAGGTAGGGACTGCTGCCTGTCTTAATTGCCTGACCTAAGGAAAGAGGAAGAGACAGAGTTATGCATGCGCCCTGGTACACTCCCTCACTCCGAGAAGGGAAGCAGAGGCTTCATCGGTGTGAAAGGATATGGCGTAAGCACTATGAGCTGGAGGCTTTGAGTAATTATGAAATTGAGTTTCATTCCTATAAAAGAGCACTTGTAGATACTAAAACAGCTTTTTTTCTGATGCAAGGATTCCATGTAGAAAGTTCTACACAGTCGCAGTTGAACGAGAGAGTATCCTGTGGTTCACTGTGAACTGGATGACAGCTAGCTCTCTGAAAATCAGCCCAGAAAAGACAGTGGTGCTGGAAATCACCACAAAGGGAAATCCCTGAAAGGACAGTGTTGGCCCCTACAGATAGGCCCCTCCCCCCACACACCATAGGGGCAGTGAAAAGCCTTGGCATTAAGCTGCACAGTAACCTGTCTATTGCCAAGCAAGTGGCGACAGTGTGTGGGAGTTGAACAGGTCTCCTGAGACAGCTCCAGAGACTGATTCCAATTCTTGCATTCTCAACCATGCAAACGGTGTTGGCGGCAATAATTTTGTCATGGCTGGATTTGGGAAATGCACTGTATATCAGCCTCCCCAATGAGATTGGGGAGAGGATGTGGTCTGACAGCTAGATCACCGACTTTGGTGCTGTAAACCAAGGTTCGAGCCTCGGGTCGCGTCACCATCCTGTGATTCTGGGTAAATCACTTAGGGGCAGATGTATCATCCGTTTTTTTTTTGTCGCAAACACTGCGATTCGCAAAACAGCAGCGTTTGCGACAAAAAAATCGGCAAATGCGATGTTTCCAAAAATCACATCGCAAAATTAAGGAATCGCAAACTTTGCGATTCCTTAATTTTGCGCAAGCATTTAAGGAATCGCAAAAAGCGATTTCTTAAATGTTATGTATGAAACAATAATGTTTTGCGATTTCACACTAAGATGGTGGTAATTTGCTAATTCTTTTACAAATGCCCTTTTTAGGTCTCGCCTAGACGAAGCAAAAGCGAAGCTTTTGCGTCTAGGGCGAGACAACTTATGTAATCACTTTTGGGGGAATGTGGACAGCAGACTGTCACAAGCTTCTCCTGCCGGAGATTGTACCTCGTGAGCGCGCATGTCGCCGTGCCTCATATTCCCATGCAAAGAAAGCCTCACGCACGCATGCGCACATACACACACTGCATACACACACGCACCCCCCCTTAAAGACACACGCGCAGACAGACCCACGCATGCACAGACACACTCCAACAGACACACACGTACACCCCACCCCCACTCACCCCTCCTCTCCCTCAACAAACTCACCTGTTCTGGCGGTGCTCGGCGGCGGTTCTGCCTCTCGGGCGGCGGTAGTGCTTTGCGGGGCTCTCTCACCACATGAGAGCCCCGCCTTCCCCATGCGCCCGGCCGCTCTTCACCCGGTCCCCCATCTCGGGACCGGGACTCGATCAGGAGCCCTCGGGGCCCCTCAGACAGTGGCTTCCCTCTCGCGCCGCGATGGGGGCGGGACTTCCGGTTGGTGCCGTGCTGCGATTGGCCGGCTGCCCAACCGCTTCCGGGTCGTCGCAGGCAGCCCGGCGGCCCGGCGGGGACTCTACAAACTCCTGAGCTGCGGCGGTGAGTTGAAGGCACACGAGGGGTGGGCCCCTCTCTGATTTAAGTATACCGCAAGGAAGGCACTCGCACACACACACTCACACAAACAAACACACCCAGCGACACATATCAAGGCTCTAATAACGGGTCTCTAAATATCTCCACAACAAAATATACCTGGGGGTCACAAGAAAGAGTCAAAACAGAGTGGATCACAACACCAAAACTACACAAAAGACACCAGTGAGAACGTCATCCATGTTAGTGAATGCAGGCCAAGTCGAGGCTCAAGAGCATATGGAGAAATAGTTCCCATCAGAAGCCACACTGTACCGCCCTCTTTTTCATCATGTGGGTTCTCCTTACCCAGGAGACAAAACGGCCGGTCAGATGTTACCGTGACCGATATATGTGATAAGGGGTGGTGTGTTGAGTACAAAGATTGACGTGGCTACTGAAAAAGCAGTGTTAAGGTGGTAGGAGTGTTAAGTGAGGGAAGGTACAATAAAATTAGGTGATCAGGTGGACAAACAACATTTATTAGTGTCTCCCAATCCCTAAAGTTTAAAAAGCAAGTGTAAGTGCGGGTTTTAAATAATCACCGTACTTAATAGTGGTCAACATGTTTCTGCATTGTATCGAACATAGTTTCAAAATGCATTCTTCAGGACCGTGTATAAAAACACTGCTGCTTAGATTGAAAAATTAAGAACAATATCACCTGAGCTTCAGGTACATACTCAACCGTATACTGTTGCATCGCACGGTATTAGATCCACACAGAAAGACAAACAAAATAGAAAAAGAACATGAAGATGTCATATTCCCATGAATTATATACTGTAATGGGTACACATTCACATGTATAAGGACAAACATTGTCAATTAGCAGACTCACCCAAATATGGTGGTTGAGAGGCTTCACCCCACCTGGCTACAGCGCAGGTATGAGGAGCACCGCTCTAAAAACAATTCACAAGTAACATTTTTAGAGCAAAAAATCAAAATTAAAATTAAAATGAGTTTACACGGAGGCAGATTACTCAATAAGTCCTTCAGAATCTACGTTAGTAAAAATGTGGGACGCCCACCTGTACTGGACTCCATCGGTCCGACAATGACAGACTAAGTTAAAATAAATGGGATCGTCGTGAAAAATAGGCGTTTTGAGAGTTGGACTTGCCAGCGCGTTAGTTCGCTGGTCGAATAGATAGACCCCCGTAGTATCAACCTGATCGCTTTAGGGCATCGCGTTTAAATTATGAATTGTCAGCGCGATAAATATCAGGCAACCAAAGTGCGCAATAGGCGTTCCAGCGCGTTAATGCGCTGATCCAGTAATCGAAACCCCAATGGTGGTAGCGCGATCGGTTTAGAGCAGCGCGTTGTCAATTACCAGTCAGGCAGCCAGCGTGCTCATTACAGGCAAGCGCTTGCTTACCTGTCCGTCGGTGTCTCCTGGCAGTCAACTGTACTGTCTGGGGGGGCACCGGCGCTTCTCAAGGAGGTCTGATAAGTGCTTCCTCGTTCCGCACGGCGAGTTGACAGTCACGTGATGTGATCACATGATGCCGGGCATGCTGGGATATGTAGTCCCAAACATAAAATAGTGCATAATGCGAGCAACCAGGCAGTTTGGTCTGTGCGCAAGTTGTATATACAAAGGATACAAGGAAGTTACCAGTAACATAAGGTAGTGGGGGTGCTATGAGGTAGAACAGAAAACTAGCGAAAACCCGTATAATTGACTACATTAGGGCTCATAGTGAGTAAGATGGCATTGGTTACAGGGACATCCAAGGGATGGGCTCATTTAGTCCCTCTTTATCACTGTTCAGGCGGTACACCCACTTTTGTTCAATTTTGAACAGGAAGCGGCTGATGTCAGTACAAGACAGGGGTATTTGTGGTTGTTCCAGGACGGTCCAACAAAAATCTTCAGGGCCATGTCCCTTTTCCAGAAAGTGTGCGGTGAGACGGGTGGCTTGTTTTCTACACCGCACTGTACTTTTGTGCTCTTGTATCCTCGTCCTGATTTTCCGGGTCGTCATGCCGACGTATCGCAAGGAGCATGGACAAGTTATCAAGTATATGAGATTACTGCTGTTGCAGTTAGTAAATCTTTTTTGTGTCCAAGGGCGATTAGTCCCAATGTCGACCTCAGTAGATTTTCGGGTTTGGGGACAGACAGTACACGCCCCACAGGGATGGTGTCCAGAGACTGGAGGTAGGTCCCACAACGTACCCACTTGCCTAGGTTCTTTGTTTCGTGGGCGCGTATGGACCAATTGATCTTTTAAGTTTTGTCCTCTTTTGAAGGCAAAAATGGGTAGAGCGATGTCATCATTTCCAGTCTTAAGGATAGACCAATGCTTCTTTATGATTTTCTGCACCTGATTCGAGCGAGTATTAAATGTGTTGACAAAGGCAATGCGATTGGTCTTGTCTTTTGGTGGCTGTATCTCCAATAGGGACTCCCTGTTATTGTTGGACGCCCTCTTTTTTGATTGTCGAATGATCTTTTTCGGATAGTTCTTTTCACTCAGTTGGGTTTCCAAGTTCTTAGAGTGAATATCGAAGGCTTCTTTGCTGGAGCAATTTCTTTGTACCCTGAGAAATTGGCCAAAGGGCAGATTGTCCCTCAGGGCTCGCGGATGGCAACTGTCATACCTCAATAATGCATTTCTAGCCATCGGCTTCCGATAGAGTTCCGATTCAATGCCATTATTGGTTGCATGTAGCCTCAGATCCAAGAAGGCTAAAGACGTTCTACTGTATTCAATGGTGAATTTCAAGTAGGCATTCTTGCTATTCAACCAACCATGGAATAGCACTAGATCTTCTTCTGTGCCCCGCCACACCACCAGAATGTCATCTATATATCGTTTCCATATATATAATGATGATATATATGGGTTGGTGGACGTCAGGACTTCCTGCTGTTCAAAATTATGGACGTAAAGGTTCGCCAGGCTCGGCGCGAAAACACTGCCCATACTAGTCCCGGATGTTTGCAGGTAGATGGTATCCTCGAAGCGAAAGTAGTTCTCTTTCATCGCAATTTCAGCTAGATGCATGATGAAGCTCGTTGGCGTGATGGATTGGTGATCACTCTGTTCCAGTAGAGCACCTACTACCTCCAGAGTCTCGGTTTGTGGAATAGACGTATATAAAGACTCTACGTCAAATGATACCAGGATATCGGTTCTGATGTCGTATTGTATTGTAGGTAGTAGTCTGAGGACATCTTTTGTGTCCTGCAGAAAAGTGGGCATCGCCTTGACCATTGGGTTCAAGAAATGATCAACAAAAGTTGATAGAGGTTCAAGGACCGAGCCGATACCAGAAATAATAGGCCTGCCGGGTGGCGGCCTCTGGGGTTTATGCACTTTGGGAAGACAGTAGAAGTACGGGACTGTAGGATGTTTGGTGATCAGATACTGTCCCTCTTGGGACGTTATCCAACCCTCGCTGGTTGCTTCCTCTACCAGATTGCTGATTTTAGTTTGCAATCTTTCTGTTGGATCTTCTCTCAATGGGAGATATGATTTCTGGTCACTCAGTTGCCGAATACACTCATTTCGGTATGTCTCAGTATCTAAGATGACTGTTGCTCCACCTTTATCAGCAGGCTTGATAATGATCCTGTTGTTAGATGATAATGAACGTAGAGCAAGCTGTTCGTCCTTTGTGAGATTCATGAATGGCCTAGTCTCTATTTCATAGATACGTTTGATATCATTTTCCACTGCTGCTTCAAAAGTCAACACCTTTGGAGGTAAAACAGCGGCGGGTGGATTAAAAGTGGAAGGCTTTTTCAATCCCGTATTGTTATCTTCTGGGACAGTACTAGTGTGTTCTGGTTTAGAAAAGAAGTAGTGCAGTCTTATTTTTCTGAAAAACTTAGCCAGTTCAATTTGGGCTACGAAAGGATCCCCTTTCTGGGTTGCCACGAAACCCAAGCCTTTATTCAAAAGTCGCTCTTCAGTAGGAGAGAGTGTGTGTGAACTAAGGTTCATCACGAGGCTTGTTGGTTGCTGGTCCCTGCAGTGTCCTGTGGGACTTTCTTTCAGCTGCGGAGATCCATTCTCGATTGTTGAGGAGTGTCCATGTTCCAGTGGACCTGTGGTGTCGTGGTTCCTTGTCTCCTCCTGCCCCTGCCTCGTCTCGGGCCAAATCCTAAAAAAGGAAAGGACCCTGGACCCTGTTGCATTGGAGGGGGACCAAAAGGACCCATTTGAGGGGGACATTGAGGTCCAAACATCCAGGGGTTAGCCGGCCACCAAGGTTGGAAGTTGTTAAAATTCTGTGGTTGGTTGCCATTTTTCCAGTTTCTTCTATTACCTCGGCCTCTGGAAGTTTGATCAGCAGATCCATGTTGTGAGGTATCTGAATCACTAGATGCTCCATCCGAACTAGATGTGCCATACGTAGAGCCACCCTTCTTGCCACCTCGGTTGAATGTTGGTGCTGTGTATGTATCACTCGTGTATGGGTATACTCGTTCCATAGAGAATTTAGCTAAGTCTTTCTTAAACTTTTCTAACTTAGTGAAAAGAATGGATTCTTTAAAATCTTTATTGTTCTTATCACTGTCTTCCTGTCCCTTTTTAAACAGTCCGCTTTTTAGTGTGGTTTTAATCTGGCCCTCTAGAACCTGGATCTCAATTAATATCTTGTCCGCTACTCTTTTTGCGGTTTTGATGATCAGGACTAGCCAATCCCTTGTACACCTCCAGGCTATCATCGACCAGTCCTTGAGAAAATCTTTATCATCAAGGAATAGACGTGGTGCATTGTTGACAATAAGACCTGAAGGTGCACAGTTGTCTCTTAGGTATTGCGCCATGATTAATCCATGGACGGATGTTCTGGAGTGGGATTTTTTGAGGACTAGAATTTTTGCCCATCCATCATCATTGTTTGCTGTTTGGACCGAGGCTGGAATAGTGTCTAGGAGACTAGGGTTTTCGTCTAGAATGCTCTGAACCTCTGCACTCTCAAAAGCTAAGCCCCAGTTAGTCGCCATGTCGGAGACAAAACGGAGAAGTACAAAAATAGTGAAGGACAGAAAAGCCTCTCAGTAAACTCAATTGTGCTGGAGACCGCGTGGTCAACCAGTGATTAAGAAGACCCACAGCCTTAGCTGTACAGTTCACGCACACAACAAACAATGGAAGTAGGGTCTAAGGGCGAGTTTACCGACCAACCAGGTACATGCCCCAAAATACAATATTTTCACAACAAAATATACCTGGGGGTCACAAGAAAGAGTCAAAACAGAGTGGATCACAACACCAAAACTACACAAAAGACACCAGTGAGAACGTCATCCATGTTAGTGAATGCAGGCCAAGTAGAGGCTCAAGAGCATATGGAGAAATAGTTCCCATCAGAAGCCACACTGTACCGCCCTCTTTTTCATCATGTGGGTTCTCCTTACCCAGGAGACAAAACAGCCGGTCAGATGTTACCGTGACCGATATATGTGATAAGGGGTGGTGTGTTGAGTACAAAGATTGACGTGGCTACTGAAAAAGCAGTGTTAAGGTGGTAGGAGTGTTAAGTGAGGGAAGGTACAATAAAATTCGGTGATCAGGTGGACAAACAACATTTATTAGTGTCTCCCAATCCCTAAAGTTTAAAAAGCAAGTGTAAGTGCGGGTTTTAAATAATCACCGTACTTAATAGTGGTCAACATGTTTCTGCATTGTATCGAACATAGTTTCAAAATGCATTCTTCAGGACCGTGTATAAAAACACTGCTGCTTAGATTGAAAAATTAAGAACAATATCACCTGAGCTTCAGGTACATACTCAACCGTATACTGTTGCATCGCACGGTATTAGATCCACACAGAAAGACAAACAAAATAGAAAAAGAACATGAAGATGTCATATTCCCATGAATTATATACTGTAATGGGTACACATTCACATGTATAAGGACAAACATTGTCAATTAGCAGACTCACCCAAATATGGTGGTTGAGAGGCTTCACCCCACCTGCCTACAGCGCAGGTATGAGGAGCACCGCTCTAAAAACAATTCACAAGTAACATTTTTAGAGCAAAAAATCAAAATTAAAATTAAAATGAGTTTACACGGAGGCAGATTACTCAATAAGTCCTTCAGAATCTACGTTAGTAGAAATGTGGGACGCCCCACCTGTACTGGACTCCATCGGTCCGACAATGACAGACTAAGTTAAAATAAATGGGATCGTCGTGAAAACTAGGCGTTTTGAGAGTTGGACTTGCCAGCGCGTTAGTTCGCTGGTCGAATAGATAGATCCCCGTAGTATCAACCTGATCGCTTTAGGGCATCGCGTTTAAATTATAAATTGTCAGCGCGATAAATATCAGGCAACCAAAGTGCGCAATAGGCGTTCCAGTGCGTTAATGCGCTGATCCAGTAATCGAAACCCCAATGGTGGTAGCGCGATCGGTTTAGAGCAGCGCGTTGTCAATTACCAGTCAGGCAGCCAGCGTGCTCATTACAGGCAAGCGCTCGCTTACCTGTCCGTCGGTGTCTCCTGGCAGTCAACTGTACTGTCTGGGGGGGCACCGGCGCTTCTCAAGGAGGTCTGATAAGTGATTCCTCGTTCCGCACGGCGAGTTGACAGTCACGTGATGTGATCACGTGATGCCGGGCATGCTGGGATATGTAGTCCCAAACATAAAATAGTGCATAATGCGAGCAACCAGGCAGTTTGGTCTGTGCGCAAGTTGTATATACAAAGGATACAAGGAAGTTACCAGTAACATAAGGTAGTGGGGGTGCTATGAGGTAGAACAGAAAACTAGCGAAAACCCGTATAATTGACTACATTAGGGCTCATAGTGAGTAAGATGGCATTGGTTACAGGGACATCCAAGGGATGGGCTCATTTAGTCCCTCTTTATCACTGTTCAGGCGGTACACCCACTTTTGTTCAATTTTGAACAGGAAGCGGCTGATGTCAGTACAAGACAGGGGTATTTGTGGTTGTTCCAGGACGGTCCAACAAAAATCTTCAGGGCCATGTCCCTTTTCCAGAAAGTGTGCGGTGAGACGGGTGGCTTGTTTTCTACACCGCACTGTACTTTTGTGCTCTTGTATCCTCGTCCTGATTTTCCGGGTCGTCATGCCGACGTATCGCAAGGAGGATGGACAAGTTATCAAGTATATGAGATTACTGCTGTTGCAGTTAGTAAATCTTTTTTGTGTCCAAGGGCGATTAGTCCCAATGTCGACCTCAGTAGATTTTCGGGTTTGGGGACAGACAGTACACGCCCCACAGGGATGGTGTCCAGAGACTGGAGGTAGGTCCCACAACGTACCCACTTGCCTAGGTTCTTTGTTTCGTGGGCGCGTATGGACCAATTGATCTTTTAAGTTTTGTCCTCTTTTGAAGGCAAAAATGGGTAGAGCGATGTCATCATTTCCAGTCTTAAGGATAGACCAATGCTTCTTTATGATTTTCTGCACCTGATTCGAGCGAGTATTAAATGTGTTGACAAAGGCAATGCGATTGGTCTTGTCTTTTGGTGGCTGTATCTCCAATAGGGACTCCCTGTTATTGTTGGACGCCCTCTTTTTTGATTGTCGAATGATCTTTTTCGGATAGTTCTTTTCACTCAGTTGGGTTTCCAAGTTCTTAGAGTGAATTTCGAAGGCTTCTTTGCTGGAGCAATTTCTTTGTACCCTGAGAAATTGGCCAAAGGGCAGATTGTCCCTCAGGGCTCGCGGATGGCAACTGTCATACCTCAATAATGCATTTCTAGCCATCGGCTTCCGATAGAGTTCCGATTCAATGCCATTATTGGTTGCATGTAGCCTCAGATCCAAGAAGGCTAAAGACGTTCTACTGTATTCAATGGTGAATTTCAAGTAGGCATTCTTGCTATTCAACCAACCATGGAATAGCACTAGATCTTCTTCTGTGCCCCGCCACACCACCAGAATGTCATCTATATATCGTTTCCATATATATAATGATGATAGATATGGGTTGGTGGACGTCAGGACTTCCTGCTGTTCAAAATTATGGACGTAAAGGTTCGCCAGGCTCGGCGCGAAAACACTGCCCATACTAGTCCCGGATGTTTGCAGGTAGATGGTATCCT
The DNA here is from genome assembly GCF_964263255.1 of Lissotriton vulgaris. Taxonomy (NCBI): domain Eukaryota; kingdom Metazoa; phylum Chordata; class Amphibia; order Caudata; family Salamandridae; genus Lissotriton; species Lissotriton vulgaris. Next base: position 429,232 of record NW_028254059.1, read on the forward strand.
CGAAGCGAAAGTAGTTCTCTTTCATCGCAATTTCAGCTAGATGCATGATGAAGCTCGTTGGCGTGATGGATTGGTGATCACTCTGTTCCAGTAGAGCACCTACTACCTCCAGAGTCTCGGTTTGTGGAATAGACGTATATAAAGACTCTACGTCAAATGATACCAGGATATCGGTTCTGATGTCGTATTGTATTGTAGGTAGTAGTCTGAGGACATCTTTTGTGTCCTGCAGAAAAGTGGGCATCGCCTTGACCGTTGGGTTCAAGAAATGATCAACAAAAGTTGATAGAGGTTCAAGGACCGAGCCGATACCAGAAATAATAGGCCTGCCGGGTGGCGGCCTCTGGGGTTTATGCACTTTGGGAAGACAGTAGAAGTACGGGACTGTAGGATGTTTGGTGATCAGATACAGTCCCTCTTGGGACGTTATCCAACCCTCGCTGGTTGCTTCCTCTACCAGATTGCTGATTTTAGTTTGCAATCTTTCTGTTGGATCTTCTCTCAATGGGAGATATGATTTCTGGTCACTCAGTTGCCGAATACACTCATTTCGGTATGTCTCAGTATCTAAGATGACTGTTGCTCCACCTTTATCAGCAGGCTTGATAATGATCCTGTTGTTAGATGATAATGAACGTAGAGCAAGCTGTTCGTCCTTTGTGAGATTCATGAATGGTCTAGTCTCTATTTCATAGATACGTTTGATATCATTTTCCACTGCCGCTTCAAAAGTCAACACCTTTGGAGGTAGAACAGCGGCGGGTGGATTAAAAGTGGAAGGCTTTTTCAATCCCGTATTGTTATCTTCTGGGACAGTACTAGTGTGTTCTGGTTTAGAAAAGAAGTAGTGCAGTCTTATTTTTCTGAAAAACTTAGCCAGTTCAATTTGGGCTACGAAAGGATCCCCTTTCTGGGTTGCCACGAAACCCAAGCCTTTATTCAAAAGTCGCTCTTCAGTAGGAGAGAGTGTGTGTGAACTAAGGTTCATCACGAGGCTTGTTGGTTGCTGGTCCCTGCAGTGTCCTGTGGGACTTTCTTTCAGCTGCGGAGATTCATTCTCGATTGTTGAGGAGTGTCCGTGTTCCAGTGGACCTGTGGTGTCGTGGTTCCTTGTCTCCTCCTGCCCCTGCCTCGTCTCGGGCCAAATCCTAAAAAAGGAAAGGATCCTGGACCCTGTTGCATTGGAGGGGGACCAAAAGGACCCATTTGAGGGGGACATTGAGGTCCAAACATCCAGGGGTTAGCCGGCCAACAAGGTTGGAAGTTGTTAAAATTCTGTGGTTGGTTGCCATTTCTCCAGTTTCTTCTATTACCTCGGCCTCTGGAAGTTTGATCAGCAGATCCATGTTGTGAGGTATCTGAATCACTAGATGCTCCATCCGAACTAGATGTGCCATACGTAGAGCCACCCTTCTTGCCACCTCGGTTGAATGTTGGTGCTGTGTATGTATCACTCGTGTATGGGTATACTCGTTCCATAGAGAATTTAGCTAAGTCTTTCTTAAACTTTTCTAACTTAGTGAAAAGAATGGATTCTTTAAAATCTTTATTGTTCTTATCACTGTCTTCCTGTCCCTTTTTAAACAGTCCGCTTTTTAGTGTGGTTTTAATCTGGCCCTCTAGAACCTGGATCTCAATTAATATCTTGTCCGCTACTCTTTTTGCGGTTTTGATGATCAGGACTAGCCAATCCCTTGTACACCTCCAGGCTATCATCGACCAGTCCTTGAGAAAATCTTTATCATCAAGGAATAGACGTGGTGCATTGTTGACAATAAGACCTGAAGGTGCACAGTTGTCTCTTAGGTATTGTGCCATGATTAATCCATGGACGGATGTTCTGGAGTGGGATTTTTTGAGGACTAGAATTTTTGCCCATCCATCATCATTGTTTGCTGTTTGGACCGAGGCTGGAATAGTGTCTAGGAGACTAGGGTTTTCGTCTAGAATGCTCTGAACCTCTGCACTCTCAAAAGCTAAGCCCCAGTTAGTCGCCATGTCGGAGACAAAACGGAGAAGTACAAAAATAGTGAAGGACAGAAAAGCCTCTCAGTAAACTCAATTGTGCTGGAGACCGCGTGGTCAACCAGTGATTAAGAAGACCCACAGCCTTAGCTGTACAGTTCACGCACACAACAAACAATGGAAGTAGGGTCTAAGGGCGAGTTTACCGACCAACCAGGTACATGCCCCAAAATACAATATTTTCACAACAAAATATACCTGGGGGTCACAAGAAAGAGTCAAAACAGAGTGGATCACAACACCAAAACTACACAAAAGACACCAGTGAGAACGTCATCCATGTTAGTGAATGCAGGCCAAGTCGAGGCTCAAGAGCATATGGAGAAATAGTTCCCATCAGAAGCCACACTGTACCGCCCTCTTTTTCATCATGTGGGTTCTCCTTACCCAGGAGACAAAACGGCCGGTCAGATGTTACCGTGACCGATATATGTGATAAGGGGTGGTGTGTTGAGTACAAAGATTGACGTGGCTACTGAAAAAGCAGTGTTAAGGTGGTAGGAGTGTTAAGTGAGGGAAGGTACAATAAAATTAGGTGATCAGGTGGACAAACAACATTTATTAGTGTCTCCCAATCCCTAAAGTTTAAAAAGCAAGTGTAAGTGCGGGTTTTAAATAATCACCGTACTTAATAGTGGTCAACATGTTTCTGCATTGTATCGAACATAGTTTCAAAATGCATTCTTCAGGACCGTGTATAAAAACACTGCTGCTTAGATTGAAAAATTAAGAACAATATCACCTGAGCTTCAGGTACATACTCAACCGTATACTGTTGCATCGCACGGTATTAGATCCACACAGAAAGACAAACAAAATAGAAAAAGAACATGAAGATGTCATATTCCCATGAATTATATACTGTAATGGGTACACATTCACATGTATAAGGACAAACATTGTCAATTAGCAGACTCACCCAAATATGGTGGTTGAGAGGCTTCACCCCACCTGGCTACAGCGCAGGTATGAGGAGCACCGCTCTAAAAACAATTCACAAGTAACATTTTTAGAGCAAAAAATCAAAATTAAAATTAAAATGAGTTTACACGGAGGCAGATTACTCAATAAGTCCTTCAGAATCTACGTTAGTAGAAATGTGGGACGCCCCACCTGTACTGGACTCCATCGGTCCGACAATGACAGACTAAGTTAAAATAAATGGGATCGTCGTGAAAACTAGGCGTTTTGAGAGTTGGACTTGCCAGCGCGTTAGTTCGCTGGTCGAATAGATAGATCCCCGTAGTATCAACCTGATCGCTTTAGGGCATCGCGTTTAAATTATAAATTGTCAGCGCGATAAATATCAGGCAACCAAAGTGCGCAATAGGCGTTCCAGTGCGTTAATGCGCTGATCCACTAATCGAAACCCCAATGGTGGTAGCGCGATCGGTTTAGAGCAGCGCGTTGTCAATTACCAGTCAGGCAGCCAGCGTGCTCATTACAGGCAAGCGCTCGCTTACCTGTCCGTCGGTGTCTCCTGGCAGTCAACTGTACTGTCTGGGGGGGCACCGGCGCTTCTCAAGGAGGTCTGATAAGTGATTCCTCGTTCCGCACGGCGAGTTGACAGTCACGTGATGTGATCACGTGATGCCGGGCATGCTGGGATATGTAGTCCCAAACATAAAATAGTGCATAATGCGAGCAACCAGGCAGTTTGGTCTGTGCGCAAGTTGTATATACAAAGGATACAAGGAAGTTACCAGTAACATAAGGTAGTGGGGGTGCTATGAGGTAGAACAGAAAACTAGCGAAAACCCGTATAATTGACTACATTAGGGCTCATAGTGAGTAAGATGGCATTGGTTACAGGGACATCCAAGGGATGGGCTCATTTAGTCCCTCTTTATCACTGTTCGGGCGGTACACCCACTTTTGTTCAATTTTGAACAGGAAGCGGCTGATGTCAGTACAAGACAGGGGTATTTGTGGTTGTTCCAGGACGGTCCAACAAAAATCTTCAGGGCCATGTCACTTTTCCAGAAAGTGTGCGGTGAGACGGGTGGCTTGTTTTCTACACTGCACTGTACTTTTGTGCTCTTGTATCCTCCTCCTGATTTTCCGGGTCGTCATGCCGACGTATCGCAAGGAGCATGGACAAGTTATCAAGTATATGAGATTACTGCTGTTGCAGTTAGTAAATCTTTTTTGTGTCCAAGGGCGATTAGTCCCAATGTCGACCTCAGTAGATTTTCGGGTTTGGGGACAGACAGTACACGCCCCACAGGGATGGTGTCCAGAGACTGGAGGTAGGTCCCACAACGTACCCACTTGCCTAGGTTCTTTGTTTCGTGGGCGCGTATGGACCAATTGATCTTTTAAGTTTTGTCCTCTTTTGAAGGCAAAAATGGGTAGAGCGATGTCATCATTTCCAGTCTTAAGGATAGACCAATGCTTCTTTATGATTTTCTGCACCTGATTCGAGCGAGTATTAAATGTGTTGACAAAGGCAATGCGATTGGTCTTGTCTTTTGGTGGCTGTATCTCCAATAGGGACTCCCTGTTATTGTTGGACGCCCTCTTTTTTGATTGTCGAATGATCTTTTTCGGATAGTTCTTTTCACTCAGTTGGGTTTCCAAGTTCTTAGAGTGAATTTCGAAGGCTTCTTTGCTGGAGCAATTTCTTTGTACCCTGAGAAATTGGCCAAAGGGCAGATTGTCCCTCAGGGCTCGCGGATGGCAACTGTCATACCTCAATAATGCATTTCTAGCCATCGGCTTCTGATAGAGTTCCGATCCAATGCCATTATTGGTTGCATGTAGCCTCAGATCCAAGAAGGCTAAAGACGTTCTACTGTATTCAATGGTGAATTTCAAGTAGGCATTCTTGCTATTCAACCAACCATGGAATAGCACTAGATCTTCTTCTGTGCCCCGCCACACCACCAGAATGTCATCTATATATCGTTTCCATATATATAATGATGATAGATATGGGTTGGTGGACGTCAGGACTTCCTGCTGTTCAAAATTATGGACGTAAAGGTTCGCCAGGCTCGGCGCGAAAACACTGCCCATACTAGTCCCGGATGTTTGCAGGTAGATGGTATCCTCGAAGCGAAAGTAGTTCTCTTTCATCGCAATTTCAGCTAGATGCATGATGAAGCTCGTTGGCGTGATGGATTGGTGATCACTCTGTTCCAGTAGAGCACCTACTACCTCCAGAGTCTCGGTTTGTGGAATAGACGTATATAAAGACTCTACGTCAAATGATACCAGGATATCGGTTCTGATGTCGTATTGTATTGTAGGTAGTAGTCTGAGGACATCTTTTGTGTCCTGCAGAAAAGTGGGCATCGCCTTGACCGTTGGGTTCAAGAAATGATCAACAAAAGTTGATAGAGGTTCAAGGACCGAGCCGATACCAGAAATAATAGGCCTGCCGGGTGGCGGCCTCTGGGGTTTATGCACTTTGGGAAGACAGTAGAAGTACGGGACTGTAGGATGTTTGGTGATCAGATACAGTCCCTCTTGGGACGTTATCCAACCCTCGCTGGTTGCTTCCTCTACCAGATTGCTGATTTTAGTTTGCAATCTTTCTGTTGGATCTTCTCTCAATGGGAGATATGATTTCTGGTCACTCAGTTGCCGAATACACTCATTTCGGTATGTCTCAGTATCTAAGATGACTGTTGCTCCACCTTTATCAGCAGGCTTGATAATGATCCTGTTGTTAGATGATAATGAACGTAGAGCAAGCTGTTCGTCCTTTGTGAGATTCATGAATGGTCTAGTCTCTATTTCATAGATACGTTTGATATCATTTTCCACTGCCGCTTCAAAAGTCAACACCTTTGGAGGTAGAACAGCGGCGGGTGGATTAAAAGTGGAAGGCTTTTTCAATCCCGTATTGTTATCTTCTGGGACAGTACTAGTGTGTTCTGGTTTAGAAAAGAAGTAGTGCAGTCTTATTTTTCTGAAAAACTTAGCCAGTTCAATTTGGGCTACGAAAGGATCCCCTTTCTGGGTTGCCACGAAACCCAAGCCTTTATTCAAAAGTCGCTCTTCAGTAGGAGAGAGTGTGTGTGAACTAAGGTTCATCACGAGGCTTGTTGGTTGCTGGTCCCTGCAGTGTCCTGTGGGACTTTCTTTCAGCTGCGGAGATTCATTCTCGATTGTTGAGGAGTGTCCGTGTTCCAGTGGACCTGTGGTGTCGTGGTTCCTTGTCTCCTCCTGCCCCTGCCTCGTCTCGGGCCAAATCCTAAAAAAGGAAAGGATCCTGGACCCTGTTGCATTGGAGGGGGACCAAAAGGACCCATTTGAGGGGGACATTGAGGTCCAAACATCCAGGGGTTAGCCGGCCAACAAGGTTGGAAGTTGTTAAAATTCTGTGGTTGGTTGCCATTTCTCCAGTTTCTTCTATTACCTCGGCCTCTGGAAGTTTGATCAGCAGATCCATGTTGTGAGGTATCTGAATCACTAGATGCTCCATCCGAACTAGATGTGCCATACGTAGAGCCACCCTTCTTGCCACCTCGGTTGAATGTTGGTGCTGTGTATGTATCACTCGTGTATGGGTATACTCGTTCCATAGAGAATTTAGCTAAGTCTTTCTTAAACTTTTCTAACTTAGTGAAAAGAATGGATTCTTTAAAATCTTTATTGTTCTTATCACTGTCTTCCTGTCCCTTTTTAAACAGTCCGCTTTTTAGTGTGGTTTTAATCTGGCCCTCTAGAACCTGGATCTCAATTAATATCTTGTCCGCTACTCTTTTTGCGGTTTTGATGATCAGGACTAGCCAATCCCTTGTACACCTCCAGGCTATCATCGACCAGTCCTTGAGAAAATCTTTATCATCAAGGAATAGACGTGGTGCATTGTTGACAATAAGACCTGAAGGTGCACAGTTGTCTCTTAGGTATTGTGCCATGATTAATCCATGGACGGATGTTCTGGAGTGGGATTTTTTGAGGACTAGAATTTTTGCCCATCCATCATCATTGTTTGCTGTTTGGACCGAGGCTGGAATAGTGTCTAGGAGACTAGGGTTTTCGTCTAGAATGCTCTGAACCTCTGCACTCTCAAAAGCTAAGCCCCAGTTAGTCGCCATGTCGGAGACAAAACGGAGAAGTACAAAAATAGTGAAGGACAGAAAAGCCTCTCAGTAAACTCAATTGTGCTGGAGACCGCGTGGTCAACCAGTGATTAAGAAGACCCACAGCCTTAGCTGTACAGTTCACGCACACAACAAACAATGGAAGTAGGGTCTAAGGGCGAGTTTACCGACCAACCAGGTACATGCCCCAAAATACAATATTTTCACAACAAAATATACCTGGGGGTCACAAGAAAGAGTCAAAACAGAGTGGATCACAACACCAAAACTACACAAAAGACACCAGTGAGAACGTCATCCATGTTAGTGAATGCAGGCCAAGTCGAGGCTCAAGAGCATATGGAGAAATAGTTCCCATCAGAAGCCACACTGTACCGCCCTCTTTTTCATCATGTGGGTTCTCCTTACCCAGGAGACAAAACGGCCGGTCAGATGTTACCGTGACCGATATATGTGATAAGGGGTGGTGTGTTGAGTACAAAGATTGACGTGGCTACTGAAAAAGCAGTGTTAAGGTGGTAGGAGTGTTAAGTGAGGGAAGGTACAATAAAATTAGGTGATCAGGTGGACAAACAACATTTATTAGTGTCTCCCAATCCCTAAAGTTTAAAAAGCAAGTGTAAGTGCGGGTTTTAAATAATCACCGTACTTAATAGTGGTCAACATGTTTCTGCATTGTATCGAACATAGTTTCAAAATGCATTCTTCAGGACCGTGTATAAAAACACTGCTGCTTAGATTGAAAAATTAAGAACAATATCACCTGAGCTTCAGGTACATACTCAACCGTATACTGTTGCATCGCACGGTATTAGATCCACACAGAAAGACAAACAAAATAGAAAAAGAACATGAAGATGTCATATTCCCATGAATTATATACTGTAATGGGTACACATTCACATGTATAAGGACAAACATTGTCAATTAGCAGACTCACCCAAATATGGTGGTTGAGAGGTTTCACCCCACCTGGCTACAGCGCAGGTATGAGGAGCACCGCTCTAAAAACAATTCACAAGTAACATTTTTAGAGCAAAAAATCAAAATTAAAATTAAAATGAGTTTACACGGAGGCAGATTACTCAATAAGTCCTTCAGAATCTACGTTAGTAGAAATGTGGGACGCCCCACCTGTACTGGACTCCATCGGTCCGACAATGACAGACTAAGTTAAAATAAATGGGATCGTCGTGAAAACTAGGCGTTTTGAGAGTTGGACTTGCCAGCGCGTTAGTTCGCTGGTCGAATAGATAGATCCCCGTAGTATCAACCTGATCGCTTTAGGGCATCGCGTTTAAATTATAAATTGTCAGCGCGATAAATATCAGGCAACCAAAGTGCGCAATAGGCGTTCCAGTGCGTTAATGCGCTGATCCACTAATCGAAACCCCAATGGTGGTAGCGCGATCGGTTTAGAGCAGCGCGTTGTCAATTACCAGTCAGGCAGCCAGCGTGCTCATTACAGGCAAGCGCTCGCTTACCTGTCCGTCGGTGTCTCCTGGCAGTCAACTGTACTGTCTGGGGGGGCACCGGCGCTTCTCAAGGAGGTCTGATAAGTGATTCCTCGTTCCGCACGGCGAGTTGACAGTCACGTGATGTGATCACGTGATGCCGGGCATGCTGGGATATGTAGTCCCAAACATAAAATAGTGCATAATGCGAGCAACCAGGCAGTTTGGTCTGTGCGCAAGTTGTATATACAAAGGATACAAGGAAGTTACCAGTAACATAAGGTAGTGGGGGTGCTATGAGGTAGAACAGAAAACTAGCGAAAACCCGTATAATTGACTACATTAGGGCTCATAGTGAGTAAGATGGCATTGGTTACAGGGACATCCAAGGGATGGGCTCATTTAGTCCCTCTTTATCACTGTTCAGGCGGTACACCCACTTTTGTTCAATTTTGAACAGGAAGCGGCTGATGTCAGTACAAGACAGGGGTATTTGTGGTTGTTCCAGGACGGTCCAACAAAAATCTTCAGGGCCATGTCACTTTTCCAGAAAGTGTGCGGTGAGACGGGTGGCTTGTTTTCTACACTGCACTGTACTTTTGTGCTCTTGTATCCTCCTCCTGATTTTCCGGGTCGTCATGCCGACGTATCGCAAGGAGCATGGACAAGTTATCAAGTATATGAGATTACTGCTGTTGCAGTTAGTAAATCTTTTTTGTGTCCAAGGGCGATTAGTCCCAATGTCGACCTCAGTAGATTTTCGGGTTTGGGGACAGACAGTACACGCCCCACAGGGATGGTGTCCAGAGACTGGAGGTAGGTCCCACAACGTACCCACTTGCCTAGGTTCTTTGTTTCGTGGGCGCGTATGGACCAATTGATCTTTTAAGTTTTGTCCTCTTTTGAAGGCAAAAATGGGTAGAGCGATGTCATCATTTCCAGTCTTAAGGATAGACCAATGCTTCTTTATGATTTTCTGCACCTGATTCGAGCGAGTATTAAATGTGTTGACAAAGGCAATGCGATTGGTCTTGTCTTTTGGTGGCTGTATCTCCAATAGGGACTCCCTGTTATTGTTGGACGCCCTCTTTTTTGATTGTCGAATGATCTTTTTCGGATAGTTCTTTTCACTCAGTTGGGTTTCCAAGTTCTTAGAGTGAATTTCGAAGGCTTCTTTGCTGGAGCAATTTCTTTGTACCCTGAGAAATTGGCCAAAGGGCAGATTGTCCCTCAGGGCTCGCGGATGGCAACTGTCATACCTCAATAATGCATTTCTAGCCATCGGCTTCTGATAGAGTTCCGATCCAATGCCATTATTGGTTGCATGTAGCCTCAGATCCAAGAAGGCTAAAGACGTTCTACTGTATTCAATGGTGAATTTCAAGTAGGCATTCTTGCTATTCAACCAACCATGGAATAGCACTAGATCTTCTTCTGTGCCCCGCCACACCACCAGAATGTCATCTATATATCGTTTCCATATATATAATGATGATAGATATGGGTTGGTGGACGTCAGGACTTCCTGCTGTTCAAAATTATGGACGTAAAGGTTCGCCAGGCTCGGCGCGAAAACACTGCCCATACTAGTCCCGGATGTTTGCAGGTAGATGGTATCCTCGAAGCGAAAGTAGTTCTCTTTCATCGCAATTTCAGCTAGATGCATGATGAAGCTCGTTGGCGTGATGGATTGGTGATCACTCTGTTCCAGTAGAGCACCTACTACCTCCAGAGTCTCGGTTTGTGGAATAGACGTATATAAAGACTCTACGTCAAATGATACCAGGATATCGGTTCTGATGTCGTATTGTATTGTAGGTAGTAGTCTGAGGACATCTTTTGTGTCCTGCAGAAAAGTGGGCATCGCCTTGACCATTGGGTTCAAGAAATGATCAACAAAAGTTGATAGAGGTTCAAGGACCGAGCCGATACCAGAAATAATAGGCCTGCCGGGTGGCGGCCTCTGGGGTTTATGCACTTTGGGAAGACAGTAGAAGTACGGGACTGTAGGATGTTTGGTGATCAGATACTGTCCCTCTTGGGACGTTATCCAACCCTCGCTGGTTGCTTCCTCTACCAGATTGCTGATTTTAGTTTGCAATCTTTCTGTTGGATCTTCTCTCAATGGGAGATATGATTTCTGGTCACTCAGTTGCCGAATACACTCATTTCGGTATGTCTCAGTATCTAAGATGACTGTTGCTCCACCTTTATCAGCAGGCTTGATAATGATCCTGTCGTTAGATGATAATGAACGTAGAGCAAGCTGTTCGTCCTTTGTGAGATTCATGAATGGTCTAGTCTCTATTTCATAGATACGTTTGATATCATTTTCCACTGCCGCTTCAAAAGTCAACACCTTTGGAGGTAGAACAGCGGCGGGTGGATTAAAAGTGGAAGGCTTTTTCAATCCCGTATTGTTATCTTCTGGGACAGTACTAGTGTGTTCTGGTTTAGAAAAGAAGTAGTGCAGTCTTATTTTTCTGAAAAACTTAGCCAGTTCAATTTGGGCTACGAAAGGATCCCCTTTCTGGGTTGCCACGAAACCCAAGCCTTTATTCAAAAGTCGCTCTTCAGTAGGAGAGAGTGTGTGTGAACTAAGGTTCATCACGAGGCTTGTTGGTTGCTGGTCCCTGCAGTGTCCTGTGGGACTTTCTTTCCGCTGCGGAGATCCATTCTCGATTGTTGAGGAGTGTCCGTGTTCCAGTGGACCTGTGGTGTCGTGGTTCCTTGTCTCCTCCTGCCCCTGCCTCGTCTCGGGCCAAATCCTAAAAAAGGAAAGGACCCTGGACCCTGTTGCATTGGAGGGGGATCAAAAGGACCCATTTGAGGGGGACATTGAGGTCCAAACATCCAGGGGTTAGCCGGCCACCAAGGTTGGAAGTTGTTAAAATTCTGTGGTTGGTTGCCATTTCTCCAGTTTCTTCTATTACCTCGGCCTCTGGAAGTTTGATCAGCAGATCCATGTTGTGAGGTATCTGAATCACTAGATGCTCCATCCGAACTAGATGTGCCATACGTAGAGCCACCCTTCTTGCCACCTCGGTTGAATGTTGGTGCTGTGTATGTATCACTCGTGTATGGGTATACTCGTTCCATAGAGAATTTAGGGGGTGGCCGGGTCAGTCGGCAGTACTGGTTGAATCCAGTACTGCCGACTGACCTGGCCACCCCCTGGTTCCAGGACCCCAGCGCGACTCGGCGCTTTCGGTTACTTCGGGACCTTAAGGTACTAGCGGATTCGGCTGATTTTACCCACTCCGCCCTCGGACCATTGTTCCAGTACCCCTGCGCGACTCGGCGCACCCGACAACCCCGGGACCATTAGGTACAAGCGGAAACGCGGTAATTTATTCATTCCGCCCCCGGACCAATGAATTATTGTTCCCAATTCTCTTGTTTTTCCAAACGGATATTTCCTTTAAATGCCGGTCCTGCTCCAATCCCTATCCCAAGCTCGCCTGTGAGCTTTTAAGTCTACTACCATTTGGCTAAAGAGGCTCATATTCTAAAAAGGCAACTATTGTTTTGTCCTGATGATGGACCCCATCATTTAGTAAGGGGGTCCGAAACGTCGTCGTGTTTACTACACTGAATTATGTAATGGTACCAACTAGAATCTCTCTGTTCAACTCTATAACTTTCCAGAGATTGTTGATTTTGCCTTATAAAGCCCTTTTGTGTATGTTGTCTGTGTCTATGTATTGTCGTGGTTGGGTACAGGCTTGTGCCCCACGCACGTGAACTGTTGAAGGCGTAATTTTGTCTTTCAAAACTTTTATTTAAATATAAACCTTGAAGACCACTGCCCGGCTGGGCATGTCTTCGACAATATAGAACTGACTGGGTCTATATTTATTGTGTTTAATCCTTGTCTCCTTGCTTGGGACCACTGTTGTTTCTGTATGATAAGCTCCCCGAGGTCCCTCGCTGATACTAATTGGGGTCCCCTTGTTGTTTAAATAGAGAGAGAGAGAGAGAGAGTCACTAAATACTGAACAGCATAATCACTGCTTAGCATCCACAAATTAATGACTAGCGATTTTTAAACAGCTGACAAATGTGAAAAAATGTAGACTTCTGAATACAAAATAGGTTGACATTTTGTTACGAACAAATGTTGGTATTGCGGCCGCAGTTTGTCAGAGGGATATCTTGCGATTACAGAACTGTTCGGCACACAGTTTTTATGAGCAATTGCAAATGTTTAAAACAGTGTACAGCTATGTAAACGTTGCTTGATCTATGTGTGGCTAGATTAGCGTAATATTTACATGCGAGCTGCAATGAAGGATGATATGTGGGGATGAGCTGAAGTTACATATTTGTCAATGGTTTATTTATTCCAGAGTCTCAGAAAGTCAAATGCACTTTCATGAAATAATGTCTCCTCTTTTGTTGTTTCAAAGCGCCTAGGCCTCAAATGTGGACTGAAAAGCTCTAGTTAAATACCAATACAGTACAATACAATGTTTGGTGTGTCTGAATGAGATTTAAACCCCTTATGTTATCGCATTAAGGTACGACTAAGTGCATTAATGTGTCAAAAGTAATTGTGCGAGCTTTCTATTTGTTTAGTTTTGGACATGCTCAAGATTTGTTACTCAGGCTTACCTAACATAAGAATAAAAGGAGCCACTTGTGAGTCTGTTGTGGCCAGCGAACCCTCCTCAGCTGTTGTTCCAAGCTGTTGACTAAACCTATCGTGGCTTCAATTAAAAGTGGGTTTCAAGGGCTTATTCAGGCTCTCTATATCCAATGAGCAAATATGTGCACAAAGTGCCACGCATAAACAAGGCCTATGCCCCCCACACGGTTCAAAATACCCCATTTTCTGACTCAGTTTCTGCACACCTACACTGCCCTCTACCTAAAGAAAAAAACATCCAGGCAGCTTACCGTGTGACCCCAAGGCCCAGCCCAAAAGACGCAGTGAACAACATGAGTGAAAGGAGCCCCGGCTTATCTTGGGCCACACCAATGCTTGACAGAGGCTTGTGGTCGCAAAGTGCGTGTGAGTTTTTTAAATGCTGTACTCAGTGATTTGTAGTCCTTAACAATTGCACTGCTGAATGTGGACTCTCCTATTGGCATCGTGATTGGAACTGTACGTTTTCTGTCCAACCCATACAGCCCAGTTTTCAGTTCCTTGTACTTTGCCTGTTATAACGCTCGTAAAAGTGCTCTCGGGTCATTTGTTGTGCTACCAATCTCACTGCTGCATGCTGTTGTCTCTCCCGCTCGTGCCTATTAATGTGCATCTTCCATCCAGTCCATGCAGATGCCATGCCGGTCTATTGTCCATAGCCTTTTGTTTGGTCTTAGCTTCTTTAAAGTAATGCACTCGGGTCACGGGTGGTGTACTATGCTTACTAGTCTTATCTGCATGTTGTAGTCTTCCACGTAGGTATAGAGTGCTACGGGTGCTATCCCCTCTCCTTCTCAAAATACCAATTAGAATCTCTTCCAGCACTGGATCCCGTGATTCACTTAAATACCTTTTCGTATGCCTAGATGCGCTACCTGATCGCCTAATCATGGCCGTTTTAGTCTCACGCATTGCAGCGGACATTCTAAATGGTCGCTACAAATTTGAGCGCGGCGATCGCTTCTGAGCCCCTCTCTTTGACATGCTCACCCATTAGGCCACAAGCATGCCAGTTTGATTAGCGAAGGCACGTCGCCATGTTCACTGCGGCAACTGGATAATCGGTGCAGCATGAATCCATGAACAACTCACACCACTAGCATGTTCACAAAAGTTTCGAGCATTCACAGTTTTTAATTGTTCATTTTACTGCTCAACAATGTGGTTTGATGCATGTTTTGACCACAAGCTCCAACAAATCAGCATAAGCACTGATCCCTTACCAATATTGACCGACCTGTAGTTAAAAATAGCCACTTGTGGTAACTTGGCATAATGGGTTTTATCGACAGGTGGCATTTCCCCTCTCCGTAAAGGGTTGAACTTACACCTGTAGTGCTGCTCACTATTATGGTCAGCAGCGCTGATACTGCCCACTCCTTAATACGGGCACTGATGTTTGGAAAATAGGGGATGTACACTCAGATGAACATGCCCATTGCTCTTGGGTACCAGGCTGGACTACCTTCTCAGGCATGACCCCTGCTACTAGTTCTCTCCATAGGGTGTTGTGTGGTTCTGTAGTGTGGCATACTTGTGTGGCTGGAGAAGGCTCCAATACCTTCGGGTCATGTTCGGCCTATATAAAACTACAGAAAACATTGGTTGAATTGGTATGTAGATCAGTTAGTTATGGGAAATCATGGGCTCTTGTGCTCCTTGAAAGGGATGCACGGTGGGCGTTAGTGCACTCCTGTAGTGGCTGCTCCGGTTTCACTCCGTTCCCCCCTCCCCTTTGGCTGCAGACGGTCACACCTCATGTATTCCTCAGCAGCAGCGTTTCGGTGATAGAAGCTAACTCATCACTTGCTGTGCCCACACTGTTCTTTGCCCTGTAATGAGTGCTAAACACGATCTCTTCGGGCACTCGGCGAACTATACTGCAGTTCAAATTGAGTAACATTTATTTGCATTCCAGGCATAGATTGTCATTTAAGAGATGGTAACACCGGTTTACAGGTTCTCATTATTAACTTACGAATCACTAATTCTTGACTTGTGTGTGTGGGTCTCTCTGTGTGCGCGTTTCGGACTCTGTGTGTGTGGCTCTGTGTGTGTGTGTGTGGGGGGGGCTCTCTGTGGGTGCAAATGCAATAGGTCTCGCGTTTGAGCGAGATAAAGGTATTGACATTATAAATGACAAAGCCATTTATTTATCTGTTTTCAAAACCAACACATAAATAAACATTTTGTCATTTACAATGCCAATAGCTCTAACTTTGGCAAAGGCGAGACCGTTGCATTGTAAATGCTTGTTGGCATTTGTAAAGGTGCCATGTGGCACTCATACATGACCTTAGGGCATGTATATGCGCCATATGTGCACACATGTAAATTTCAGGGGTGCAGCAGGGTGTCCTTAAGACACCCTTTCACCCTTGAAAATATTCTCAATTTGCGATTAGCAAATTGCGAATCGCAAATTGAGAATAACTTCCCATTCCTTCCTATGGGCCTCCTGGCCCATAGAAATGAATGGGAAATTATTCCTAATTGCGATTAGCAATTTGCTAATCGCAATTAAGGAATTTTAAGAAATCGCAAAAAAATAGTGATTTTCTACATACATCCCAAATTGCAATTCTCAAATAGCGATTTGTAAAAAAATTGCTATTTGAGAATCACCAATGATGGTGATGATACATCTGCCCCCTAATCTCCCCGTGCCTGAATGTATCCTTGTGTAACGTAACCGGTGCTCATGTAAAGCGCCCCAATACCTTTGGGTCGAGTTCATGCTATATAAATCAGCATTAAAAAAAAAAGCGGGGATGTGGTCTGGTGGGGACATTTCTACATATTATCTGGGAATGTCCTGACGTGATGGCTGTATTATGTAATGGAAGAAGTTACGGGTGTCCCTCTCCTACCGGAGGCCAGCCGCTGTTTGCTAAACATCTGGGAACCCACAGATTATAACGTGGCCCAGACCCAGTGGGCGACCCTGTGGGCCATGATTGCTAAACGTGATATCGCACAACTGTGGGGGTCCCAAAGACCGCCTACGGTTGAGATGTGGAAGGAAAACATGGATTGGTGCATGTTTCGGGAAAAAACGGTGTATCTGGCCCGGGGCCGCCCCCGGAAATGGGGGAAAATCTGGGGGCAATGGAATAGGTTTCGAGGTGACATATGTACACCCCCTGCAATGGATGACAACGATATCCCACTTTCCCCCTGACCCCACATTCACTGTTTGTAATTTCGTCTGCTTTCTGTCTCTCCCCTGTGCTCCTCCTTCCCTACAATGATTGCTTATCATTTGATAGACTGTATACCTGACCTCATTTGAACGAAGCGCTATGTATATTGTGTTTGCCTTGCTTGTTTTATTTAATAAATATAACACAAAAAAAGCTGTTGCTTAAGTTCCAGGCGACAATGAATGATGCAGCAAGATTGCTGTTTAAACAACCAAGATGGGCGCATGACACTTCCCTGGTTGGCAGTCAAACAGAGGGTCATGTTCAAAGGCTTGTGCATTGCGCACAAGACGCTGCACGGCACTGTGTCACATTAAGGTCACATTAAGGAATGTCTGAGGCATTGTGTGCCTGCTTGATGGCGGCGTTTCCCTGAGGCACTCTTGCTGTTTTGCCCACGATTCAATAAAACAACTTTGGGCGGCCAGGCATTCTCAGTTTTGATTCCCCAGATCTGGAACAAACTTTCGGAAAGTTACATGTTATTATCACCCCCAGGCAAGTGCCAAGAGACCAGTGGTATTTGTTTGCGTTATATACGTGTTATTAACATAACATAATAATGAGGGGAGGCAGCAGTCCCAACCCTCATACCACCTCCCTAAATGCTGCAGCGGGTGAGTGTTGTGTTTTAATTGACTGGTGCATGCGTGTGTGTATGTATGAATATGTGTATTTGTGAGTGAGTTCTTTTAATGGGGATGTGTGTGTTTCTGCATGTGTATGCATGGGTGTAAGTGAATCTGCATGTGTGGGTATGTGGGGCCAACCCTCTCTAACCTATATTACCGGGCACTACTGACTTAGATTGCAGTAGGATCGGAGAGTGGAATGGCATAGAGTGGATTGTTGTGGAGTCGAGTGGCATTTAGTGGAGTGGAGTGGCATAGAGTGGAGTGGAGTGGCATAGTGTCATAGAGTGGAGTGGCATAGAATGGGGTGGAGTGGAGTGGCGTGGTGTGGAGTGGTGGAGTGGAGAAGAGTGGAGTAAAGTGTCCATGGAGTGGCATAGCACGAGTTGTGTAGAGCGTAGTAGAGTAGTGTTGTCTAGTGGAATAGAGTGGAGTAAAGTATTGTAGAGTGGAGTGGAGTGTCATAGAGTGGAATACAGTTTTTTAATTGAGTAGAGCATCATAGGGTAAGGTATCGTAGAGTGTAGTGTAGAAGAGTGGAGTACAGTGGCCTAGAGTAAAATGGCGTAAAGTACTGTTGTGCAAAGTAGATTGGCGAACAGTGCATTGGTTTTGAGGAAAGTAGTGTAAAGTGCACTGGCGTAGAGCGCAGTGATGTAGAGTGGAGTGGCATAGAGTGCAGTGAAGTAGAGTAGAGTGGTGCAGAGTAGATTGCAGTGGTGTACAATGTAGTGACACAGAGTGCAGTGGTATAGAGTAGATTGGTTCAGAGTAGAATGAAGTGGCATAGAGCGGAGTAGAGTGCAGAGGTGGAGAGAAGAGTGGTGTAGAGCGCAGTGGTGTAGAGTGCAGTGGTGTAGAATGCAGTGGCATGGAGTGCAGTTGTGCAAAATAGATTACAGTGGTGTGGAGTGACACAGAGTGTAGTATCATAGAGTACATTGGTGCAGAATAGATTAGAGTAGTGTGGCGTGATACAGAGTATAGTGTCGTAGAGTAGATTGGCGTAGAGTGCACTAGAGTGACAAAGAGTTGAGTGGTGCAGAGTAGGGTGCAGTGGTGTAGAGTGCAGTGGGATAGAGTGCATTTGCATAAAGTAGAGTGGAACAGAGTAGAGTGGTGCAGAGAGCAGTTGGGTACAGTACAGTGGTGCAGAGTAGAATAGTGCTGAGTAGAGTGCAAACGGATTTAAAAAGGAAGAAATAGAGATGAACTTTGGTAAAGACAGTGATAATCGGTTTTTACATAAACATTACCTCGAAATGGTAAATGGATGTAAATGGATCTAGTATCCTATATAGCAGTGCAACTGGGAGTGGAGCGCCATTACAGCGCTCCCCACAGTATATTGATATCAAATGGTGCAGCCAGGGCGATGTACGAAAACCCAGTTTCGCACGCAACCTTCGAAAACAGATAAAATGGAATATAGGACTAATAGCGGTGTGCAGACCACCTCTTTGGATGAGTAGAGTGCAGTGACATAAAGCGCAATGGTTTAGAGTAGCATAGAGTGCAGTGGTGCAGCGAGCAGTGGTGTAGAGTGCAGTGAACTGAAATTGAATTGAATTGAAGTAACATTTGTATAGCGCATGGCGACCCGGAGGCATCCCAGCGCTGGTAGCAGCAGTAGTGGGGAGTTTCACCAGTTAGGGGGAAAGCGAAGTTTTCAACAGTTTGCGAAAAGCTAGGTGGTTGGTTTCTACATGTAGTTGGGGAGGAAGGGAGATCCAGAGCCTGGCCGCGTTAAAAGAGAATTGCGACCCCCGCTTCTGGCTTTCCTAATCCTAGGGACGATGACAAGATTCATAGTCTTGGAGCGAAGGTGTCTGTTGGGCCAGTAGAACTGGATGGTGATATGAAGAATGGTGTGGCCTGTTCCAGCTAGAGACTTGTGGATAATATATAGGGCTTTGAAATTAACTCTCTCCCTGACTGACAGCCTATGGAGTGATCTCAAGGCTGGTTTGGCTGAATGATGTTTAGGAATGCCTAATAGAAGTCTAGCTGCCCAGTTTTGTATAGTCTGAAGTTTGGAGAGAGTATCAGCGGGGGCACCCATATAAAGGGCGTTCGCATAGTCCAACCTGGACAGGATAAGGGCCTGGACCATAATTTTTCTTGCCTGGAAAGGTAGGAGGGGAAGCACCTTCCGAATCATTTTCAGGATACTATAGCACGTGGCTGCCATCTTCTGTGCTTGTACCTTAAATGTAAGATCTTGGTCGATCCAAACACCCAGGCTTTTTAGCTGGGTCTTGGGGGTGGGGGCTAAGCCGAGAGAGGCTGGCCAGATTGCGTTTAGATCGAAGGGAGAACGATTGCCCAGAATTATGACTTTGCTTTTTCCCCCCATTCTGTTTCAGTAATGGAATCGTTCATCCAGTTGGCGATTTCTTCCAAGCATTGACGCAGACTGGGAGGGAAACTTTTGGCTCTATTTAGCCCAATCACAAGTTGCGTGTCATCTGCATAAGTGACTATGCGCACTCCAAAAGGTGATACCACCTCTGCTAGGGAGCACGTGTGCACGTTAAATAAGGTGGGACTCAGGGAAGATCCCTGAGGTACTCTACAACAGAGGGGCATCTGCTTGGAGCTCACCTCATTGTCAAAGACCTGGAAGGATCTATTACTCAGGAAAGACTGTAACCGTGATAGAGCAGTTCCGGTAACACCCACTTTTCTGAGTCTGTGGACCAGGATGCAATGGTTTACTGTGTCAAAGGCCATGCTGAAGTTGTGGAGAAGGACCACAGCGGTGCCTCCAGAATCCACTATCTTTCTTGACTCTTCCACTACTGAGAGCAAAGCCGTTTCTGTTCCCTGGAGGGGATGGAAACCTGTCTGGGACCGATGGAGAAGTTTTTGAGCCTCTAGGAATTAGGATAATATCGAATTGAAATGTTTTTCAGCAATTTTGCTGACCCCTGGAAGCAGAGATATGGGGCGATAGTTTCCCAAATGAGAAGGATCAAGGCTAGGTTTTTTTTAAGTGTCTTTACCTTGGCTTCCTTCAATAGGGGAGGGACCACTCCAGAAGAGAATGAGATGTTAATCAATTCTAAGATGACAGGGGAAACAACACCTGCCACCTGACTCAGTATCTTTAGAGGGGCAGGATCTTTGGGTGATCCACTTTTTACCTGATTCAGGAGTCTTTCTAACACAGGCATTTCCATCACCAGAATAGTGTCCAAAGAGGGCTGATTACTACTGGTGTGGAGGGACAATGCACAGTCTACAGGTGTGGAGGGACAATGCACAGTCAGTGGAATAGAGTGCAGTCTTGCAAAGTTGAGTGGCATAGAGTGCAGTTGCGTAGAGTATAGTGGCACAGAATAGAGTGGTGCAGAAAGTAGTGGTGTAGCGTACACTGGTGTAGAGTAGAATAGAGTGGCACAGTGTGCAGTGGCATTGTGGCCAGTGGAGTAGAGTGTGGTAGAGCAGAGTATAGTGGCATAGAGTGCAGTGGCACAGTGTAGTTGGCATAGAGTACAGAGATTTAAAGTTTAGTGGCACAGAGTGCAGTGGCATAGAGTGGAAAGGAGCAGAGTGGAGTAGATTGCTGTAGAGTGCAGTGGCATGGAGTGGAGTAGAGTTTAATGGAGTAGAGCACCATACAGTGGAGTATTGTTAAATGTAATGTCATAGATTGGAGTAGAGTGGCGTAGAGTAGAGTGGTGCAGAGTAGATTGCAGTGGCCTAGAGTAGATTGTTTCAAAAGTAGAATGAAGTGGAGTGGTGCAGGGTAGAGTGCAGAGATGTGGAGTAAGAATAGAGTGCAGTGGTGTAGAGTGCAGAGGCATGGGGTACATTGGTGCAGAATAGTTGAGAGTGGCATGGAGTGATACAGAGTATAGTGTGTTAGAGTGCATTGGCAAAGAGTGCACTAGGGTGGGGTAAAATTGAGTGGTGTAAAGTAGACAGCAGTGGTGTAGAGCACAATGGTTTACGGTGCAGTTACATAATGTGCATTTGCATATAGTACAGTAGTGCAGAGAACAGTGGTGTAGAGTACAGTTGTGTAGAGTAGAATAGAGGGGAGTAGAGTTCTGTGGCATAGAGCGCAATGATATTGCGTGCAGTGGCGCGTAGTAGAATGGCGTAGAGTTCAGTAGCTAAGAGTGCAGTTTTGCAGAGTAAAGTTTTTTTAGTGCAGTGGAGTAGAGTGCACAGAGTAGAGTGGTGCAGACAGTAGTGGCATAGAGTACAGTGGTGCAGAGTAGAATAGTGTGGCATAGAGTGCAGTGGCATAGGGTGCAATGGTGTAGAGCGTGTAGCGTGCAGTGGCATAGAGTGCAGAGTGCAGTGTCATAGAGTGCAGTGGGGCATAGTAGATTGGTGAAGAGAGCAGTGGGGTAGAGTGCAGTGGTGCAGAGTACAATAAAATTGCGTAGCGCAGAGGCATAGCATGCAGTGGAGCAGAGTATTGCAGAGTAGAGTATAGTGACGTAGAGTGCAGTGGTGCAGTGTAGTTGGTGTAGAGTGAATTCATTTTGAGTAATGTAGTGTTGAGTGCATTGGCATAGAGTACAGGGGATTAGAGTAGAGTGGCGTATAGTGCAGTGGCATAGAGTATATTGTTTCAGAGTAGACTGAAGTGATGTAGAGTGAAGGAGTGCAGTGTAGAGTGGAATGGTCCAAAGTGGAGTGCAGTGGCATAGGGTAGATGTATAGCGCACAGTGGTCTAGAGTAGAGTGTTGCTGAGTTGAGTGGTGTAAAGTGCAGTGAAGTGGGACAGAGTGGAGTAGAGTGGTGTAGAGCGCAGTGGCGCAGAGTAGATTGTTTCAGATTAGAGTGAATTTGCGTAAAGTAAAGTGGTGCAGGGTAGAGTGGAGTGGTGTAGGGTTAAGTGCAGTGGCATAATGTGCATTGTTTTAGAGTGGAGTGGCATAAAGTGGAGTGGCGTAGAGTGAAGTGGTGCAGTGTAGAGTGAAGTGACTTAGACTGGAGTGGTGTAGAGTGCAGTGGCGTAGAATGTAGTGGTGGAAAGTAGAGTGGAGTAGAGTGCACTGGCATAGAGTAGAGTGGTGTAGAGTAGAGTAGACAGTGAAGTGGAGTAGAATGTAGTGGTACACTGCAGATTAGAGTGGTGTAGAGTGCATTGGCGTAAAGGGCATTGGCATAGAGTGCAGTATAGTGGTATAGAGTGGAGTGGTGGAGAGTAGAGTGTAGTGGTGCAGCGTAGAGTGGCATAGGGTTCAGTGGCAGAGGCTGCAGTGTTGCAGAGTATAGTGTTGTAGAGTGCAGTGGTGCAGAGCAGAGCACTGTAGAGTGCATTTATGTAGAGTGCCATGGTGTTGAGTGATGCAGGTTAAAGTGGCGTAGAGTGAAATAGTGTAGAGCAGAGTGACATAGAGTGCTGTGACATAGAGTAGTGTGTTGCTGAGTAGAGCATAGTGCAGTGGCATAGAGTGAATTGGGTTTGAGTAAAGTAGTGTAGCGTGCATTGGCGTTGACAGTAGTAGCGTAGAGTGCAGTGACATAGACTAGAGTGGTATGGAGTGGCGCAGGTTAGATTGCACTGACGTGGAGTGGAGTAGCATAGACTGGAATGGTGCCGAGTGGAATAAAGTAGCGTAGAGTGCAGTGGGGTAGACTAGATTGTTTCAGAGTTCTAAAGCCAGCAAAAAATCTGAGGTGACCAAGCAAAAAAGTCGTATTACCTACACTTCTCACCCCCACAGTATTACTCTGATACATTTTGTATGGCTAAACCAGATGAAATGTATCAGGTGAACATGTGCAGAAAAATTCCAATGTATACAGAAATGGGTGTGGTGAGCATCTCTTCCTGTACGCAGTGCCTCATGTTCTTTTCACCTAACAAAAGGGCGAAATAATACTGCAGAAAATGTGCCACACTATGCCGCATGCCGTTTCCTGCCACGTAATTTAGTCAACACTTTATCATAATTTAGTCTCCCATTACAGACTCATTCCAATGGCCCTGAATGTAGCTGAGGGATTTTAAGAGCGAGAACCAAACCTTTGGTGAGGCCCATTTTAAATGTTTCAAAATCCACAAAAGACCCCCAGCCCCTATGTACAGTGACCGCAAAAGCATCGAGCAGTCACACGCTCTGCAATAGAAAAGTTAGAAATAATTTCTTGAGTTTTCAATAAAGGCGGCTCAGGCGAGCTGGTAGGTAAGAGGACCGTAGACGTCTCTGGGGTTTTGATGACTGACTAGCGAAAACAAGATGAAATCACAAAACGTGGCTACGTTTTTTGCTTAATAATGTAGTCGCTCTACATTGTGCGTCACATAGCTCCATGTGTTAGTTAATGTGCCTCGTGCGCAGATCTGCGTATGCCACTGAAATATGGCCGATCCCGCAGTTGCGTGACAGCCGGATAAATTAACTCGGTTATTGTAGCGCTTCAATACCAAGGAGCGTTTAGGCACTCGGGACACTATTATTGTTGCCTGGCCTCTGCAGGAGGTGCCGCATGCCCGGATCCCGGCGTGCACTCAGAAGCACAAGCCTGCCTGGGGCTGGGGTTCTCGGCTGGCACCTCTTTTAAATGGCTGCTAAATGCTGAGTAATCAGACGTGCCTCGCGATGCTGCCCAGCGAAGGCGCCTGCCTGCATCTTACCCACACAATGCCACCCCCCTGCTTAATCAGAACATGATACAGAGTTTATTCCAACCCCCAGCAGCTAATTATATTATTCTGCAGACATCATTGTCCCCAGAAGACACCCCCCTCCCACATCAATTAAGCCTCCATCGGCCTGACAGCCCGCCAAAATGTTTTGAATAAGGAACGAGGTGACAATGGCTTTGCAATAGATGCAGAAAGCAAGTAGGGGAGTCCCCAGAGAGAGAGTGAAACTCCGGGGCAGAATGGCAATCAGGGACTGTAGACAAAGTGGTGGGGGAGAAGATATCTGCAGCTGTAGTCCTCAGTGGCTTCTTTGTCAATGTTTCATTTTTCCGTCTCCTGGGCAATTCTACAACGTGGCCCAGACCCCTGACCCCTGACCGGGTTGGAAGTTTACTTTACAATAAGATGCAGACACTCTTTTTGGGAACAGAGACTTATTTTGCATCATCAGACTTTGACTCAGAGGAAGAGAGAGCATGGTAGAAAAGGGAGGAGCACAAAGATAGGAAATCACTGAAAAGGGGAGAAAGCAGGGATGAAAAGAACCTGCAAGCATTATCTAAAGTGACAGCAGGTGTAGGGTGGTGGAAGAAAGAGGCATGAGGTGAAATCAAGACATGGGGGACATTTATCTATGCGCTGTTGCAAAGTCCCAAAAAGTGACGCAAACCGATGCTGAGTCTTGAGAAAGGTTTTACTTGTTTTACACTGGAAAGTTGCCTGCAGGCTGCAAGTGGCTGTTAGTTACTTTGTGGCAAAGGGCGTCCCATGGGTGGTTAATCCCGTGCTTGGTTTAGTATCGTGTACTAGAATCTGCACTGCCTGAAATATATAATTAAGTCTGCCCCTAGTCTTCAGCAGCGCCTCCGAGGAGCTCCTGAGAAAAACTTTAGGGCTCTGCTTTTTTTAGGTTTTGCCTAGACAGCGCATGCGGTGTCTCTACAAGACTTTTATTTACATACAGTTGGCTTACAACCCGCCCCATTTGTTAGCTTCGGAGTCGCTCCCATGTGCTTCGCTTCCGTTTGTCACAGCATGCAGGTATCATGTCCTCTTCTTGTGTTTGGCCATCCCCTGGAGCACTGACCAAGTGCTTGTGTCCATCCACTGCTCCTGTTTCTGGAGCTACTTTTTTGTTTGTGTTCAAGCACTTCATATCAGTGCTTGTTTTCAGACCTTTTAACATATCCCTGCCATGTAGCTTCTATTTCCTCCCACCCATCCCAATTCCATGTTGCTTCTTTTTACTTCCACCCCCTACCTCGTGCTCTATGCCACTGCACTCTACTCTATGCCACGGCACTCTACTCTATGCCACTGCACTCTATGCCATTGCAATCTATGCCGCTGCACTCTACTCTGCGCCACTCTATGCCACTGTATGCCACTGCACTCTACTCTGCACCACTCTTCTCTATGCCAAAGCACTCTATGCCACTCTACTTTACATCACTCTTCTCTATGCCACTGCATGCTACGCCACAACATTGTATGCCACTCTGCTCTTCTCTGCACCACTCTACTCTATGACACACAGTTTACATGACTGTACAATATGTCACTCAACTCTGCAGCACTCTATGCCACTCTACTCTGCACCACTCCGCTCTACACCTCTGCAATCTGTGCCACTGTACTCTGTGCCACTATACTCCACTCTGCACCACTCAACGCCACTGCACTCTATGCCACTAGACTTTATACCTCTGCACTCCATGACACTCTACTCTGCACCACTCCACTCTATGCCACTGCACTCTACCCCGCTGCGCTGTACTCTGCACCACTCTACTCTAGGCCACTGCACTCTACGCCAAAGCTCTCTACACCACATTACTTTGCACCATTCCATGGCACTGCACTGTATGCCATTATACTTTACTCGGCCTCACTCTATGCCACTGCAGTCTATACCAGCCTACTCTACTCTGCACCACACTACTCTATGTCACTGCACTCTGTGCGACTGCTCTCTTTGCCATTATAATCTATTCTGCAACACTCAACACCACTACACTTTACAAAACTGCACTGTATGTCCCTGCATTCCATGCCACTCTACTTTACACCACTCTACTCTAGACCACTGCACTTTATGCAACTGCACTTTATGCCACTGCACTTTACAACACCTTACTATTCACCACCCTACCCAATGCCACTGCCCTTTACGCCTTGTCACTCTGTTCTAGGTCACTGCTCTCTACGCCACTGCAATCAGCATCACTCTACTCAACGCCACTGGATCCATGCCTATATACTCTGACCACTCTACTTTACGTCACTGCTCTCTACTTTACGGCACTGCTATCTACGCCACTGCACTCTGTGTCATTGTACTGTACTCTAGGCCACTGCATTCCACACCACTGCACTCTACATCACTGCACTCTATGGCATTGCACTCTAGGCTACTCTATTCTACAACACTCTATGCGGCTGTACCCTACACCTCTCTACTCTACTCTGTGCCATTCCACTCTACTCCACTATACTCTACTCTGAACCACTGCACTCTACACCACTGCACTCAATGCCAGTGCACTGTATGCCACTGCACTCTACTCTACTTTACTCTACTCTTTACCACTGCACTCTATGCCAGGACACTGTTCACCACTCCACTTTGCACTGCTGCACTCTATGCGCTGAGCTCTATGCCACTGCACTCTATGACAATCTGCACCACTCTCCTCTATGCCACTGCACTCTACGCCACACTACTCTATGCTTCACCACTCCACTCTATGCCACTTCACTCTATGCCACAGCACCTTATGCCACTGTAGTCTCCACAAATGAACTCTACTCTACACCACCCTATACCACTATCCTCTATGCCACTGCACTCTACACTGCACCACTCTACTCTGTGCTACTGCACTTTGCGCAACTGCATTCCACGCCAGTGCCTTCAACACCGCTGCACCTGACTCTGCACCTTTCTATTCCACTGCACTCTGTGCAACTGTACTCTGCTCTGCACCACTCTGCTCTACACCACTGCACTGTACACCACTCTACTCTACTCTGCACCACTCTACTCTATGCCAATGCGCTCTCTGCCAATGACCTATTCTCTGCACCACTGAACTTAATGCTACTGTACCCCTACTCTGCACCATTGTACTTTATGCCACTCATCTCTACTCTGCAACACTCTACTATACAGCACTGTACTCTACACTACTGCATTCTACACCACTGCACTCAACGACACAGCACTGTACTCTGCTTCGCTCAACACCACTGCACTCTATGCCACTGTACTCTTCTCTGCACCAGTCTACTCCATACCACTGCACTCTACCTCACTGTACCCTACTCTGCACCACTCTACTCTATGCCAATGCACTCTATGATCCTGCACTATATTCTGCACTACTGCACTCTACACTACACTACTCTACCCGGTACACAGTCAAAATATCGAGTTTGAAATATCGATGTACCAAAATATTGTGTCAGTAATTTCGAAGGTGCAGAATATCAAAGACAAGAATATCGTTGGACAGAATATCGACCCTAAGGTAAGTAATATCGAAATACTTATTTCTCGATGTAAGTAATATCGAAGTTAGTAATATCGATAGCATATATATCGATGTTACTAATTTCGATTACACTAATATCGATATTTGTATTATTTCTGTTGTTTTTTATTATGTATGTGTTATATGTTTTACTTAAGTAATTAAAATAAGTAATATTATATGTGAATTACATATATATATTAATACATTTATTTATAAGTAAATTATATGTTTTAGTACCGGAGCGGGTTGTGGGTTTATAGGGGAATAGGGTGGGAAGTAATTTAATTATGTTAAATTGATTAATAATTTGTAGGATTTATTGATACATTGTAATTAATTGGTAATTATTTTTAAATAATTTGAATATAATTTTAATTAATTGATTAATTGATAAATATGTTCTGTAGCGGGTTATGGGTTTATAGGGAAATAGGGTGGGAAGTAATATAAATATGTTAAATTAATTAATAATTAGTAGTTCATATTAATTAATTATAAATAATTGGTAATTAAATTTAATTAGTTGGTTAATCATTTTAATTAATTGATTAATTGATAAATATGTTTTATAGCGGGTTGTGGGTTTATAGGGGAATAGGGTGGGTAGTAATTTAATTATGTAAAATTAAAAAATATTTAGTAGTTATTATTAAATAATTTTTAATAATTGGTAAATAAATTTAATTAATGGTTATCTCATTATAAATAATTGATTAATTGATATATATGTTCTGTAGCGGGTTGTGGGTTTATAGGGGAATAGGGTGGAAAGTTATTTCATTATGTATAATTAATTATTAATTAGGAATTATAAATTAATTTTAAATAATTGGTAAATATTTTTCATTGATTGGTAATTAATTTTAATTGATTAGTAAATAATTTTAATTAATTCATACATAGATAAATGTGTTCTGTTGTGGGTAGTGGGTTTATAGGGGAATATGGTGGGAAGTAATGTAAATGTAATTAAGTAATAATTTTTTTTAAATGATTGTTTTGTAAATAATATAATTGTTAAATAATTAATAATTGGTAATTAAATATTATAAAATGGTATTTTTTTAAATTTATTTTTGCTTAAATATATTTAGGTAATCATGTTTTTTATAATTATGTATAGGTATTGTATATGGTTTAAATTTTTTTAATACTTTATATCATTTTTTAAATAAAACGCTTTTATTTATAAGTATGTTATTTTAACCCCTACGCTATCCAACATTTTCCCTACTGTTGCATTCTCTGGAGTTGGAATAGTAATTGTTACCCCTACGCTATCCAACACTTTCCCTACTGTTGTACTCTCTGGAGTGGGAATAGTCATTTTTACCCCTACGCTATCCAACGCTTTCCCTACTGTTGCACTCTCTGGAGTGGGAATAGTAATTTTTACTACTACGCTATCCAACGCTTTCCCTACTGATGCACTCTCTGGAGTGGGAATAGTATTTTTACTCCTACGCTAGCCAACGCTTTCCCTACTGTTGCACTCTCTGGAGTGGGAATAGTAATTTTTACTCCTACGCTATCCAACGCTTTCCCTACTGATGCACTCTCTGGAGTGGGAATAGTAATTTTTATCCCTACGCTAACCAATGCTTTCCCTACTTTTGCACTCTCTGGAGTGGGAATAGTAATTTTTACTCCTACGCTATCCAACGCTTTCCCTACTGTTGCACTCTGTGGAGTGGGAATAGTAATATATATTCCTACGCTATCCAACGCTTTCCCTACTGTTGCACTCTCTGGAGTGGGAATAGTAAGTGTTACCCCTACGCTATCCAACACTTTCCCTACTGTTGCACTCTCTGGAGTAGGAATAGTAATTTTTACTCCTACGCTATGCAAGGCTTTCCCTACTTTTGCACTCTCTGGAGTGGGAATAGTAATTTCTACCCCTACGCTATCCAACACTTTCCTTACTGTTGCACTCTCTGGAGTGGGAATAGTAATTTGTACCCCTATGCTATCCAACGCTTTCCCTACTGTTGCACTCTCTGGAGTGGGAATAGTAATTTTTACTCCTACGCTATCCAATGCTTTCCCTACTGTTGCACTCTCTGGAGTTGGAATAGTAATTTTTACCCCTACGCTATCCAATGCTTTCCCTACTGTTGCACTCTCTGGAGTGGGAATAGTAATTTTTACCCCTACGCTATCCAACGCTTTCCCTACTGTTGCACTCTCTGGAGTGGGAATAGTATTTTTTACTCCTACGCTATCCAACTCTTTCCCTACTGATGCACTCTCTGGAGTGGGAATAGTAAGTTTTACTCCTACGCTATCCAACGCTTTCCCTACTGTTGCACTCTCTGGAGTGGGAATAGTAATTTTTACCGCTACTCTATCCAATGCTTTCCCTACTTTTGCACTCTCTGGAGTGGGATTAGTAATTTATACTCCTACGCTATCCAACGCTTTCCCTACTGTTGCACTCTGTGGAGTGGGAATAGTAATTTATATTCCTACGCTATCCAACGCTTTCCCTACTGTTGCACTCTCTGTAGTGGGAATAGTAATTTTTACCTCTACGCTATCCAACGCTTTCCCTACTGTTGCACTCTCTGGAGTGGGAATAGTAATTTTTACCCCTACGCTATCCAACATTTTATATAATTAATTGTAAAAATAGTAAAAGTATATTTAATTTTTTATGTTTTGTACATTTTATTTATGTTATTGTTTTATGTTTGTAAATTAGAATATATTTTAATAATTTATAAGTTAGTAAAATAATTATTACAACATATTGTTCAGAACATATATATTATATATTTACAGCATATATTTAATTAATATATTATTATTATATATGTATTATTTATTAATTTTAAACATTATTAGATACTTATAACTATGTATATTATATTTATTCGTGTTATTTAATTTATTTTACAATTATATTTTAAAAGGAAAAAACCCAATATTTTTAACATCGATATTTTTAACATCTATATTATTTTGTCGATATTTTTGTACTTACCATGTTGTAGATAGGATGTCGATATTCTTGCCCTCGATATTTTAGACTCGATATTTCTGTAGGTCGATATTTTGGAGGTCGAAATTTTGTCAGTGATTCCTCTACCCTGCACCATTCTACTCTTTGGCTCTCTACTCTACTCTGCACCACTTTACTCTATGCCACTTCACTGTAGGCCACTGCACTGTACATAATTTTACCTGGCACCACTCTACTCAATGCAACTGCACTCTGCACCACTGCACTCTACTTTACACCACTCTACTCTACTTTGCACCACTCTAATCTGTGCCACTGCACTCTACTCTGCACCACTCCATGCTACTGTACTCTAAGCCACTGCACTCTACTTTGCATCACTATACTCTACACCACTGCACACTCGGCCGCTTTACTCTGCACCACTGCATGCCGCTGCACTTTACACCACTACACTATTCTGCACCACTCTACGTCACTACAAGTTATGCCACTTTACTGCACCCTGCACCACTTTGTTCCACACCACTGCACTTTATGCCACTGCACTCTATGTCACTGCACTCGGTGACACTACATTCTAATCTAGACCACTTGACGCCACTGCACTCTACACAACTGCACTTTACTTTACTCTACTTTGACCAATTCTACCTTATGCCACTGCACTCTATGCCTCTGGTCTCTATTCTGTACCACTCTACTCTAGACAACTGCCCTCTAGGCAACTGCACTTTACCCCACTCTAGTCTGCACCACTCTATGCCACTGCCTTTTATACCACACCTCTCTACTCTAGGCCACTGCACTCTACGCCGCTGCAACCTATGCCACTCTACTCTTCTTTGCACTCTGCACTCTATGCCACTGCACTCTATGTTACTTTACTCTGCACCAATCTACTCTGCACCATTCTACTTCACTGCACTCTACACTACTGCATTCTATGTGACTGCACTCCATGCCACTGCAATCTATGCCTCTGTACTCTGCTCTGCACCACTCAACCCTATGCCACTGCACTCTTCTCCACTGTACTCTACTCTGCACCACTCTACTCTGTGCCAATGCACTCTATGCCACTGCAGTCTACTCAGCACAACTGCACTCTACGCTACGCTGCACCCCACACTCTTTGCCACTCTGCTCTACTCTACGCTACAGCATTCTATGACACTTTACTCTACTCTGCACCCGGTTTCTCTATGCCACTGCACTGTGCGCCACTTCACTGTACAGTACTCTACTCTTTACCACTCTACACTACTGCGCTCTATGCCCCTGCACTGTTCTCTACACCACTGCACTCTAAGCCACTCTACTCTACTTTACGCCACTCTACTCTATGCTAATGCACTCTATACCACTGCACTGTATACCAATCTACTCTATACCACTGCACTGTATACCAATCTACTCTATACCACTGCACTGTATACCACTCTACTCTATACCACTACACTCTATGCCATTCTACTCTACTCTAAACCACTGTAGAAACGTATCCTTTTTTGATGGCCACCCCCCTCTTTTTGCTGTAGATGCTGTAGTTTTAGAGCTGGAAGTGCACTGGGACCTGCTAACCAGGCCCCAGTGCCAGTGCTTTTTACCTCAAAAGGTAATGTGAATTGGTACGCCCAATTGGCACGATATTCTAACCACCCCTTATAAGTCCCTAGTATATGGTACCAGTGGTACCCAGGGCAAGGGTGTTCAAGGGATCACCAGGGCTGCAGCACTGTTTGTGCCACCCTTAGTGACCAGAGTCAAAGTAAAGCCTGCAGGGCTGCTATCGCAGCCTGCATAAAGAGCTTTCCTGCTTGATTTAGACTCTACACACACCATGTGTGACAGAGTTCCATCATTGCCTTGATATATGTAAGACACCTCTAAGGTAGGCCTCCTAAAGCCCAGGAGCCAGGGTGCATTATTTCAATGGTGAAGGCATATATGTTCTGAGATATATACCTCTAGGGTAACCTTGCCATTCAAACTTACTGTAAGTGAACAGCAGTTCATAGATTAAAGTGGACTGGCTACCGGACAAAACTGAGATAGCCAGCTCCACGATGGTACTACTGAATGTAGTTGTGTTTGGTATCAAACAAAGTGCTTTTTCTCCCCTGACATGATTCTTGTGGTGAGGGTGAGCTGGAATGCACACAGGTGGCACCTTCAGAGGGTGCCCACCAAGTGCCCTAATGCCTTGGCAAGCTTTCTGACTCGTTTGTTACCAAGATAGAAGTCTAACCTCCAGCAGGGGCGGCTCTAGGCTCATGGCGGCCCTGGGCAGGGAGCGTAGGTAGGGGGCCCCGGAAGAGGGGGTCCGGGCAGGGCGGAGCGCGGAGGCGAGTGATGGGGGGGGGGGGGGGGGGGGGGTCAGGTTGTTTGATAGTGGAACAGAGCCGGAGGCTACCAAATCCCTGCCAGGGGCCTGCCACGCAAATATGTATCCATCCTCAGAGGATTATTATATATAGGATATATATTGGTTTGGTGGCCCTGTGCAAGTGCACAGCTTGCACATGCCTAAGGCCGGCCCTGCCTCCAGCTGGTGAGTGATTTCACACCCAGAAGATGTGAGACAAAAAGCCTGGGCAGAAAGGAGGTCCACCCTCCGCCCTCCCAGGATGGCTAATGAAAGACTAATTAGGGTGGTGAGCCTCAAAGGCTTCAACGCCTCTAATATGTAATTAACTTGTCTCCCAGTGGAGACAAAGGTAACCTTGGGTGTAATTTGCGTAGGCATACGCGACCACTCGCAATAAGAAACCTGACCTCCCCACGTTGAGAATCTCACCAGGAGGTTTATTTTCCACGCTCGCGATCGGCAACTTGATGTTGCTGATCGCGATCAAGGAAAAAATGCTCGCTATGCATTTATGCACTGTGCTACGTGCAATTCGCGTAGAGCGTAGTAGGCAGACTACCCACGCTCGGCGAGCGTAGCATAGTACTATGCCCAGGGTTAGATAAACAAACACAACAGGTGATGGACCGAATGTGGATCAATGTCACACACTCATCCCAGTCCAAAGATCTGGGCCCAAATCCATCGTTTTTTTGCACTCCACACCACCCTGGGTTAGACAATGGCGATATGCAAATCAGCTCTGACCCTGTGCCCCATGGGAACAGTCCAGTCCGAACTACAAAAGCCATGTCCTTCCCAGAACGGAATCAAGCATCCGAGGACCGGACCGGTTTCGAGGTAACACCTCTCATCAGCCCGGCTAGCTTGACTCCAGTGGTGTGGAGTGCCTGGGACCCACGTCTGGGCATCCCCAGCGTACTTAGGGCGGAATATGCAAACACAACAGGTGATGGACCGAATGTGGATCAATGTCACACACTCATCCCAGTCCAAAGATCTGGGCCCAAATCCATCGTTTTTTTGCACTCCACACCACCCTGGGTTAGACAATGGCGATATGCAAATCAGCTCTGACCCTGTGCCCCATGGGAACAGGCCAGTCCGAACTACAAAAGCCATGTCCTTCCCAGAACGGAATCAAGCATCCGAGGACCGGACCGGTTTCGAGGTAACACCTCTCATCAGCCCGGCTAGCTTGACTCCAGTGGTGTGGAGTGCCTGGGACCCACATCTGGGCATCCCCAGCGCACTTAGGGCGGAATATGCAAACACAACCAACAGGTGATGGACCGAATGTGGATCAATGTCACACACTCATCCCAGTCCAAAGATCTGGGCCCAAATCCATCGTTTTTTTGCACTCCACACCACCCTGGGTTAGACAATGGCGATATGCAAATCAGCTCTGACCCTGTGCCCCATGGGAACAGTCCAGTCCGAACTACAAAAGCCATGTCCTTCCCAGAACGGAATCAAGCATCCGAGGACCGGACCGGTTTTGAGGTAACACCTCTCATCAGCCTGGCTAGCTTGACTCCAGTGGTGTGGAGTGCCTGGGACCCACGTCTGGGCATCCCCAGCACACTTAGGGCGGAATATGCAAACACAACAGGTGATGGACCGAATGTGGATCAATGTCACACACTCATCCCAGTCCAAAGATCTGGGCCCAAATCCATCGTTTTTTTGCACTCCACACCACCCTGGGTTAGACAATGGCGATATGCAAATCAGCTCTGACCCTGTGCCCCATGGGAACAGTCCAGTCCGAACTACAAAAGCCATGTCCTTCCCAGAACGGAATCAAGCATCCGAGGACCGGACCGGTTTCGAGGTAACACCTCTCATCAGCCCGTCTAGCTTGACTCCAGTGGTGTGGAGTGCCTGGGACCCACGTCTGGGCATCCCCAGCGCACTTAGGGCGGAATATGCAAACACAACAGGTAATGGACCGAATGTGGATCAATTTCACACACTCATCCCAGTCCAAAGATCTGGGCCCAAATCCATCGTTTTTTTGCACTCCACACCACCCTGGGTTAGACAATGGCGATATGCAAATCAGCTCTGACCCTGTGCCCCATGGGAACAGTCCAGTCCGAACTACAAAAGCCATGTCCTTCCCAGAACGGAATCAAGCATCCGAGGACCGGACCGGTTTCGAGGTAACACCTCTCATCAGCCCGGCTAGCTTGACTCCAGTGGTGTGGAGTGCCTGGGACCCACGTCTAGGCATCCCCAGCGCACTTAGGGCGGAATATGCAAACACAACAGGTGATGGACCGAATGTGGATCAATGTCACACACTCATCCCAGTCCAAAGATCTGGGCCCAAATCCATCGTTTTTTTGCACTCCACACCACCCTGGGTTAGACAATGGCGATATGCAAATCAGCTCTGACCCTGTGCCCCATGGGAACAGTTCAGTCCGAACTACAAAAGCCATGTCCTTCCCAGAACGGAATCAAGCATCCGAGGACCGGACCGGTTTCGAGGTAACACCTCTCATCAGCCCGGCTAGCTTGACTCCAGTGGTGTGGAGTGCCTGGGACCCACGTCTGGGCAACCCCAGCGCACTTAGGGCGGAATATGCAAACACAACAGGTGATGGACCGAATGTGGATCAATGTCACACACTCATCCCAGTCCAAAGATCTGGGCCCAAATCCATCTTTTTTTTTTTTTTTTTGCACTCCACACCACCCTGGGTTAGACAATGGCGATATGCAAATCAGCTCTGACCCTGTGCCCCATGGGAACAGTCCAGTCCGAACTACAAAAGCCATGTCCTTCCCAGAACGGAATCAAGCATCCGAGGACCGAACCGGTTTCGAGGTAACACCTCTCATCAGCCCGGCTAGCTTGACTCCAGTGGTGTGGCTGGGCATCCCCAGACGTGGGTCCCAGGCACTCCACACCACTGGAGTCAAGCTAGCCGGATTCCGGTCTGGAAAAGACATGGCTTGGTAGTTCGGACTGGACTGTTCCCATGGGGCACAGGGTCAGAGCTGATTTGCATATAGCCAGTGTCTAACCCAGGGTGGTGTGGAGTGCAAAAAAACGATGGATTTAGGCCCAGATCCTTGTACTGGGGTGAATGTATGACATTGTTCTACATTCTGTCCATCAACTGTGTTTTTTGCAATTTTCACCCCGAGTGTGCTGGGTATACTCAGACATGAGTCCCAGGCTCTCCACACCACTGGAGTCAAGCTATCCAGGCTGAATGAAGGCTGATAGCCAGAAACCGGTCCTTGGATGCTTGATTCCGGTCTGGGAAAGACATGGCTTGGTAGTTCGGACTGGACTGTTCCCATGGGGCACAGGGTCAGAGCTGATTTGCATATAGCCAGTGTCTAACCCAGGGTGGTGTGGAGTGCAAAAAAACGATGGATTTAGACCCAGATCCTTGTACTGGGGTGAATGTATGACATTGTTCTACATTCTGTCCATCAACTGTGTTTTTTGCAATTTTCACCCCGAATGTGCTGGGTATACTCGGACGTGAGTCCCAGGCTCTCCACACCACTGGAGTCAAGCTATCCAGGCTGAATGAAGGCTGATAGCCAGAAACCGGTCCTTGGATGCTTGATTCCGGTCTGGGAAAGACATGGCTTGGTAGTTCGGACTGGACTGTTCCCATGGGGCACAGGGTCAGAGCTGATTTGCATATAGGCAGTGTCTAACCCAGGGTGGTGTGGAGTGCAAAAAAACGATGGATTTAGGCCCAGATCCTTGTACTGGGGTGAATGTATGACATTGTTCTACATTCTGTCCATCAACTGTGTTTTTTGCAATTTTCACCCCGAGTGTGCTGGGTATACTCAGACGTGAGTCCCAGGCTCTCCACACCACTGGAGTCAAGCTATCCAGGCTGAATGAAGGCTGATAGCCAGAAACCGGTCCTTGGATGCTTGATTCCGGTCTGGGAAAGACATGGCTTGGTAGTTCGGACTGGACTGTTCCCATGGGGCACAGGGTCAGAGCTGATTTGCATATAGCCAGTGTCTAACCCAGGGTGGTGTGGAGTGCAAAAAAACGATGGATTTAGGTCCAGATCCTTGTACTGGGGTGAATGTATGACATTGTTCTACATTCTGTCCATCAACTGTGTTTTTTGCAATTTTCACCCCGAGTGTGCTGGGTATACTCAGACGTGAGTCCCAGGCTCTCCACACCACTGGAGTCAAGCTATCCAGGCTGAATGAAGGCTGATAGCCAGAAACCGGTCCTTGGATGCTTGATTCCGGTCTGGGATAGACATGGCTTGGTAGTTCGGACTGGACTGTTCCCATGGGGCACAGGGTCAGAGCTGATTTGCATATAGCCAGTGTCTAACCCAGGGTGGTATGGAGTGCAAAAAAACGATGGATTTAGGCCCAGATCCTTGTACTGGGGTGAATGTATGACATTGTTCTACATTCTGTCCATCAACTGTGTTTTTTGCAATTTTCACCCCGAGTGTGCTGGGTATACTCAGACGTGAGTCCCAGGCTCTCCACACCACTGGAGTCAAGCTATCCAGGCTGAATGAAGGCTGATAGCCA
Source organism: Lissotriton vulgaris (assembly GCF_964263255.1). Taxonomy (NCBI): domain Eukaryota; kingdom Metazoa; phylum Chordata; class Amphibia; order Caudata; family Salamandridae; genus Lissotriton; species Lissotriton vulgaris. The sequence continues at coordinate 466,291 of NW_028254059.1, forward strand.
GAAACCGGTCCTTGGAGTCCCAGGCTCTCCACACCACTGGAGTCAAGCTATCCAGGCTGAATGAAGGCTGATAGCCAGAAACCGGTCCTTGGATGCTTGATTCCGGTCTGGGAAAGACATGGCTTGGTAGTTCGGACTGGACTGTTCCCATGGGGCACAGGGTCAGAGCTGATTTGCATATAGCCAATGTCTAACCCAGGGTGGTGTGGAGTGCAAAAAAACGGTGGATTTAGGCCCAGATCCTTGTACTGGGGTGAATGTATGACATTGTTCTACATTCTGTCCATCAACTGTGTTTTTTGCAATTTTCACCCCGAGTGTGCTGGGTATACTCAGACGTGAGTCCCAGGCTCTCCACACCACTGGAGCCAAGCTATCCAGGCTGAATGAAGGCTGATAGCCAGAAACCGGTCCTTGGATGCTTTGATTCCGGTCTGGGAAAGACATGGCTTGGTAGTTCGGACTGGACTGTTCCCATGGGGCACAGGGTCAGAGCTGATTTGCATATAGCCAATGTCTAACCCAGGGTGGTGTGGAGTGCAAAAAAACGGTGGATTTAGGCCCAGATCCTTGTACTGGGGTGAATGTATGACATTGTTCTACATTCTGTCCATCAACTGTGTTTTTTGCAATTTTCACCCCGAGTGTGCTGGGTATACTCAGACGTGAGTCCCAGGCTCTCCACACCACTGGAGTCAAGCTATCCAGGCTGAATGAAGGCTGATAGCCAGAAACCGGTCCTTGGATGCTTGATTCCGGTCTGGGAAAGACATGGCTTGGTAGTTCGGACTGGACTGTTCCCATGGGGCACAGGGTCAGAGCTTATTTGCATATAGCCAGTGTCTAACCCAGGGTGGTGTGGAGTGCAAAAAAACGATGGATTTAGGCCCAGATCCTTGTACTGGGGTGAATGTATGACATTGTTCTACATTCTGTCCATCAACTGTGTTTTTTGCAATTTTCACCCCGAGTGTGCTGGGTATACTCAGACGTGAGTCCCAGGCTCTCCACACCACTGGAGTCAAGCTATCCAGGCTGAATGAAGGCTGATAGCCAGAAACCGGTCCTTGGATGCTTGATTCCGGTCTGGGAAAGACATGGCTTGGTAGTTCGGACTGGACTGTTCCCATGGGGCACAGGGTCAGAGCTGATTTGCATATAGCCAGTGTCTAACCCAGGGTGGTGTGGAGTGCAAAACAACGATGGATTTAGGCCCAGATCCTTGTACTGGGGTGAATGTATGACATTGTTCTACATTCTGTCCATCAACTGTGTTTTTTGCAATTTTCACCCCGAGTGTGCTGGGTATACTCAGACGTGAGTCCCAGGCTCTCCACACCACTGGAGTCAAGCTATCCAGGCTGAATGAAGGCTGATAGCCAGAAACCGGTCCTTGGATGCTTGATTCCGGTCTGGGAAAGACATGGCTTGGTAGTTCGGACTGGACTGTTCCCATGGGGCACAGGGGCAGAGCTGATTTGCATATAGCCAGTGTCTAACCCAGGGTGGTGTGGAGTGCAAAAAAACGATGGATTTAGGCCCAGATCCTTGTACTGGGGTGAATGTATGACATTGTTCTACATTCTGTCCATCAACTGTGTTTTTTTGCAATTTTCACCCCGAGTGTGCTGGGTATACTCAGACGTGAGTACCAGGCTCTCCACACCACTGGAGTCAAGCTATCCAGGCTGAATGAAGGCTGATAGCCAGAAACCGGTCCTTGGATGCTTGATTCCGGTCTGGGAAAGACATGGCTTGGTAGTTCGGACTGGACTGTTCCCATGGGGCACAGGGTCAGAGCTGATTTGCATATAGCCAGTGTCTAACCCAGGGTGGTGTGGAGTGCAAAAAAACGGTGGATTTAGGCCCAGATCCTTGTACTGGGGTGAATGTATGACATTGTTCTACATTCTGTCCATCAACTGTGTTTTTTGCAATTTTCACCCCGAGTGTGCTGGGTATACTCAGACGTGAGTCCCAGGCTCTCCACACCACTGGAGTCAAGCTATCCAGGCTGAATGAAGGCTGATAGCCAGAAACCGGTCCTTGGATGCTTGATTCCGGTCTGGGAAAGACATGGCTTGGTAGTTCGGACTGGACTGTTCCCATGGGGCACAGGGTCAGAGCTGATTTGCATATAGCCAGTGTCTAACCCAGGGTGGTGTGGAGTGCAAACAAACGATGGATTTAGGCCCAGATCCTTGTACTGGGGTGAATGTATGACATTGTTCTACATTCTGTCCATCAACTGTGTTTTTTGCAGTGTTAGATAAAAGCCCCTCTACCCCCACGCAACTGTGGTTTGCGAGTAGGCAGGAAATTAGGTATTGAGTAGGCATACAACCCCCAAAGGCTAGCCACGCCTCTAGGGTGGGTTAGTGGATGTGTACAGCTGAAGATGGCCCATGCCATCTTGAAAGGGCCCAAGAACAGTGGGCTCCGGGTACTTTGGTGAAATACAAACCCCGGATGTTTTCACATCAAGGGCGGATTAGCAGCAGGACTAGAAGCCCATTGGCTACTAGCCCTCACACACCTAAACACCAGGATTTAGGGGCACACCTGACGCGAGAACTCCAGATCTTGTCCGAAGAAGAACAGGACAAAGAAGAGACCATGTTGGCACAAGGCAGGATTTCACAAAAAAGAGGGTCGAAGTACTGCACCTGTGGCAACACCCTGCACCCGCTGGACTACGATTTGTCTTGGACCAGAGACTGGTTCTAAAAGGAAGGTAAACGCCTCTGCGACCCAAAGACTTCACCAAGACTCCCTAAGACCAGAGGTACTAGTCCCATGAAGTCAGCAGGTAGAAACCGCACTTCCACAACCCAAAGAAAGGAGAAAGAGGAGGAAGAGAATAATGCGGTGCAGCGGTCTGAGCTGCCAACTCGGGAGCATTAGCGCAACCTCCTGTGTTTCTAGGCAAATCACGTAATTTTCCCATGTCCATGGACAGCGCCTGGATACCCTCACAGGTGATAAGCCACTCTAAATAAATCAAACAAACAAAAAAGGACTGTACGCTGGCCTCCGTTGAGGACCAGCCTGAAAGTAAATGGCCAGGTGCCTTCTAGCCAGCGTAGTCCTGAACCTCAGTCTCAGCCCTCTACAGCATTCCCAAGACTCATGGAAGAAGATTTGCTTCATTGCTGCATTTGCATGGCGAAAGTTTGTTGGTGGTCTTGCTGACTACTGACCACTTTACTTGACGCTCCAAGAAGAGGGGATCCTTTTCTAACTTAACATAAAATAACAGGTGTATTTGTAAAGCGCACGATTACCCGAAGGTGTCCTGGCGCTGAATAACAGATGTTTATTGTTACCCAAATCAATGGTACTCAATGGTATGGTTTCTCCGTCAACCATCTCCTAATGTGGCATAGCTGTCTGCGTTGGCACTCCTGGTATAGTCAGATCCATCTGTCCTGTTCAGCACCATGGTTAGCCAGGTACACCTCTGCACCTGAGACGCCTGAGCTAGGTAGAGTTGTTCTGCCTACCGATTCCTGGTCCAAGGGCCACTCCAAGCTTCACCCGAAAGGGGCTCCTATTAACTCGCCCTTCAAGTATTGTTTTGTTACTGCTTTTCAGCACCCACGGCTCCCGTTCAGCACCAAGGTCAGCCAAGTCACCTTTGCATACGGAATCCCTGGGCAAGGTGAAATTGTTCTGACTGTCGAAGCTTGGTCTGTGGACCCGCAAGGCCTTGACTCCAAGTTGTTTCCGTGGAACTCAACCTGCAAGTTATTGAGTGCCGCCTGCGATTTTCCCCATTGATCTCAATGGTAACGTTTGACAGCTCTGCAAAGTATTGATTTTATTATCACTGTAAATTCTATAACTCCTTTTAACCAATATATATATACTTCATACTGGTGTCTAAAATTACTTAAAAATAAGTTATATTTTTCTAAATTGGCATTGGAATTCTTCTGAGTGATGGCATTTACTTATCGTCAATGTTGGTATAATAAAATACTTTACACATGTTCCTCTAATTTTGCCTGTCTGCTCTTTGCCACTCTATCAGGACTGAAAGAAGGATCACTAGTGTGAATTCTAGGTCCACATTTGGGTATTGTGTCTATATTACATGGTAAGGCCCAAGGTGTGGCTCAATGGTTAGAGCAGGCAGACCTCGATGCAGAGCTCTGGCCAGGGACCAGGGTCCGATTCCTGCCCCGGCGGGTCTCGGGCTCATTAATTCCCCTGACCGGATATTCTCGCCTCAGTTCCTATTCTGATCATGGGTCCCACGCTGCAACTCTGGGCAATAGCTTGCTTAGTCTCCACAACAGCCCCCACAACGCGAGGGATGCCTGGTCTGCACCATGGGGGTGCTCAGGAGTGGACACTTCACAGGGAAAGGCAGGAAGGGTTCCCTTGCGGTATTCATACAAGTGCCGGGAAACCCACTGCGGGTAGCTGTGCGCTTTACAAGTACAAAAACATTTAAGGCCTCTCAGCCATACCACATAATATTACCACCTTGCTACAAACACTCTACTCTACGCTACTGCACTCTACCCTAGTGCACTATACATCACTGTACTCTACTTTGCTCCACTCAATGCCACTGCATCCCTAAACCACTGCCCTCTCCACCACTTTACTCTGCACCACTGAACTCTACGCTATTGCACTCTTCGCTTGTGTACTCTTCTCTATGCTGCCACACTCTGCACTAAAACACTCACCTCTGTCACTCCACTCTACTTTATGCCAATCTATGCTATTCTATGCCATTTTAAACCACTCTAACTCTACTCTATGCCACTCCACTCCCCTGTATGCCATTCTGTGTCACTCTACTCTATGCCACACCACTCCGCTCCACACAGTGCCACTCTACACATCTCTACCCTACTCCACACAATGCCGCTACTCTATGCCAATCTTCTGTATGCCACTTCACTCTACCTCACTTCACTCTACACCACTTTGCCTAATGTCACTCTTATCTGAGCCACTTTACTCCACTCCACTTTATTCCACTTAACACCAATCTATTCCACTCCACTCTAAGCCACTCCACACCACTCTATGCCATGCCACTCTATTCTATGCCACTCCACTCTATGCCACTCCACTCCACTCTAGTCCCCCCAGTCCACCCTATTCCACTCTATTCTACACAAGTCTACTCTATGACAATCCACTGTACACCACTGCACTCTACATCACTTTCCTCTAGTATACCTTATGACACTCCACACCAGTCCACTTTACTCTATGCCACTCCACTTTACTCTTTGCCACACCACTCTAAGCCACTCCCTTCTACGGCACTTCCATCTACTCTATGCCACTGTACACCACTCCAAGATACTCTACAACAGTCCAAGACACTCAACGCCACTCCACAATGGTTTTTGCAACAGTGATGCAGCAGATATGTGGTGGTCATGGGTTGCTGAAGGGTATTTTTCTTTGGCTTTCTAGAGAAGAATTGTTTTAGAGTGGACCTCCTTTTGGAGGATTATACTTACAGATGAACTAGTATTTTGCATCTAATGGCCCTGTAGCCATCAGAGAATCTGACTCTTTTGAGCAAGATAATTTGGGGTAGCAAAGTGCAGCACAACAATATAAGCCACTCGGTAGTTATAGTTAGGTCTGCGTCTCCATAGTAAATGGCTATTTCGGTTTGCTTATTACTTTTGCGCCGTTTGCCAAATATTCACAAAACTTTCCCAAAAAAGTGTTTTTTTTTGTCCAGCTCCTCCCTGGAAAGTTCAGGGTTATCTGTCAAGCATGGGCTGAGAAAAGGAGGGGGGGGGGTACCCAAAAAGCTAAATCTCCATGCATTTTTCACAGACTTATTTGAAACAAGATTCTGCACAAACTGCTAAACAAAATGACACCAAATTTTATTTGTCAGGATGCTAGATCTTGGTCCAGAAAGTGTGTGTTTTGTGATTTGGTGTAAATCTGTACAGTAGTTTTTGAGAAATTAAGGTATACAAATATTTGTGTGTCTGGAAGGTTGGGCGGGAGGGACTCGCCCTCGCAGCTACTCCTGTGGGATATAGAGTACTGCATCTCAATAGACCAGTCTTTCTGGAACAGCTGTAGACTGCTGCCACTTCAGTAAACCTGGATGGTACAGAGGCAAACGTGTTCATTACTGAGGTATCTCAAACTCAATCATTTAACGGCCTGCTCAACTATCGGACGCCAGGTTCGAAAGCGCAATTTGTTGAGACAATCAGCACAGTTCTAGAATCCTATCTACCAAAAACATTTCACAGTTCTGGAGATTTTAACTACCACCTGAGAAATCAATTAGACGCTGATACAGAACAAGTAACCAATACACTGTCAGGATTAGGTCTAGCCAAATTGTGGAAGGACCAACACACATAGCCAGCCATCTATTGGATGGAATCTTTACCACTAATCCCAACATTCGTTTTCTAGGTACCCTACCACTTACTTGTACAGATCATTTCGTCTTAATATGGGATCTCAGATACTCCTCCCACTTCCCCATAGGATACCGAAACCCTACCTTAAATTGTGGGCATGGAATAAAGTACAAGCCTCTGATCTGGACTCCTAACTGATGCACTTTTCCAACATTCAGGAACTTAGTGCTGATCAGATGGCAGAGGATTATCACAATTGGCTTCTCTCTGCCTTAAATGTAGTTGCTCCGGCTAGAAGCTCGAAAGTAAATTTTAGAAAGCTTTCTCAGCTTTGGTTTACTGACTCACTCAAAGCCATTAAGCAACAACTTCGAAGACAAGAACGTAAATGGCGATTTAAATATTGTAGTGAAGATAGGGCAAAATATAAATCTTGTCTTACTAGCTACAAAGAATCAATTTTAAAAGCTGAAACTGATTATTACACAAGACAAATTAGGTCAGCCACTAATGTTTCTAAAACTCGTTTTCAAACAATAAAAAACCCAACTGCCCCGAAGGGAGCTGATATTGCCAATATCAATCCTGAATTTTGTAACTCCCTAGCCAGGACTTTTCAGGTGAAATTCTTGGAGATTTATAATAACTTTAACAATAGTGGCACACCATTATCTTCTACTTACCCAACTGCCAAGCCTCAGAGCTTTGGGCACTTTGTTGCTCCTTCTCCAGCACAGATTGCTGGGCGCATACCCTAGATTAAGTCGGGGTCTCCCAACGACTCTTGTCCCCCCAGTGTGATTCAACTGGCTCCTGGTGCTATTTCACATTACCCTGCAGCCATCTTTTCCACCATGTTCAAAACGGGAGTCTTTCCGACTGTGTGGAAAGCTGTGTCGGTACTTCCCCTTCTGAAGAAACCCACCTTGGACCCACTGGATCCCAGTAATTATTGACCTATTGACGCTTCCCTTTCCAGCTAAGTTAGCAGAGAAAATAATAAACACCCAACTCTCCTACTTTCTGCAGGTCAATCATCTCCTAGAAGACACGCAGTTCAGCTTCAAGAAAACCATAGCACTGAATCTGCGTTGCTTATGGCTATGGAGGAAATTAGATAATCTCTAGACAAGGGTGGTAATGTAGTGCTAATTTTGCTTTATCTCTCTGCGGCCTTGGTTACGGTCAATCATGAGGTACTCATTGACCCTTTGCATAACTTGGTCCTTCACAACTCAGCTTTGATGTTGATCAAATTCTATCTGTTAGGGAACCAACAAGTGGTGTCAAGCGGGTCTTCCAATTCAGGAATCTTCTGTCTGCCTTGTGGGGTACCTCAGGGTTCCTCTCTTTTCCCAACACTTTTCAATCTTTATGTTACCCCATTGGCTGTACTGATTAGATCTTTCAGATTTTCCCTAACATCCTATGCAGACAAGTCTCAAATCATTGAGTCAGTGGTAAAGGGTGAAAGTGGGGTTGGGGATACATTCAGCAAGTGTATGAGTGCAGTGAATAACTGGATGACAGCAACTGTTTAAAGCTGAATTCTACAAAAACTGAGGTTATTCAATTTGGTAATAATCCAGCAATCTGGTCCCCTACTGGTTGCCATCATATCTAGGTCAGGCACCCATGCCAGTCTCCAAAGTTAAAAACTTGGGTTTTTTGCTGGACAGTGATTTGAACTTTAAAAATCAAATTAATCTAACTACCTCCTCATCTTTCCACTGGCTCAGAACAGTCAAGAAAATTGAGAAATTTGTGCCGGCTGATCTATTGAAATCATTAGTCATAGCATGAGTGCTATCACAATTAGTCTACTGCAATAGTCTCTACAGTAGCCTCTCTAAAGGCTCACTTAGAAAACTCCAGACTATCCAAAATGCTGCTGCTCAGTTTCTTCTAAAAATTCCCACATTTCAATCGGCCATGGAACCATTAGACAACTGCACTGGCTTCTGGTTCACCACTGCATTTCCTTCAAGCTCTTTGCCTATCGTACAAGTCCATCTATGGAAATGCACCTGCATACTTGAAGGCAAATTTGACACCGGATATCCCCAGCAGATGTCTTCGGTCAAGCACAGCAAATTTATTGAAGGTTGCTTCCTTCAGGCAGGCCACCTGGGGAGGCAGAAGCTTCTTTAGAACCCCAGCTTTACTGTGGAATCATCTGCATCCTGAACTCAAAGTTGCACCCACCCTCCTGAGGTTTAGGAAGAACCTTAAAACCTGGTTATTTACTTAGGACTTGACCCTGGTCTACTTTTTCTCAACTGCTCAGCGCCAAGACGCCTCCGGGTATTCGTGCACTTTATACACCATTACACTTTATGTCATTGCACTCTACTCTGCACCACTGTACTCAATGCCATTGCACTCTACACCATCTACTCAATACCACTGTAAGCCACTGCTCTCTACGTCAATGCACTCTATGGCACTCTATACCACTGCACTCCATGACACTTGATACCACTGCATTGAAATTCACGCCACTGCACTCCGCAGCACTCCACTCGATGCCAATGCACTTTGCCATGTACTCTTTGACACTATGCTCTACTCTGCACCATTGTACACCACTGCACTCTATGCCACTCTGCTCTACCCTGCACCACTCCACTCTACGCTACTTCACTCTACTATGCAACATCTAATCTATTTCACTGCATTCTATGATGCTGCATTGTACACCATTGCATTCTATGCCAGAGCACTCTATGCCACTCTCCTCTACGCCACTATACTCTGCAACACTCTATGGCAATGCACTGTATACCAGTCTACTCTGATCTACGCCCCTCCAGTGTATGCCACTATATAGGACACCAGTATATGCCATTACAATACACAACAACTCTATGCTGCTCCACTCTTCACCATTCCACTCTCCGACACGCTCCTCTACGCCACTAAGGTTTAACCATGCTAATTTTAAAGCACAGCCAGGAGGGGTAAAGCTGCTAGTCTCTTGAGTCTTTCTCCCCTCGTTATAATATTTAACAGAACCTCCAGTCCCGACTCCCTCAACCACTTGCAGAGTGTTCAGACCGTGATATTCCAAAGTTACTCCACCGCAGCAGGATGACTCAGCGGCATGGACAGAGGCTTCAAATGGACAGGTCATGATCAATAAGTCTTCATTCACTGCAAAGCAAGAGTACCATTTTATTTTTTTAAACCGTGTTTATTGTAGAACCAAGATATACAGCATACTTTTATAAAGACCCTGCACTGCCAATGCTAGTGCGTATTTCTTGTTCAAAGGATCTTCGTAAACGGCCTGTAAGCCCACAACCCGGAGGTCGGGCGGCGTCAAGCGATGGATCACCATTCCCAGCAACCTTTAAACATTAGTAATCTTCATGCAAGGATTTCTTCAGTCGGCTTTTACTTTTTTGTCCCCCACCCCGAACTCCATCTCCCCCCCAACTTCTTAACTCCCTAACTCCCTCCCCTGCCCACCCACAAGTGCCCCCACCTACGCCTGAGCTCGCTGTTAGTGTGTGTGTATGAGTACTATTAGGAGTAACTGATTAACTATGGAGAAAGTGCACCTGGTGTGTTTATGGGAGCTTCAGCACCTAAGTCGGAGAGTTCCTCCTCCTCCTCCAAAGTGCTGTCTCGCAAGGCCTGCACCAACGTCTCCCACGCCGCTGCCGCCTCCAGTGCCCTGTCGTCAGACTTGCGGTGAGCCAGCTGATACCTGAGTGTACTTTCGCTCGCCGCCCATTTGAGAAACTCATTAACCCACCGCCTGTGCGTGGGACCCTTCTTCGATTTCCAATTTCTTGTTATTTCCCTCTTGGCCAGGACCAGACCCATATCTATAAATTTACTCGTGATCCTATTCTTGGGTGTGTGCGGAAACCAATGCAATACGCTAATAGCCTTGTTATATTGTAAATCCCTGTCCGTTACTTCGTTTAATGTCTCGCCAATCTTCCGCCAGTAGTCCCGTAGGTGTGGGCAGTCCCATAGCATATGGCCCAGGTCCGCCCCTGCCGTATTACATCTGGGGCATGCCATGTTCTCCACTCCAAAATACTTCCCGATTTTCCCTGGTGTGAGGTAGGCTCTATGGAGGATATAAAAATGTATCAGTTGGAAGCGTGTGTTCCTCGTGCTCTTCCTTGCTCGCCTCACTATTTGCGCCCAAGTGGTGTCAGGGATCTCTATCTGGAGATCTAATTCCCATTTAGCTTTCAGTGCTGTTAAAGGTTGCAAAGTTTCACGCAGCATTCTATAGTAAAGTCACGTTACCGCTTTATAAGTACCAGCTGCCATCATAGTATATTGGCAAGCCTTGGACGTAGCGGGCTCCAGAAGCCCTTCCCCCCAGTGCGCTTGCATAGCTCTGGTCACAGCAGCGTGCATCAAAAAGTCCCCCCTCGGAAGGTCAAATCGATCTTGCAAGGTTTGGTATGGGATTAACGCCCCATCTTCGTATAGGTCCCGTAGCATTTGCAGCCCTGCGTCATCCCACACCTGTAATCGCGACCAATCGCTGCCGTGGGGGAGCGCCGTCACCATTCCCAGCGGTATCTCAGGTGCGTACATGTGCCGCACCCCCGCACGTCCTTGCGATCGATTCCAGCTGAGCCTAAACGTCTGCTCCTCTAGAGACAAATCTCCGAGGGCGAGCCTCTGCTGTAAGGTGATGTACGCCAAAACATGGCGGGGGGTGCCCCCGTCCCTCTCGTGCTCCGGACCTCGGTACGCCCTCGCCATTTCCTACGTGAAAATCTGCAATTGAGCCGCCAGATAATAGAGCTCAAAATCCGGGACCGCCAGGCGTCCCTCATCCTTCGGTCGGCGCAGCGTAACTAACGCTATCCTACGCCTGCCCGTGCCCTAAAGAAACGATATTAGTATCGACCTCAGCTGTTGAAAGACAGAACCGGGTATCCACACAGGCAGTGTGCGAAAGTAGTAAAGAAGGTATCATTTTCACTAATGAAATGCGTCCTGTTACCGAAAGCGGGAGGGTGGCCCAAAAGGACATGCTGCCCTTCAGTGCCTGGATACAGCAGCCCACATTGCCCTCCAGCATATCCGCAGCCTTGTGGTACACATGTACTCCCAAATATTTCAGGCAATTAGGCTCCCAATTGAGCAGCGGGCGGGTAGTAGGTCGCACCTCTCCCTGTCGCAGTGGAAATAAACAGGATTTAGACCAGTTGGCTTTTACACCAGACAGCCTACCAAAGAGCGCAAGAAGTCTCTCTGCGCCCTCCAGCGCATTGCTTGCGTCCTCTAGAAATAACAGGAGGTCATCCGTGTACAGCGAGATAACCTGTGGGCTTCCCCTGTAGACTAGGCCCTTGCAATAATGTCCCGTCCTGGCTTCCGCCGCAAAGGGCTCTATCGCTAATGCAAACAACAGGGGGGATAGTGAGCACCCCTGCCTAGTGCCATGGCTCACCCGGTACTGGTGCGATATGAGGGAGCCCACCCGCACTCGTGCCATCGCTGATGCATACAACACTCTCGTCCAGCCTATGTAACCATCTCCAAGGCCAAAGCGCTGCATGACCCTGTTCAGATATTCCCACTCTAAGCTATCAAACGCCTTCTCAATATCGATTGATAGTACTAAATGTGATTGCGCACTCGGCAATGAGTCTCCCAGCAAACGTATCAGTCGACGTATATTGATAGTAGTGTTTCGCGTGGGAATAAAACTGGATTGGTCACTATGGATCAGCCCCGACATGTGCTGCAACAGTCTGGTCGCCAGTATGGTACTCAGAATTTTGTAGTCCATTGTTAGCATGGACAACGGCCGATAGGATGCTGGTCTGCAGCTCTCCCTCCCTGGCTTCAGCAACGGGATCATCAGAGCCTCACACATGGACTGAGGTAACCTGCCTCTAACCTTGGCTTCATTATATACCGTTTGGAGCCGCGGAGCAAGTTGCCCTAGGTATTTACTGTAAAATTCTATGGGCAAACCGCCCAAGCCCGGGGTTTTATTACGAGCCATCTGCTTCACAGCACTCCCGATCTCCCCTAGTTCAATATCCCTGCCCAGGGTCTATGCCTGCTCTTGGCCTAGCTGCGGTAATTGCAGCCCCTCTAGGAAGGTGTCAATTTCGCATTCCTGTCCTTCCAACGCACTCTCGTAAAGCGTTTGTTGGGGTTCAAGGGGGCCTGGTGCCTTCTGTCTAGTTCCCTGTTCAGCGGTTTTTCTTAAAGTGCCAAGTGCATATGCAAATTTATGGACGCTCCCTAGGGCTCGCTTTAAGAGGGGGCTGTCAACAGGAAACAGGTGCTTGGTTTCTTTATTGGTCCCTTGCCGTGTGATTCCTGTTCCTGTGGTTCTACCTTGTTCCCCTTCCTTCGTGCTCTGTTCCAGCGGTCTTTTCCAGTGCTGGGTTTTTGACCCTCTTTTTTCCCTGTTACCCTGCTTTCCTATTCCTCTGGGCATTACTGAACCCTTTGTGGGGACCTGTTTTTTGATCTTCGGTGACGTTCTGGGATTCGCGGCTGCGATTCCCATGAGTTCTGGCATCCCGTTATTATCCCTTTTTGTATCCAAACCATCTTGTTGTACGTTGAGTTTGGGTGGTTTCACGAAGGAGCTGAATAACGGCCGTTTTTGCGCTACCTTTGTGTTCTTTTTTAGATTCCAGGGGGTTTTTGGGTGACTTTCATATTCCCTTGATGCCTTTTTCCCCTGTCTCTTTTTGTGTTATGAATTGTTAATTCCACCCCTTTTGACATTCTCAGTGTTTCCCGAGGGGGCGTGTTTGGTCTGGGGTTACGCAAGAAACAACCAATACGATTGCAGAGGAAGAATTCCTTTTTCGTATCAAGCCACTCCTGTTTGTTAACTGGGGTAAGCAGGGAGGTCGGTGGTTCGTGTGTGTACTTGGCACTGGTAATAGTAGTAGGGGTGTGTTTAATCTTGTCCCCTTTTTTCATTTTAGCGATCTCGTCTGTGTCAAGCTGTCAGCTACCAAGAAGCCAGATGAGACTAGCTGTGTTCCCCAAGACCTTGGGTTCCCTTGTTTTGTTACCCACCTTCTCCCGGTGTCGTGTTCTCCACCATCCGTTTTGATTGCGGGTGTTGGGGGTCACGGTGAGGGTAGAGGATTGGGACGTTCTTCACTCCTGCGGTGTTGGGCCGGTCGGCATTGGAACAGAAAACCAAGCCCACGAATTAATACACCGCCCGAGTGAAGAATGGTTGAGGAGGCAGCAGGGGGGGCTTCTTCGATGCAGGAAATTATGTAGGCTTTAGCGCACATGCAGGGTGAAGTCCAATCCCTGCGACAGGAGAATCAGGAGTTACGGGGACACTGAGTGAGGTAAAGGAAAGCTCTAAGAGAAGAGGGAGGGATCCCTCAGTTAAGGCTAGGCCCCCCTTGATTCAACCAGCCACATTTAAATATGAGAGGAGTGGGGGGCAGAGTGGGTCTCCTTCTCCTTTGTCTGTTACAGTGAAAACTCCCGTGCCGGTGCCTCTAGCAGCTCCAGAGAGGTTTTCCGGGGATAGTAGCAGATATGCTATATTTATGAACCTGTGCCATTTGCACTTTATGTGTCGACCTACCGCTTTTCCTGACGATACTACTAAGGTGGCGTTCGTGATCTCATATCACTCGGGTACTGCAGCTAGTTGGGCGGTTCCCTTAGTGGAAAACAATGACGCTGTGTTAAGTAGTTTCCCGGCCTTTAAGAACCAGATGCATAGTCTGTTTGCTAAACATGCTTTCATGCAGGCAAGCGATGTTGAATTGTTAAAGCAACGGCAGGGTAAGCAGGATCTTCTGGGTTATGTGGCTACTTTCAATCGCCTAGTAGCAGAGACACAATGGCCCATGGCAAAAAGAACCTCTTTATTTTATCAGGGCTTGTGCGAGGACTTAAAAGATATACAGCCTGATTCATCATTCTCCCGTTTTGCGAGCCCCTAATAGCGATTCATAGCGAATCGCTATTGAGGACTCGCAAAACGGGATTCATGTAGAAATTGCATAAAGAAATGCGATTCCTACATAATCCTTATTTGCGATTAGCAAATTGCTAACCGCAAATAAGGAATAACTCGCCATTCATTCCTATGGGCCAAAAGGCCCATAGGAATGAATGGGGAGTATTCCTTATTTGCGATTAGCAATTAGCTAATCGCAAATAAGATAGCGATTTGAAGGGTGCCAGGGGTGTCCAAAGGACACCCTGTAGCACCCCTCAAATGAAATTTTACACAGGTTATGCACACACATGTCCAAAGGACATGTGTGTGTGTAACATGCAACTCAGAAAAATGCATTTAAAAGCATTTTTCTGAGTTTTCGCAATTTACCACGAGGTCTGACCTCGCGGTAAATTGCGGCCATAAATTGCGAATTCGCAAAACAAAATTGGATGATGAATTGCATTTAAGGAATCTCAAATAGAGATTCCTTAAATGTAATTCTTCACAAAATTGCGAGATCGCAATTAGCGATTTTTGCATTTGGGATGATGAATCCCAAATGCAAAAATCGCACTCGCAAAGGGCCAGATTCTCAGAATCTGGCCCTTTGCGAGCCGATTTCGGCTTCATGAATAAGGCTGATAGTCTCTCAGGTTGTAGACCCCCATGAAGATTGCGTTGAGTTCGTCGATTTGGTTGTTAAACTCAACCATCGAATGAGCGAAAGAAAAGGGAAAAGATCAGGTTTCACCCCCTAAGAACAACTGTAACCAAGAGAGAAACATCTGAGAATGAGGGCGTAAAAACAGTTCCCGAACCTATGCCTTTGGGTGGGGTGTGGGGTCCCTTATCCAAGGAGGAAAAGGAGCGGAGGCGCTTGCTGCAGTTGTGTTTGTATTGTGGGAGGGGTGGACACTTTACTCGAGAGTCTCCAGTGAAACCATCCCGGATACCGGAGAATAAGGCAGTGGCTTTCGTGGGAAGGGATATCGAGAGTCCTTCTGACCTTGAAAGTGGTTTTTGTAATCCATATGACGTACAAGGGGCGGTACAAAAGGTCCTGCCTCATTTCACGGTATCGGCTTGCTTTGCTTATTCATCTAGTGGTAGAGCTTCCTTGTGGGTATTATTGGATTGTGGGGCCACAGGGAACTTTATGGACATTGGGTTGGCCGAGAAGTTGATGGTTCCCTGTGTGATGAAGAAACAGCCTGAACCCATAAGGGCTATTGACGGCACGGAGCTAACCTCTGGGTCAATTGTACGACAAACTGAACCTTTGTTGATGACATTTGATAATGGGCATTCTGAGACGGTCTGTTTCGATCTGATTGCCACACCAGCATTTGGGGTGGTACTCGGGGTGCCCTGGTTACAGGCCCATAATCCCAGAATCGATTGGCCGCGGAGGTTGGTCACGCTTGATTCGGAGTATTGTCTTCTTCACTGTTATTGTGAAGCGACTGATTGGGTGTCTCCGTTGTCTTGTGCAGCGAGTGATTGCGTTCAGAACAGTTTGCCTCCTTCGTTTGTGGCATATTAGGAGGTGTTTGATAAGGATCAGGCGTGTGTATTGCCACCACACAGGGCTTTTGATTGCCGTATTGATTTGGTTCCGGGGGCCATTTTGCCCTGTAGTAGGGTTTATGCGTTCTCGGAGCCGGAGGAAAAACATCTACGGCAGTATTTGGATGAGATGTTAATGAATGGGTTTATTCAGCCTTCTTCTTCGCCTGTGTCATCCTCCATATTCTTTATACCGAAGAAGGAGGGTGATCTTCGCGCTTGCGTGGACTACAGAGCGTTGAATAAGGTCACAATAAAGAACAAGTACCCATTACCTCTCATACCGGTGTTGTTAGATCAGCTGCGACATGCCAAGGTATTTACAAAGCTTGATTTAAGAGGTGCTTACCATCTCGTTCGCGTCCGCGAGGGCGAAGAATGGAAAACGGCGTTCCGTACTAAGTTTGGTTTATTTGAATATTGTGTTATGCCCTTTGGTTTGTGTAACGCCCCTGCCGCTTTTCAGTTTTTTATAAATGAGGTTTTGCGTGAGTTATTGGATGTCAGTGTAATTGTTTACATTGATGACATTTTGTTTTTTTCCCCATATTTTGAGGAACATGATGCTCATGTTTCGCAGGTTTTGTCTAAGTTGTTGGAACACCATTTATTTGTCAAGCTGGATAAATGCACATTTGGTGCGACACATGTTGAGTTTTTGGGATTCTTGATTTCTGCGGATGGTATAAAGATGGATCCCCGGAAGATCGAAGCTATTGTTAACTGGCCCACACCCACATGTGTTAAAGATATGCAGGTGCTACTTGGTTTCGCCAACTTCTACAGGCGTTTTATCAGTCATTTCTCTGACATTGTTTCGCCTATGACTTCATTGTTGAAGAAGGGAGTGGTGTTAGATTGGACGCCTGCAGCATAGTTGGCTTTGGAAAGATTGATCGGGCTTTTAACATCTGCTCCTGTGTTGATGCATCCTGACCCTGCTCTTCCGTTTTATGTAGAGGCGGATGCGTCCCAGCTAGCCATTGGGGGCTTGTTGTCTCAGCGTGACAGTGAATCTGGGTTGATGCATCCAATTGCATTTTTTTCAAAGAAACTACTCCCTGCTGAGCAGAATTATACGGTTTATGAGAGGGAACTATTGGCCATAAAGCTGTCTTTTGAGGAATGGCGCCATTACCTTTGGGGGGCTCGTCACCCCATTACTATCTATACGGTTCACAAGAACTTGGAGTTTTTCCGGTCTGCTAGGGCTTTGACCCCCAGACAGATGAGATGGGTGCTATTCTTTAATGAATACAATTTTACCATCACGAATAGGCCAGCCGCTCAACAGGGGAAATCTGATGCATTATCTCGGATTTATGCAGGGCCATCACAGGGAAGCAAGATGGAGGAGTCCTGTTTTATGATTCCCGGAGATAAGATCGTTGGTTGTGCTTCCATAGACGATTTCATGGTTAAAGTGCAGGATGAAATGACACAGTTGGATCTGGCTCCGTGGCTGTCGGAACCAGGAATCACGTTAAAGGATGGGTTATTGTATCAGGGAAAGAAGTTGTTTGTGCCCCCTGAGTTGCGTACACCGGTTCTTACATATTGTCATTTATCGGCCTTGGTTGGGCATCCGGGGGTCAATAAGACCAAAGAGCTGTGTATGCGTTGGTTTTGGTGGAAGTCTCTGGCCCATGATGTACAGGTATTTGTGGCCTCATGCCCGGTGTGTGCTGTTAGTAAGTCCTCGCACATGTCTCCATCGGGGTTGTTGCACCCTTTGCCAGTGCCTCCCTCCCCCTGGCATACGGTCAGTATAGACTTTGTGACAGATTTGCCACTTGATTCAGGGTTTACGGCCATTTTAGTCATTGTGAATTTATTCACTAAAATGGCTCACTTCATTCCATTGCCAGGGTTACCCACATCTAGAGAATTGGCTGATGTGTTTATGGCCCAAGTGATTCGACTGCATGGGGTTCCTACTGCCATCATTTCAGATAGAGGGGCACAATTTGTTTCACATTTTTGGACTGCCCTGTGTCGGTCATTAAAGATGGAAGTATGTTTGTCAACAGCTTACCATTCACAAAGTGACGGGCAAACAGAACGTACCAATCAAACCATGGAGCACAATTTGCGCTGTTTGCTAACGTCATTGATGGGCAGTTGGGTACAAGCTCTTCCTGTGGCTGAGTTCGCATATAATAACAGCATGCACTCAGCTTTGGGCATGTCACCGTTTTATTGTTCAATGGGTTTCATCCCAAGACAATTCCTATTCAGCCATCTGAGAGGGTACCAGCAGTGGATTCCCTGAGTAGGGGTTTAATTGAAATCTGGAAGAAAGCCCAACAGCAATTAATCGAGTCCAAGAAAGCCATGAAAGTACAGGCAGACAGGCATAGGCGGCTAGCTCCTCTGCATGCAGTTGGGGATAGGGTTTGGTTAGTGTTATGGCTGGATTTTCTGAGTAGGTGGGATCAGCCCCTAGGGGCCCCTCCAACCCAGCCAGAACGTAATCACATCCCTCCTCAGGACCAACTATCCAGGCACCTGGTACCTACCTGAGGATGGGGAACTCGCAATATACAAGCTCATATTATTAAAAACACCACTAAATCTATAGGGATACTAAGAATACTCACTGATTACTAGGGATATCCATACCCTACACCACACTTATTCACATCAGTTGGTCTCGCGGCCACCCTGACCCAGACCGTTCTACCCTAGGGCAGATATGACACACAATCCGGTGTGTCTACACACGGGCCTGCAGAACCCAATGCTCCCTTTTCCAAACTGTTTGCAATCCTGCAAAACTACACACTAGTTCGACCTCCTAGTGCTCTCACTTATTCAAGCCACAATCCTGTGGGTATAGGCACTGGTAATCCTCCCCAGTGTTCTCACTAACGCCGTATATCAACGACGACCACATTCCTATGAACACCTATATATATATATATTGGGAAGTCTCTTCACTAAAGGTCTGCTACTACAATAATATTATGGGATGGTGTACTAACTTAGTCCCTTAGTTGCAAGTCTCCTCTCTCCCCCACTATTACTTACCTGATCAGGGGTAGCATCTGTTCAAACAGTAATACCTACCAGGAAAGATTACCCTCACTGTATGGGGACAAAGATATACACACTATGTGATTGAGTTATTTCTTGATTTAAGCGCTCCTACTCCCTTCTGATCCATCAGTGGCTCAACAGCAACTGGCTAGAAGCCAGGATAACTTTATCATAAAAGAACTCATGCACACTAATTCACTAATTAATGGGGTCATTTATTTTATCAATAATAAAACATACATATACAAAACTATGGGGGGTCTCTATAACTAGCAGTAACTTTAACACACCGCTGAAAGGGAAGGATTAAACATAACAGGAACACTCCGCTGAAAGGGAAAGGATTAGTTAGACATCCTAGGGAATAAGAACAAGATTAAGGTGTTGTAAGTGTAACTAATTCAGACTACCTCACCTATTAGAAGGAAGATTTCTCTCTCTGCCTCTGGTGGGATTAGGGCTCTCTCTCTGCCTCTGGTGGGATTAGGGCTCTCTCTGTCTCTCCCTCCTTCACCACATCACCACGCCTCTGGTTCAGTTGCTCCAGCTGACAGCCTTCTTTGATGCTCTCTGCACTGCTTTCTCTCTCCTCTTCAGCAATCGTCTGCCTTCTTTCTCCATTTAAGAACTGCACTCTATTCTGCAGCTCCAGCAGACATTCTCTCTCTCTCTGCAAGCTGTTCTGAGCTCCAAGCTGACTGAGCTCCCAGCTGTTCTGTGCTCCAAGCTGTTCTGAGCACCACGCTGAACTGCACACCACGCTGGACTGAACTCCAAACTGAACTGAACACTCCTCCTCTCCTGTAGCTCACTAATATGGAAGCTTGTCCTTTCATGGAAAGTTACGGCCAGTAACCTGCCGCCCACCAAATTCTTGTACCTCCCCGTACCAAGGACACGTTCCCAGCTGGCCAGCCTGAAGTTGTGTCTTCGGAGTGGAGAAAAATACATTCCTTCGATAGGGGCCAGCCCGAGCCGGTTCTCTCCAAGCGAACAACAGCCTTAACTATAAACTTTGCCTTTGCCCTGAAAAGCCTCTCAGCTTCATCAAGATGGAGTCCCTCTAGCTCTAGGCCTGTAGGCCTGAAAGGGGTGAAATGCTCCTTAGCTCTGTCAGAATACCTACATAAACCATACCAATGTGTCTAATATGTCAAAGCCAATAGGCAATAGACAGGTTAAAGTCAAGAATAAAGGCATATTAAGCAGCTATCCTCTTCTAGGTCTGGAAAAAGGGCTTAAAAGGGCCAACACAGGCTAAGAATACCTATACTAGATGTGAGCAAGATTAATGATCTATATCACTGCTAAATAAAGCCAAAAACTCTGCCATTACACTTAGCAACGAAGAATCTGAAGTTGCCGGGACCAAGAAAATTACAGCCTCGGTTTGTAGGTCCATTTCCTGTCCGGAAGGTGGTGAATCCAGTTGCGATCAGGTTGACTTTACCGGCTGAGTATGGTATTCATCCTGTATGTCATACCTCTTTGTTGAAGCCATACGTCACCACTTCTCAAGAGTTGCCCCCTCCTCCTTCCGTTTTGATAGATGATAACGTGGAGTATGAGGTTAAAACTTTTTTGAATTCCAAGCAGATGAAGGGACGGCTGTATTACCTTATTGACTGGAAGGGATACCCCCCAGAGGACCGTTCTTGGGTTCCGGCGAGTAGGGTTCATGCTGCCCGGTTAGTTCGTCTGTTTCATCGCCTGCACCCTGGGAAACCAAGGCCTGTAGGAAGGCTTTCGGGAGGGGGTACTGTTGGGGTTCAAGGGGGCCTGGTGCCTTCTGTCTAGTTCCCCGCTCAGCGGTTTTTCTTAAAGTGCCAAGTTCATATGCGAATTTATGGACGCTCCCTAGGGCTCGCTTTAAAAGGGGGCTGTCAACAGGAAACAGGTGCTTGGTTTCTTTATTGGTCCCTTGCCGTGTGATTCCTGTTCCTGTGGTTCTACCTTGTTCCCCTTCCTTCCTGCTCTATTCCACCTGTATTTTCCAGAGCTGGGTTTTTGACCCTCTTTTTTCCCTGTTACCCTGCTTTCTTATTCCTCTGGGCATTACTGAACCCTTTGTGGGGACCTGTTTTTTGATCTTCGGTGACGTTCTGGGATTCGCGGCTGCGATTCCCATGAGTTCTGGCATCCCGTTATTATCGCTTTTTGTATCCAAACCATCTTGTTGTACGTTGTGTTTGGGTGGTTTCAGGAAGGAGCTGAATAACAGCCGTTTTTGCGCTACCTTCGTGTTCTTTTTTAGCTTCCAGGTTTTTTTGGGTGTCTTTCATATTCCCTTAATGCCTTTTTTCCCCTGTCCCTTTTTGTCTAATGAATTGTGAATTCCACCCCCTTTGACATTCTCGGTGTTTCCCGAGGGGGCGTGTTTGGTCTGGGGTTACGCAGGAAACAACCAATACGATTGCAGAGGAAGAATTCCTGTTTCGTATCAAGCCACTCCCGTTTGTTAACTGGGGTAAGCAGGGAGGTCGGTGGTTCGTGTGTGTACTTGGCACTGGTAATAGTAGTAGGGGTGTGTTTAATCTTGTCCCCTTTTTTCATTTTAGCGGTCTCGTCTGTGTCAAGCTGTCAGCTACCAAGAAGCCAGAGGAGACGAGCTGTGTTCCCCAAGACCTTGGGTTCCCTTCTTTTGTTACCCACCTTCTCCCGGTGTCGTGTTCTCCACCATCTGTTTTGATTGCTGGTGTTGGGGGTCACGGTGAGGGTAGAGGATTGGGACGTTCTTCACTCCTGCGGTGTTGGGCCGGTCGGCATCGGAACAGCGTTCCATAGTACGATTGGAAGCTGTCCAATATTCCCATTTGGGTGTTGTATATGTGGCCCCCTTCCCCCTCTATGGCCAAGATTGGGTGACTACGTCTAGGGGGTTAGCCAACCAAGTGAGCAACGTCCCAGCCTTGTCCCCCTCAGCGTGTGCCCTCGTCAAATAGGTCTTGTGGTCGAAGCTACGAAGCCGTTCCATTTCGACCGCCACTACTTCCTTGGCCTCACAGACAGCATCCCGTAGCTCAGGATGATTAGGTTGTGCCATCTCGGCCTCCCGCAATGTCCTCTCTGCCTCATCCAAATCATCTAGTAAAGCCTTGCGCACTCCTGTATATTTCCTTATGCAGTGGCCCCTGATAACAACCTTGAAGGCGTTCCACTCCATCACTCTGGATGCCGTGGTGCCGTCGTTTTCCTCAAAATAATGTGTAATCCTCTCTCCCAATGCCTCCCAAAACAGTGGGTCATCCAGCGTGTCGGGCCGCAGCTGCCACGTCGGGACTCGCGAGATCTCAGTCATCCAGTTTAGCGTTAGCAGCAAGGGGTTATGATCGGACAGCGTGCGAGTTAAGTACTCAGTACTCGCCACAGCAGAGATCACGAGCGGGGAGCACAGAAAAGCGTCAAGGCAGACATGGAGGTCATGTAGGCTAGAATAATACGAGTAGTCCCTCACAGTTGGGTGTTGCGCTCGCCAAGCTTCCTCCAACTCCCATCTCTCCTGCCACTCAAGCCTACGCTTCGCCAGTCGGTGCACTGTGGATGTTCCGAGAGGTGGATGGGACCTATCCAGTGTAGTGTCTGCCACTGAATTAAAGTCTCTGCCCATGACGACGGGGCCCGCTAAGTAGCTCACTAGCACGCCAGAGAGCCTCGTTAGGAAAGACGATTGGTCGACATTGGGTGCATACAAGCTACAAAGCACTATATCCCGGCCCTTAAGTTTTCCCTCTACTGCCACAAACCTACCCTCTGGGTCTATTGTATGCCTAACCACTTAAAAAGGAGTCCCCACCCGTATCCAGATCAAAGTGCCCCTTGCAAATGCAGAATACGTGGTGTTGAACAGTTGCCCTCTCCACCTTCGCTGCAGCGCAACACCCTCCTGCTTTGTCAGATGTGTTTCCTGCAATAGCGCCGTCTGAACCCCTCTACGAACTGAATAAGCGTGAACCTTATGTCTCCTTGCCATAGTATGTAGCCCCCTCACGTTCCAGGTTGCACATTTCACTGTTCCAGAATTAGCCATAGTCCCGTATTAACCGACATGAGGTAGCATAAGTCCGCATCCAGGCGCACGTAGTGGCACCCTCCCAACCCAACCCCAAAGCAACTGTCCCCCCCTCCCCATGTCCCCCGCCTCGAGTCCCCCCAACTACTCTCAGCTCCCTCCCCCCCAGAATAGGACCTAACTTCGCAAAAGCAGCTCCCATCCAAACTTAGAAAAGGGCAAGATAAACCCCCTCAACTGCCCACCTATTCCGCAGTCTACACTACACTACACTGGGCCAATAGGGCGTAACTCGGCTCCGAAGGTGGTTACCACAGTCCCAACCCCCCGCCCGCAATCCCCCATAAACACTCACGAACATCCAATCTGGTTTATTGTATGCTTCAGTATCGGTAGGCACAGGCCCCCCCAGGCATCATATATAGTTAGCACTGTTCGTCTCCTTCTTCAAGCTTCGATAATTTCCTCCGATATCTGCGGCGTTACCACTGGGCCCTTGGTGCCATTAAGTTCTGACAGGTCCGTTTCCGAGCCCGTAACATGGCCCTCTGAGTCCGAGCCCCTGCGTGAACGGGTTCTCACAGTCCCCGATAAATCCACCACTGCTTGCAGCGCTGCTCTTCTCTCCTCTTCCGTTTGAGACTCTGTGGGTTTTCTAGATCTCTGCCGATGCCTCCGGAGCCTCTGCGATTTCCGCACCGGTTGTTGACGCTTCTCCTCTTCGGCTCTGAATTTTGCCCCGTCCGTCCCGGCCTTGTAAGTGTCCCAACACGCCCAGACGTCCGCTGACGTAGGAAAGACGAGCGTCTTGCTATCCACCACCACTCTGAGCTTGGCTGGGAAAAGGAGCGAGTATTTTATGCCCTCTGCTCGCAGTTCCCGCTTGATTGATAAAAAGGAGGCACGCAGATTCTGAGTTTCAAACGTATAGTCAGGGAACAGTGTTACGTTGCTGTTGTCCACTTGGAATGGGCCCACGTCTCTGGCCCTTTGCAACAGCCAGTCTCTGTCTTTATAGTGCAACAGTTTTATCACCACTGGACGGGGTGGCTGGCCCGGCCTAGGAGGCCTAGCTGGGACCCGGTGCGCTCGTTCTAATGTGAAGAAAGGTGAAAGGCCCTCCGG
Organism: Lissotriton vulgaris; assembly: GCF_964263255.1. Classification (NCBI taxonomy): domain Eukaryota; kingdom Metazoa; phylum Chordata; class Amphibia; order Caudata; family Salamandridae; genus Lissotriton; species Lissotriton vulgaris. The sequence continues at coordinate 490,331 of NW_028254059.1, forward strand.
CGCCACTTCTGACCGTAACCAGTTGTCAAGGTATCCCACCATGTCATCGCCTTCCTTTTTCTCCGGCAGACCCACCAAGCGTACATTGTTGCGCCTGCTGCGGTTTTCAGCGTCCTCCGCCCACCTTTGCAGTACCTGTATACGATCAAGCGCATCCACCAACCGCCCCTCCATGGATTTATGCTCCGGTACCATTCCTTGCAGGGTATCCTCTGTGCTTTTGACCCTGTCTTTTAGTTTGTCGTGATCCGCTCGCAGAAGCCCCAACCCCATCGCCACCTGAGCTATATCCTTCGTGGCCCTAATGGCTTCCAGGATACGGTCTTGCAACTGCTGTAAATCCGCAGGGCTCTGCACCGAGCCATCCGGCGCCTCAGAGCCGGCAGCTCCCTCCACTCTCCCCTTGGGCTTCCCCATCTTGCCCTTTTCGCCAGCCGACAGCACCCTCTCCGCAATTCCAGAGGGGGGTTCTCTCTGCTCTCCTCCAGGCAGTGGAATCTCAGCAGGCGCACACTCCGGGCCAACAGATTTGCTAGTCTGGGATCTCAAGCCGTTTCCCACACACTCCGGACGTTAATTCATAGATGCCGGTCAGTGCCAATGTCCCAGCAGCTGCTCAACGCCCTGTCGTATCAGCTTCCAGCTCTGAGGGGTCGCTCACGTACCAGGCAAACACAGCTTTCCACTTCTGGGTCCGGCCAGCCCCGCTGCAACATTCAGCCCTCCAAACCTTTTCCAGGCAGGCACTCCACCAGGGTCCAGAGGATCCTCCAATATCGCGTACTCTTCGCTCCGCTCACCTCATACGTGGCTACAGGCTATCACAGTGCCCCAGCTCTTGCCGCTATTCCGTTTGTAGAGCCCGTTGCCTCCTGGGCGCTCAAACGCTCTCTCGGTCTGGGTCTCAGTGGCAATCAGCATTAGGACACCCTGTTGCAGGCCCAGGGCCCCCCAGTAATCGATGCTGCCTCCGGTTTCGCTTGCTCAGGGTGGGTCGCGCAGGGAGCATTCTGCCAACTAACCCCACCTCAGGCAGCACGGATGCCGTCAGTACTGCCGGCGACAAGGCCCCAAATCAGTCTCGGCTCAGGCCCCTTCGCGGGGCTCTCCTCGCCTCCAGGCCGTTCAGCGCGCTCAACTCCAATGCCCCCGGAAGCGCAGTTAGACTCAGTGCGGCCCAGATGTTGTACCCCCTCAATCCTGGTACGCCAGCGGGAGTTGCCTCTCACCCGACTATAGCCGGCAGCTCCCCATCAGCCCGTAGCCTTGTCAGGCCCGTTGTACTCTGACCTCCGGTCATCGGAAAATCCTCACCCGGTTGGGCAGGTGTGCCGTCTTTCCCGCAGTCAGGCCCAGGGCAGGGTTTCCGCTGTCCGCTGTGCTCACGGCTCTCCTTCCCTGCCTCAGCCCACGGCGGCTCCCTCAGCCACCGATTCGTGAGGCGGCTGCCATCTTACAGGCGTTTGTGATGGTCGGCCAGCGGCCTAGTCTACCTCCGCCTTCAGGGTCCAAAGTCATGGCCCCCGTCGCTGCCGATGCTCGGGTGGACCCGAGTGGCGCCGCCTCACTTCCCGACCCGTCCGAGGAGGCCGCACCATCGGTCCTTAGCTGTGCCGGCTCTGAGTGCCATCCGCCATTTTGGGCCAGATCACCCAATGTCCCTTTGTCCTCGCTAACGGGGCGTTTTACCGCCGGAGTGGCGTTGCGTCAGGTTCCTGGGGCTCCCCTGCCGTTCCGATGCCCTGTACTACCAGGATAGCTCTGTGCACACCGGATTTCGTGCCGTTTTCAGGATGTCATCGGGGATCGGGCGTGGAGCTCCGGGCTCACGCTGCCAGTCCCCTCGGCATCCAAGCCACGCCTTCAAAGCAAGAGTACCATGACTTCATTCATCTAAAAGAGAGAGAGTAGCACCACTTCTTTAATCTGAAAGCAAGAGTGCCAGCACTTCATTCAACTGAAAGATAGAGAGTGGCAGTACTTCATTATTGTGAAAGTGAGAGTACCAGAACTTCATATATCTGAAAGCGAGAGTACACCCATTTCATTCATTTGGAAGCAAGAGTACCAGGACTTCATTCACCTGGAAGAGAGTCTCAGCACTTCATTAATCTGAAAGAAAGCAAGAGTACCAGGACTTCATTGATCTGAAAAAAAGGATCTCAGCACTTCATTCATCTGAAAGCAAAATTACCTGGACTTCATTCATCTGAAAGAGAGAGAGTACTAGCACTTCATTCATCTGAAAGCAAGAGTACCAGGACTTCATTCATCTGAAAGAGAGGATCTCAGCACTTTATTTACCTGACGCTGAGAGTACCAGGACTTCACTCATCTGGTAAGATGGTCTCAGCAGTTCATTCTACTGAAAGCGAGAGTACCAGGACTTCATTCATCTGAAAAAGTCTCAGCACTTCATTCATCTAAAAGAGAGAAACCCAGCACTTCATTCATTTGAAAGAAAAAGTACCAGTCAAAGAGAGAGTCTTTTCATTTCATTGTTTGAAAGAAAGTGCACCGGAACTTCATTTCTTTTAAGGAGAGGACCAGTACTTCAGTTATCTGCAAACCAAAGCCTTGGCACTTCCTTCATTTGAAAGGGAGAGTACCAACCGTTGCTTCATCTGGGAGAGCGAGTGTCTTGGCACGTCATTCGTTTGAGAGGGAGAGTACCAGAACTTACTTGCTTTGAAAGGGAGAGATCAAGTGCCTCATTTATTTCAAGTGGAGAAAACCCACACTTGAATATTTTGAATGGGAGAGTACCAGCACTTCCTTCATTTGAAATGGAGAGCACAAACGCATCATTCATTTGGAAGGGAGTGTACTAGCACATAATTCAGTTGAAATGGCGGTAGCATTACTATATTCATTTGAAAAAGAGAGCACCAATGCTTAATTCATTTCAAAGGGGGAGTGAAAGCACTATATTACTTTGAAATAAGCACTTTCAGCACTTCATTCACTTGAAAGAGGCAATCTCAGTACTTCTCATTCTTCTGAAAGAGAGGGTACTGGCACTCAATTCATCAGACAAAGAGGACCTCAACACTTATTTTACTTGAAACAAAAAGTACCAGCAATTCATTCATCCCATGAATCTGAAAGAGTCTCAGCACTTCATTAATTTGAAAGAGAATTGGTAAACCATTGATTCATTTGAAATATAGGGTACCAGCAGTTCATTAATTTTTAAGAGCGAGTACCATCACTTTGTTCATTTGAAACAAAGACTGCAAGTACTTACTTGATTTGGAATGGAGGGTACCGGTACTTCATTCATTTCCAATGGAGAATACGCTGTCTTGATTAGGTTGAATGGGAGTATGCCTGCCTGCACTTTGTACATTTATTAGAGTTTGATAGAGGAAGTACTAGGACTTCGCTCCTTTGAAAGAAAGTATAACAGCCCTTCATTCATTTGATAGGGGAAGTACCAGAACTTCATTCATTTGAAAGAGTTTGTACTAGACCGTAATTCTCTTGATGAAAGCGGGAGTGCCAGCATATCAATACTTTGAAATATACAGTACAAGAGCTTCATTCACCTCAGTTCCTGCGGTATTTTCTGAGTTTGCCGCCTGGTAGCAAACTTGTGTACAAGCCTTGGGGGTGGAGGGGCGGGGTACTGCCTGCTGCCCCCAAAACTCATAACACGTCCATAATCACCTCCATCTTCCCTTCTTGTTGGAAAAATGCAGAAGTCAATGCCCTATTGAAGAGACCAACAGTGGACTCCAATACCCTCAGCAGCTACAGCCCAATCTCGCTCCTGCCTTTTCCAGCTAAAGTAATTGAGAAAGCCACCAACACCCAACTCACAGACTACCTGGAACTCCATCTACTCCTAGACAGCTCTTAATCAGGCTTTCACAACTACAAAACAGAGACAACCCTCATTGCAGCCACCAACGACATCAAGAGCATCCTCCACTGAGGAGAAACGGCTACACTCATCCTCCTTGACCTCTCTGCAGCTTTCAATATGGTCTCCCATAAGTTACTCATCAGAAAGCTTCAACACTTGGGTATCTGCAGACGAACCCTCAAGTGGATATCCTCCTTCCTCATGGACAGAACCTAACAAGTTAGACTTCCCCCTACACCTCAGAACCCAAAAAAGTCACCTGTGGAGTCCCTCATGGATTGCGACTCAGCCCAATACTTTCCAACGTCCACATGACGTCCTTCACGGACATCAGATCTGGTGGTCTCCAGTTGGCAATGGTATTCTCCTTTGTCTAAATAGAGACCCTTACTTCTAAGTCAGGATAAGGGGATTACACTCCTTAATAACTCCTGCTCACCCCCTTGGTAGCTTGGCACAAGCAGACAGGCTTATCTCAGAGGCAGTGTGTTAAGCATTTGTGAATATACACAGTAATACATGTGGAAACACTACAAATGGACCCAACTCAGGTTTTATAAAAATAAGTATTCTTTATATAGGCTTAACACAAGACCACAAACGACAAAAATCCACAATACTACACGTAAGATTGCTTTAAAGATGATCAAAGTTACTTAGTTCAAGTTGATGATAAATGCGACAAAGTTCTCAACAAAGTACCTGGATGCGTAATGCAAAGTAAACAAAAGGCTTGCAAAAGGGGAGATGCGTCGGTTCCGTGATCTGGGGGAAAAAAAATTGTCGTGCCTCAATGCTTGCGCAGAGATGGGGATGCGTCGTAATCCTTACCGGTGCGGAGGTGATGCGTTTATTCTCGGCCTGCGGGCCCGTTGCGGTGCTCAAGATGGCTTCTTGATGTGATGCGATGATCCGGTTGCTATGCGAGAACATGGCGCCTTTGATGTGATAATGTGATGACGCTGCGATGATGATGCGTAGGCGCCCTGGCAGCCTTGTGACAACTCTGTACTTTGGAGCTGCGACAGGCCCTGGGACACGCTTCTCCGGTGATGCGATGGCGACTCTCTCAATGGCGTCACGCTTCTCCGGGGATGGGACAGCAGGCAGCTTTGATGAACACACGCTTCCAGGGAGATGCGGCGAAGGCTCGCTTCTCCGGCGATGCGACGATTTCAGCTGCGGCGGCGACACACTTCCTCTCAATGCGTCACCGTTCCAGCTCCCAACGACACGCAAATGGCTTGGGTATGCGAATTCCAAGCAAGGAAATTCAGAGTGGAGCTGGAGATTAAGTCTTTTGTCCCTGAGACTCCATCAGGAGGTAAGCACAGTCCAAGCCCTTGGAGAATATTCTGTAGATGATGAAAGACCTTAAAAAGTTCCTTCTCCTTTCCTTGGCAATGAAGCAACCACTGCAGGCCAACCCAGCAAACAGCACACTGGCAGAGGGTCAGTCCAACTTCTGCAGCTTTCTTGGTTCTTCTCCTTGGCAAAAGGTTTCTAGTTCCAGAAGTGATCTAATTTCTTGGGATCAGGGTCCCATTATTTATACCCCAAAATCCTTTGTTCTCTGAAGGCCTAGAGGCCTCTGCCTAGTCCAAACCAGTTCCTGAGCACTTTGTTTACACGACTCTCTACTTCCTTTCACTGTGCAGGGCAGATATATCAGCCACCCCACAGGAGGTGGAGCCAGCACAGGGGAGGGAAGGCACAGCTCTGGAGCACTTTGTTGTCAAGATTCCTGCTTTCGCTCTTGAGGAGGTGAAGATGGCGCCGGTCTCTAAAGACGGGGATGAGAGCGCTTCCCTGTCCCCGGTATGCCCTGTCCCGCCTGCCCTTGCCCACCATGACGGACCGGCGACGTCGACCCAAGGCTCGTTTTGTATGGGACTGCAGCGGGTCCTGGACTATGGCGATATTCTGGGGGCCATTGCGGATTTAAGGACTACATGGCAGCGGAACGCTCGACAGCTGGGTTGCAAGATTGACAAGGCGACATTTGCACTGGGGCGCCTGAGGCGATCTGGCTCCCTGCCGCCTACAAATGCTCCTGAAGTGGATACTGTGTTTCGGCAGGCTTATACAGTGCAGCGGGCGATCCCTGGATACAATGACTCGGATCTACCCGTCGATGGAAACTCGGCTACATTGTCTCCCCCTACCCCGAGACCTGAGACTCTGCCTCTGCAGTCGCTGCCTTTGCATCGCTTGCTGACTCCTCGGTTGTTGGTCCTCCCTGCTGCACTTGCCCCCGCAGCCTCTTCTCTTCATCGACTAAGTGTGCTTCCTCCTGTATGCGTTGATACGCTCGTCCTTTTTGACACTGGACTTACTGGAGAATGGGGGCATCCATTCCATCCTCTTATGCTTCTTCTTCATCGAGGACGGCCATCTTGGTTCTTTGTTCTGCTTTCGGCTTGCTTTCAGCGGTGGCCATGCCTGGAAGGTTTTCGACGCTCAGGCCAGGGTTGACGGCATTCTTTGCGCTGATTTTGTTTGTTTGGCTGGCGGAGACCCGGACTGGACTATTATCTTGGAATTGCTTAATATGCTCTGTGTAATGTTTTTCCCCACATAAGGTTGTAATTGATGGGCACATTTGCTGGTTCATATCTATGGGGTGGGATTCCTGTGGACAGGCAGTCCGAGGGTAAGTGCCGATGGAGACGTCTCCACTATGTTTTAATTGTTCTGCTGGTTAGTACCTGGACTGTATCACTCTTTGGATGCACTGTGAGGCTATAGTAGTGCTATCATTCTTTACCTACGGCTGCAATTGACTTGTTCTTTTGTGGGTTATAGTTGATGGGGCGTGGATTTGGTGCGGGCTGGGAGTCCGGGTTTAAGTGTTCCTGGCCCTCCTCCGGGCTTATGTTTTTATGAGAGTTTAGATTAGGATTTTCTTCTCTTACTCTCTATATTTCAGGTATTATTGCACTTCCTTAATCTTTCTTCTCTTCTTCTTGTACTAAATTTCGGGTTTATTGGGCGACAGACACACTGCTGGGGGGGGGGGTAGGCCGTAGCCTCTGCATGCGTGTAGGGTGGGGGGTTGGGGGAGGGGTTTTTGATTTTCTAGTTTCGGTTTCTATGGTGCCTTGTTTTTTCTTCCTTCTTATTTTTCTCTTTACTCCATCTTGGGTCTGTGCTGGGTCTGAGAGCGGGCGGGTGGAGGTGAACGTCTGTTGGGCTGTGAGTACCATTACCCCTGTTGTTCACATTTTGAGCCCCCAGGCCGCCTGCGGGAACTTGACTCTTGGGTTGTTGAACTGTATGGTGGAAGTACCGCTATTGTTACGCTTACACCTCCACGGACCCTGCTTCTCTAACCTTAGTTTTGATTTTGCATTAAAACAGGAAAGTCGGACTTAAATGATTGCAACAAAAAAACCTTAAAAATTAACCTTCAATGCTCCTGAGACATGATACCACGTTGTTTTACAGTGTAACTATTAATGTTTGCCTATGATCCTCACGTGCTATTGTGTCGCCGTAATGCATGCGCCAGTGCTTCAGCAGTTTTCGTGGCCGGCCTTATGGTTGTAGGCCCGTATTTGTATTTTTACCACTGCACAATAAAGGTTTTCAAAAATAAAAAAAAAAAAAAGATTCCTGCTTTCCTTTCACAGTGCAGGGCAGAGACATCAGACAAGCCATAGGAGGTGGAGCCAGCATTGTAGAGGTAAGGCCCAGACCTACTCAGGTCCCAGGTGTAACTCCTACCTCCCATCTAGATGCAGATCTCTCTATTCACCACTGGGCTGCCCCAGCCTGTCTCCTGGAATCCCCCAGCCCTGTCACTCAGACAAGGAATACACAACCTAGCAGAGGCAGGCCTGGACAGTTAGGCTAGAAAAAATACCTACTTTCTAAAAGTGGCATTTTCAAACACAGAATATTAAAACCAACTTTACTAAAAGGTGTATTTTATTATCCTGAGTTCAGGCCTACTAAATTCGCATGTCTACCATGTTTTCTGAGTCAGTTAGGATAATAAGAATGTAATAATCTAACTGCCCATTCTAGCCTATGGAGAACAGGTAGCCTTGCAATAGTGAAAAACGAAAATGCCTATAACTCACTTTTAGGACATGCTACACACATCAAGGCATGTCCTACCTTATACTTACAATGCACCCTGCCCTTGGGCCTGCCATAGGGGTGTCTAATATGAAGCAAAGGGAAGGTTTATAGACTGGCAAGTGGGTGCACTGGCCAAGTCGACATGGCAGTACTAGACTGCACACAGACCTTGCAATGACAGGCCTGAGACACACTTTACAAGCTGCTTCTGTGGGTGGCACAAACAGTGCTGCAAGCCCACCAGCAGCATTTGATTTACAAGCCATGGGCACACAAGGAGCACTGTACTAGGGGCTGATCATGGAGTCACTAATCAGTACATCAATTTAATATAGGGAGCTCTTGCACTGTGGCACTGAATAGCAGTGGCACGGTGCCCAAAGCATATAACCAGCAAAAACATGTCAAAACAGAGTAGGCAATCCATCAAGATGGAAGGGAGACTCACGCCAATGATGCCAGGTCTAACACTTGTGTACAAGCCTTGGGGTTTGGAGTGGCGGGGTACCACCTGCCGCCCCCAAATTTCATAACACGTCCATAATCAAAAATGCAGAAGTCAATGCCCTATTGAAGAGACCAACAGTGGACTCCAATACCCTCAGCAGCTACAGCCCAATCTCGCTCCTGCTTTTTCCAGCTAAAGTAATGAGAAATTTACCAACACTCAACTCACAGACTACCTAGAGCTCCATCTACTCCTAGACAGCTCTTAATCAGGCTTTCACACCAACCACAGAACAGAGACAACCCTCATTGCAGCCACCAATGACATTAAGAGCATCCTCCACTGAGGAGAAACGGCTACACTCATCCTCCTTGACCTCTCTGCAGCTTTCAATATGGTCTCCCATAAGTCACTCATCAGAAAGCTTCAACACTTGGGTATCTGTGGACGAACCCTCAAGTGGATATCCTCCTTCCTCATGGACAAAACCTAACGAGTTAGACTTCCCCCTACACCTCAGAACCCAAGAAAGTCACCTGCGGAGTCCCTCAAGGATTGTCACTCAGCCCAACACTCTTCAACGTTGACATGACGTCCCTCGCGGACATCATCAGAGCCCACGGCACCTTCCAAACTTGACCCAAAACCCATCCCTGCAGGCTATGCCAAGAACCTCTGGATCGTCCTGGACACCAACCTCTCCATGAGCAGACAGATCAACACCATGTCCTCATCATACTTCCACACCCTGAGAAATGCTACGCTAGATTTTCAAGTGGATCCCACGTAACACCAGACGAACAGTTACCCAGGCTCTTATCACATGTAAACTTACTTACGGAAAACACCCTCTTCATTGGAATTCCAGCCCATGTCCTACACTGACTCCAAAGCACCCAGAATGCCATTGCCAGACTTATTCTGTACTTCCTGTGAAATAACCACATCTCTCCACACCTCAACAATCTCCACTGGCTCCCAGTCCAGGAAAGGTGTAAGTTCAAGCTACTCACCCACACCTACAAAACTCTCCACAACACCCGCCCAGCTTACGTCAACCACCGCCTCAATTTCTAACAATTACCAGACACCTTTGATCTGCGTTCCAGGCAAGAGCACACCTCCCTTGCATTAAGAAGACCAGAAGCGGAGGTTGTCCCTTCACATACCGGCCAGTCAAGACCTGGAAAGGCCTCCCAAAATACCTCAGAACCTTCATTATGGATTTCTGAAGGAACCTCAAAACATAGCTCTTCCAGGCAAAACAGGCATGATCTCATAAATAAATACCCTACTCAGGGCCTAGATACCCTCACAAGTGATTAGACCCACTACAAATTCACATAACATAACAGGAGCTGCACCCCTGAAACTACGCACAAATACTTCATTGACAATCTTCAAAACTGAGATGAGAGCCCTTCTACTACACTGACATTTTGAGCAGTTGTCACTTTAGTCAACCTCTCCTAAGATAATGTATACCCCAAGAGACTAAGATTAACTGCACTACCCCTGTCCCACTCATCCTAACCTTGCAGCTACTACCTATATCACGTGCAACCACTAACAATTGTAAGCCAGTTTGTTTGTAACGTTCGAAATGAGAAACTGTCCCTACGTATCCAATCCCCACTTTCCGTCTTTTAAAGTTGTAACTAGGAACTCTTTGTAAAATTGTAGCTCTTGTAATGAAAGCTGTTTCAATGTAAAGCGCTGTACCAACTGTTAGGTCGAGCCTAGGCAGCGCATGCATTGTCTCTTCAAGACATGCTGGATCCACTCTGTGGTCTTACAGACCACCCATCGCTTTGATTGGCAACTTTGCGTATCCTTTGTAAAGCCTTGCTTCTATGTGCTTATTTGTTCTTATTTGCCGCTATCCTTCACGTGTGTTTCTACCACCCACGGAGCATGCCCTTATTACTTGTAGGCTTTCTCTTTCCTGCATTTGTGTTTGCTTGTGCATACTATTTTTTTATTTTGTTTCATGCATTTGAGCACAGAAGGGACCAGGACGTGCTGCATCAACCGTGGGACACTGCGGGCCCTAGGGTGCTCCCGTGAGGTGCGGTATGCTAGAGTTGCACTGCTGCTCTACGTGGGCTTATCTTCTCTGAAGGGGTGACTTTTTCCATCTGTAGTTGCTCCCAAATCCCTGAGATTCCTAAATATATGGGAGACTCACGCTCTGCTTGTCGTGTCTTCTTTTATTGTTTGTGAGCGTGATTTTATTTAAACTTACCTCTAGTTTAGTTCTGGGAAAGCAGCATTGTGCACAACGAGTGGCGTGAGCCCCAGCAGCATGTGAATGGGATTCCTGCATGCCTGGCTACCCTTTTGAGAGTAACTCGCTGCTGTAATTCTAAGATGCAAGCATCAATTTCACACATCTGTTTAACTTGACAACAGATCAGTGTAATAGCAACCAAATCTGGAACTGTTGCCTGAGCATAGCTGCTTCCTGGTACACAGAGGATTGTTCAAATAGTGGCCTTGGAGGAATCAGGTGTTTTAGGTTTCGGAACGACGGTTGGCTTGCCAGCCGAAAGTCGGAGAATTATTGTCTTTCCGTGAGGGGGCTTAAACCCGCCTCTCTGCTCGTCTCTCCTCCATTGGCTGGCTTCCTAAACGGAGGCCAGCCATTGGAGGAGAGAGGAGTCCCTCAAAAGAAGCTCCGTCTCTTTCGGATTTGGGGGCGTGTTCATGCTGTTCTTTCCACTTTTTAGCCACGCCCCTTTGGGGGACGGCCAAACACGCCCCTGAATCTGAAATTTGCGGAGCTTTGCGGCCGCCATTGCTCCCCGACCGCCTGACGCGACAAACATGCAGTGTAATTTGGTGGTGAGTTAATGTGTCATGACATTGTAAAGAACAAAAGGGGTCGAGCTTATTAAAAGCAAATGGCACATTGTCTGCTCGGTTAGTTCTTCTTTCTCCATGACCCCAGCTTTATTTCCCTGATCAAGTATATTTCCTGCTTCTTCGCTTGCTTATAAATATTGTATAGTCAATTTAGCACCCAAACCCGGGCATGGGACTAACGAGTTGGAAAGAAAAGTACGGTCAAATGTTACAGATCGGGCTAAATACATGCCCCTGGTCTCCCTCTCTCATTCCTTTTTAGCCCTCCCTCTTTCCAGGTCTCTCGCCCTCCTTCTGTGCGATAATTCTCGCCCCCCCGCCCCCACACTGCGCGGAGTTGATCACATCTGCAGCCCCTGGCTCGCTCACACATGACACCCCAGTAATCCTCATTAGAGCTCCGGAGGGAGCGAAACAGACTGGGGCAGGAAAACTAACAGTGCAGAGGACTGCGGAGGAGGAATGCGGGGTATCCCAAGGGACTTCGGGATTCAGTGTCATCACTGCACGGGATGCAGAGCATCCCAAGGGATGCCTGTTCTTTCGTCTCACTGCACAGGATACACAGCGTCTCGAGGCAGGTCTATCCTTGCGTCTCACTGCACCACTGCATCGGATACAGAGTCTTCCAAAGCATGTCGATCTTGAGTCTCACTGCACGGAGTGGACAGAATCACTGCATCACTACGCGGGATACAAAAACGTCTGTTCTTGCGTCTCACTGCACGGGAAACAGAGTATTTCAAGGCAGGGGTACCTTTGCGTCTCACTGCGCAGAATACGGAGCCTCTCGGGGCATGTCCATCGTCAAGTTTCACTGCACGGACCACACAGCCTCAGAACATCACTGCTCACGGGTATTTTGCACCTTCTCGCCTGCTATGGCTGGGCCCCTCACTACCTGGGTATTCAGAGTTACTGGAAGCGGGATTCCATGCCTCTAAGGTGTGGATAATTAAAGCTGCTCCTTTTACCGTGTTAGGCCTCAGAAAATCCAGTTTGTATACAGAAACACTGGACATTGTGCTCTTCTGTATAAGATCTACTACGCAGCACATGGAGGCAGCACCTTTTACCACAACCTCCACCTCCAATGAACAGGTGGCGCGTAATTTCACTCATGAGCGAGCTCTCGAGAAGTGGAGCAGATATTTCTGAGGCATGCTGGTTGGACAGGGTGACATATCACGATGCCAGAGCCCACCAGGCTTCCGGAAGCTCTGGCCCACGTAAGCCTCGCAGACCACGGCTAGCATTTGGTCATGTACATAAAAGAACATGGCCAAAAAACAGCAAACAAAATATGAGCAAACATGAAATTGTACTAAAACCTAAAAAAATACTTGCCGTGCCAAAAAACGCAATTTACTGTTTCGAAAATATCGTCTTAGTATGTATTCGGAAAAAAACACTGGCATTTGAATCTACATTATGTAATCTCGTACTCACTGATTTCTCATCTTTTCCCTTATATGTGTCTGACACTATTACTTATGGAGGCGAGCTAGTGCAACATATGAGGTGCAAAGGAGAGCTCCTGTAACAGTACAGAGGTGGTCTGGGGTAACGTTCCAAGCCCAGTGATGAGCGGATGTATCTTATCAAGTACTGAGTTCGTGCTACTTGTCAAGGTACAGAGATATGCAACACACCAGCCACGGAGGTGATTTACTGTGCTACATGTTAGCATACACAAGTGAACGTGTATTATCTATTGAGGAAGGGAGCTGAACCGATGCAACTTTCCAATGCACCGAGGTGAGCTAGTATTATACAGCAATGTACACACATTATGTAGCATTACATATTCAAGAACAATAATTGGGTGCTATTAATAAACAAGGTACACAGATGAGCTGGTATTAAATAATAAGACATAGAGAGGAGCCAATGATGTAAATCAAGATATAAAAGTAATTGAAGGAAGCATATCAAAGTATAGTGGTAAACTGGTGCTACATATCTGGATATAGAAGTTAACTAATTATGCATATCAACGTACAGTGAGGACTGGTGCTAAACTGTGGCATAATATTTTAGCAAGATATGCTGGTGCAACATATAAAGGCATAGAGGGGAGCTGAGACTGTGTTTTGAAGAATCAAGGTGAGATGTCCTACGTATCAATGTACAGAGATGAACTGGGATTACATTTTAATAAATGAAGGTGAGCTGTCCTACGTATCAATGTACAGAGATGGACTGGGATTACATATCAATAAATGAAGGTGAACTATGCTGTATATCAATGTGTGGAGGTGAACTGGTATTACCTATCAGTGAATGAAGGTGAGCTGTTCTACATATCAATGTGCAGCGATGACCTGAGATTACTTATCAATGAATGAAGGTGAGCTGTGATACATATCAATGTGCGGAGGTGAGATGAGATTATATATCAATGAATAACGGTGACATGCAACATATAGTATGCCTCAATATCTGGGAGGCTGTCCCCCTGGCTGTGCTTGCTCTCCTGCCCCCTGGCTGTGCTTGCTCTCCTGCCCCCTGGCTGTGCTTGCTCCCCTGTCCCTGGCTGTGCTTGCTCCCCTGCCCCCTGGCTGTGCTTGCAACCCTGCCCCCTGGCTGTGCTTGCTCTCCTACCCCCTGGCTGTGCTTGCCCTCCTGCCCCCTGGCTGTGCTTGCTCTCCTGCCCCCTGGTGTGTGTGTGTTGCTGGGTGTGTGTGGCTCTGTGTGGATAGCTTTTTTGTAGATGGCTCTATGTGTGGGTGGCGCTGTCTGTGTGAGGGTGGCTCTGTGTAGGTGGCTTTGTGTGGGTGGCTCTGTATGTGTGTGTGGGTAGCTTTGTGTGTGTGGCTCTGTGTGGGTGTAAATGCAATAGGTCATGCATTTGCGAGCGATTAAGCTATTGGCATTGTAAATGACAATGCCATTTATTTAACGATTAAGCTATTGCATTGTACATGACAATGCCATTTATTTATGATTAAAAAAAAAAATGAGCAATGCCAATAGCTCTACCTTTAATAATGCCGAGACCATTGCATTGTAAATGCTTGTTAAGGAGATGTCGTTGCGCCAATGCCTGTGCACCTCCCATTTTGCTTGTAGTAAAAATGGAATGGTCAGGCATGTCTAAGGGCTCAGGAAAACATTCATGTGATGTTATTCGTGGGTTAATATCAATGTGCCTCTTCAGCGGTGTGCTCATGTGCCTTTAAGAGTGGACATTTCATTTATTTTTTTGCTCGAAGGAGGATGCCTAGATGTCAAAGAGACTCTCCCCAAATCCCTTGCATGGCTTCTTGCACAACATTCCCTTCCTCACTCTCACCAGGTCTTTCTTAAGCTCATCATCCTTCTATTGCAAATCACAGGAACACAAGAGTAGAAGGTGTATTTTTAGTTGTGTTGCGCACCTTACTTTTTGATGTTCTGCATTCCTGGCCACTGTACGAAGTGGCATTGATGCTCTGAGTAGTATTTGCTGTGTCAAGTGCACAACAGCCCAACTATAGCTGCTCCCCACAAAAGAAAACCCCCAAATATGCACAAGTGCTAGACTGTACCAGTCCAGTTGCTGATTACTTACAGCAAGAAGGAGAAGAAGCATCGTTGAAAGCCTTGCTGTTTTATGTAACACTTAAAAGAATTGTTTATGAAATTCTATAACATTTTAGATATTCTTGAACCTTCATTTTCCTTGAGTGGTGATGTTATTGTATATGGTGAGATAAATCACAGTGGTATGAAAAGCCTATACTGGTCCTGGTGGCTCAGGGGACTAATGAGTCCACTCCAGGGGCCTGTATTCGACCATAAGGGCTGGGAGGCCTCCAGGTAGCCACACGCTTTATAAATCCTAATAATAATAATAACAATAATGGTCACAGGTTCCAATCCAGGCGTGTCCGCTCAGCCTTTCATCCATCTGAGGTCGATAAAATGAGTACCATTGCGTTGGGTAACAATTAAACATCTGTTAGTCAGTGCCAAGATGTCTACGGGTGAACGTGAGCTTTACAAACACACACGTTATGTTACTGTGTGCAGAAAATTGGCTCCTGCAATATTTGTCCTCCAACTCATTTCTCCCCCCACGTCAAATATGCAATTTATTTCCCGTAGAGAACATACTTAAACATCTGTTTTCTACTTCCCTTGGCCAATCGTCTAAAATTACTAACTTGTTCTCTGTAAGAAAAATGTACTTCACGCGCGAGATACTGCAAGAGTCCTGAGAAGAAACGTGGACAGTTTCCATTTGTCAAACTCCAATGGCACATGAAAAGAATATCTCACCATTTTAGAATGCTGAATGAACTTCCCCACCATCGCCCCTATGGTTTCTGGGTGTGTGGCGGGTTGCGAAGAACCACAGTGGTATATATTAAACCTTAATGCACAGAACACGCTCCCACCACATTGCACAAAGTTGCCTTTGTCTTGCAGATGCTTAAGCCTTTACAAATAGTTTGGGGAATATTTACAACAGGCAGCGATAATTATCGCTGACCTTGTATGCCACAATATTTTCTAGCGTTGTATTAACAACGTTTAGCGCCATGGCAATGAATATTCCAGCGATATCGCCCTTTTCCATGGCACATCGCTGGCTTTTCAGCGATGTTCCATGTAAAACGGCGATATGCTTGATAATACGACCCTGTGGTCGTATCACATGAACCCCCCTCCCATGTTAGGTATGCCTTAGTCAGGAATTTAAGAGACGTTAAATTCCAGTGTTAAGGCATACTTAACGCGATTAAAATAATTACTTCCCCGCGTTGTACATATCGCGAAGCGGCCTTTGCGATATTTACCCATGTTGTTTCCACAGACACGCCTACTTTGCATCTCATTAGCGATGCGAAGTTAGGCGTGCTGGAAACGGGAGCAAAATCAGCAAAACACGCCATAGCGTGTCTTTGCTGATAAGGTGATAAAATTATCGCCGCTTTTCGGCCGCAACGGCCACAAAAGCGGCAATAATTTTATATCACAGCATTGTTAATATGCCCCTTCATGCTTTGCTAACGCGTTTCGGTGATTGCAGCCATGGCTCTCTTTCTGAGAGCCTTTCTCCTAATTAGCATATGCAGTCTCCTGCAGAAATCATTTAGGTTGTTCTGCAATAACAAGTTGTTTTTTAGGAGCCAGCCTAGCTTAATGAAGGGCCCCTGCATCGTGCCACTTGGTATATTCCATTTGCCATGGCAAAAAACACATATGGGCGATAATACTACACAATTCTGTAGTGCGCCACAAACTGAGCTGGCTCTTGTCTCTTGTCATAGTTGGCGTAATTGTATGTTTTTGTTTCACTGATCAAGCAAGTGATTAGATGCAACCTGTACAAAATAAGGCAAAATTCTTCCAGTGCCTTAAAGCTTAGAAAATCGAGTATGGCGTGCTAAAAGAATAGACGACTTCCATCAGTTCGTGACAGCAGTGCTAAAGAAACATGACAGCATTATGCTAATGATACCAGACTACCCCCACGGCACTAACTATACACCTACACTACTGTACCAAGGCAAAAAAAAACTCCACACCTCTCAAAGATGAGTCCTATTGGCTCTGCCATTGCTTGTTTGGTAATATCCTCATTATATAAAAATGCATAAATATATAAACAAGTAAACCTCAGTAGGTTATTTGCAGTCCCGATTGTATTTGCAACATAATCCTTCCATTTTCTGCCTCAGACATGTCCATACTCCTCCCAGAAATAGTTAACCTCATGCAGTCCCATTGGGTATGGAAGGATCAGGTGGCCACTTTGAGTATCACTGCATTAGTAATATGCCATTTACCATGCAGTTAAAGTTATAGATAGCTTGTTATTGCAATCTACATAATGTGCAACTCCATTAGTAGGAATGCATATTGTAGCTGTTGTTTTTGAGAGGAAGTGTGTAAGAGATGAGTACTGTGATGGTTTGATGGGTAAAACTTTTGGTTAACAAAATGTTCCTATCTCACGAGGCTCGCGTGGGATCCGGAAAAGTAGGAAGGAGCAGGTGATGTTTGAATACACTCTGCTATGCACACTTGTTACTGTATGAAGGAGTCTTACTGGAGATGGTCTCTATCAGACTCTACTATTTATGCTCATTGGTTTGAGAAGAATTGTGAGTAGAGTTTAGGCTCATTCAAACAGCCTACTACCAACACCCATCACCCGTCGTCTGAAATGAGAGCCCAGTGTCTCTCCACACTCTACTACGCCCACCCATTATTACAAATAGAGGTCTCAGCAGAGAGGTCATACCCTCAACACACCCTACTAAGCACATCTGTCATCAGATCGAGAGAGAGAGGTCTGAAAGGAGAGGGCAGTCCCTCCACAAACCCTACTATGCACACTCGTCATCCAAGAGAGCGGTCTAAAAGAAGAACCCAGTCCCTCCCCACACCATACAACGCACACCAATCATTACAGAGACAGGTCTCAGCAGAGAGGCTAGTCACGCCACACACCCCACTATGCACACCCGTCATCTGAGAGAGAGTTCTGTAAGGCGAGGCCAGTCCCTCTCCACGCCCTACTACACACACCGATCATTACAAAGAGGAGTCTCAGCAGAGAGGCTTGTCCCTCTACATACCCTACTCCACACACCTGTCATTGCAAGAGTAATGACACCTCAAAAAAAGTTACAATAACTGAGCAAATAAATAATTTCTATTGAATGTTTAATTGTTTAATACTCACACACATTTTACAAAAATGTTGCAAACAGTGAACCATATCTTGTTTTCATACAATAAAAACATTCTTCTGCTAAAATAATGCTAGAACACAACATATATTATATAGTCATTCTACCACATATAGGGCCGGATGTAGGTCGGTCGGTAACGGCCGAAAATCGGTATTTTCGGCCGTTACCGACCGAGATTCACAAAATGGTATGTAGGGCCACATATTTTACAGATTCGGTAAATTTACCGATCGGTAAATTTACCAAATCTGTAAAATACCGATTCGGTATTTTTACCGATTCGGTAACAATGAGATGTAGGTGGGACTCTTCTGAGTCCCACAAGCCTTACAGAATCGGTATTTTACCATGAAATCCAACTTCATGGTAAAATACCGATTCCGGTGTGCATGCACATGTGTGCATGCACACCTGTGCCATATGACAGGCAGACCTGCCCTTAGGGCAGGTATGCCTGCCACATGGCCCCCGAATCTTTTTTGGGGGTGCTAGAGGGTGTCAAAGTGACACCCCCTGCACCCTTGTCAAAATCGGTATTTACCGATTTGGTAAATACCGACCGGTAATGCCCATTCATTCCTAGGAATAAATGGGGCATTACCGGTCGGTATTTTCCGAATCGGTAAATACAGATATTTACCGATTCGGTAAAAGGAACATCTGGATGTTCCTACATATCCACCCCTTAGATTTACCGATTTTTAATTACCGAATCGGTAGAATTCGGTAATTAAAAATCGGTAAATCTATTTTACCTACATCTGGGCCATAGACTCACAAAAATAATTAATTTACTTTAAAAAATACTTTAAAATTCACTGAAAAAATCAAAGGTAAAAATAACTTTATAGTTAGGTATAATAAAAATATCAATTTTCATTCTTTTTTTTAACATAGAAATTCACAGAAAAAAACAAAGGTTAAAGTAACGATAGAGTTAGGTGAATTTGTCAGTGTGAACATTAATGCTCTGAGTGAAAATAACACAGAAATGCATTGGTTATAGTTAGCAGCACTAACAATAATTTGCGCCCCCACCATGTGCTGCTTATGACTTCACATATGACATCACTCATGACATTTTCTATGACATCATTTATGACATCACTGATGACATCTCAAATACCATCATATATAGTGTGTCTAACAGCAATCAAAGTGATTTACTAGCCCAACTAAAAACTGAGAACATACCCTCCATCTCTTTAAAAAACTTTATCTGAAGGGCACATGGAATAGAAGCAAACAAAAAATTACACAGAGTCAAAACTGACATCCAAATCAAAGCAATACGGTCCATTATGGAGAGAGGTAGCTTATTCCATTTTGTAAATAGAGCCTCAACCATATTAATTAAAGGGACATAATTCAATACGAATAAGACACCAACACTTTCTGAGAAATATGCCCCTAAGTAATGCTTGGACCTAGAATTAACGAGAGGATGAAATTCAGAAAGTAAAGTGCTGAGTGCCCAGATACATAATAAAATCTCAGTTTTCAGCTTGTTAATCCTATAACCTCCAAAGTTTGGTACACTTAAAAGAATGTGAAAACTCTTTTCTGGATCTCCATTTATGGTTTTAAAAACAGCACAATGTCATCCGCGGACAGCTTAATGGGAGTTATCCCACTTATATATGGTGATATATTTAAATGTGTCCGTATTGGTATAGCTAACAGTTGTATAAAAAAAAGAAAAAAGTATAAGCGACGGGGGCAGCACTGTTTCATCTCCCGGTCACCCCACAAGTCATCATATATCTGAATTTATAATTAATTGCGCTCTTGCACCTTTAGATAGACTTGATATTATCTGGACTGTCAGACCAGGCCCTTGTTGCAGGCTTAGCTCAAACTTTTTCCCTTTCACTTTCTATTTTTGTTACCCTGGTTTTGTTGGCTATAGGAATCTGGGTACTTTACCACTGATGATCAGTGCTACGGTTTATATGCTCTCTGTATAAACTGTGATTATGATTGGTTATCCATAATTGGCATATTTGATTTACTGGCAAGTCCATAGTAAAGTACACTGAGTGTGTCAGGGCCTGTATATCAAATGGTACTAGTGGGCTTGCAGCACTGGTTGTGTCACCCACATGAGTAGCCCTGTAAATGTGATTCAGACTTGCAACTGCAGTGTCTGCTCTCCCAGTTGTTAACTGCCATGACGACCTGGCAAGTGCACCTGCTTGCCGGGCCCTAACCTTCCCTTTTCTTACATTTAAGGCACATCTGATGTTGGCTGCATATCACTATGTAGATGTGTCCCCCTGGGCACTATCGGTGCCCTCTATTCTGAGGTTTCTATTCAATTTCTTTGAAAATAAAGTTCATAGGCGTGCTTCTTCTTAAGAAAGTTTTATTCACTTTTCTTAGAAAGTTAATTGATCTTCATTATATGGTTGTCTCATTTGTGGTTCCAATGCATTTCGGGTTATAAACCCTTTGTCAGGGAAAAATGAGACACTGTTTCTGCTTTGACAGCCTCGGGTTTAATCGGATTTGCAATCGAATCGGGTGGCGTTCCAATGGCATGTGCATTATTATTCCATGTTAGTTGGTGCGGCGGAGAAAGCCAACCTTGGCTTTCTCTGTCGCACCAACTAACATGGATTAATGATGCACACACCCTAGAATGCCACCCAATATGATCGCAAATCTGATTAAACCCGACGCTGTCAAAGCATAAACAGTGTCTCATTTTTCCCTGACAAAGGGTTTATAACCCGAAATGCATTGGAACGGCAACTTCATCTTTAAAAAAAGCAGGAAGTGCATGGGGGCTTTTCATACGGGCGTGTGGTGAGCGCCTACCTTTGCTGCTCCTGACCCTGCAACCTTGACGCGTGGTGAGTGCTTCCTTGGCCTTCTGCCTGGGAGCGAATGAAAATTCACTTGTGGGAAACGCCTCCACTGGGTTCAGCTCGCTGTGCCGTTTTCTATTGCTGATTTACAGCCGGGGCCTCTGCTTAAGTTGTCCCAGCTGTTGAGGATTATTGTGACAAAGGCTGATCACACTGAAGACACCTTAGCATTCTGTGCCTCTCCATGAGGCAGCGCGGTGCTTGGAGGCAAGTGTAAAATAGTACATGGAAAAGGCATGAGTTATAGTTAATGTAGTGTGGAGAGTGAGGTGACTAGATTGTGTTTGGAGGTGTGCGATTTATAGTAAATTGAAGGTGGTGCATAAATGTTTGTGTATTTTTAGTTGGATTTGTACAGATAAATTCCTAAGGTATTTCTAATGGTAAATTATCCTTAGCCTTGGTTTTTTTCATTGTATGTTAATGGTTTTTATTTTTTAATAAACAAGTTTAAAATTGCAGTGTGGAGTATCATTGATTGGAGTGTTGTACGGTGGAGTTTAGTACAAGACAATGAAGGGGAGTGTCATAGAGTCTAGTGCCATTGAGTGGAATATAGTAGAATGGAATAGAGTAGAGTCGAGTAGGGTGAAGAGACATAGCGTACAGTGGAGTAAAGTGTTATACAATCGGGTGGCATGGTGTGTTGTATCATGGAGTGGAGTATTGTAGAGTGGAGCAGTGTTATACAGTGTAATGGTTGTTGAGCAGTAGAGCTAAGTGTTATACAGTGAAGTGTCGTCGACTAGAGTGTCATAAAATGGAGTGTGGTGTAGTGGTGTGTCATCTTGTAGAGTGTCGTAGAGTGGCATTGAGTGTAGTAGAGTGTTGTAGAGTGTAGTGGCAGAGAGTGGAGATTAGTGGAGTAGAGTGTTGTATAGTTTAGTGTTGTGAAGTGTTATGTCATCCAGTAGAGTGGCTGAGAGTCTCGTACAGTGTAGTGTTGTACAGTGAAGTATCATGATCTGTGAGAAGACAGTGCGTGGTAGAGTGGAGTAGCGCAGTAACTCTGCGCTACTCCACTCTACGGCACTCTAGTAATGGCACTCTACTTTATGCCACTTCATTCCACTCGGTTCAATTGGACCCCACTTCAATGTACGCCACTTCACTGTATACTAATACACTCTATCCCACGCCACTATACGCCAGAATATGTTACTTAGAATAAATTGAACGCAGTGGATACATTGTAAATGAAATCTATACTAATATAATAAAGAGAGAGCCCAAACCTTTGATGCGGGTAATCTCAGGAACCACAGCACCAATCACAACACCCAATACAGCGTTGTAAAGGGCAGTTGCAGCAGAAGGACATAGGCTATGCAGACCCCCACCATATACATTTAAAAGGTAAAAGAACCGTGACAGCAAAGTAGTCCCTTGTGGGCGTGTCTGCGTTGTGCTGTGGGCGTGTGCTGGGGGCGTGACAAATGCTGGGGGCGTGTGT
Organism: Lissotriton vulgaris; assembly: GCF_964263255.1. NCBI lineage: Eukaryota > Metazoa > Chordata > Amphibia > Caudata > Salamandridae > Lissotriton > Lissotriton vulgaris. Next base: position 512,610 of record NW_028254059.1, read on the forward strand.
TACGTTCCGCCCTTCATGCCATGTCTCATATCGTGTGCTAATCCCACCCTGCTCCCTTTAAATACCCCTGCACCCCATAATCATAACCCACCTTTACTTCTTAAAATACCCCAACACCATTAAACACTAACCCATCTTAACCCTATAAATATACCCTGTACCCCAAAACCCAAACCTATCCCTAAACCCTAAAAATACCTGTGTACCCCAAAACCCAAACCTATTCCTGAACCCTATAAATACCCCTGTACCTCAAAACCCAAACCTAGCCCTGAACCCTTAAAATACCCTGTACCCCAAAACCCAAATCTACCCCTGAACCCTAAAAATAACCCTGTACCCCAAAACCCAAACCTAGCCCTGAACCCTAAAAATACCCCTGTACCCCAAAACCCAAACCCAGCCCTGAACCCTTAAAATACCCCTCTACCCCAAAACCCAAACCTACCCCTGAACCCTAAAAATACCCCTATACCCCAAAACCCAAACCTAGCCCTGAACCCTAAAAAAACCCTGTATCCCAAAACCCATACCTATCCCTAAACCCTAAAACTACCCCTGTACCCCATAACCCAAAACTATATCTGAACCCTTAAAATACCCAAACACCCCAAAACATATACCTCAGTACTCCAAAACATATACCCCTATACCCATACTTACCGTATCCAAACATTAAAAAAAACATGCTTTTACCATTCATGCATTTACAATGAATTTCGTTGTGCGTGGTAAAAGCATATAAAATGTAATGCCATGCGTTATAATGGCATTGCGGAGTCATGGTAATTTCGTAATGAAAGTATGAGGAGTGATGGTATGCGGAAAGAAAGTTGTGGAATAATGGGTGTTTACCCTCTCCCACGGTAAGTACATTGGTGGCACGGCGGCCCACATCTCCAGCAACATACTGATATTTTTTCACCACCCATTTGAAAAATGAACAGGTGTCTCTCATTGATGGCCAGCACCGACATACACTTTTAGTCACACCTCCCGCCACAAGTTCTAGAATTGCGAACTTTAGAGCTGGGGAGCTACGTTCGAATCTCGGCATCAGCTCAACATCCTGTGATTCCAGACAAATCGCTTTGTCGCCCCGTGCCTACCACAAATGAATGTGTTCTTCTGTAATGTAAATTGTGCTCATGCCATGTTGTCGAGTTCGCGCTATATAATATTGCAAGGAAAAATAAAGTAGGGAAACCCGAGTTCACACACTACTGAACGCGCACTCTTAAGTGCATCAGCAGTGCACTGTGAATCGGAGCGTTTCACAGGCCTGTCACAGATAAGAAATGCTATCAAAACGAAATCCTACAAAACAATATAGTACTGGCCGGCAGCAATTCATACACGGACAACGTCGGGACGGGCCGATAGTTTATAAATATACCTTTAGAATTTTTAATGTTTGTGTCGTTTAAACTTAGTTCATAGGGAACATAAGTTTTACTAACTGTAACTAAGCTTTAACCTTTGATTTTTTCATTGACTTTCAATGTTTTTTAAAATTTGTTTTTAATAAAAATGTGTTTCAAATCATTGAATCCAGTGTCATCAGTGGAGAGTTGTTAAGTGGAGTGTCATACATTACAGTGGAAGACAGTGTTGTAAAGTCTATTGTCACAGACTAGAGTATTGTAGATTGAAATTGAGTGGAGTAGAGTGTAGTAACATATTATACAGTGTAGTAAAGTACTATATAGTGTAGTGGCAGGTTGTCTCCTAACAACTGTTGCAATCCCAGGTGACACGGTGCAACTGACCTTACACCTGATGCTTAAACACCAGTATCTTTTTGGTACTCAAGCGCAATCATAGGACTGCTCAGCTTTCTGAATCCGACACATCACTCCACCATAGAAAGTCTATCCAAATAGTATCCCCTCTATCTGGGGTGCAGCCCAAGTCCATACCTGCAAGTCCAGTGCACAGTTTTAAGCCAGTCCTCCGGGAGGGGAGCAGCCGCTTCTAGACAAGGTTTGCAGATCTCCCTTCTCACAAGAAGCACCAAATAAAAAACAAGCCCCTCTGCAACCTGCCCAAAAGGCTAAGTGACTCTGTATCAACTCCCATCAGCACCAGCACTGGGCTCATCTCAATCCTGAGTCCCAGGATATCCAGTATAATATTGCTCACATTGTTCCAGAGCCCACTAATTCAAGGACAAGTGGCAAACATGTGCTCGCCATTCGCTTCAAGCTTGGATTTGAGAGTGAAAAAACTTGCTAACCTCTGAGGTGACCAGTATATTCTATTAATAGTATAAAAATGATTCTTTTTTAGACTGGCTGCCTTGTCCATAGAATATAACAATTTCAAAGAGATTTTCAATAAATGTGGTGTGAGAAGTTGACCTGGCTAAAGATGTTCACTATTCTAGTGGGCACCTTGCACCAGTCCAAACGACCCTTATTGATGGTAGATTTAAAGTCAACCTTATAGAAAGCTATCCTAGTGGTAGCTGTGGAGAGCAGACTTCAGGTTAAGACTTAGAGGCGAGTTAAGCTAGTTGTTTTACCAGTCTATAATCTCTTGAATGATCAAATGAAAGTACACCGCACAAGGTATATATCATATATATATCTATTTATTCTAAACACAACCCCTCTGGTCTATTTATGAGGTCAGAGGTAAAAGTACAATACAAGGAACTTAATTAGCTTACGATAAGTTGCACAGTATACGTTATGCCCTAGGGCAGTGTTTCCCAAACTGTGGTCCGCGGACCCCCAGGGGTCCATTACACATTCCCAGAGGGTCCGCAGGAAGCAGTTTTAAAAGCACTTGAAAGTATTTTGTATAATTAGCAGTTTTCAAACAATATTAAAAGTGTCAAGATAACACGAGGGAATAATGTACCTGCTGGAGAGGGATGAGAGTTTTGTCCAGTGGCAGCTTTAAATTATCTAATGTAGCACAGAGTGTTAATGTGCCTACTGCAAAAAACATGTCTAATGCATTTTAAAAAACTGAGATTATTTTGGTACTGTGCAGTTCATAAGTAACAAACGTAATCTAGTACAGTGACCTATAAACTGCCATGAAAGAGCTACTTGCACACTGCAAGGTACAAGTTAGTGACATGTTTTTCACAGTCTTTCGTTATCCTGATACTGCTAAAAAGGTTTATTTGGGTGGAAATACATTTTTATTGTTAAAGTCAAGGCTAACCACTGTGTTATGTTCTGAATCCTGAGTTTGTGGTTTTACAGACCAAGCACTATTTAAAAATGCCTACCAGTATGAATGATGTGAATTCTACACCTTGTAGACCCCTTTGCCTTATGTGACATTTTCTATACATTGATTTACATGTATGCTTCACTGTCTCTATATGTGTGTGATGTAAAGGGCCTTCTCTCATACAACGGTATGAGAGATGCTATACAAAATAAAAAACACGTGACAGAGGGGCTATGGAGAGATGAGAGGTACTGTTGAAGGGTGATAGTGGGGGAATCATTGAAGAACCCCAAAAAAGATTGTTGTATTCTGGTGCATAGTAAGGACTTAATTTACTATTCTTTAAAAGCTAATACAATTCAATATGTAATGATAACTGTGTTGTAGACGAAACTATTGTTTCCTAAAAAATTTTTGGGGGGAGCATCCCGAATCCCCCTTTGTAGTGGTCAGGCTCACTCACTGCACTTGGTCTGCACCGTATGGGGACTGGTCTGAAAACATTTGCCAGGGCTGCTTTGGGTTTCCAGTCTGGCCCTGGCAGGAGCAGGAGCCTCGTACTGCGAAATAAAATCAACCATTTAAAAGTTAGTCAGCACCAACCTTCCCATTAATTTTCTTCACTTTTTCCAAATTCTTTCAATATAAAACACAACAGAAGTGGCAGAGAGAGTCGTTAGCCTCCTTGGCTTAACGACACGCTCTGCCACCTCAGAAACGCCGGGCTGCAGCTATATCTACAAGAATATGATGCAGGTCAGTGTTTCCCCTGCGCTTGCACTAAACTTAACTTTGTGGCGCCAACGCAGGCACCCTTGCACCATAGTGAAAGGGTGTCTGCGTGCAGGGGAAGATTGTTTATGTACAGGAAGGTCACCCTTCCTGCACATAAACAATTTGGAAATGAAGTTTTATCACTTCTATATGTGCTGCTTAATGCAGCACACATGGAAGTTACAAAATGTCATTTTTTTAAAAAGACTTTATGTGCAGGAAGGGTCACCTTCCTGAACATAAACAATCGAAGGCGTTTCGCAAAAACAAAGAGAATTAAAGCATTACTCCTTGTTTCACCAGGTTAAGACCAGGTTTTCCATGGTCTTAATTTTGGCGCTGCCTCCCATTTACGCTGTACACGGGGTTTGCCACAGCTTCTTTAGTAGGTAGTGCATAGTGCCAGGACACCTCAGGGTAGCAGCGCGCTTTAAAAATCCCATTAACATTAACGCTGCCCTTGTTAATAGGGGACAGTGTCAAAATCAATGGGTGTTGCAGTGGAATGCCCACCGCAACACCCACTGCCCACCCCTTTCACTCTAAGCATTGGGTGAAAGGGGGTGTTATTTAGAAGCCAGCGTTAAGCCATGTTAAGTGGCTTAACGCTGCCTTGTAAATAAAGCGAAGCCCCTATTGCCACGGGAATGTCGCAAAAAGTGACGTTCTCATGGTGATAGGGGCTTGTAAATATGCCCCTAAAATACTTACTAATTTGAGCACTAGTTTTGTGTGCACATGTGTGTTTATTTTTTTCGAATTACTGTTTTAATGTTTCAATTTTAAATCCTACAAATTGCTTGGGGGTCCCCGGCTTCCAGTGGTGACTAAATGGGGGTCCGCAGGAGTCAAAAGTTTGGGAACCACTGCCCTAGGGCCTCACAAACCATATACTAAAATAGTGGTATAAGAACCACGTGAGAGTCAGAAAGCAGGCCTAGGGCCTGTAGAACCGTGGGGGCAACCAGGAACCACCCAAGGTAGGGACGCAGGAGACCCACGGGGGATGCATGCAGTGTCTAAACACAGCCACGAATCACTATTGACTTTCAATGGAGAACGAACAAGTTACAATTTTAAAGATTAAGGGCACTTAGAGGTAAACTACGATGGACCCCTTTTAGACTAGAAGACTTTGAGAGTCAAGACCCACGGGAGCACAAGAGTACTCGTGTTACCTCTTTCTCAACATTTGTTGGTGATGATTGATATCACATTAAATTGTTGTGTGCATTGGCTTTCTGCTTACTCGTGTTACCTCACCCAGGGAAGCCGGGTACATAGGTGTCTTTTGGTGTCGGGTTTCGTTGTCGATTCCAATGGAGAGCTGCGAAGAAATGCTGCATGTGACCAGAGGAAACATGTCTGGGTGGATCCAAGGGTGGATCGGAGATGTGAAGAACCTGAAAGCAGAGGGGACAGAGTCTGGGTCACTAGCCAGTGACCAGGATGGCAACAAGAAGATTCCAGCCGATGTCTGGTATTTTCAGTTGAAAGAGGTGAAGCTTGACTCTTCAGCCACGAGGACCAGGAGGCGTCAACGATGACCAGGAGCTGGATTCAAGCTGTCCAACAAAGGATGTCGAGTGCTGCAGCATCAGAATCCGGATTGGAACCAACAAACCTTGGCAAAAGCAACCCACACAAGATGACAAGATTGGCTTTGGTGCAGACCAGTCTGAAGGACTCCTCCTTTGGAGGGGAGTCATAGCACGTCTTGAGCAACCAGGTAAGCTCAAGAAAAAAGGATTGGCCTTCGTGGGGGCTCACTAACCAACAGACTAGGAACCGCGAAGGAGCCTCGAACTGCGGTGAAGAAAGGGGACTCACGGGTCACTCGTGGAGTGCTGGCCTCTGTAGTTCGGTGCAAAAGGTGCTCCGGGCAGGGGCTTCAAATACCCCAATGCACAACTTCGGGATACCTCGGGAAGTAGGTGCAGTCGCAAAAATGCAGGATGTCCAGGAGTTCCGGTCCCACGTCTCTCGTGCCAGCTTCAGAGATGTCTGGAAGTCCATGTCGTGTGTCGCAGATTCTTTGGGGTCTGGCAGGAGCCTCGAAAATGCAGACCGGCAAAGATGCTTCTTTGGTACCTGTTTAAACAGGGAGGTCACTCCTTGACCTGAAGGGAGATTCTTCAGTCTTTCAGTCGAAATGAAATGTCGATGGTCCAGGATTTCTTCTTCAGAGTTTCGTCCAGGGTAATCTAAAGTCCTAGTGACTGGGTTTCTATACTTATACTAAGTTTAGAGGTTGGGTTAACTCTAGGGTCCCAACTATGGGAGGACCTGGAGAGGGGGTGGTTACACAGCTTCCCCTTTGTCCAGTTTCATGCCAGAGCTGGGCAGAGTGCCCCAGCAACCGGTTTGAACTGGGAAATGCATGGAGCACCTTGTGTGCCCCAGGCAGTGTCTGAAAAGCATTCACTGAATGCAACCCACCCTGCCCCAATACACTAAGGCCTGTCTGGGGAGGTCCCAGCACCTCCCTGGACAGGAAACCTATTGTCCAGGCCTCCCCTGCCGGAGTTTCGTCCAGCAGCAGGAGGTCAGACTCTTGTCTGTGACAGCAGCATCCATTTTGCAATGCCGGGGCTCTGTTTAACTTTAACCCTGTATACCAGCGTGTACATGTCTTCTCCCTCTAGAAGGGTGGAATGCTACCCCGCCGCCAGAACTGGCGGGTGGGGGGGGGGGTAGTATTCCAAAGACCTTGACACCAAACACGATATGTTTTGATAAAGCCAAACCAAAGTTAGCATTAACTGCGAGGATTGTAATGCACTTAGGAGTATATGGTATGGCTATATCATAGAACAGCTATAAGGAGATCTGTAAAGGTAGATATTGGTATACTATATCTAAGTAAGGGGTGCTTACACCACCTTACCCAGGCTACAAGTGCAGACCTGTGGTGCCATTTTGGAAGGCTTCCCAGAGGTGGCATAATACATGCTTCAGCCCCTGGTAGGCCTCTGGGGTACCTATGCCCTGGGTACCTAAGGTACCATATACAGGGACTCACAACGGTAACCCAGTAACCAATCTGGTATGTACCTAAAGTACATGGTATCAATTTAGAGAGAGAACAGCTGGGCTGTGGTCCTGATTAGCAGGGCCACAGCCAGATTAAAGTCGGAAAAACAGTGAAACACAGCATAAAGTGGGGGTAAAATCTATGAAGCAGATCCTACTCTCCTACATGAGGGAGCTCGGATTTTGGAATGACTCCCTTCCAGGTCCCATATAGTGCCTCTGAAGTTTCAACCTCAGCTTACAAGAGCTTCCAATAAAATGTTGAGTCCTCCGTACTTATAGACTGCATATCTTGCAGGAGTACTTCAACCTCCCAGACAGCACCAATCTCAGAATTGGCACTCAGATACCCAAAAATTGTTGTTATAAAAATTACTATATGGAGGGCATGATAATTGGCCATTAGAAAAAAAATAATACTAATTTCCATTGCAACCAACATTTGTTATACAAATGTGGATTCTTTTTCCTCAATCTTCATGTCCTCCATATATTAGTTTGTGTCACTCACAGCTAGGTCACTTTTCCATTCTGTTTCCATTAACATGGGACCATAAATGAGTCTTTCAGTTGTTCATCTAGTAAATCTGAAACTTTACATGTGAAGTCTAGTTATTCTTGGGGGTTCCTTGCTATGTGTAGTAGGATTGTGTTACATATGAAGGCCAAAGTGAATGAAAGGCAATCACTGTTATTGTTATAAAAATTGAGATTATTATTGTTTGCTAGTTTCCAATTACTTTGTCCTCCAAATAGTAGTTTGTGTTGCTCACTGCTTTTTCATTTTGTTGCACAGGTGGGCGTAAGAAAGATGTTTTTTGTTTAGCTTTTTGCCCCACATTTTTTTAGTGATCCAGAGAGCATGCAAAGAAAACTTATGCAGATTAATTTGTATTCTATTTGTTATGTATTTATTTATAGGTTTCCATTAACATGTGACCATAAATGGGTCTTTCAGTAGTTCATGTAGTAAATCTGAAACTTTAAATATGCAGTCTAGATTATTTTGGGGTCTTCCATGGTACTTTTAGCAGTATTGGGGTACAAGATATTACTAAGTTGAAAAACCATGTGGGCCCCCTAATAAGTAATACTACCAAATGGCATAAAAATCAAGCTGATGGTATTTGCGCTACATGAAGTACAACAGTCTATGCAAAATGCATTTGATTTCAACCCTATTTTGGGACCCCCCTTTCAGTTTACACCCCCTTGACCAAACACCGCAAACCTTTCATTCCTCTCAAAATGTTGCAAGGGGAACAGGTCTTCAAATGAGTGTAAGGTTATTAACTGACAAAAATCTGAAAAATCCCTATCACTGGTCACCCTAACTATAACTACAGAGTGCCTACCACCACTCTGTAATAGACATCAGAGTGACAGTAGCAACTCTGTAGTTATAGTTAGGATTCTGAGAGATATGAATAGTTTTGCTTGCTAATAACTTTGTCACTGTTTGATTAATCTCAACAAAACATGGCAAACCTATTCGTTATTTGTTTATTGGCTGATGGTGCAACGTTTAGTGGTAATTAGTTAAGGGGGTGCAAAGAAAAACACATGTTTCCACCATTGCTTTTCAAGTAGATTTTTTAAACAGACGTAGCAGCAAAATGGCTGAAATGATTTACAGGAAGTTTGCAACAATAAAGATCATGGTGTTGAAAAGATCCTTTTTTTATTTGAACTTAATTTGTTCAGTTGTTTTTAATCATAAGGGACAAACTTAGTGATATATAGGGCAGCGGTATACCGCAGTACCTTTGTGGCAGACCATGGTATATTGTAATGATGAAGCAAAATATTATTGGTTAATAAAGCCCTTGCAAAATATAAAAGGCAGACATATTGGTTGGACTACACTTAGTCTTTGTTCTGTACTTTAATGTGAAATATAACTTATTACTCTGTTTGTAATGTATAGGAAGAAAGAAATGAGGCAGTTTTGCAAAGTCTGTAAAGTTATTGTTAAAAAGGTTTACATGTTTAGTGATACTCCCTCGAAATTATCTAGAAAGTACTACTGTACTTATTGAAATAAATAAAGAAATAATATTTGACAAAATAACATTAGACATTATATAGGGTGACTCTTAAAAGAGCCTTTGTTTTTTAAATAAACATTTATATATGTTGTCAAGCAAAGTTCTCAAGTTTCAACTGAAAATATGGTTTCAATAGGCTAAAAAAAGGACTCCATGAGGATGTCTTGCCATATTTTATAATTATGAAGGAATCCTGATACTGACTTGCCAACATTACCTCATTTCCTTTCAAAATAGCAGTATTTACAGTAGACCACTTCCACTTTTGCCTGTGGTAAATATTTGAGAATACAAAATGTGTGTTTTGGGTATATAGACATTACGATGGAAAATGTCTCCTTCCTCTCCATTTCCAATCTGACTCCAGTTAAGAGTCCCATATCACTGCCACCACAATGGATATTAATAAAGTGGGGATGGTTACATTTACTAACAGAGGAACATAGAGGAAGTAACTGATTCCATTTCAAACCTCTTTCACGAATCCATGTTTATTCAACTCCTCTCAAACATAAATTATTTTCAACACCTATGTTCTTAGCATGCTGTCTGGCCAAACAAACCAAACTCTAACCATCTTGCACACACTGACATAATATATTGCTCTACCAGGAGCAGGTTCTGGTGGAGAGACAGATGCACTGGGAGTTGGTGGAGGTGCTGATGGAGCAAAGGAAGTAGAAGGCGCTACTGTAGGAACAGATGCAGCGGGTGGTGTTGGAGGTGTTGATGAAGCAGAGGTCGAAGGTGTTGCAGTAACCGAAGAAGTGGAAGCTGCCAATCTTCCTGCTTCAGCCTCTTCTATCTCCTTCTAACGCCTCATTTTTGCATGTGCAGGTGTTGTCTTGTTACCATGGTACCCAAGGATTATTGTTTAATGTTCCCATGAGAAATAACTTTGTTACATAGGTTGCATGTGACAAGTTTGACATTATTTATTTTTTCTCTTCAGATGGCAATTAAACAAAATCCCATAAAATGGATTCCTTCAATTTCTTCGTCAACGCCACCTCTTCTTTCTCCTCTTGCAGCAGCACTGGATCATCTTCTTCCACCATTGCAGTTATTTAAAAGTTGCAAAGTGGCTTTTGAAGAAAATATCTGCCCTCTTCCAAAGAGCACAACCGTCTCCTTTGAAGATATCAGATTGAATGGGCGATTCCTTTAGTTTCTTCCTTAGCTGCACCTCTTCATCCTCCTGCTGCAACTGCGCCTCTTCTTCCTGTGGTTTCAAGTGCACAGGATGATCTTCTTCAACAACTGCAGGAGTTTAAAAGTTGCAAGTTGGCTTCTGCAGAAAATGTATTCAGTCTTTTAAGCAGCAGATCTTCTTGGAAGAAATCAAATTGAATGGGGACAAGGGGTATATACTTTCTGTTTCCTACAATTGACAGAATTCTAAGCCAATGAAATGCTGTTTTACAAAAGCTACAGTACTGTGGTAGTATCTTGATACTACCTTATCACTATCGCAGTACCCGTATAGTTTACAAACACAACCTACAACTACAATACTAACACATATATCATTAAAAACAAAACAAGCCATGAAACGCTGAATACATATTTTAATTAAAATATAATTATTTGGCGTAAATATAATTTAAAAAATGTACAGAGGTACCACAGTACTATCGAGGATCTACTATTGAAAGCAAAACAATCACACAAACGAGACTGACTTTTATAATGAACGTTGACATACTGCAAAAGTATAACGTTACAGAAACTAAAATTATAACAATATTACCACACTAAACAATATATGGTTATAAACACATTTTTTATCAAAAATTTAAAAAAACATACAAATTCATTGAAAAAAACAAAAGTCTAAGATTAGGTATGGTTAGGAAAACGTAATTTTTCATTTTTATACAATTCCAGCCTGAACTACACAAACAGTAGAAACTCATAAGTTATAGTTATAATGTTAAGTTATGATTTGCTCCCGCCTAAAAATTATTATAACTCCCAGTCCCCTGTACACACTGTTGTGAACTCGCCAGTTGGAGTATATTAACTATAACTCGTGCCTTCTCCAATCACTGCTTATACCCTTTCATAATATATCACTTAGAGCATGTTCAATCATAGCATTTATGACAACACCATTTGAAATGACATTATTTATGAGACAGAGTGTGCATAGAGTAGGGCTGAGTTATAATTATTGTACTCTAACTAGCAAGATCACAACACTGTGCATAGAGATGCGGGAGTTATAGTACTTTTTGGGCAGGGCGCAACTTATAACTTTAGGTTATAACTATAGCTTTTGGATTTCTAATGCTTATGTGGTTTTACCTGGTTTTGTATAGAAATAAATAAAGTTTCCTAACTATAACTAATCTTAAAATTATTGTCAGGATATTGTGACCCGTCGATATTTTGGCTTTGATATTCCCTACTACAATCAGAAGAAATAAATCGTTAAAGTTACCTTGGAAAACAGGCAGAGAAGATTCTAGAATATGGTGAAGAAATGAAGAGTGGAAAAAAAGAGGAAGATTGGTTCTTACCTCTGATAATTGGTGATGAGATCCAGGAAACTGGCTCCTTCAACAGATAAATGAACTTGCTGATCTCTGGTCTGTTGAAGTAAAGATCCCATTTTTCATTTGGGGACAGCAAAAATGTAGAGAACTGCTCCTTTATGGTCTGGGCTGATAGGTGTTGGAAATTAAATAAAATGGCAGCTAGATTCCAGATTGGTCCAGTAATCTGGAGAGAAATGATCTGCAAACCTTTGCTGTTTAAGAATGACACCCTATTTCAGGGCTCGACCTAAGCCCTACAAATTTTCACTTCCTGTGATGGTGCAGGTAAGGGGGTGGGACTATCAGTGCCTCACATAGCAGTCCTCCCCTCCATTCTCAGTCACTCACATACCTGTTAGGAGAGAAGTTGGACTAAATGGCTGTCTTCAGAGCAGAACCCAGAACAACAGGAAGGGTTTTGCCTTTGCCTCACCTCTGCAAGCGTGGCACTACATGCATGAAATATTGGTGGCGGTCCGAGCCCACCGATGTTGGTGCCTATGAAAGGCTGGGAAATATGGGCTAGCTTTACCTCAATAGGTGTCTTATTACTGATTTTGGGAGCAAAGCAGTAGAAGGAGGAGCTAATGCAGAGGAGTTATTATCCTGCAGGGTTTGTGTTTTTTACCAGTGCTGTTCATTATTGCCAAAAAGCTTTGGCAGGGCCAATTGGTCCCTCAGGCGAATAGGGCTTTTTTTCGTGGCATGTATTTTATCACACATTCACCACCGAAAAAGCAACAGCTTATACACTGAAATTACATTCTCCCACAGTAGTTACATTTGTAATTTGTTTATGCTGAAAGCAGTTTATAAAGCACAACCAATGTCTGCCAAAATACTGGCCTAATATATATACACCATTCTATTCCAGGTGGAAGGGCTGCAGGTTAAATAGTCTACATAGGACAGTCTTGGCTGTTGCTTGCCATCAGCAACTTGCAGTAGACTGTGACGCCAGTCAGTGCGAGGCCTGGTACAAGCGTGACATAACTTCAAATGAATTTGATAAATGGTCCTATATACTATTTGCGCTTACAAACTGTTGGAAAGATAGTAGGCGAGAGCCTAGCCTGTGTTCTGCTCTCAAATATGAGTACACATCTGTTGCTAATTTAGTGTGATTTATGTTCTTTTCTCTGTTTTGGTACATGCTGATCTCAGTATGTAAAATGATACCTTTATTTTCCTTTTCCCAGATTGCACAATGTGCCCCGTTCTGAGGAAAGCAGAACCTCTGTAGGCCACAGAGGAGTTCTGCTTCAAAACAAACATTCCCCCCTCCTGAATAGAGCCCACTCTGGTGCTACAGATTTAAAGGGCTTCCTAAATTCGTCTTGAATTCACCATTTGCCTATAGCAGAGTTTAAAATGTAAAATAAACATGCAAACGTGGTATTTCCCTAGCCCCTGGTCCGATTGAGGTGGGGGCATCTATCAAAAGTCTCCTACTCAGTCCACTGCCTCAAGGAAATACGTGTCACAATATTTAGAATAAAAAATATTGCCCTACCACAACATCAAATTCAGGATATCGAGTACCAAGGAATCATCAAGGTAAGTAGATGAAGATTATATAGATTTGCTAATCTTAATTCCTCAACAACATAACTTTTAGAAAAATGTATCATCAAGGTAAGTAGCCGTGGGGTTAAGAAGAGTAACTCTAGACTTGCCAATAACTACTTACCTTGATGATATGGCCACCGTCTATAAATACTCATTATGGAGGTAGAGCATGCAGTAACGTCACTGCGAAAATGAAACTATGGGGCCATTATCAAAATTGGCATAAGGTCGAATTCTAATTTTGAATTACTCCGCGGCCCATCCTTCATGGAATTCCCCAATATTTCTGTAGGCCTCTCTCCGCCTTAAGTTATCATTATCACCCTCCCCCTAACTCTGCCCTCGTTACCCTCAAGTCATCGCCTGGTAGCTGGTTGCCAAGGCTACAACAGGGACATGTCAGCCATCTTTAACCTTGCGGAGGCCAGGGCTGGCCCATCTGGGCAGCTCAGGGATGTGGGCGGAATGGCAATGAAGGCCTGTGATTCCTGCACAGCAAGGGGCCCTGACCCCAGAGGCGTCCACTCAATGGCCTAAAAATGCTGATCAGTGAAGCTGTCCCAATGCCTGCCTTCGGACGGGTCAATGAACGCACCAATGCACGCATGACAGCATGAATACACCGACGGGTGTGCAAACAAATGTGCGCAGGGGGCTTGTCGCCCGACGTTTCCTGCACTGTGGTATAAAGAGACCCCTTCACGTAGCAACATTTTTACTGCTTGCGTGATAAGGAGTGCAGTAGAGGAGACGGGTTTAGTTGCCATATCACATTTTGGACCAAATGACAGAAAGATTTGCACCCGAACTTATCTTATGCGTATCTTACTCGCCGCTTCCTTTTTTGCTGCTACCACAACAACAAGGAGTAGAGGAAACAGATTAGACGTCATCATGTAATGTCGGCCGTTCTGTGACATTGTTGTGGCCCGTCTCACGCAAGGGCACCCCAGTGGGGTAACATGGATTCATAGTTTCAAAAACACAGTAAACAGTCATTAATTGGGGTGAAGGGGGCCCCTCACACTTCTGGGCCCCAGTGCTACTGCACCTGCTGCACTATTGATAGCTACGTCACCCATGAGCCAATTACAGCTGATTCAATACTAAAACGTTTTGCACCAAGTCAAAAATTCAAGCAAACTGATTTTGCCATGCATGCCTAGGAATATGCATTATCATACGATTTTAGATGTCAATGAAAACTCTTAGGCCCTCATTATGAAGGGCCCAGAATTAAGCAGAAGTAATACCTCATCCGGTATTAAAAGTCCTGGCGGCACTTGTAATTCCGATCCCTGTGTTGTTGTGGGATAAAATGTTGATCCCTGTGGGGTCATATGGAATGGGGGAATAATCCGGGCTTTAAGTGTGCCGGGACCTGCCAGTGCTCAGCACCAGCAGTTCGAAAAAACAGGTGCAGAGAAGGGTCCCTATCGGGCTCTACATTTTTTCCCTCACCCCCAGGATGCAAAAATAAATCTTAACTCTTCAGCAGTACCACCCTTCACTGCCTCTGATGTAACTTCAAAGAGACTCATTATAGTTCTTTCTCAGTCACATCATTTCAGAACTGAAGCATTTTCAATATTATATACAAGGAAGCCATAGTTTTTTTTTGGTTTAAATTTGTTTATTGGGTTTTTGTTTGCATTTGATAATCAACATGACAGTAATTATGAAATAAAGACAATGCATGACCATAGATACATAGTTTCAGATATTATCGCTTAGCGGTCTCCCTACTCCAGGGAACCCATGCCTCCTGACCGCATCCAACCGTGTGCTCCAGTAGAGTCCACCTCCAAACCCTCATGGGGCCCCCAGTATGCCCCCCTAGGGGGGGCCAGTACTGTCCGTGGTGTGCGGCCTACTGTCGTCAGCGAGGTGATGGACTTGTGATGTGGCAGTTGTTGCATGGGTGTCCCACAGAGTAGTG
Source organism: Lissotriton vulgaris (assembly GCF_964263255.1). Classification (NCBI taxonomy): domain Eukaryota; kingdom Metazoa; phylum Chordata; class Amphibia; order Caudata; family Salamandridae; genus Lissotriton; species Lissotriton vulgaris. The sequence continues at coordinate 527,702 of NW_028254059.1, forward strand.
GCTATGTCGGTGTGATCCACCGGTGCATATGCTGCCTTGTCATTGTTATCTGTAGGTCTTCCCAATTAACCATAGGTGGGGGGGGGGATGGTCCCCCTGATCTAAACTTACTAACTTTTCCAAGAACTTCGGGATGAGTTGTTGCTTATTTATCTTATGCAACTAACAACCATTAACAAATCTTGTTGTAGGTGTAATGTTACTTGTTGTATTATATATCTGGATGCAATGACAGAACGGACAAAATACCAGTCGGGTGGCAAACAATGCTAAACATAGATTTTTACCAACTCTCCTTGATTCATCTGTCTGGGAATTATGCTATTATTCTTGTGGTGTATTCTTACTTGATGTCGATATTGAATTTATGTCCTGCCTTCCATCCTTTGTAAAGCGCTCTGATTTCCGTCGGGATCTTGATTGCGCTATATAAAACTTTATAAATAAAATAAAATAAAATAAGTGTCTTTAAGCCACGCCCTTAATTACATCAGTCACGCCCCTTTGAGAGACACCCAAGTTTTTTCATCCCCCTAAAAGGCCACTGACTAATGGAATAACTCATGAAAATTGGCGTAGGTTGGTGCAAGCTGCAGCGGCCTCCTGGTCAGAGCCCTGGCACTTAATATTTTACAAACTAAGCACTGGGGAGCGCACTAATCAGCGTGCCCCTTGACAACTTCTTTGCAACTGTGCCCACGTCTATATTATGTTTTGTTACAGGGTTTTACATAGCGCATAGCTGCCCCAGCAAAAGGGCTTCCCAGCACTGACCGGCAGAGAGATTGGGAGGCTGCAGAAAGAGGGCAGATTCCGACCAAGTTTCTGCTGCAGCGGGTTTATATGTGCTTAGGATTCCATGCAGAATTACAGCACCTTAGAATACCAGGGGCCCTATTATGTATAGGAAGCACTTTCCTTGCTTGCGCCGGTGCACCTTAAAAGAGGTGCGCCAAGTGCAGATAGAGAAAGTGTGCCCTATTACAAGGAATGCACTGCCCCCAGGGCAGCTGCGAACTTTGACTGCCCCAGGGCAGCACATTCGTGTAAAAAAGAGTGCGGTTTTGAAACAGCCGCTCCGTGTTTCACTCTGCAGGCGGCAACCTGTCTGCAATTTTTAAAGGGGATTAGAGATCCTCCTTGAGGTGTGTGCAATGAGTGACTGCACACTTGCAAGGACCCCCTTTCCCCCTTCAGAGGGCTGCTATCAGGGAGCGCACTAAACAGTGTGCCCCTTGACAACTTCTTTGCAACTTTGCACCTGGGTCTATAATAGGGCGCGGGTGCAGCAGAGGCAAAGGAATTCCCTCGTTTGCATGGGGCCATGCCCTCATGCAAATGAGGGAGCCCTCTTGAGAAAATACAGTGCCAGCACTTTCAGTATCGCTGAAGGAGCTGCACAAGCATCTATGGCCCCTTCTGTAATGCCAAAGTGCCGCCGGTGTGAGCAAATCAGGCGCAAAGGCCCATTCCGCCCCCCCTTCCCGGGCACCAGGGACAGTATTGCAGAATGTGTCCCAGGGGTACAAAGTACATGTGTGCCTGTTTTATGCTCACCGCCCCTGCGGCACGTTGGTATTACAGAAAGGGATGTAGACACTTCCTGTAATACTGAAAGCGCTGGCGCTTTCTCAAGAGGGAATCCCTTTGCCTCTGTGCTCGCACCGTATTATAGACTTTGGTGCAGAGGCAAAGAAGCTGTCAGGAGGCGCACTGAGTACGCCATTTTAAAGGTCCACAGATGGCACCCCTCTGGAGAGGGAAGGGGGTCTTATGGACCCCCAGGCATGCCCTTGCAGGCGGGTGTGTCACTCAAACCACCCGCCTGCAAGGGGATCTCAGATTGCTCTTTAAAGTGTAGGTGGGTTGCCGCCTACAAAGAGAAACACAGAGCAGCTTTTAAACAGGCGCTTCATATTTCTCTTGAAAGAGCTGCCCTGGGGCAGCACAAGTTTGCAGCATCCCTGAGGGCACCGCATTCTATATGATAGGGCGCACTTTCCCTGTTTGCACCCAGCGCACCTGCTTAAAGAGGTGCCACGGTGCAAAAAAGGAAAAGTGCGCCCTATCTATAATAGGGCCCCAGGTGTATTAGCTAACACTGCTCCATTTCTATTACTTTCTTTGGGTGCTTTGGTGAAAACGTTATTTCACTACCAGTTGTAATGCGTACCATAAACTCATGTCTAAATCTGGGACCATATAACACAAATTGCCCGAACCACAAAATCTCTACAAGCTTATTAGGAGGGAAAAGATCAATTTATTGTGATCCCCCTCGACATCCTACTTAGTGTCAATGTTTATTATCTTTTTCAAGTTATGACAAGCTCTATGACAGAAAACAACAATACATTAAATATTTACACACCTATATATACTTTGTACATACATGAAAAACAGATTCTTTACACAGTACAAAAAGAAAATTTCTTGCATCAAACATTACAAAAAACTAAGAATACATCACAAACAACATTAGAACAAACATTACAATCAAAAAATGAGAAAAATAGGAAAAACCAATCAAGGGGGAATTATAAGCAAATGAATGGCTCTTAAACAAATCAATACTGGACCAGCCGGTCCTAGTATCGTAGAGATGACATTTTATTCCACCCTATGAAAGTGCCGACGCGTTTCGAGATCAGGCACAGTGTCACTGATCTCTCATCAGGGCTGTTTTATTCTTTGTATCTGTAAGATGCAAAGAAAATATTTTACTCATCACTCTCAAAACCGAACTTCTTTTAAGGCAGTGGGCTGAGAAAGAAAATTGCTACATACCAAACTTGGTTGTAAGCAGAGCAGGGCATTAAGGCGTAAAGGATTTCAAACCAAACATTTCTAATCGTGGCCAGGCAGGACAACCTACAAGAAATTTTAAGAAATTGTTTTGCATTGGTGAATCTGACCTGCTCGTGGTTTCAATACTGAGGCGTCACCCAGAGCTACATAAAGCATACCTTGCTATTGTCGACTGCCGCCAACCGGCGTTCTTATATATAATCCACCACCATGAAGGTAGGCTCCTAAAACAATAGTGACAAATGTTTTAGTGGTGGGGCTGTTGATTGCAATGTTCGCATAGTACATGCATTATTAAAATTCCAGGAAAGGCAGGAATCATTTCGCCTACCTTAATGATGTATTTCTATTCCCTTTTTAATTTTTGGAAATGTGCTCTCAATTTGCCGTCCTGTGTTAGCGAAAAAACCAAAAAGCGAGTGTAAGCGCTTGTAGCCAAAAGTATGACCATTCAAACAGAATAAAAGCGTGAAATAGACAGGAAACATGTCCTGGCATTTACCTGCTCGAAAATAACAGCACCTCGCTGGTGTGATCAAAGTTTTTTTACAAGAGATGGCCACCCAAGCACTTCCTGTATTTAAAGCCCACCTCCAAAAAGGCATGATGGGACTTGTAGTGTCCTCATAATTGCGCTACGAGAAAATGATGTTTAGTATGGGGAGGGCATGTAAAATCAGGGCGCACCTGTTACGTGGTGTCATTGTCAATGAATGGAGGCAGAAAATCTATTTTTTAACTATTTTGGTTACGCGCTGGGTTTAAACTAAAAAAAACTTCAAAACTTTATTGGCATCTCGTATCTGAACACTAATGTTAAAACGGGCCATTTCCTTTAAATTTGATAAATGCTGATTTAAATAACATTTATTCCACAAGTACGGCGAGCACATTGAGGGTCATTATTGTGATCGTGTATTGCATGCACCCTTAAAAAAATAAACTTTAGTAACAGAGCATGTGGGGAGTCTGTAGGTGACGCGGCACCCATTATTAAGATTGCATATATCTACCTGCCAGGCAGTGGCCACGCTTACTCTTTATGCACAAAATGTGTTAGTTAAAAGAGGACGTAAGGCTACAGATTAAGTCCAGGGATGTCTGACAGATGCCAGTCCGCTATGCTGTATATCTATGCCAGTTATATATGGGCTATCTCAGACAAGCTATTAAGGCCTGTTTGAGTGCTATTGTAATTCAAAATGAGATAAGCCTCTTTCTGCAGTAAGACACGCTCAATATCGTGGCATTTTGTCATTGAATTCACAGTGAATAACACCGACCATTTAAATTCATGTTCATTATGGCCTTTATGTGTTGTTTGCAATTTTCACCCCGAGTGGGCTGGGTATGCTCAGACGTGAGTCCCAGGCTCTCCACATCACTGGAGTCAAGCTATCCAGACTGAGGAAGGCTGATAGCCAGAAACCGGTCTTTGGATGCTTGATTCCGGTCTAGGAAAGACATGGCTTGGTAGTTCGGGCTGGACTGTTCCCATGAGGCACAGGGTCAAGGCTGATTTGCATATAGCCATTGTCTGACCTAGGGTGGTGTGGAGTGCAAAAAAACGATGGATTTAGGCCCAGATCTTTGTACTGGGGTGAATGTAAGACATTGTTATGCCTTCTGTTCATCAACTGTGTTTTTTGAAATTTTCACCCTGAGTGGGCTGGGTATGCTCAGATGTGAGTCCCAGGCTCTCCACATCACTGGAGTCAAGCTATCCAGTCTGAAGAAGGCTGATAGCCAGAAACCGGTCCTTGGATGCTTGATTCTGGTCTAGGAAAGACATGGCTTGGTAGTTCGGGCTGGACTGTTCCCATGAGGCACAGGGTCAAGGCTGATTTGCATATAGCCATTGTCTGACCTAGGGTGGTGTGGAGTGCAAAAAAACGATGGATTTAGGACCAGATCTTTGTACTGGGGTGAATGTAAGACATTGTTCTGCATTCTGTCCATCAACTGTGTTTTTTGCATGCTTCATTCAATTAAAGGCATCGCACAGTAAAGTCTGCTTAACTTTAATGGGCCAGCCGGCATACCTGAAAAATCACTGCGTTAGGGTTTAATTAACGCAATGGAAATTTCATGTGGAAATATTCAAACCACGCATTTTACTTTGGAATAAGACCTTGTCCACTTGAAAACACCGAAAGGCCAAAGTAGTTGCTGTTTTCTAGGAGCTACAGTTTCTCTGTGCGCCCACAATAAAAAAACAAGCATTGGCATAGCCAATAGGTCTCGCCTTTTGGACCTTATAAGTATTTAACCATGCAAGGATATTGTGCTGCATAACTAAATACTTATAAGCTCCCAAAAGCGAGAACTATTGGCTGTGCCAATGCTTGTTTTGATATTCCCATTGTAGTGCCTATGATAGGCACCACTGTGGGAACGTCAAAGAACTGCCCGCTGGTGACTGAAAAAGTCATAATTTGGCGGGCAGTGCGCACACTGGTTTGGCAGTGCAGCTGCAGGGTGGTCCCACTCCTGCACCGCCAAACTCATAATCAGGCCCTAAGTCACTTGTAAGTAGTACCTTTAGATCCACTATGCCTAGATGCATATTGTGTAGAAATAGAACATGTGAAAAAAAACAGCTGACATGTCTCTGTAGAATCAGAATTCAAAGTGCTATTTTACTGTATGGCTAAACCTGCTGTTCATTGTTTATAAATACATATTTAAGGGTAGACTTCATGTTCTGAGGGAAGAGCTAAGAAATCAGACTTCACAGTACTCTGGTATAAATTAAACATCTAATTCACTGGTAAAGTTATATCGCTGGTACATATGTATCGGAGATGTTTAATATAAAAGGTGTGCATCTGTGCCTCTACACCGGATCTGCCAGATGCCATCCCCTAAGGTGATTGTAATTAGGTTTCACTAGCACATAGAGAAAGTGTGAATGTCCCCCATGAAGATTCTCCTAGAGAAGAAATGTCATTATGGGAAGCTTCTTGTGGAATATTCCGACTTGAAGGCCGGGTGAGTTTATTACAAGAACACCCACTCCACTAATCTCATGAGGAGGGAAGACCACTGTTACACCAGACAACAACACCTAGGCCTGGCAGGAACTCTGATGGAATCATATGTGTACTACAACTGTGCTCTGGAATAAGCCTGCTTTTGCTGTTCACTTTTTCATAGACATACTACTGTTGGTCACCCTAGGAGATGACCTGGGACAAGCTAGGCGTTCGCTAAGGAGGAGAGGGAGGTCCTCATGTTAATGGACCATCCAATGTGAGGGTTGACAGCGTCAGCATTGGAAGTGGCATGCAGCCATCTTTGAAAGTCGCCATAGTTTTGCTTTCTATGACTGGTTTGCAGTAAAGTTACAAGAAATAACTTTCCTAAAATAGGTTTAAATACCAATCACCAGTCATTAGTCTCGGCTACTGTAAGAAAGGCTCCCAGTCTAAACATCAGTAAACAGCTGGACTTGGAAAAGGACAAGAAACATGAGAAACCTGCTGTGGCCTGTTTTGGAAAGAAAGCAGGCCTTTCGTCCTTCTGTCCCTTGTACCCAATATTTAGTCCTGCCTCCCAAGGGTCGGGACACCATCTTAACGCGCTGTTTCAAAATATAAATATTGCCATGTAACATTTATTATCGCTCGCTAAGCAAATACGCATGCGTTAACATGCCCCTTTAGACTACATTACCCAAGAAACCTGTGGGAGTCGCAGGCGACTTTTTCCGGGGATCGAGGCTTGCGTCTAAATAGTACAGCGGCCCGCTCGCGTTTTTCACCAGATTTTTTCAGTAAGCGAAATGTTTGCATTTGAACCATGGCATCATCTTTTCAAGCAACAGCGGGATTTTGTATTTTCTTGGATTATCGATGTTCTAATTTAGGAAGACATTTGAACAGCGCAGAGTCTGAATAGTACGGCGGGCCTGCCCGTGCCGTTTCCCCGATTTTTCGGTAAGCAAAACACTGGTATTCAAACTGTGCAGTTCCCATCTTCAAGCTAAAATGGAACATTATATTGATTTGGATTATCCATGTTCCCTTTCAGGAGGGCGACCAAGAAAAACGAATTCTTCCTGTCTAAAAGCGATCCAGATTTCTCAACGCCGTCCGGCGATAGGAGGTAAGAGTGAGCTTTATCAGGATGGCCATAGCTTAACGTAAAAGGTTGCAAACGTCTCAAGTTTACACAGAAGACCTCTAACAACTATCCTTGAATTCAAAACAAGAGAGGGAACCTGCCCTGCGGTTTAAGCGAACGGCCTAAAATAGGTCCGAAAGACTACACATCACACTGCACCCTACAAGGATATCTCATAGATACATTACAACATACATTTTATCAAAATAGTTTATTATAAATTATTGCGGTTCATTTTTTCTCATTTTCATTTAGCATTTCATAGTTATGGACAAACATGTTCAACAATAACAATATATAAATATACAATAAAAGGTTGAGTAGGAGGATTATTTCTAGACATGGCCTTCACCAGGATGCCCATCATATACGGGGTCCCGAAAACTCATAAGAACCAACTGGATCCCCCTCTGAGACCTATCGTATCCACGATAGGATCCGCGACTGAACCACTCTCTAAATACATTGACCAATTTCTCAAACCGTTGGTTTCTTCTTTGGACTCATTTATCAAAGATTCTGGTCATTTTATAGCAAAGATTGAGGGAACTCCATACCACCCTAACAGAGAACTCCTGGTCACCTTGGATGTGGAGTCTTTATACTCCAACATCCCCCAGGATGGAGCTATTGAAGTCCTACAGGAAGTACTCACTTCCAACCCTGAAATTGAGAATCCTAAATTTATCATGCAATGCCTGGATATTGTCTTACGAGAGCACTATTTTGAGTTCAACAACGAGTTTTTCCATCAGGTTGGTGGAGTCAGCATGGGTGCGGCCTGCGCCCCTAGTATTGCCTGCCTATATATGGGTGCATTTGAGCCAACCCATATCTATAATGAAATGGCCCCCTTCCATGAAAATGTGCGAGCCTGGTCTCGCTTCATTGATGACGTTTTCTTCATCTGGGAGGGGGTTTTAATCACCCTGGTGGAATATGTAGCTTGGCTCAATGCAGCAGATCCCAACCTTAGATTCACCAGTCACTCCAGCAATGACAAAATTGCATTTTTGGACATTTGGGTGGAACATTCCAACAATGAAATCCTTCTTTCCCTGTACACGAAACCCACCGCCCGGAATACCCTCCTCCAATACAGCAGCTACCACCCGGGCTGTCAAAGGGACAGTATCCCCTTCAGCCAATTCCTCCGCATCAGGAGGTATTGTACGGAAATGCGAGACTTCCTTACCCAGGGAAATATCCTCAAGGAAAAACTAATACTACGGGGATACCCTGTCATGCCTGCCGAACCCGTACTGACGTGGTTGGCAAAGACATGGTTGGCAAGGGCCGCTAATAACCGATGAGCGCATGCGCAAGGACTAGAGCATGCGTAAGCAGACTATTTAGTCCTTCCTTGTTGTTGTTACGACGCTTTGCGTTCGTTTCGGGATTCGCGCATTGCTTCAGGGTTTGGTGGCGTCCGGACCGCGTCGGGGATCGTCTGCTGTTTCGAGTCGTCTTCCCGATTGCACCCTTCAGGTTTCAAGATAAGTACTAGCGGTTCTTTGATCTGCAGTATCTGGTGATTTGGATTACGTCCAGGGCAGGTTAGCGCTGGAAAGTTTGTTTTTGGATCATTGTTTTACGGTGTTGGTATCCGTGTTAGTTATACCGACGGGGGTGATTTATGTTGTCGTCAGGAGTGACTCAGATGTTGTTTTAGCGCTCCAGGACATCTTTTTGAACGTTGGCCATTGACACTAAACAGGTACTACTGTTTCCTTAAGGGGCTTCTAGTTGCACGTGAAGGTCTAGAGAGAAACTAAAACGTCTCCATTGTGTTTTAGGGAATCATTAGTAGAGGACCAGCTGACTTCTTGTGGAGAAACAGGGAGACATTCTTCTTAAGGCATACCACGTATCTGGTACATTTGTATGCATTATTCATACTATACAGTTACATTTAGGGTATGTGTAGGAAGGTACCTCCTGACTATGGTTGCCCCCAACTTTTTGCCCTGTGTTTTAGCTGGTTTTTGACATAGTCGACCTGGGACCCTGCCAATCAGGACCCCAGGCCTACTGCTCTCTCTGTAAAATGGATTCCATGTACCTTAGGTACATTTCCAATTGGTACTGGGCCACCTTATCAGACCCTGTAACTCAGGGCATAGGTGTACCCAGGGCCTACCGGGGGCTGAAGCATGTATTATGCCACCCCTGGATGGCCATCTAAATCTGACACAACTGGCTGCACGACAGCTGGGGCAAGGTGGTGTAATCACCCATTGCTATAGATATAGTATACCTATATCTAACCCTAAAAATGGACACACAGATTCCTATCAGTCACTCCTATGGCAGGCCTTAACAATCCTGAAGGCAGAGTGCTTGGAATCGTGTGAGATGGTGCTCTGGCATGAGCTGAGCCTGTCTGCAGCTTGCGGAACCAAGTCCTAATAGCTGTTCCATGATAACACATACCATATACTCTTAAATGGATTATAATCCTCGCGGTTAAATGCTATCTCTGGTATTGCTTTATCAAAACATGTCGAGTAAGGTGTCATACGAATTGGAATACTAACGGGGTTAGCATTCCACCCTTCTAGAGGGACACGACATGTATGTAACTGTGAACCCCGGTTAAAGTTAAACGAAGCCTCAGCTCCACAAAATGGATGCTGCCACCACAGACACGAGTCTGACCTCCTGCTGCTGGGAGTCCTTCCAGCGAGGAGAGCTTGGACAAAGGGTTTCCTGTCCGGGGCGGTGCTAGCACCATCCCAGGCAGGGTTTTGTGTATCCTGGGTAGGCAGGGCTTTACAGGAAGGTGACTGCTGGGTGGCACCCCGGTGCTCACTACGCATAGGCCGGCCAGAACCAGTTCCAGGGGCACACCAGTCCCTGGCCTGGGGAAGTCCGGCATGGGAGAGGGGTGTAACCACCCCCCTTCCTAGTCCCACCCATAGGCAGGACCTAGTCACCGGGTCAGCCCCTTTTCTTAGTATAAAGATAGGAGCGGGCCCCCTGTTCAAATTAGATCATCTTTGGAATCAAGACACGACTTTCTTCGAAAGGACTTCAAGATTTCTTCTTCAAGATTCTCCCTTGTGACTAAGGAGTAGTCACCCTGCATCCGCACGCACCATCCTAAGAACACTGCGGTCTGCTGCAAGTCCTTCCTCAGGAATCCGACGACACAGCTCGACGAGACCCGGCTTCCCTTGCACCTCTGACCTCTACTCACCTCTACAGCCAAGCTGAGAACCGTGAGTGCGACAAGACCTCGAGGGACCGGCTGTCGCCAAGACTGCACGACTTCTTTACAGCACGCCCGCCGAGTGACCCTCTGGTGAGTGCTTTGGGGTCCGAGAAGCCCCGACCCTGAGCAGCTCCAGCACCGAAGTTCAGCCTCCCAGCATTTCCACGATCTGCGTGGGGCCCTTCTGCTTTTTGCTGCTCACTGCGTTGTTTGGCTACTAGCCCGCTGGCTTGTGGCCTTCTGAACGACGCCCGACGACATCACCGCTGCTGGTCTGGTTGCTCCAGACTGGCCCTTGCTCCCTTCCAAGAGAGGAGCACCCCGGACCCTCCTGGTCCACTCCAGACGCCATTTTAGGTCCACCGCGTGGGCCTGAATTCGCCAAGGCTTTGTTGCCCAATCCTGGGTCCAGCAACGCCGACAGCTTCATCCATCGTGGGACAGCTCGCTCCTCCATCCTGGTCGCCGACAACGCCTCCTGGTCCGTGAGATCTGCAGAGCCAGCGTCGCCCACTCACCTAGTCGAGGTGACTACCATCCGGTGCCCTCCTGGTGCCACCTGACTACTGGCTAGTAGTCACGAACTTGGTCCCCTCTGCTTTCAGGTGTCATCCATCTTCAAGATCCAGGCTTGGATCACTTCGAACTCTCTTCACTGGTCGCCTGCCAGCATCTTTCTTCCAGGCTATAATTAACAAAGAAGGGAGGTAGAGTACAAAAATAGGATTCCTACTCCACGGGCACTGATAAATAAACAAGAAGAATCCTACTACCAGTGTGTATCACAGGGAAGGGGGACACTCAGTGTTGTGTAAAATACCCCTCACACACCAACAGGCCCCTTGGTGTCATGCTTCATCATCGGGGTCTTCGCACCCCGCTAAGGGGATGCGGCACGCTGCGACCTGCGACTACGCGGGAGCGTTGACAAGTTGGACTATGTGTGGTGTGTGTTGAGTGTAAGTGAAAAGGATTGATGTGAGTGGGAGGTGTGGTGAAAGTCTAAAAGTACCTGGCTAGTGGGTAATGTGAAAAAAACTTTATTTCGTACCCCTGGCTGGTGCTGTTAAAAGGTGTGCAAAAGAACGAGGTTTAATTGTCTTAATTAGGGACAAAACCTCTGGTGTGCGTCAACATGTTTCGGTACTGGTGTACCTTCTTCAGGACGGGGCACAACTTCCCAACCCTACTCACGTTTTTCTAAGAAAAAAAGGGGGTTATCTTAATTTTCTAAAAAGTGATAACAATTTTAAAGACGGCTACAGTGTGCCTACAGCGGTTTTTTGGATCATGCAATTACATGTCCTGAAAAAAAAGGAAAAAACCATAAGGTTTGGTTACCATATAGGAATGGCTCAGACAGGTGCAGTCACCTGGAGCCCCAAACGGTTAATTAAACCTGTAAAGGAAGAGGACATACAACACACACAACATATAAGACACACTTAAGGTTTTTTTGTTTATACTCATTTTCTTTGGACATACTCATGGCCTTTGTAGTGTATTGTCTCATGAGCCAATCCTGAGCATCAAGGTAGGTAGGTGGATCCACAATCTATGAGGGTAGAGAAGTGGATTCAGTGTTGTAGCTTTTACTCACTGTTTAACTCCACGCTACACCTGGACAACCTGGGGTTGCATTTTTTTGAAGTATACTCACGAAATCCGCCTGTATTGGCCTCCTTCTACCACCCTGTGCTGCTCCGCCGTGAATGAATTACGAATGAGCTAGGCGGTATATATAGGGGGATTGGGTGTGATTTCATTGGTTAATTAGCGGAAATAGCAAGCGACCTTGTAAGGAAACATCCGTGTTGCCGCCTCCTATGTACATGTGATCTAACCACATGTAACATGTATCCCTCCGTCATTTGTTAATTGCCGGGTCTTAGGATGTCCAAATATGGACCTTCCGCTTGTCAGCCACTCACGGGTTCTGGCTGTGGCTCGCGCTGACAGAGAACCCTTCAGCGCAGCTGCCGTTCGTCTGTCTCTCATGCGCGCGTGCGCACAAGTGTTTTCGCCGCGCCCCACTCCGCTGATTCTCGGCGCATGCGTGATAATGTTTGTAGGCAGCGCTGATCACTCGGGCTGTCTAGTTAGTTGGTTTTCATTGTTTTATCCTCACTCAGGGTTTGTCTAGGTGCGGATTACCAATCAGTTTTTTTCAAAAAGGGCACAAGTTAAATATGAAGTGTCCTTATCCTCTTCAATGCTAGTTTTTCAAGGATTTCATATACGACATTCGTTGTCCAGAAAAAAATTCATTTAGATATATTCAGTTTAGTGGCATCTTTTTGCTGATATCCGCACTGGAGAATTCTAGTTGTTGACACTCTTTTATCTCCAGAACGGTCAAGTGAATTGGTTCAATGATATACCGCTTTTTAGAACAGTGATATGGGTTCCCAGGTTCACATTTATACAGGAGAATTCTTGTTGTTGACCCTCTCATATCTCAAGGGTGGTCAGGTGATTTGGCTCCATGGTATATCGTCATTTAGGCCTGTGATATGGGTAAAAACGAACCACTAATTTTCCAGCATGATATGATTTTCAAGAAAGAGTGGTCATTAATCTCATGGCACTGCTCAAGAGACTGGTTAGTGCTCATAATTAAGACAGCTGCCAGGATCACACAGGAACTCAAAATTGAAATAAATAAAATTGAGGTCCAATTGAAAACATATATCTCACCGGAAGAGCTGAAAACCAGACTCGAGGAACTGAATCAACAGATGACCGACTTCGAGTTCAATCTGAAACAGAGCAAAACCAACAAACTGACTAAGGATGTGGCAAAGTTCACTCCCGAAAGTGCATATCCATACACAAAAGCGGATTATGTCTCCAAAAATAGCTACAGCGACGCGGACAGCGACACTTCGGATACTGGCTCCTCAGGTTCCAATTCAAACGGTAACAAAGGAAACAGACAACGCAGAGGAGGATGGAGACAGAGGCGTCAACAGTTCCCTAGACAAAGAGGATGGCGGGGATATCAACCACCAAACCACTTCCAACAATTTATGGGTCCACCACAATTCAACCCCTTCCAATTCGGACCAATGTGGAACCAGGAATACAGCGATGGTTATTATGGACAACAACAACCCTATGGAGGGCAACAACAACCTTTTTTAGGGGCATGCCAGAACACACGCGGGAAGAACCGGAAAGGCAACAATGTGGTGTGGGAGGACCAGGAACAGCCCAATGCCCGAACAACTCGGAGCATGACGGGATCACTTCCCAATCAGCCATCAACCAGCAAGAGAGGGACCTAGTGGTGAACCTCACACCCATCACATTAACAGTGACGCAGAAGAATATCCTAAACAAAGGCTTGGGGTTCGTACCCACTCAGAAACCGGATATTTTTAAACTCAATGTGGAGTTACAGGATTTCTTCAGAAAACTAAAACTGCAGGCTTTTTTTAAAGACAAACCTATGCCAGAAGAGAAGACAGACACGGGTTTGAGGTTAAAATCAACCTTCACCCCACCCGACTCTAATATCCCCGTAGAAATTCTAACCTTTGAAAAGGCGGTGATCACAGAGGTCAACAAGCTAAACACACAAGGGAGAAACGTCTTCTACAATACAAGTGGAGAGGAACAGAAAGCCCTTCGAGAACTGACGGCCAATAGCGAGCTCGTTATAAAGCCAGCAGATAAAGGGGGAGCTATAGTGTTACAAACCCTTGAGGCATATGACAAAGAGTGCCAACGTCTTTTGTCTGATGAACGGAACTATAGAGTGTTGGAGAGAGACCCAACAGAAAGACTTCGAACACGGATCGGCGGTATGGTGGAGGAAGGCCTAGCCCATGACTGGCTCAGCAAAAAGGAAGCGGATTTCCTACAACAACCCACCCTGAAGATACCATACTTCTACTGTATCCCAAAGATACATAAGAACATCGAAAATCCACCAGGAAGACCAATTGTCTCTGGAATTGGGTCGATTCTGGAGCCCTTGTCGAAATTCTCTGACGCATTCCTCAGACCAATGGTACAAGCAACAAACACGTACCTGAAAGACACCAAATCGGTCCTACAACTCCTAGAAGAAAAAATATTTGACCCAACCACACAGCTCTTAGTAAGCCTCGACGTGGAGAGCTTATACACGAGCCTGCCCCATGAAGAGACACTACAGATCATAGAAGAAGTACTCTTCAGTCATGCATGGAAGTATCAGACACCGAGGAACTTGGTTCTAGAATGCATCACCATGGCCCTGAAAGACAACTTCTTCAAGTACAAAGAGACACTATACCTACAGACCCACGGAACGAGCATGGGAAGTACTTTTGCCCCAAGCCTAGCAGGATTATACGTCCACCATCTGGAGGAACAAAAAATTCTACATGAAAGCAACCCTTACCGTTCCCAGATTAACACCTGGAAACGGTACATAGATGACATTTTCATCATATGGAACGGGGACGTCAACAGCGCCACAAATTTTGTAACCTGGCTAAACAACCAGAATGAATACCTGAAATTCACCAGTACCATTTCAAATATATTGATGGTTTTTCTGGATCTGAACATTTACAGTGAGGATGGAAGGCTAAAAAGCACTACCCACTTTAAACCCACCTCCAGGAATTGTCTGTTACGCTACGACAGTTTTCATCCCAGGCACCTGAGGGAGAATCTGCCGTACGGCCAATTTTTAAGACTACGGAGGAACTGTACAGAATTGAGCGAATTCAACAGACAAGCAAAAGACCTAAAAACCAAACTTGTACAAAGGCAGTATCCCACTAGAACCATCGACAAGGCGATGAAACGCGCAAAAAACAATCATAGGGAGGCACTCATAGAAGAAAACCAACAAGAGAAAGGAACAAACAAGAGGCCAATCTGTGTGACAACTTACTCTTCCATATCGAACCAGGTATCAAAAGTCATCAACAAGCACTGGGGAATATTAAACTGTGGAGACCTGAATTTTGAGAAACCGATGCATGCACATCGGAGGGGCAAGAACATAAAGGACATTGTGGTACACACTAGACCACGGGAAAACCCGACTGGAAGACAAAATATGACTGGTGTTCAAGGTCACTTCCCCTGTGGGGATTGCAGTTGCTGTCACCAAACCCAAAAAAGCAGAACCCTTACCTTTAGAAATGGCACATCATGGGAACAACGCCAATTTTCCAACTGCAACACGAAAAACGTGGTCTACATGATAACATGCCCATGTGGACTGGAATATGTGGGTATGACCACTCGGCCCGTCAAAATAAGGATAGGGGAGCATAAAAGCAATATACGCTGCAAAAAAACGACATCTAAGATGGCATCACATTTTTTGTCACACCAGCATTGCATCAATGACTTACGCTGGACTATCATCGAACGGCTACCCTCTGAGACAGGCCTGTTCCAGAAGGAACAACGCTGGGTGTTCCGCCTGGGAACCCATATCACAGGCCTAAATGACGATATACCATGGAGCCAAATCACCTGACCACCCTTGAGATATGAGAGGGTCAACAACAAGAATTCTCCTGTATAAATGTGAACCTGGGAACCCATATCACTGTTCTAAAAAGCGGTATATCATTGAACCAATTCACTTGACCGTTCTGGAGATAAAAGAGTGTCAACAACTAGAATTCTCCAGTGCGGATATCAGCAAAAAGATGCCACTAAACTGAATATATCTAAATGAATTTTTTTCTGGACAACGAATGTAGTATATGAAATCCTTGAAAAACTAGCATTGAAGAGGATAAGGACACTTCATATTTAACTTGTGCCCTTTTTGAAAAAAACTGATTGGTAATCCGCACCTAGACAAACCCTGAGTGAGGATAAAACAATGAAAACCAACTAACTAGACAGCCCGAGTGATCAGCGCTGCCTACAAACATTATCACGCATGCGCCGAGAATCAGCGGAGTGGGGCGCGGCGAAAACACTTGTGCGCACGCGCGCATGAGAGACAGACGAACGGCAGCTGCGCTGAAGGGTTCTCTGTCAGCGCGAGCCACAGCCAGAACCCGTGAGTGGCTGACAAGCGGAAGGTCCATATTTGGACATCCTAAGACCCGGCAATTAACAAATGACGGAGGGATACATGTTACATGTGGTTAGATCACATGTACATAGGAGGCGGCAACACGGATGTTTCCTTACAAGGTCGCTTGCTATTTCCGCTAATTAACCAATGAAATCACACCCAATCCCCCTATATATACCGCCTAGCTCATTCGTAATTCATTCACGGCGGAGCAGCACAGGGTGGTAGAAGGAGGCCAATACAGGCGGATTTCGTGAGTATACTTCAACAAAATGCAACCCCAGGTTGTCCAGGTGTAGCGTGGAGTTAAACAGTGAGTAAAAGCTACAACACTGAATCCACTTCTCTACCCTCATAGATTGTGGATCCACCTACCTACCTTGATGCTCAGGATTGGCTCATGAGACAATACACTACAAAGACCATGAGTATGTCCAAAGAAAATGAGTATAAACAAAAAAACCTTAAGTGTGTCTTATATGTTGTGTGTGTTGTATGTCCTCTTCCGTTACAGGTTTAATTAACCGTTTGGGGCTCCAGGTGACTGCACCTGTCTGAGCCATTCCTATATGGTAACCAAACCTTATGGTTTTTTCCTTTTTTTTCAGGACATGTAATTGCATGATCCAAAAAACCGCTGTAGGCACACTGTAGCCGTCTTTAAAATTGTTATCACTTTTTAGAAAATTAAGATAACCCCCTTTTTTTCTTAAAAAAACGTGAGTAGGGTTGGGAAGTTGTGCCCCGTCCTGAAGAAGGTACACCAGTACCGAAACATGTCGACGCACACCAGAGGTTTTGTCCCTAATTAAGACAATTAAACCTCGTTCTTTTGCACACCTTTTAACAGCACCAGCCAGGGGTACGAAATAAAGTTTTTTTCACATTACCCACTAGCCAGGTACTTTTTAGACTTTCACCACACCTCCCACTCACATCAATCCTTTTCACTTACACTCAACACACACCACACATAGTCCAACTTGTCAACGCTCCCGCGTAGTCGCAGGTCGCAGCGTGCCGCATCCCCTTAGCGGGGTGCGAAGACCCCGATGATGAAGCATGACACCAAGGGGCCTGTTGGTGTGTGAGGGGTATTTTACACAACACTGAGTGTCCCCCTTCCCTGTGATACACACTGGTAGTAGGATTCTTCTTTCTTCCAGGCTCCTGGTCCGTCTACGAGGATTCCCAACGTCTTTTGAGACATATGCAGCTGCAGCCCCTGGGCTAGGTAAACTCGGCATTTCGGTGCCCCAGCATAGCCTCACTATCCAAGGGTCAGAATCCACTTTCATTTTCCTCCTACCAGGTCGGGTTCGCCCGAGAACACTAACTTTGTGAAATCTAGCTACCATAGACTTTGTCCCGCATCACGCGTGAGAGTGCACACTCTGCACCCGAGTCCCCTGGGTCTCCTAGAAGTAATGTAACGATTCTATAGTCAAGTCCTAGCGATTCCAAAGCCTATTAGTACTGTACTTACCTGCTAGTAATTTCGCATTCCACTTTCAGAGTATATGGTTTTCCGTGCCCCTCGGGCATTTGTATATACTGTGCTAACTTAAGTATTTTCGTAAGAGTTTTGTTTTGTGCTTAGTACCCTGTCCTCATAAAGAGTACAGGGCTGTTGTGATTCTAATAAATACACTGTTTATTTTCATAACACTTGTGTGGTGTCCTTTTACTTGGTGTTCAAGGGGTATATGTGTGGTATAACAGCTGGCTTAACACGCCCTCTCGAGTCTTTAGCCTTAAACTGCTCGTATCCACGCTACTAGGATAGCTGGTCTATCAGGTTGACTTACAACCAATCATCAATAAGGGTTGTTTGGACTGATACATAGTGATCACTAGAATAGTGAGCACTGCATATCAGGCCAACTTCTCACAGTATGCACTTAGACCTAATATTTATTCCTTATTTACAGGAGTGTTCTTTCCGCTGCATATTACTACTGACTTTTTCTGTGAAGATAACAGAATCCAGTCACGTCTAGGTAGATACATTGCTCACAGCGTCCAGTATCCCATATTGCTGTTTAATGAGATACATATAAAGAGAGCCACTTAAACGTCTCTATTAATCAGTCCTCTTAATTACAGGAGAAGATCCTGGAGACCATAGAGTGGGTTGTCCAGTTCTCTACGCATCCTGGATTCCTGATTCCTGTGTCTCCCCCCGCCTTTCCTTGTTTTGTTTCCCTGCTTTCCCTGCATTGGCATCATCTCTGTTCACCAGTGTATATATATTCCTTGGTGTAGAGTGAACCAGTGTAGGGGAGTTGTGGATAGAGCTTCAACTCCGTGGTGTTTCCGAGGCATCCTACTACAGGACACGACATACCCTTACCGGCTGGTTAAGGAGTCCTTTAAACGAGCTCGCTACTATAATCGAGGATCCATGTTCCAACCCAAGGAGAACAACACCAAGGAAAACATTGTCTGCATCACCAAACACTCCAGCCTCAACAATAAATTGCGGCAGGCCATCAATTCGAGCGGGTTCTTACTCAATTTAAACCAACCACAGAATCCTTTACCCAAACCTATTTTTGCGTTTAAAAGGAATAGAAATCTCAAAAAACATCTGGTCAAAGGCAAACTACCTGAGAAAAGACCCTCCATCCAAAGCTCCTTAACAGAACCCAATCCAGTGATTGGCAACCACCAATGCGGCTCATGCCAAGCCTGGCCCAATGCCATGACAGGCCCCACTATCGATATTCTCCCCCGTACTATCAATCTCACCAAACTGACAAACTGTTGTTCCTCTAACTTGGTGTACATTGTTCTCTGCCCCTGCAATCTTCCCCATGTCGGAGAGACAGGTAGGGAAATCCGACTTCGCATTGGGGAACACAAGTCCAATATTAGAACTGGAAGAAGGGGTGCCCTGTTGGTGGAACATTGGGTCTCCAAAAACCATCTGGAAAAAGACCTACGGTGGTCGGTCCTGGAGAAAATACAAGCTGATCCCGGGATCAACCCAACTGCCCAAAGGAAAAAGAGAGAGGCTTTCTGGATTTTTTATCTTGACATTGTAACTAAGGGTCTCAACGAGGAATGCCCATGGACTAATGCCCTCACTTAGACTCCTGATTTCATCTGCCCCTACTCTCTGCTCTTGAGCCCTGATGTTTACATGTAGTCTGCCATCTGGACTCCCCTGTTGTGTTACACTTAAGGGCTCTGAGAACCGTTGCTATATATCCAGTCACTGCAAACCCTCACTGATCAAATTTGTTTCAACTGCGAGGACTTGAATCCTCCCTCCCACTTGAGCCGGTCGAGGCCCCCCAGATGTACCGAACCTATCTGACTCATTATCAGCTCCTTGTGTTTAATTTTCCTGTACTGGTATCTTTCTTGTACTTTTGTTAAACATTCTATATTCCCATCTTTTCTCTTTGATTAAGTATGGAATGGATCCCCTGTGAATATCTGAGGGGGGAACCATTATTTTGTTTATTTTAACGTTCCAATATGGCCGCGCCATTATCTATTTTCCTTAGTACCTGCAGTCCCATGGCGCCTATTTACCCTTCGTGACCTTCCTGGAATCTCGCGATAATCCATCCGGGTCAAAACCCCAGCGGTCGTATTAATAGATCCTCCGAAACAACCTCTATCTCCTGTCCCGCTCCGAGTGTGCGGTCTGCACGGCTACCGCAGAAACGCGTTCCTGCTTAGTGAATAGGTAAGACGGCTTCCCTCTACCCCTACCCCTGGTCACCGCAATCTTATATCGTAGTACCGCTAACTAGATGCCAGGTACCGTGAGAGCCTGTCTTAAACCGTATGTCTTTCGATCTTTTCTTTTTTCTAGGAGACGCTACTCCCGCTATTATCGATCCCCATCTGGAGCCCCTGGGGGGAATGGGCATCCCTCCCTTCACCTCCACCCTCCCCGGTATCTTCGCTGCTGACCCCTGTGACGTCGACAGTTTAAGAAAGCCCACACAGAGCCCAGTACTGCTCTATAGAAATGGTAAGTTTTGGAACATTCCCCATAATTACCCGATCCTCCCCCCCTCTCACCGGCCTCCCCTTTAGCGTAATACGAAAACCATCTAAACCATCTTCGTTAGACTCTCGGCATTCGGCCTCACACTCTATTCCTTCGGGCCGCGCTCTTTGCTAAGTCTTTTCGCATAATGTCCCCTAAGAGATGATGTGCCTACTGATAATTATTTATCTATCTAATGGACCATAGTGGACACGTTTATTTCCTTGTTTTGTCCGCCCCTCAATTGAAACTGATCCATTATCCTTTTGTTTTTAGCACTACCCATCCATTTTCCCCAAATTTGGACTCTGAACCTGAACCCTACCCTGCCGACTTTCTACCCTTTAAAGTCGTTCAGATCTATTATGGTATGAGTATGTTTCGTTTGTTGTATGTTGTAAGAATCCTAATGGGACCCTACCTCTAACCTCTAGGTATCTATTCTATACTTTTTAGCCTTACCTCTCGTTGAATCAGACTTCCTAGCGAGCAGGGGACCCTCGCTCGCTATGCATTCTATCCCCCCATTAAGGTATCAATGTTTTCTAAATTGGTCACCTTTCGTCTTGAATCTGTGAGCCTCTATAATAAATGTAGTGTTGTAATGTGTGTTCTGGCCATACTGATCATCGAAACCCCTGGATGTCATTTGCTATGCTTGTGTGTACCAATTCTTGTAATTCTACTGTTTGAAATGTTATAACTCTGAACCCCCTTCCGGATATTCTCCTAATGAATGTTATTTTAAATATATCACCCTTACAGAGAACATCATCCCACCTGTGGCCCTCCCCTCCCTCCACTTCACCTCCGCCCTGATGAAGGTGTAGCCCGCCTGTGGCTATACACCGAAACGCGCGTCTGCGTTTGTTCCACCCCTGGAACCCACAAAAAAATCTTCTTTGGGACTCCATGCCATCTGTCCCATATCCATCATATACATCTGTGGTAACTGTGTGAAGCGAAGTGTGAATGACTATGAATGACTGTGTGTGTGTGTTGGTGATATGAACTGTGGGAATATGGGCCATGTCTAGAAATAATCCTCCTACTCAACCTTTTATTGTATATTTATATATTGTTATTGTTGAACATGTTTGTCCATAACTATGAAATGCTAAATGAAAATGAGAAAAAATGAACCGCAATAATTTATAATAAACTATTTTGATAAAATGTATGTTGTAATGTATCTATGAGATATCCTTGTAGGGGTCAGAGTGATGTGTAGTCTTTCGGACCTATTTTAGGCCGTTCGCTTAAACCGCAGGGCAGGTTCCCTCCCTTGTTTTGATACCTTGATTTTCCCCGTCTACCTGCCTTATACAGGGCCGGACTGGGAACCAGAACCGGCCCTGGCAAAGTGCTCGGCCGGCCCCCCTCCCCCCCCTCCGGGAGGAGAGGGGAGGGGGAGAGGTGCGATCGTGCTCTGTAACAGGGCCGGTTTTCGGCCGTTTTTGTTACAGGGCTGTTTTTGCAGCAAAACGGCCCTGTAACAAAAACGGCCCCCAGGGGCCTAAAACCGGCCCCCAACCATGCGGCCCACCGAGGGATTGCCCGGTGCCCTCAACGGCCAGTCCGGGCCTGGCCTTATATTCAGGGCCGGACTGGGAACCAGAACCGGCCCTGGCAAAGTGCTTGGCCGGCCCCCCTCCCCCCCTCCGGGAGGAGAGGGGAGGGGGGAGAGGTGCGACCGGGCTCTGTGACAGGGCCGGTTTTTGGCCGTTTTTGTTACAGGGCCGTTTTTGCAGCATAACGGCCCTGTAACAAAAACGGCCTCAGGGGCCCAAAACCAGCCCCCAACCATGCGGCCCACCGGGGAATTGCCCGGTGCCCTCAACGGCCAGTCCGGGCCTGCTTATATTGATGTGGGGTCCCCCGTTCTTTTGACTATCCTTGAATTGCCAGGCAGTTACTGTCTATGCCAGCTGTCAGCGGGCTTTTGCAAGTAAGAACGCAGCTTGTTGAACAACACAGTGGGACACATACAAATAGGTAAGCCCCATAAGGGACAAAGTAGGCGTTGTTGATTAAGATAATGGTCACACAATGGATACACTCATGGTTCCTTTTCTCCTCCCTTACTCTCTTCTTTTTTCTTCCCCCCCCCCCCCTCACCTTTTCTTTCTTCCCCTTTTCCAACCCCCCAGAATCGCCACGGAGTTGTTTGGAAAAAGATATTGATAAGAAAGAAGAATTTTTGTTTCCGATGACTGATTAGCTGTGGCATTTAACACGGTAGTGTTGCGCTTCAAAACATTTGACTATAACTCAGCTAGACATACTGTCTTCTTTTTCTTTCAAAGATTTTGGGTCTTGAGGAGAATCCCATGAATTAAAGGGGATTCGAAACGCGTAGACCTTTGGTTCTGCCACACAGGTTTTTTTTTTGTGAATTTATTTTGGCAGCTTTACACCTAACTGTTGTGATCTATTGTAAATGTATGTGATTAATATTTTTGGATAAGGTGTATTCAAAGAAAAACTAATAGTGTAAATAGTGTGTGTTGGTAGTCTTGGTGCTATTCAAGAGGTGTATTGAATTCCAGACTTTGTTTAGCGCCTATTAGGTTGAATGTGTCAGGTGTGTTGTGAAGCGAATGAGTTTGTGAGAATGAGTGTGTATGTGTAAATTTCCTTCACCAATTTTTTGTGTCCATCCCCATTGTTTGTAAGAATTTTATACAAAAAGGATTAAAAACTTTGTTGAAAAATATGAGAGATATATATTGAAGTACATTTGAATAAAAAGCGACTTAAGAGCACCTAGATGCATTGTTTTGTGGTGTATGCATTGTTGAGAAATTGTTGTTTGGAATAAGGAATCAGTATTGGCAATTCTTCTTGTTATAGTTCCCAAGGGTAGGGCATCTGGGCTCGCCTAATCTCATATTGAAGAAAGATAAATTCAGGCAACTTTATTGAAGAATGAGCTGAGCAGTTGCTACTGGATTTTGGCTAGAGCCTCATTGAGGTAAGTGGTTGAGCTTGTTTCCCACAACTATCTGTGTTCTGGCAATTAATCTTTCAAAAGCAGATTTTTTGACTTCTAAAGGACCAGAACAAGGAGCAGAGGCTACCATATTTCTTGGTTGGTCCTGCTTTAGGTTGAGCCTTATAGGGCTGTATCCATCCATGTCTCTCAATTTTGGGCAGCCGTAGGGTTTTGACTATCTAACAAGTAACTTAGGGCCTGAATACGACATTGGCAGTGTGGGAGCAGGCTGCCACGCCACCACCCCACTCCCACATCACCAAACCTGCCTGCCCGCCAGATTACGAGTTAATTCAAGGTCTGGCAGGCGGGCTGTGGGGAAGTAAAGCGGCGGTGCAGTTTAAAGAGTCATAAGTGGGCCTTAGAATTGCACTGCCGCAGGACTGACAATGCATCTTCCTGCACGGCCATGCAAGAACAGGGGTGCATGCACACAGCGAGGCACAACATATGTCCCCCTGCATGCACGCTCATGCACCGGGTCAACACGGGCCCTGTACGAACCCCTTTATTTCCTCCCCACCAGCCTTTTTATGGCAGGCTCAATTCCATGAAAAGGCAGAGGGTGGGGAAACTGGTAATATGCATGGCAGTGTCCCCATGCATATTGGCATATTGCTTCCTCAGACTGCTGCGCCACAACCAGGGATTGTGGATTCCTGGTGGTTGTGACGATCCCAAAGTGCTCCGAAAGCTGTACTCCTAATATGGCCGTCTGCCAGTGGCATAACACAGGCCCCCCACAGTCCCCATGGTGCAGGGGGCCGAGCTGCAGGGGGCCCCCTCTGACCTAAGAACTCCTGTTTAAATCCAGAACGGGGGCCCCTCCATGTACAAAGCAGGGGGCCCCCTCAAGTTTTGTTACGCCACTGCAGTCGGACGGCTGGTGCGGAGGTCCCCGACCGCCACAAAACCTCCACTGCGAGTTTGGTGGTCCGATGGACTGCCAAACTCATAATCAAGGCCCTTAGTCTGAAGAGAAGAAAGAGAGAAGGTGAAGGAAGCAAAGCGACTCCTGGAACAAGATGACTTCCACAAACAAGATGTTCAAGTTTGTCCTACTCAAAGCTTGTGTCGCCAAACCCGGAGGCTTCAGTATGAAGTGGAAGCTGACAAATCTGGCCTTATGGACGCCTTCTCAGCCTCAATGTCCTACTAAGCTTCAGAAAAAAGACCAAGGGCCAGATTTAGGTGGCCATTTACCGACCGGTAACAGCCGATTTCGGCCGTTACCGACCGGTAAATGGTCATTCCATATGTAGGTGGCCTATTTTACCGATTCGGTAAATTTACCGATTCGGTAAATTTACCAAATCGGTAAAATACTGAATCGGTATTTTTACCGATTCGGTAATTTTTAAATGTAGGTGGGACTCTTCTGAGTCCCACAGGCCTTACCAAATCGGTATTTTACCACCCAATCCAATTGGGTGGTAAAATACCGATTCCAGGTGTGCATGCACATGTGTGCATGCACACCTATGGCATGTGACAGACGGACATGCCCTTAGGGCATGTCTGTGTGCCACATGTCACACATGCCTTAAATCGGGGTGCTAGAGGGTATCAAAGTGACACCCCCTGCACCCTTGCAAAATTCGGTATTTACCGAATCGGTAAATACCGATTCGGTAATGCCCATTGATTCCTATGGGCTTCAATGCCCATAGGAATCAATGGGCATTACCGAATCGGTATTTACCGATTCGGTAAATACCGATTCTTACAGAATCGGTAA
Source organism: Lissotriton vulgaris (assembly GCF_964263255.1). Classification (NCBI taxonomy): domain Eukaryota; kingdom Metazoa; phylum Chordata; class Amphibia; order Caudata; family Salamandridae; genus Lissotriton; species Lissotriton vulgaris. The sequence continues at coordinate 552,634 of NW_028254059.1, forward strand.
TTCAATTACCGATTCTTTCTACATCTCCCCCTTCAATTTTACCGATTCATAAATACCGAATCAGTAAAATTCGGTATTTATGAATCAGTAAAATTAACTTATCTACATCTGGCCCCAAGGGCCTTATTTAGAGTATGACAGATGTAAAGCTCCATCACAAAAGTGACAGATTCCCATCAGCCGTTTTTCAAGTGCATTATAGCCTATGGTACTTGTAATACTGTGGAAGGGCTATCTGCCATGTTTTGAGAGGAATTCCCCCCACACCCAACTCCATATAAAGCATAGGCCTGGGATGCTTTTACTTATGGATCCCGGCATCATCCAGTTAAATCAAATCAATGACATGATTGGAAACTCTCTTGAACCAGATACACACAAGCAACGTTTACTAACCAAAACATAACATCACAACAAAACCTATCTCTGATCTGATTACAGAAATTTCACACTTCTATCTAACAGTCCCATCTTCAGAATCTGCAAAAAATGTTTAGAACTATTCACAAATGCAGATTGCTGGATATGCTGCACAGCTCTCAGGCCCTTTCTTGATCTCATTCTACCCATACTACACAGGTAACACAACCATCATCCTTGAGGGGCAATCCCTGATCTCTGACCAAGCATAACACCTGCTGGGAACCCACTACTCCCCACCTCCAGGTATCAAGGAGGTACCCCAATGCCATGTGACGGGATCTCCAGCGCTACACCCTATACTGCTGAGTAAAAAGGTGAATCCCCACCCCCCAACCTGTTGTGAAATGTTCTTTCAAAATGAAACTTGTCTGACCACCTCAGTGCTGTCCTAAAGTTAATGCTGAACAGGTGGCTTAACATTCAATTTAACAGTTGGTGTGGCTGCTATCCTGCCATGCCAAACCCAGGGTATCTTGTTTTAATTCAAGGGTATGGGTTGGTGGGTCTTGCAAGCAACACATCTTCCAACTGTGTTGGGTCCTGTGGTTGCGGGAGCAAAGAAGGAATGCTGAAGATGACAGTGCCCTATAAACTCACCTGTTCCCACAACAAGAGGACCCTCTGGTAATGCAGTCAATGCAGTACCTATTTCGGACCACTTTGCATGGGATTTGCCATTCGGAATATCCATGGTCTCCTTGTGCGACCCCTGTCCTATATCCTGCTCTTGACCAAAGAGGCGCACGGGGACGGTTAGGGATCCAAAGGAGATCCTGGCCTAGCATAGCGCCACCCTGAATGTGGGGAGTGATTTGAATGTAAGCTTACAGAGTGTCAGCAGGAAAAGGGGATCACGTTTTCCCGTTGACAAAGTAACCAAGGTGGAAACAGATTTTAAGTTGGTCTCGTTCACAGTGTTTTGTGCCAAAACTGAAGGCGATTGTGGAGCCTTACATTCGGTGAATCCAGCCTTATGGAGCCATTGCTGGCTACAGAATCCTACCTTGCCACACTGGAGAACTTTGACTTCCATCCAAGAGGCTAAGACCAAAGGTAAAAGTATTCATTTGGGGGATTACCAGATTTAACCCAATCCACGAACTATCTCAGTTGGCCTGAAAAGGTGTCCCGTCACGCAGGTCATATTGAGCATCATTGTGTTCTTACTTTCCCATTATTTATTATGGGAGTTTGGACAGTTTCTTTAAACATTTAAAGCTCCTGATCCCCTTAACCAATTGTTATTATTCCGCTGCTGTTTTGTTTATTAATGTTTTTTTCTTTTTACTAAACTGGTTTGAGAATTGTACTGTTTGGTTTTTAGACTTTAATGCTGTTTTGATGCTGCTTTCATACTTTGCTCCTATTTTCTGTAGAAGTCATAGCAATGAGGCCTAATCCTAGGGCGATATCTGGGCTCGGGCATATACGGAGCAGGCATCAAGGGGCGAGCCTAAGTCAACTACCTGATTGGATGGGGCTATATGTTCAGGGACTTGCTGTAGTGCAGAATCTACGCTTTTCTTCCGCTATCAGATCAATCTGAGACAGGAAGCCTGCTTACATCTTATTTATTTGAGGAAGCTGACCTGCCTGTGAGAGCAAACACAACTACCTCCGGGTACTGGATAAGACTGGGATTATAACTCATGGAAAGACCTAGCCCATGAATTAACGATGGTGGGCGAGATCAGCGAGGATGAACTGCTCTGGGACCACAAGAGGTAGCTCCCTGTCATGGGAGATTACAAGAAGCCCTTTTGAAACTTCAACTGCCCTTGGATAATCATATCGCTATGAGCATGTGACCTACACTATCTATAAATCCAACGGAGGAACCAGTGCAGGAAGAACTAAGTATTGGGTCAGGGGCAGGAGCTTCCCCTACCCGTGCTTCTATATATTATCTGCTTCAGCTTCAACGGGAGGAGTACAGAAAAGAGTCACTGGCCTTGAAGACTTCCCATCTAAAATCTCAGGTGGTGATGTGAAAAAGTCTAAGAATATGGATATTCTTCACAGCAGCCTTAACAATGGTTGAGTCTCAGACTGTATACATGAAAGAATCTTCTCAAGGCATCAAAATTCAAATAAAACAACATGATGACAAATTGAAGGCCATGGCACAGAAAATGGAAGATGTGGAGAATAAGATGCAGCGTAATAACATTTGTGTACTGCGGGTTCCAGAGGGACATTAAGGGGATGATCGCCTGCGCTATATTGTCCATCTCTTCCAACAGGCTTTCCCCGACTCAACGACTGGGACATTGATTGCCAGGTACAACGGGTCCACAGATTTGATTTACAAGAGGACCTTTTTGATTAGGCAACATATATTCAGTTATCCCACATGAAAAAGCCATTGGAAAATTCTTTGTTACATCGGATTCTTGCTGCAAAACGATTGAACGTCATTGGCGCCTGTGGGAAACCATTTATTCATTCCAGATGTTAGGGGCCATTGTCTCCCTATTGGAGTTTGCCAATCTTAGGATCTGTCTCTAGGGCCAAACAATTTATTGTCAAAATCCTATAAGGGCACAAGGTCTGATTAGACAGTGGGGGGGGGGGGGAGTGAATCCAACAACAATGCATCCGGTGACTCTACTGCTTAATGAGCCGCTGTAGGCCGATTTAGAAGGCTTGTCTTTGCTATTGCTTTTTCAGTTTTTTCAATTAGGGGATTGGCAGGGGGCAGGATGGAGAGGGGGGATTTTGAAATATAAATTTTGTTTTTCCTTTTTTTAAATTTTCTTCTCTCCCCTCAAATATGTTTAGTGGCATTAAGCACAAGGTAACAAATGGGGTAGCCCTGATTTTTATTTATGGGCAAATTATAATCAAGATGATAATAACCTATTACTCACTATAGTGAACTGCCTAGGAGGTGGGGTTTGTAGTTGAACAGGTTCCTTATCCATGAGAGGGGGGTGGATTGGTCAGCTAAAGGTCACAAACCTAGCTTAGTTGCATGACAGGCATGAGTGAGTTTGGTTGGTAGGGCAGTGGAACTCAGGTGGGGGGTGGTTGGGGGGAAGGGGCGGACGATGTGTGAAATTGGAAAATTGTGTTGGGGCGAAGGTGTCCCATAGGGCTTACAACATTGTAAGGGGTTACGCAAGAAGGGAAGTTGGGAAGTTTTATTCGGAAAAACGTGTGTAGGAATGTAAACAGATTTTTATTATATTGCAAATAACATTGAAGGTGGTCACTTCCAGGGTATTGAAATTGTCAGTTGGAATATAAATGGTATGTATCTCAATGCAACAGTGAGGTATATTACAGAGGAAATCTGTTCCCTTAGACCTCATCTTCTCTGTATACAAGAGACTCATCTTAACAGCAGAAAATGCAATAGTTAAAAGGTATAGGCTATTATACTCTGGCAGCAGCAGGGATTTACACCACTCAACGGGGGTTGACTGCTCTCTAAGGGACAACAGTGGACTGCTCATAGGGTTAAGCTGGACAAATCTGGGTGGTGGCTAATTGTCATCATAGGTAAATTTCATATACAATTAAAAATGTGGTGGTCTACGCTCCAAACGTTGATGATCCTTATATGTTTAATCATCTTCTCAGAGAGCTTAGCATGTGGTCAGAGCCAATGATTATGTGTGGAGATTTTAATCTCGCCACGCATCCTGGGATAGACTCCACCACGCCGATGGACACCAATTCATGGCGTATAAAAAAGTCAAGGGGGGCTATTCAGCAGATTCTCACTACACAAACGCTCTTGGATGTCTGGCAGGCCTGTCGGTGAGAGAGTGGGGGGGGGAGGTTGAACCAGCGTTCACATTTTTCACATTTTTTAAGTCGTTTAGACTACTGCAATGCGCTGCTTCTGGAGGCCCCAAAAAACCTGGTGGGGAAGTTACAACGGGTGCAGAACATGGCGGCCAAGCTGGCTCTCTCGCGGGCTAGATCTAGCTCTTCCACTCTGGCTTTAAGAGACCTGCACTGGCTCCCGGTGCATTTGCGAGTGATGTATAAGGCCGCGTGTCTGGTGTTCAAGTCCGTACACCAACAGGGCCCAATACCTCTTCGCGACATGTTTGCTTGGTATGCTGCTTCGCGGCCCCTCCGCTCATCCTCAGCCAGCTTGTTGGTGGTCCCGAGGTTCCAGAGAGTCAGAATGGGTGGCCGCTCATTTAGTGTTGCGGCGGCCAGATTATGGAACTCCCTTCCTCTCTCTCTGAGAAGCCATAAGGATTACCTACCATTTAGGAAAGCGCTGAAAACGCATTTGTTCCCGAAAATTGTTTGAGCAGTGAGTTGTGTGTTTGCCGAAGTTCAAAGCGCCAGGATGCCCTCTGGGTGATAGGTTGCGCTTTATAAGTACACAAAATAATAATAATAATAATAATAATAATTTCATTCTAACCCTCATGGTACATCTTCTCGCCTGTTCCTTTTTAGCAGTAATTCTTTACCCATGGTGTCTATTAGACTGAAGCCATGGATCATTTTAGATCACAACTCTGTGCTATTAGTCATTAAAACAAGCCACAAGCTCCCCACCAGTGTACCTTTGATCACAACTTGCTGTTAGACCCTACATATGTCCATTTTATGAGGACCTGTCTTAGCAAATTCATTAGTGACAATAGAGGCTCTACTAGTACAATCATGGTTTGGGATACCTTAAAAGATTATGGGCCAGATGTAGGTCGCCCAATACCGGTCGGTAACGGCCGAAATTACCGAATTTCAGCAGTTACCGACCGGTATTTGGCATTTGGAATGTAGGTGGCATGATTGTAGGATTCGGTATTTTACCGAATCGGTAACTTAAGGAATCAGTAAATTACCGAATTCTTAACGTACTGATTCAGTAAATTACAGAATCCTTAATGTAGGAAGCACTCAAGTGAGTGCTTTTCACATTTAAGGATTCGCTATTTACCACCAACTTCAAGTTGGTGGTAAATAATGAAAACCGTTAAAAAAGCAATTTTGTGCTTTTTTTAACAGTGCCATGTGGCAGACATACATGCCCTTAGGGCATGTATGTGTGCCACATGTGCACCCATGCACTATTCAAGGGTGCAACAGGGTGTCAATGTGACACCCTGCCACCCTTGTAAGTCTACCCCCTATTACCGATTCGGTATTTACTGAATCGGTATATCTCATTCATTCCTATGGGCCTCCAGGGGAATGGGAAAGGGGAATATCGAATCGGTAAATACCGAATCGGTATTTACCAAATTTTACCGATTCGGTAAAATTTACCGAATCATTAGCTACATACCATTTACCGATTCTAAAATAACGAATCAGTAAAATTCGGTATTTTAGAATCGGTAAATGATATTTACCTACATCTGGCCCTAGGTGTGGGGCCTGACAACCAGTTTCATTATTCATAAAGATACAAATGAGCAAGTTAAGGTAGCGGGGTTATGGGATTGGCTGACCAGACTAGAGCTGGAATACTCATTATGTCATAAATTTCAAGGCAGTCATGATAGCATCTTTGGTATATTTGGACTTATGACAATGTTAAAGGTCAAACTAAAAAAGATAATTTGGGAAAGTGCTTGTGCCAGATTGTATGAAGCGTTAATCTTACTTTGAGAGTAGCAAGGAGATGGGGCACCTGCAGGCTTTGCAACTAAAGGAAACACTCATTTGCAATGCAATATGTCTCGCATTAGGAAAGTTTGAGCTATTGGTATTGTAAATGACAAATTTTGTATTTATGTGTTGGTTTTGAAAATAGCTAAATTAATAGTTTTGTCATTTACAATTCCAATAGTTTTAACTTTCGCAAATGTGACACCTATAGCATTTGTAATGCAATAGGTGTTGTATTTATGTGACTTAGATGTATTGATATAACAAATAACAATGGCTTTTGATTTTTTAAAATAATTAATACTTAAATAAAAGTTATTGTAATTTATAATGGATATAGGGAGGGCGAAAGAGAGAGGGAGGGTGATAGATAGAGGGAGGGAGGGTGATATAGTGGAGAAGTGTGCCTCACTGGTTAGAGCAGGCAGACCCTGAAGCAGAGGTCAGACCCGGGACCAGGGTTCGATTCCTGACGCGGCAGGGTGTTGAGCTCAAATGTCCACGGACTCGATAATTCTCGCTTCGGTGCCTGACCTAATCATGGGTTCACACTATGCAACTCTGGGCATTAAGCTTGCTTAATCTCCACAACGGCCCCCCGCGGCGGGATGCCTGGCTTTCACCTTGGGGATGCCCTGTAGGGGCTATCTCACAGGGAAAAGCCAGGGCGGGTTCCCAAGGCAAGCGCGGAGATACCCCTTCGGGGGTCGATTCTGGCGCTATATAAGAAATGCAATAATAATAATAATAATAATAAGGTGAGGGCGATAGATAGAGGGAGGGCGATAGATAGATAGAGGGAGGGCGATAGATAGATAGAGGGAGGGCAATAGATAGAGGGAGGGAGGGCGATAGATAGATAGAGGGAGGGCGATAGAGTGAGGGAGGGCGATAGATAGATAGAGGGAGGGCGATAGAGTGAGGGAGGGCGATAGATAGAGTGAGGGAGGGTGATATAGATAGATAGATAGAGTGAGGGAGGGCGATAGATAGATAGATAGATAGATAGATAGATAGATAGATAGATAGATAGATAGATAGATAGATTGAGTGAGGCTGACAGAGTGAGTGAGGGCGATAGAGAGAGTGAGGGTGGTAGAGTGAGGTTGGTAGAGTGAGGGCGGTAGAGTGAGGGTGGTAGAGTGGTAGAGTGAGGGCAGTAGAGTGGTAGAGTGAGGGCGGTAGAGTGGTAGAGTTAGGGCGGTAGAGTGAGGGCGGTAGAGTGAGGGCGGTAGAGTGAGGGCAGTAGAGTGAGGGCGGTAGAGTGCTACTGTTAAACTGTTAAATGTTGTAAGAAACCATGGAGAAGAAATCTAGAGTCGAAGCCAAACCACCCCCTTTCTCACAGAAATAGCATGTTTTACGTAATTTCCAAATCACGTGGATAGCAGGAACACATATTTGAAAGGTTACTTCAGCAATAAAAGAGAAACTATTTGTTTCCCACTCAGCCACGTCAAAACATGCAAACAAGCCCCTAAAAAAAACCTTAAGCATTGATAACTAGGTTTTAATAAGACGTATTGGAAACCATAGAATGGCAGCGCTGGGAGGGGGGCTGGGCAACCATGCCAGCATTCCAATTCACGAGCAGATGGTCCTGTTTATGACCTGCGGAGCGCGTGAAGTGGCTGGTGGCAAATGGAATCAGGGCGGCCGCGGTCCCTTTGATGTTCTTGTCTAGTCTTGCTTTGTGGGAGGGGTAGGGGGAGCGAATTCCTGTGCACGCGCCTGGCTTACATGAACTGTACGCGATCCGCAGTTGGGTAGACTTTTCGGAAGCCTTACTATAAATCTTGCCCACCATCCCTACGGGATGGAATAGACGAGACCTAATAAGCAGAGGGGGAAGCAACACAGGGTCTAGGGGGAATGAACAGCAAAAGCAATAACATAGAGCAGGAGGTAGCGGGTAAAGGGAAAACAAAACGAGGAAGATGCAGGGACGAGTGAGGTAGTACCAGATGGGGGAGTGAGAGGTGGGAGAAAAATAGTACCGCAATCATGTCAAGAGCAGCGAATTGGCACTAATTAAGCTGAATAATTTTGTGCTGGGTCTGTGCTCCACACAAAGTAATGGAAGTGACGCTTGGCCTGAGTGAGCCAATAAGGAGGCTGCAAAGAAGATTGAAGCCAACAAATAATAAGCAATGGGAGGGCCCTATGCCCTTTATTGTAAACAATAGTGCCTCGGCAAGCATGAGTGTATGCAGCATATGCCCTGCCACAGCCTCAAACTAAAAATGAGGAATTCACAAAATAAGACTCGGAATTACTGATTCCCCAGTAATTCCTCATTTCTTAGCGGACTCTCAGAGTCCAACTCATATAGGTTGGATTTTCCCCATCCCTGGTGTTATCCAGGGCTTGTAATGAAACAATACAAGTGCACATACTCTCTACCAGAGTACCTGTCGTTTCTGATCAGTGCCAGTACTCTCCAATTAAAGGTATTATATTTCTCTTGAGAAGTGCTGGTACTATCCTCCTCAAAATAAAAAAGTGCCGGTACTCCGTACCCAACAGTACCGGCCCATTTAAAGCACTGGTGTTACCAGTAACTGTAGTATTGGGAGAACTCGGGTGTGTGGAAATGACGGCCCATTTACTGGGACACTCATACAGAGGGCATTAGTGCCCTCAGCCCTGGAGCTAGACGCACCCTTCCAGTGCCCCGGGATGGGAGCTGTGTGTGGCCTCAGGTTCCATTGGATCTCCCAGGGCTTCGGAATTCTGAGATGCGTGTGGCGTCAGGGAGGGAGCGCGCAATCTTGAATGGCCATAATCTCCCCATTGCCTGAAGGTGGAAAGCTGCCTGCTGCCTCGTGTATCCACGCGCCCCGGAGCTGCCAGTCTCATCCCCAGTACACGAGATCTGGCCGCGAGCATCCTCCAAGTCCCGTTGCTCGCAGAGCTGGAGCTGGAGCTGTCTACTGACTCAGATAGTCGTGCAGTCTGGCGCGGTTTGCCGCTGAGGAGGACATTGAAATATGAAGCTGCCTGTGGCCTGCGGGGAGGTGAAATTGGAACTGTGCTCCGCCTCCTGGGACAAATGATCTGCAGCTTCCGGTGGGGGTAGTGTTGCCTGGAGCCTCACGGGGACCTTAGATCTGGAGCTGTGGTCACTGTTCAAGGCCCATTAGACGAGGACAGTGTCAAAACATACTGGGCATCAAAATAGAAGTGGCCACCATTAGCGAATTGAACAATTAAAATGTGCCCCACATTTGCAAATCGGGGCAGTTCTGACTTTGTAAACACATGAGGGCTTATTTACAAGTCGGGTTGCCACTTTTAACATAAGACAAATTGACGTACCAAAGGCGCAAAGGGGCTTGTAGATAAGTCCCATAATGTGTGGGTGCTCCACAAGGTAATGAAGACTGCATGCAGCTTATTTTAGGCAATGTTTGTGGTAATAGTAGGGAACTCAACAGTAATAACTTGGCCATGAGACCATAAAACAGGCCTACAAACAGCCAAACCACCGACCTGTCAGACCAGCCCTTCTGGAACTGTCCGGTTGTCCAGTAGGCCAGTCCAATCCGGCATGGGAAGTAATCTCAGCCCTGTAAATGTTTTTGAAAGCTGCACAATTTTTCTTTTTGCGTGTGATGTATCGAACAAGCCTGCTTCTGTGAGTTGCATGCGTGTGTGAAAGAGGTGTTCTCCAGTGGCGTAGCAAGGGGGAAGGAGAGAGGGCGGCACAGGTCTTGTGAGGCGGCGGGCTTCCCCATCCCGCTCTTGCCTGCGGCCGCACAAGACGGCAAAAGCAGGAATTGATCGAACAACACCCCCTCCGTTACGCCGCCATGGGGGGGCTAGGACCGCCACGGCGGATGCGCCAGTTATTGTAAATCTGCCCCTAAGTGTATAATCAAAGTGCATTTCTGTAGAGGAATTGTTGTAGTATGAGTGTCAGAACCACACTCAAAAGGCCATGGGGCAAACAGGAGTTATTTGGTCCAACCAAGGTGGTTGTGGCCATAAATATCTGATGTCCCAGGGCCCACCCTACTATGGATCCCTCCTCAATTGGGTCAAGCACCTTCTTCTGCACCTGACTCTCAGTTAGCAGTGCAGCGCAAGCAGTCAAGGCTTCCTCAAAGGGAAGTATAGCTACAGATCGGTGAGCAAAACTCATAACTCAACATGCACGCTGCACACACAATAAATCAATGTCCAGGCAAATACTTATTTTGTATAAAAGAAGTATTTTAAGTCTAATTCTACACTTACAAAGGTAAAGAACATTCAATAGGCAATAACACGGTTCCCCTTGAAGTAGACACCCTAGTAGTTGTCAGGCCACCCCCAACTAACTTAGTTCCCATGCAACAGGTGTGCTGTTATTCCCCATTCACATGCAGCAACATCCAGGGAGTGGAAACTACTAGGCCTTGTTCACTGGGATTCTCCCTCGTGGACTCGGTTAATAAGGTGTAGTCCCTTGGGGTCAAGTAGGAATGCACAAACCGAAGGTATTATACCCCACGGGGCCTGGTAGGCCCGGTTCTCGGCTTACCATCTACGGTGGTACGAAACCTGACAGCGGTACAGTGCGGTCCCGACCCAGATTGGCAGAGGCAGGCTGCATGCATTCAACGATGCCGCTCCTGGCAGGCGCTGGCTCTCGCACTCTTACCAGCGTCCTGACAATCAGACTTGCTCCAGCTTCAGCCACATGTAGTAAGTCGTTTTCTTCCTTGCTTGGGAATGGGGGCAGTCTCCTTGCTCCAGTGGGGCTCTGACGGAGTCTCCTCTGTCTTCAGGCCTCCTTGGATACAAAGCTGTCCGCATCTTGGTTGTAGCAGCAGTTGTGGGTCATGGGCAATGACCCAGACCACCGGCCTCAGCGCTTCGAGTGGCCCCTCCGGGCTTACGGGGTCAGTCCGACAAACCTCACTGTTAGGTCAGGCTGGCCTATCATTACCCTTCCTGCGGCCTCTCCTGGTTGTGGCAACTTCCTGTCCATGAGCGACAGCCCAGCTGTTGCTACACAGCTCCTTACCGCACAACGGCCCCTCCTGGCATATGCGGTCACCAACCAACTTCCACAATGCTTCAAAAGGGAAATTGGCTGATTAATGCAGCACTTGTCCTTGGTGCACAGCGGCTAACCACCCCCCCCCAATATATGGGGGTCACCAAACTTCACAACGTGGAACATGGCAATGGCCCGATCAGTACAGTACTGTCCTTGGTGCACTGTGGCCCTTCTGGGCATACTGGGTCGCCAACCTTCACAATGCAGCACACAGGAAATAGCCCAATCAATCCGCCACTGTCCTTGGGTGCATGGTAGCCCTTCTTGAGATACGGGAGGCCCAAAATTCATAACATGGCAAAAGGGTAGCAGCACAAATTATGTGGCACTTGTCCTTGGTGCACAGCGACCCTTGCTTACATATGAGGTCGACAAACTTCATAATGTGGCACACGGGCAACAGCCTGATTGGTGCAGCACCGCTCCTCACACCTCGCTCAGATGTCTCGCACGTCTGGGCTCATCTCAGGACCTCCCTCCCTCCAACACGCTCCTCTCCCTTGGTCTTGGCCAGCAGGCAGGTACTGGTGCTTCAGACTCCAGGGCTGGTGGTCTTGATTTCCCTGGGTGATGTCCCTTCACCCACTAGGGGGACTAGCAGGCTAAAGTTTTGCAGAGCTTCCCCACCTCATTCAGCCCAGCTGGCTACTTGGCAGATAACCAAGTATGGGGTCTAAGACTCCCCTACTTATAGTTCTTAACCAGACACAAAATGTGATTTAGGGTCTGGACATTTGAAGTGTTATATTGGGGTTCTGCTTCTTCTAACTGAACATCTCACCAATTTCTTTTTCTTCCTGAATGATGTCTGTCACAGCAAGCTGGACTCCAACGCTGATTAACCCACAGCAGGATTCATGGGAGGGACCAGAGTTCACACCTGGATGCCAGCCACAGTGATATGTGTATCAAAAACTAATCCAGGACCTTCAGCCCTACTCTTCATGATTCTTTGATTAGCCCCATCTTGTTCTTCCTCTGGTGTTTCCAGGCACCTTCTTTGTGATCTGTCACTGAACCAAAGAGACCTTTGGACTGCACAGGGAGAGCCTGGCTTCCCCCTCACCCAGTGCTTGTCCCACCCAGCTTACAGGAATACAGCAATATACAATTCTGTCTATGGGAGAATCCTCTACTCCTCATGTTTTTACCAGACAGGCCTTGGCTTCCCAAACTGGAACCCAGTGTCCTCCTTGTAATGTTCCAGTGCAGGCATTTCTGCACTCAGCATACATTAACAGCACACTCTACTCTCTAGTATTGTTGTGCCCATGTACCATGCTACCACCAGCATTCCCACATATAGGACACACCCTCAGTCTGCACACACTGTCCAATACTACAGTCTCTCTGTATTGCATCAGAGGGTGTTACTTCAAACACCCTCTGCCAGTGGACACACATCAATCAATCATTCAGGATTTATAAAGCGTGGCTAAACCAATAGGGTAGTCAGGCACCTGTGTCCATTGAGTAGACTACCTCAGACACTTTCTGAACTACCTTGTTTGGCCCACACCATTTGTCCTCCTAAGCCCTGGGACAAATATGCTTTAGCACCAACACCTCCTGTCCTTCTTGATACCCAGTCAGTGTAGCTTTCTGGTTATACCATTCCTTCATCTGTGCTTCACTCGCCTGAAGGTTTTACTTTGCCTGACTCATGTATTGCACCATCAGCTTCCTGAGGCCAATCAAATAGTCTACTGTATCCTTCAGTGGGGTTTCTGAGGTTCCTTCCCATCCTTCTCTAACTAAGGCAAGTGGACCCCTCATCAGGTGTCCATACAGAAGTTCAAAGGAACTGAATCCTACTCCCTTCTGCGGAATCTCTTGGTAGGAAAATATGAGGGATGGCCGAAGATCCCACTTCCTCCTGAGGTTCTCTGCTAGAGTTCCATCATGCTCTTCAGTGTTTTGTTCAACCGCTTCACCAAACCATTGGTTTAAGGGTGGGTTGCCGTGGAGAAGTGGTATGTCACAATAGCTTGCTCTTACATTTCTTTCATGTAAGAAGAGATGAAGTTGATTACCCGGTCAGAAATTACCGTCCTTGGAAATCAGACCCTAGAAAAAACCCCGCGGGAGAACTCTTTCTACCTCTTTTGCAGTCATGCTTCTCAGACATACAGCTTCAGGATACCTGATAATATGATTCGACACAACCAAGATATACTTGTTGCCTGATGGTGAGAGAGGGGTTGAATGGACCAACTATGTCTATTCCCACCCTCTCAAACGAAACACCTACAACTAGTAGAGACACTAATGGTGCCTTTGTCTTCCCTCCTGTCTTACCATTCAGTTAGCAAGCAGGATATGTTCTACAACACTTCTCTGTGTCTCTGCACATTCCTGGCCAGTGGAACAGAGGGTGTAAATTAATCTGGGTCTTTCTAATCCCTAAATGTCCTGTGAAGGGCATTTGGGCCAATGCTACCAGGACGCTCCAATGCACTGATGGAACCACTAGCCTCTTGCTAGCACCTGGGTCAGAATTCACAGGAACACTGTCAAGTGGCCCATCCTTGCAGCCAACATAGTGTTTTTCAACGACCCCTTTGCTCACCTGTTCTTGGGCTTCCTTCGAAGTCCCTTAAGCATAGGGCACTCTTCTTGTGCTAATAACTCTTGCAACTCTGAAAGCAACTGAGACTTTAGCACATGGTCCACTTTGGGAGTCTTGTCCTCCTCTCTTTGTGGAGTGGAAACAATGGTATCCACAGCCATTGCCTTCCCAGAGTGTGCCCTTTCCTGCTAACTACCTTGTCTTGGTCCCTGCAAATCACAGATATTTCCAGACTCACTCTGAGACTGTGATACAGCCTGTGCTCTGGTCAACACAGCTGACGTTGTCCAAGCACAAAGCCTGGGCCAATCAAATCATTACCCAAGAGACATTAAGCTCCTTACTTTTCCCATACTCCATTAGTCAAGGCCACATTGCCATTGAACTCAAATGGAAACCTAGAGAGTGAGCACTTCATGCCCTCTCCACTGGCTACCAACCCTGTATCCTTGGTCCCAGAGAGCATCTCCTCAGGCTTAAGGTACTTCTTCTCAATCATGCTGTGAAAGCTCCTCCCATTGATACTAACTTCCTGCATAAATCCCAGTGCATCGGATAGATGTGTGTCAGCGCATCTGGGTCCCTCTCTCAAATGTCCATATCTACTAGGTTGAGTGCAACTGGTCCCTTGTGGGTACCTTCACCCATGTGTAACATGCTTGCTTTCACAGGCATGGATGTGTTAAGTTCTTTCTTTTGACCGTCTCTCTTGTAATGTCCCACCTTGTGGCACTTAAAACATGCCACCACCATGAACTTAAAAAGGCTCCCTTGCCTTCCCTTCTCATGATGCTCCTTCCTGGACATGCCATTACCATTCCCATGTTTCTGGGGCCCTATTTGAGTTCCATGGGTACTATTCTGTTCCTTTTTTCTCAAGTTTGGAACCAATCTGTGGAGTTCTTCTCATCCTTTGGCTTAGAGCTAAGCTGCTTAGGCCATTTGGGTACCCTGTTAACTAACCACCTATCAGCTGACACCACAGGTTCTGTTGGATCCCTCTCTGGCTAACGTTCCACCATTAGAAGCTGGCATTGAGGAATCCTCATCCTCCCTGTCTAATAAAGCCCTACAGTGGCTTACAACAAACATGAGATTAGCTCCAGGGGGTGGGCGGCAGCTGGCCCAGGAAATTAAAACAGCCAAAAGGGTCTCATGGCTGGGCAATCGCCCTAAAAAATTCAAGGGGGATTGTGTAGCAGTAAGTTTTACTCACACAGGAGTGTTACCCAACATCCTAATCAACTTACTCCCACCACAACGCAGGCAGGGCTCTGTTGTACCATTGACACTTAAATTCTTTTATGGTGAACAACAGAATGTCACATACCCTAAAACACCAGCCTTTGCTTGGGACTCTAACCCTGATACACACCACAGATGGGGTTTTGAACACACTCGCAACACTGTGAATCATTCAGTACCCCAAGGGTTTCAGAATCCTTTTGCTCAACCCCTCTTACTGTCCAACCGTTTCGCACCCCTTTCATTTTTAGACCATAATGATTGACTTCAGTCAGAACATCTTGTAAAGTCTAGGACCAATGTGCCTGTTTTTAGTATTCTTACCTGGAATATTGCCGGCATTAAGTCAAAGGCAGATAATGCAACCTGGTTAAACTTTATATCTAAGTATGACATTATCGCCTTTCAGGAGACTTGGGACACTAACAACACCTTTTCTCTTGATGGCTTTAGCTACTTTAGTATTCCTGCCGTGGCTAGTACAGCAGGTAGGGCTAAGGGGGGTCTGATTAGCCTGTTTAAACTTGATATTAAGGGCTGCCTCAAGTTACTAGCCTCAGGTTCAGAACATTGCCTTATCGTTGAATTGTCTCGTGCTGAGTCTCCTAATATTTTGTTTATTAATTTTTATAACTCCAATGCTGCCGATCGCACGTCATATAGTCTCGGTAGATTGGATGATTTCCTGTCAGTCTATAGTGAGGATGTTAATGTATTCGAAATCATCTTTTTAGGGGATTTTAACATACATCCTTGTTTACTATCATGTGTTTGTGATGACGTAGACTCCCCCCCGAACAGTGCAATGGTTCATCTGGCGCACAACAAGCAGGGGGATTGTCTAGAAAATTTTCTTGCTAGATGGAACCTATATGAATCTAGTTGTGGGGAGGGGGAGGTTAGGGCCCCTACTTTTAAGGGCTCAGACAATGGCTCTATCATTGATTACATTTTTATCTCTGCATGTTTTTTATCCAATGTTTTTATGTATAGAACTGTGATATCTGTCTTTAGTGACCACAACCCAGTTTCTCTGGACCTAGGAGAGGGTGAATTATTAGGACGCATCCATGGTTCAACTTTTATGGATGGACCACTTAAAGTTAGGGACCAAAGACGCAGACTCAAATGGGATAGTATAACCCCAGAACCGTTTATTCAGGAAGTTTTGTTAGAGGCTGAGGAAGAGGTTGGGGTTTGCCTATCGAATGATGCTAATGATGGGGATGTCATTCTTGCATTTACTAACATATGCTGTAAGATAAACGGTAGGCTCTCTGTGATCAGCAAGACCAAGACAAAACCTCTTAAAAGATGGTTTGATCATAGTTGTTCCCTAGCACATTCTGTGCTGCTTAACGCTCTTAAATCCGATCCAAAGGATCGCGACCTTATTAGGACTAGCAGGGCCTTATATAAAAAAGCCATTGCAGCCAGAAAGAAAGAGCTTAAAGACGAAGCTTGGGCGCAACTTACAGACCCAGCCATAATAAAAAATAGTGGGGAGTTCTGGAGAATTGTTAATCAACCCCTTCTCACAGGCGAGGATAACTCCCCCCTGGAAACAAATATCCCAGATCAGGATTGGATCCAACACTTTAGAGACATATACTCAGGCCAGTTTTTAGCCGAGAACAGTGCTTATGAAGAGTCTACTACTATATTGGGTAACCACTTGCACTTTGAAGTTGAGGAAATTTTAGTCGCTATTAATCGCACTTTGACAAAAAAGGCACCGGGACCGGATGGTGTTCCGGCTGATGCCTTTAAATGTTTCCCCAACTTCTGGTCAAGACTGCTTTGCAGGGTTTTTAACGCCTTAAACCGTGACAACATTCCTGAGTCTTGGAAAACCTCAACTATTATCCCGGTTTTTAAAAAAGGCAATAGGCAGGACCCTGCATGCTATAGGCCCATTTCATTGATAGACTCCTCAGTCAAGATTCTAGGGAGAGTCCTATTAGCAAAACTGAATGATTGGGCCACCGAGAATAACATCTTGAGCAACGTGCAATACGGGTTTAGACCCAAGAGAAGCACCCTGGACCAGTGCCTCAATCTTCACCTATTGATTGAGAAATACACCAGAGCCAAGGATGGGTCCATGTACCTAGGGTTCATGGACCTCTCCTCCGCATTCGATATGGTCAATAGATCCAAGCTCTGGGGTAAACTGGTCGAGATGGGTCTGGACAGATCTATAGTCAACTTACCGTCCCACCTCCATTCTGGCCTGTCTGCTAAAGTTAGAGTCTCCACTGATGGAAGATGTACTGAAGTGTTTGCTTCTGAAAGGGGAGTCCGTCAGGGATGCATCTTGGCACCTTTACTGTTCACGTTGTATGTGAATGCCTTAGAGCCCGCCCTAAGTGGGGTTACAAGCGACATTCCACGTGCAGGGGAACAGGGTATACCAGTTCTCCTGTACGCGGATGACGCGGTGCTACTGGCTCGAACAGGAGTGGGGCTACAACGGCTGTTGGATGCTTTCGAATCCTTCATGGGTTCTTTAGACCTGAAAATTAACGCAAAAAAATCCCAGGTCATGCTCATGGGTCGGGCCTCAAGGAAATCCCTCCATAAAACTTTTTTCTGTGGAAGGGAAAAACTTGTTCGGGTTACTTCTTTCCCCTATCTGGGGATCACCTTTGACGAGAAAGGTAGCTGGGGCCCTCATGTAAAAAGTAGAGTAGCTACACTGGCCAGAACTTCCGCTGCCCTTCATGGCTTTTCAAAAAGACTGGGGGGCAGGCCTTTTGAAGCTATTAGCAAAATATACAAAGCTAAATGTATCTCTGTAGCTTCATACGGGAGCTCCCTTTGGGGGTATAAAAGAGTTGATCCCATTCAGACCGCGGAAAACAGATTTTTTAGATCAGTTTTGGGCGTCCCGCAGTCAACCCCATCTTATACTGTCCACCAGGAGTTAGGAGAAGGTTTCATTAGCGATTTGGTTAGAATAGCTCCATTAATCGCTTGGCTTAAGTTGTGGCTCAATCCTGAAATTCCCCTAAACCATTCCATAATAAGGGACTGTCTGACCCTAGACAATGCATACAGGATTGGATGGTTAAAGTACATTAAGGACAGTTTTTGTAGGTTGGGGAGGCCTGAATTATACACAGCCACTGACTCCATAACATCCAATGACGTTGTCCTCACTAAGGCTGCTATGAAGGAGCTCCTTTCCTTGGAGAGGGAGGAAATCGAGCTAAAGAAACCCTGTGTTAGGGCCAGCCTTCTGCTGGCTATACCTAGTGGTCCTGACAACTATCTCAATGTGGTGACTAATCCTTATCATAGGTTCATTTTAACCCGTTTTAGACTTAACCTGATTCATTTTAACTTGGGTTTTTATTCTGAGTGGAGTACCCCTGAAAAGGCCCCGCCCTGTCCTTGTGATCTTTTTTCAGAACAGAGCACAATGCACTTTACAATGTTCTGCAGCTATTATAATGATGCCCGGAGGTTGTTTCTCGTTCCTATACTTAAGGAAGCGGGATTTATTTTGGTCCGACCTGCTCTTATTTACCTACAAATGTTGCAAACCCCCAGGATCATGTTTTTTGTGGCGAATTTCCTGGTGAGAGCAATAAGAAGCAGGAACACCAGACTTAAGAGTGCAGACTCGCTTATTAATTAGTCTGGCTGTTGGCAACCTCAGGTTAACGAATTTTAGATCACAGTGTGTCAGGGCTTGTAGTCACCTTAGTAGAATATTTATGCGGGGATCATCCCTTGGAACATTGCACTTTATTATGCACTTTAGTATTATTGCACTTTAATACTACGTAACTACAAAGTTTTAATGATTTGTAATATGGTACATTGATTTTTATCTGAAATGTTCTTTTTAAATGTTTTAACTGTTTTTAACCGTTTTTATTCATGCTATTTGTTGTCTGTGTTTTTATGCCATTGTCTTTGTATGATATTAAGTTATCGCAATAAAGAACTTTGACTGACTGACTGACTGACTGAGTTCCATGGGTACTATTCTGTTCCTTTTTTCTCAAGTTTGGAACCAATCTGTGGAGTTCTTCTCATCCTTTGGCTTAGAGCTAAGCTGCTTAGGCCATTTGGGTACCCTGCTAACTAACCACTTATCAGATGACATCACAAGTTCTTTTGGATCCCTCTCTGTTAGATCAGACAGGTATTGTCTAAGTGGGGTAGAGCACTCCTCATTGTGTCTCTCTTTTACCATCAACTGGTTAAGGGACTGAAAATCCTTGGCCTCCGTCCCTCTTATCCATTCAATTCAATCACACAATACACCATGGATCCAAGTATCAAATGGAACACCGTCCCCTCTCCTGTAGACAGGGAATCTCTGCAGGTATTGTGCTGGCAATTCAGCCCAAACCCCCAATGAGAGCTTCCTTAATTCACTCTTAGACCTTCTGGTCCGCCACAGGTGTCCTTCCAATGACAGCGGTCCCTTCCAATGGCATGTGCCCCATTAAGGTAGCTGCCTTAGACACCTCAATCAAGGCCTCAATCAAGGCCTGTGCCTTACAAGCAACCTCAAAGCTCACAAACCATTCAAAAATATCCTGACCTTCCACATATACATGCACAAGATCTTTTGGAAACTTGGCCTACACCAGGCCTGAACTGGAAGTAGAATCACGTTTCAGAGATGGAGTTGTCATTGCTGCCACCCTAAGTTTCTTCCTCTCAAAAGCTATTCTTCCCCTTTCCAACTCTCGTTCCTTTTCCTTTTGTTTCTCATCCCAAACCCACTACCCCCCTCCCTCCTGCCTTCTCTCCTCTAGTCCCTAGTGAGCTAGTCTTAGCTTCTCCCTCGCAAACTTTCTGGCTTTCTCAGCCTTAGCTTTCTGAAGTGCCAACTGCAAGGGCAGGGTCTATGCTACACTCAGCCCACCGAAGTGCTTTATTCTTGTAACGGATGACAGTAGTACCTTGAAATTTGAGATGATGAACACACCTGCGGTATTCTAGAAAATAAAGGTTGTGAGTGTCTTGGTGAAACTGGAAAATGCATTCAAGAACACACTTGGCATGTGTCCGGGATATATCTGTGCTAAGTGGATCCTAGAGCCTGAATCCATAGCGCTCTCTTCCTGGATTCCTAATATAGTTCCCTTCCCTCCCCAGATTCAGCTACAGCCTCCTCCCTTTCTTCCATGCTCCTACTCTTGGGAATCCTCTATCCTATGTCCATAGATTAATTATTCATCTGATCTATTGACATGGTGCTAAGGTCAATTCCCAACCATGTGTTCTCCATTGCATAAGTGTGTCGCCTTTGGGACTGGACTTATTGCAACACTGCTGCTAATTGGAAATGGCCAATGCCACCTCTGTATCTTCTGACTCCTAAAATGCTAGGCATCCCACTGCTAGTCCCTAATTGTCAGAACCCTGTTCAAAGGTCCACAGGGCAAGAAGGGGTTACTGGGCCCAACCAAGGTGGTTAAGGCTATTTAATCCTGATGTCCCGGGGTCCAGCCTACTATGGACCCCGCTTGGGTCAAGCACCTCCTTTTGCACCTGATTCTTGATTGGTAGCGTAGTGCCAGGAATCAAGGTTCCCTTGGAGAGAAGTATAGATTCAGATCAGTGAGCATGGCTCATAATTCATCATGCATGCAGTGCACACATTAAATTACTGCCCAGTCAAATACTTATTTTGCATAAAAGAAGTATTTTAATTCTAAATCTGCACATGCAAAAGTAAACGACATTCAATAGGCAATAACAAAGTTCCCTTTGAGGTAGGCACCCTAGACGTTGTCAGCCCATCCCCCAGGTACTAAGAGCCATATGTAGGTAGCCCAAAACCGGTCGGTAACGGCCAAAATTACCGAATTTCGGCCGTTACCGACCGGTATTTAGGATTTGAGATGAAGGAGGCAGGTTTAAGGATTCGGTAAGTACTGATTCCTTAAGGAATCGGTAAAATACTGATTCCTTATTTTAAGGAATCAGTAATTACCAAATCCAAAAAGCTTTGTAGGAGGCACTGAAGTGAGTGCCTTCTTGCATTCAGGATTCGTTATTTACCACCAACTACAAGTTGGTGGTAAATATCGAAAACCTTTAAAAAAGCAATTTTGTGCTTTTTTAAAAGTGCCATGTGGCAGACATACATGCCCTTAGGGCATGTATGTGTGCCACATGTGCACACATGTATGATTCAGGGGTGCACCAGGTTGTCAATGTGACACCCTGCCACCCTTGAATATGTGCCCCCTATTACCGATTCAGTATTTACCGAATCGGTAATTGTGAATCGCTTCCCATTCATTCCTATGGGCCTTCAGGCCCATAGGAATGAATGGGAATTACCGAATCGGTAAATACTGATTCTTAAATACCGACTCGTACCGATTCGGTAATATTTACCGAATTGTTTCCTACATAACATTTACAGATTCTGAAATACCGAATCGGTAAAATTCGGTATTTTATAATCGGTAAATGTAGATTACCTACATATGGCCCTAAGTTCATATGCAACGGGTGTACTGTTATGCCCCATTCACATACAGCAACATTCAAGGGAGTGTTAACTACTAGGCACTGTTCAATGGGTTTTCCCTCTCTTGGACTCAGTCAATAAGGTGTAGTCACTTAAAATCAAGTAGGGTTGCAAAAATCAAAGGCGGTATATCCCAATGGTCCTGATAGGTCCTGTTCTCAGCTTACCCTCTTAGGCGGTAGAAAACCAGACAGTGGTGCAGTGCGGTACTAGCTGGAGCAGCAAAAATGGGCTTCATGTGTTGTAATATGCAGCTCCTAGCAGGCGCCAGTTCTCTCTCCTCAGCCTCTCTTACCAGCGTCCTGACGTTCAGAGTTGCGCCGGCTCCAGCCACACACAGAAGTATTTTTCTTCCTTGCTCCGGGACGAGGCAGTCTCCTTGTCTTGGCAGGACTCCGATGGTGTCTACTCTGTCGTCAGGTCTCCTCAGATACGAAGCCTCCCTCATCTTGGTTGTAACACCAGTTTCGGGATATGGGCAATGACCCAGACCTCCTGGCTCAGAGCTTCGAGCAGCTCCTACTGGCATACGGGTTCACTCCGACGAACATCAATGTTGGGTCACGCTGGCCTCCGGTTGCCCTTCCTGCGGCTTCTCCTGTCATACAGGGTCCTGGCAACTTTCTGCACACAAGCATTGGCCTGATCAATCCTACACAGTTCCATGGCATGTAGGTCCCTCCTGGCATATGGGATCATCAACTTCCTCAACGCTGAACATTAGCCATAGTCCGATTCATACAGCACTTGTCCTTGGTTCAGGGTGGCTTCTCCGGACACATGGCATCGCCAAACTTCACAACGCAGCACAAGGGTAATGGTTCGATCTATGTGGCACTGTCCTTGGGTGCAGGGTGGCCCTTCCTGGCATACAGTGTTGTCAAACTTCACAACACGGCAAAAGGGCAATAGCCCAATTGATGCAGCACTTATCCTTGGTGCTCAGTGGTTCCTCATTGCATACGGAGTGCCATACTTCATAACACAGCACACAGGCAATGACCCAATCGGTGTGGCACAGCTCCCCACACCTCACTCAGTAGCCAAATACGTCTGAGCTTTTCTTTGGATCTCGCTCCCTCCAACACTCTCCTCTACCTCACGGGTACACCGGTCTTGGCGAGCAGGCAGGTACTGGTGCTCCAGACTCCATGGCAGTTGATCTTGGTTTCCTTGTGTGATGTCCCTTCACCCAGCAGGGAGACTAGCAGTCTAGGCCCCTAGTCCTGATCACAAGCATAAGTCTTGCAGAGTTTCCTCTCCTTGTGTAGCCCGGATGGCTGTTCAGCAGATGACCAAGTATGGGGTCTCAGATTCCCCATCTTGTAGTTCTTTTCCAGACGCAAAATGTAATTTAGAGTCTGGACCTTTGAATTTTTATCCTGGGGTTCTGCTTCTTTGAAATAGTTATCTCTCCCCCTTTCTTCCTCAGGAAGAATGTATGTCAGAGGAGGCAGGACTTTTAATCTTGCATGCTCACATGCACTCGGCATGTTTCTACCATGCATACACTTCCACATCAACCTGATGTAGGCCAAGGGTGAATAAAACCCACAGCAGTGGAACCTTAAACCCCATCGCCGCGGGGCCAATTCCCCCCGTCACCAGCACACGGGGCTAATTCCCCCCGTCACAAGCTGAGGCTGTCAGCAGCACCGAAGGGGTTAAAAAGGTGAGTGAATCTTTAGGCCTCACTACAATGACACAGGGTAACAAGCATTTACAATGCAATGGTCTCGGCATTCTTAAAGTTAGAGCTATTGGCATTGCTCATGACATTATTTTTATTTATGTTTTTTTTAAAAACATAAATAAATGGCATTGTCATTTACAATGCCAATAGCAGGGCAGGAGAGCAAGCACAACGAACGAGGGGGCAGGACAGCAAGCACAAGCAAGGAGGGGGCAGGACAGCAAGCACAAGCAACGAGGGGGGAGGACAGCAAGCACGAGCAACGAGGGGGGGCAGGACACTAAGCACAAGCAACGAGGGGGGGCAGGAGAGCAAGCACAAGCAACGAGGGGGGGCAGGACAGCAACGAGGGGGCAGGACAGCAAGCACAAGCAACGAGGGAGGGGCAATACAGCAAGCACAAGCAACGAAGGGGGGGCAGGACAGCAAGCACAAGCAATGAGGGGGGGGCAGGACAGCAAGCACAAGCAACGAGGGGGCAGGACAGCAAGCACAAGCAACGATGGAGGGGCAGGACAGCAAGCACAAGAAATGAGGGGGGTGCAGTAGAGCAAGCACAAGCAACGAGGGGGCAGGACAGCAAGCACAAGCAACGAAGGGGGGGCAGGACAGCAAGCACAAGCAATGAGGGGGTGCAGGAGAGCAAGCACAAGCAACGAGGGGGCAGGACAGCAAGCACAAGGAACGAGGGGGGGCAGGACAGCAAGCACGAGCAACGAGGGGGGGCAGGACAGCAAGCACAAGCAACAAGGGGGGCAGGACAGCAAGCACAAGCAACGAGGGGGGCAGGACAGCAATCACAAGCAACGAGGGGGGCAGGGGAGCAAGCACAAGCAACGAGAGGGGCAGTACAGCAAGCACAAGCAACAAGGGGGGCAAGACAGCAAGCACGAGCAACGGGGGGCAGGGGAGCAAGCACAGGCAACGAGGGGGCAGGACAGCAAGCACAAGCAATGAGAGGGGGAGGACAGCAAGCACGAGCAACAAGGGGGGGCAGGACAGCAAGCACAAGCAATGAGGGGGGGGCAGGACAGCAAGCCCAAGCAACGAGGGGGGGCAGGACAGCAAGCATGAGCAACGAGGGGGCAGGACAGCAAGCACAAGCTACGAGGGGGGGGAGGACAGCAAGCACAAGCAACGAGGGGGGGAGGACAGCAAGCACAAGCAACGAGGGGGGCAGGACAGCAAGCACAAGCAACGAGGGGGCAGGACAGCAAGCACGAGCAACGAGGGGGCAGGACAGCAAGCACAAGCAACGAGGGGGGCAGGACAGAAAGCACAAGCAACAAGGGGGGGCAGGAGAGCAAGCACGAGCAACGAGGGGGCAGGACAGCAAGCACAAGCAACGAGGGGGGCAGGACAGCAAGCACGAGCAACGAGAGGGGGGCAGTACAGCAAGCACGAGCAACGAGGGGCGGCAGGACAGCAAGCACAATCAACGAGGGGGGGCAGGACAGCAAGCACAAGCAACGAGGGGGGGCAGGACAGCAAGCACAAGCAACGAGGGGGGGCAGGAGAGCAAGCACGAGCAACGAGGGTGCAGGACAGCAAGCAAAAGCAACGAGGGGGCAAGACAGCAAGCACGAGCAATGAGGGGGGGCAGGACAGGAAGCACGAGCAACGAGGGGGGCAGGACAGCAAGCACGAGCAACGAGGGGGCAGGACAGCAAGCACAAGCAACGAGGGGGGCAGGACAGCAAGCATGATCAACGGCGGGGCAGGGGAGCAAGCACAAGCAATGAGGGGGCAGGACAGCAAGCACAAGCAACGTGGGGTGAGGACAGCAAGCACGAGCAACGAGAGGGGGCAGGACAGCAAGCACAAGCAACAAATGGGTGCAGGACAGCAAGCACAAGCAACAAGGGGAGCAGGACAGCAAGCACGAGCAACGAGGTGGCAGGACAGCAAGCGCTCACCGGAGAACTCGGTAGCTTCTCGACTTCTTCCGGTGGCAGTCAGGCAGAAAAGGCGTCAGGAAAGCGCCGACATTTTCGCATTTGGGGGCGTGGTTTTTGCTGTTGAGTGACGGATTACGTCACGGCGCGAAAACTGCTAAAAACACGCCCCAGAATCCGAAAAAGACGGGGCTTGAACGGAGTGACGCCCCTCTCCTCCAATGACTGACCTCCGTTTAGGGAGCCAGCCAATGGAGAAGAGGGGCGGGTTCAAGCCCCCATACTAAAAAACATTAAATCTCAGAGCGAGACTGCGCAAGAGTAGCCTACGGTCCAAGACCTAAAAAGGGTAGCATTTGGTTAGGATAGGCAGGGGATTCGATTTGGGTGGTAAAGCAGTCATAATTGCGGGTGGGATGAGGAGGCACCGGCTCTGCTTTTACATTTATGTCTCATGCACACAGCCCTCATAAGCCAGATGTGGACACCGGAGCGCTATATCCAGCTATATCCAGCTCCTGCAGTCCATAGAACGTAGCCACACAGCGCCTAGATGGCCATGCGTACTTTTTGGTCAGTCCAGACGAGTGCAATGTTGTGACAGAGTCAGCTGCTCCGTCTGTAATGCACCCCCGCCCCCCCCCTCTTTTTACTTCACCTACAGTGCTGACATGCGTCTACGTGCACACGCCGTACCCTGGCTAAGAACCGTGACCTGAGGATGGAGGAAAGTCCTGTAACCTGAGTGACATTGTTTTGATGTAAATGTGCTTGAAAGTACTATGTTTCACACTGAGAACTGCCCAGTGGGTTCATGCACACCACGACGTACCCACGGACCCACGGACCCTTCAGCTGCCACGCCTGCAAGTTCACCTGCATCCGGACCTGCCTCGCACCAGCACCCACCAAGCCGAACACCAGCAGTACCCACCTCAAGTGCATCCTGCTCAACACCCGCTCCATCCACAGACATGCCATCGAACTCTGGAACCTCCTCGACACCACAGCTCCAGACGTTGCCTTCCTCACGGAGACCTGGATGAACGCCTCTTCAGCTCCCGACATCGCCATCGCCATCCCAGAGGGCTACAAGATCGTCCGGAGGGACCGAAACGCCAACCAGATGGGAGGAGGCATCGCCATCATCCACAGGAGCACCATCCGTCTCACGACCAGCACCGACAACTCCCTGACCACCGCCGAACACCTGCATTTCCAGATCCACACCAACCCGAACACCACCCTCAGAGGCACCCTGATCTACCGACCCCCTGGACCACGCACACAATTCAGCGAGGACATCGCCGACTTCGTCAGCCCACATGCCCTCCCCTCCGCTGACTACATCCTCCTGGGAGACCTCAACTTCCATCTGGAGAACAACAACGACCGCAACACCAGCACCCTGCTCGACAACCTCACCAACCTGGGACTCAAGCAACTGGTGTCCACCCCCACCCACCTCGCCGGACACACACTCGACGCTGTCTTCTCATCCAGCAAGGACATCAACTTCAGCCACACCACAGAGCTTCAATGGACGGACCACAGCTGCGTCCACTTCACCTTCAAGAAAACAACGACCCACCACCACCAGCAACAGACCGCCCGCAGAAGCTGGAACAAGATCACAGCAGACCAGCTCGCCACCTCCCTGAGCCAGCACCCTCCTGCCAGCTCAGCGAACCCCAGCCAGGCCGCCGACAACCTCACGAAGTGGATCAGCAACTGCGCGGACGAACTCGCCCCACTGAGGACCCCGCCCAGCAGACCCGGCAGCAAGAAAGCCCCATGGTTCACCGACGAACTCAAGAGCTCCAAGAAGAACTGCCGAGCCCTCGAGAAAGTCTGGAGAAGGGAACCGACACCGGACAACAGGACCTCCTTCAAACTTGCCACCCGGAAACACCACCAGCTGATCCGCGCCGCCAAGAAAACAGCATTCAAGGACCGGTTGGACAACAACGCACACAACTGCAAGGAACTCTTCAACATCGTCAAAGAGCTTTCCAACCCCAGCGCAGGAAACAACGACATCACCCCATCGCAAGACCTCTGCAACTCCCTGGCTTCATACTTCCACAACAAGATCGCGGACATACACAACAGCTTCAACAACCAACCAACGCACACCATGACCGAACAACCACCCCCCACCACCACCCTCCGCGCCTGGACCCCGATCAGCACCGAAGACACCATCCGCACGATGAACTCCATCCACTCCGGATCACCGACCGACCCCTGCCCTCACCACGTCTTCAACAAAGCCGACGCTGTCATCGCACCCCACCTGCGAGACATCATCAACACATCCCTCGACACCACCATCTTCCCCGAGAGCTGGAAACACGCCGAACTCAGCGCCCTACTCAAGAAACCAACAGCGGACCCCACCGACCTCAAGAATTACCGCCCCATCTCGCTCCTCCCGTTTCCAGCCAAAGTCATCGAGAAGACCGTCAACAAGCAGATGGCCGCTTTCCTCGAGACGAACGGATCCCTCGACCCCTCACAGTCCGGCTTCCGAGCCAACCACAGCACCGAGACCGCCCTCATCGCCGCCACCGACGACATCCGAGCCCTGATGGACAATGGAGAAACAGCGGCCCTCATCCTCCTAGACCTCTCCGCGGCATTCGACACGGTCTGCCACCGCACCCTAGTACGGCGCCTCAGCAACGTCGGAATCCAGGACAAGGCGCTGGAGTGGATCACCTCCTTCCTCGACGGGAGAACACAGAGAGTCCGCCTACCACCGTACAAGTCAGAGGCCACCGAAGTCATCTGCGGCGTCCCCCAAGGATCATCTCTGAGCCCCACCCTCTTCAACGTCTACATGAGCCCCCTCGCGGCCATCGTACGCAAACACAACCTCAGCATAATCTCCTACGCCGACGACACCCAGCTGATCCTCTCCCTGACCAACGACCCCGCCGCCGCCAGAGCCAACCTGCACGAAGGGATGAAAGAGGTAGCCGAGTGGATGACGACCAGCCGCCTGAAACTGAACTCGGACAAGACGGAGGTCCTCATCCTGGGCTCCTCTCCCTCCGCCTGGGACGACTCCTGGTGGCCTCCCGCCCTGGGCACCGCACCCAAACCGACAGACCATGCACGCAACCTGGGCTTCATCCTGGACTCCTCCCTCTCCATGACCAGGCAAGTCAACAACGTCTCCTCGGCATGCTTCAACATCCTACGCATGCTACGGAAGATCTTCTGGTGGATCCCCACCGAGACCAGGAAGACCGTCACCCAGGCCCTCGTCACCAGCCGACTGGACTACGGCAACGCCCTCTACGCCGGGACCACCGCCAAGCTCCAGAAGAGACTCCAGCGGATCCAGAACGCCTCAGCCAGACTCATCCTCGACATCCCACGAACCAGCCACATCTCCGGACATCTGCGAGACCTTCACTGGCTCCCCGTCAACAAAAGAATCACCTTCCGCCTCCTCACCCACGCACACAAAGCCCTACACGACCAAGGCCCGAGCTACCTCAACAGCCGAGTCAACTTCTACGCTCCCAAACGCCACCTCCGATCAGCCAACCACGCCCTCGCCGCCGTCCCCCGCATCCGAAGAGCGACTACAGGAGGAAGGTCCTTCTCCCACCTGGCCGCCAAGACCTGGAACTCCCTCCCGACCGACCTGCGCCTGACCCAAGACCACCTCTCCTTCAGGAAGAAGCTGAAGACCTGGCTGTTCGAGCAGTAGCGGCTCCCCCCCCCCCCAGCGCCTTGAGACCCCACGGGTATGTAGCGCGCTTTATAAGTGTCACTGATTGATTGATTGATTGATTGATGCACACGAAGCGGAGCTTCAAGTTCCATGCCAGAAAAAGGTAGCTTGACAGTGCCTGCTTCTAGGCACTCACAGCTGCCTGTGGTGTTTTAGCTGATTGAGTGTTCTAAGGGTCATTTTTAATGAGACTGAAAACCCATTCCCAAAAAATAAGGCCAGGGGGGTGCAGAGCAAGTGTCCTGGGGAGTGGGGGGAGGGAGAGGGGGAGGGGCGGAAACAGGCCTGTGCCTAAAACGAGATGGCAAGCCCCCCAAAAATGAACGGAAGTGGGATGACCCCCAGGGCCACAGCAAGACTCAGCCGTTCTTTCATGTACTTGCTTCCCCGAGAAATGGATCCAAGAAGCCGCAAGCGCCCAGAAACTGTTAAATGCTGTTTGAGGCGAAATATGAACTTAGTACAGTTTAACCGACACCCCGAGCATGTCCTCTTAAACAAGGCCTGTGTATCACTGAGGCGCCCGGGGGCGCTCCACAGCGCCCAGGAAGTGCAAGAGCACGCTAATTAGAAGGAGGAGGGAGAGGGGGAGGGGCGTAAACAGGCCTGTGCCTAAAACATGAGATAGCAAGCCCCCCAAAAATGAACTCCAAATGGGATGACCCCCAGGGCCACAGCAAGACGTCAGCCGTTCTTTCATGTACTTGGTTCCCTGAGAAATGGATCCAAGAAGCCGCGAGAACCCAGAAACGGTTAAATGCTGTTTTGGAGGCTAAATACGAACTTAGTAAAGTTTTACCGACACCCCGAGCATGTCCTCTTAAACAAGGTCTGTGTATCGAGCTATGCACGGAATGCCCCTGAGGGTACAGCCTGTAAAATAGGGGTAAACCAGGCTCTATGGAAGACCTATCTGGAAGACACAGCTCTTCTTTTACATTTCTGTCTCATGCACACAGCCCTCATAAGCCAGATGTGGACACCGAAGCGCTATATCCAGCTCCTGCAGTCCATAGAACGTAGCCACACAGCGCCTAGATGGCCATGCATACTGTTTGGTCCGTCCAGATGAGCGCAATGTTGTGACAGTCTGCAGCTCCGTCTGTAATGCACCCCCGCCCCCACTCCCTCTTTTTACGTCACCTGCAGTGCTGACATGCGTCCACGTGCACACGCCATACCCTTGCTAAGAACCGTGACCTGGGGATGGAGGAAAGCCCTGTGACCTGAGTGACATTGTTTTGATGTAAATGTGCTTGAAAGTACTATGTTTCACACTGAGAACTGCCCAGTGGGTTCATGCACACGAAGCGGAGCTTTCAAGTTCCATGCCAGAAAAAGGTAGCTTGAATTCATGTTGGGAGAGAAGGACTGAAAAACGCTGCTGGTGCCGGTAAGCGTAGGAATGCCTGCATGCTGGGGGATAGCTAAGCAGTTTGAAAACGCTGTGAAAACGCTGGGGCAGGATTAACAGTTAAAAAGATCTCTGCTAAAGAAAGTGAAAGAAACGCTGCCAGTAAACGCGAGGGCTGCCCATTTGCCTGGGGGAGCAGCTGAATAGCTGAGACGTTGTGGAATGCTGTGAATGGACTGGCTTAATACACGGACAGTGAAAGGAGAACACAACAAGTATGCTGGTACTTGTGTGGAGCACTGGCGGGACTGCGAGGACCGGCAGCCCGCGTGGCAGCGCTCCGTCCTCTTCCCGCCCCCACCTCACCTGGCAGTAGAAAACAGCGCATCGCGGCCCCCGCTTTGCGGGTGCCGCTCGGAGGCAGACATTTGGTGAATCTTTGTTTGGGACATTGTGTGGAGCACCGGCGGGACTGCGAGGACCGGCAGCCCGCGCAGTAGCGATCCGTCCTCTTCCCGCCTTCACCGCTATTCCTCTTTATTACTGGCTCAGCATACCGCGACGCGGGACGCGCACCGGGCAAAGCCCGGGCCAAGGTTGGGCCCGTTTAAGCCCGTTCAAGACATATCAAGACCGGACCGGGCCCCCTCTCTTTGCCTGTGGCTACCCGACCAGTAGGCACACCAGTCCTTACCACACTCCGTTATAGTTCTTGTGGGGGATACAATCAAGACCTAGGACAATGACATCGAGGGAAACGAGAAGTAAGGCCTTGACATCAACTTCCATGGTGGCAGGTACTTTGGACAATTTTATCATCAGAGCTAACTCACTGGTGAACAATGAACTAACCATCTTAGAGAGACGACTCTCGCAAGGAATCGAAAGTGTTAGACGTTCCTCCTTGGGCTTACTGTCCAATGCCAAAACCCCGAAAAGGCCAAGGTTTCCCATAGAGCCCTCTTAGACAGTATTGACCAGACGATAACAACTGTTTTGCATGAGTTAAGGTCTAGCCCATCATCGCATAGAGACTCTCTTCAGGCTATACCTGAGGTCACACCAGCCCCACTTACTGATGCTTGTTTGATATCAGGAAGGGTGAGTGTGTCTAGTACACCCAAGTCACAAGGAATGAGGGAGGGGGCTGTCCCAAAAAGGAAACGAGGGGGCACACTAAGGGGGGGAAAAAGGCCAAATTAGACCATGGCCCTGCTCCTCCTGTGATCACGGGCCCTACAGTGGACTGGGTACCCCTTCCAGCAGTTAATGATAATGATAGCAACTCCCAACCCCCCCAAACTCTGACGGTGGTGCAGCCTGCCGCTTTCAGATTTGGGGAGGGGTCTACTGATGAGGGGGAACAGCTTTCCCATACCTTTGGTAACACTCTGAAAACTCTATTGGATCCTATTGTGGCTAGGCATGACCGTATCGATTGTAGGCTACAGGCAATAGAAGCGGTCACCGGGGGCATTGTGGATCAACTGAATAGTATGGGGAGTATCCAGAGAGTGTCTGTGGCTAATGAGGGGGCTGCTTCTACAGCTAACCCCCCAAGTTCGGCAATTGCCCAGCCTCCTAAACCCCTGCCTTCAGTAACTGATCAACCACTACCCAACCTTCGCATCCCGGTGATTGCCTCTGCGCAACCAATCCCCCCTTCTCTAGTGCAGAGTTCAGAGTCTGCGCCAGCCAGGAATCTGACTAGGTTTCCAAGGAAGACCACGGTGACTGGTGATCGTCCTGCCCATGACCCCAGCAGAGCAAACCGGAAAAATGTAGTTAATCTACCTCCAGAGGCTGCTCCTCATGTAGTGGTTCTAACCGGTGTCCCTGAGTTAAGCAATCCTGCACTTGAAACTTTTGATTCCTTAAAAAACAAAGTGGCAAGTTGGCTGAACATCCATAGGCCCCTTACCCCCAATATTAAAAGTGAAATATTGATGGTCCGGAGGGTATCGTGGGTGGGACACACTGCGAAGAAAATTAAAGGTGACTGTATCCGGGTAAACTTTAGGAATCCAGAGATTGTCTCTCATATTTGCAATTGGTTGGGCATCCTGGGAGATACAGTAATCCAGCCATTCCCACTGTCGTTTTTCTACCCACCTTCAAATAGTCGATTGCACCCAGGGTTTGAAGAAGGGTGGACCAGGGTGGGTCTAAGGTCTCAAAGCAGAGGGTATAGGAACAACCACTTTGAAGCATTTATGCCCATTGATTATTCACACACCAACAGGTATAGTTGCCTTGACCAGGTAAATTGACTACAGAGTGAAGAAGGCCCCAGGGGTAGAGATAGGGGGCGGTTGCACTAAATCTCTGTAGTAACAAGGAAACAGGTCATGGGAGAACGGCTCAGATGGGGACAGCGGTGGATAGTCTTGATAATTGGCCCCTGTACCAAGAACCCTTGCACCATGGCCCGATGGGTGACATGGTTGAAGAACATACTCCACAACCCCAATGTACCCTTTCGGGCTCAACTGTACTAAAAATTATTTCCTGGAATGTGGCAGGTCTCAGCAACAAACTGGCTTGCCCCGAGTGGGGCTCCTTTATAGACTCGAATGATATATGTCTCTTCCAGGAAACTTGGGCACAGGAAGAGCAATTCCGATCAGGTTTTGTTTCATTCTCGGTCGCTGCAAGGTGGGGGGGGGGGAAAGGTAGACCTTCGGGGGGACTAATGATTTGGATAGGAGTCCATCTGGGCTGTAGTGCTAGGGATATGGACAGGGCATCACAGGATGTGCAGTGTGTGGTCTTAGAGTGGCAGAATGGCTCCTGACGTGCCTTGGTCAATGTCTACTCTAGACCTGTGAGTGTCACATCCGAGTCTGGAGCCATTGACGAGCTCTCCACCTTCCTAAGTGAGATTCCCGAGGGAGTCACGCTTGTGGTAGGGGAGACTTTAACTCCCACTTCGAACCCCTTGAGGGTCTCCTAGATGGCGTAAACCAGGAGGAGGACGATGTTTGGAAAATCCCACAAGTTGAGGGCTCCTCTGTAAGATCTTGGGCACCATTGGCCGTACAAATTACAACCCTGACACTGAACCACTCAATTTGGGCATGTAACGGTCGTGTAAAGTCGGATAACCCTCCTATGTACACTTTTAACAAACCTGGGAGGGAGGCACGCCTTGACTATATTTTTGTTGAGTGCAGCGCCTGGCATAGGATACAGGACTTTAGGGTGGTACCCAGGGGAGAGAGTGACCACAACGCTTTGATCCTAGACTTTTCTTTGCCCGGCATCTCCAAGGGCAGAGTAGCCGTGGAGTTCGGAGCAGGTAATAGGGCTGTTCTTACAAACAACAGACGCTGGGTAAGATGGGGTAAGCTGGTCACTAACCCAGATCAAATAGCGGAACTATACGCCAGGGTTATCCCAGTATTAGAGGCCGCTGGCACTCTAAAGGAATCAAATGCCTAGCATGAATTACATGCAAGGCTGACAGAACTGTCTTGTCTTGCTTTGTGTGAGGGGTAGGGGGAGCGAATTCATGTGCACGCGC
Organism: Lissotriton vulgaris; assembly: GCF_964263255.1. Classification (NCBI taxonomy): domain Eukaryota; kingdom Metazoa; phylum Chordata; class Amphibia; order Caudata; family Salamandridae; genus Lissotriton; species Lissotriton vulgaris. The sequence continues at coordinate 586,225 of NW_028254059.1, forward strand.
CTGGCTCACATGAACTGTACACGATCCACAGTTGGGTAGAATTTTCGGAAGCCTTACTATAAATCTCGCCTACCATCCCTACGGGATGGAATAGGTGAGACCTAAAAAGCAGAAGGGGAAGCAACACAGGGTCTAGGGGGAATGAGCAGCAAAAGCAATAACATAGAGCAGGAGGAAGCAGGTAAAGGGAAAACAAAACAAGGAAGATGCAGGAACGAGTGAGGTAGTACCAGATGGGGGAGTGAGAGGTGGAAGAAAAAATAGTACCGCAATCATGTCAAGAGCAGCGGATTGGCATTAATTAAGCTGAATCATTTTGTGCTGGGTCTATGCTCCACACAAAGGAATGGAAGTGACGCTTGGCCTGAGTGTGCAAATAAGGAGGCTGCAAAGAAGATTGAAGCCAACAAATAATAAGCAATGGGAGGGCCCTATGCCCTTTATTGTAAACAATAGTGTCTCGGCAAGCATGAGTGTATGCAGCATATGCCCTGCCCCAGCCTCGAACTAAAAATGAGGAATTAACAGAATAAGACTCGGAATTACTGATTCCCCAGTAATTCCTCATTTCTTAGCGGACTCTCAGAGTCCAACTCATATAGGTTGGATTTTCCCCATCCCTGGTGTTATCCAGGGCTTGTAATGAAACAATACAAGTGCACATACTCTCTACCAGAGTACCTGTTGTTTCTGATCAGTGCCAGTACTCTCCAATTAAAGGTATTATATTTCTCTTGAGAAGCGCTGGTACTATCCTCCTCAAAATAAAAACGTGCCGGTACTCCGTACCCGACAGTACCGGCCCATTTAAAGCACTGGTGTTACCAGTAACCGTAGTATCAGGAGAACTCGGGCGTGTGGAAATGACGGCCCATTTACTGGGGCACTCATACAGAGGGCATTAGTGCCCTCAGCCATGGAGCTAGACGCACCCTTCCAGTGCCCCGGGATGGGAGCTGTGTGTGGCCTCAGTTCCATTGGATCTCCCAGGGCTACAGAATTCTGAAATGCGAGTGGCGTCAGGGAGGGAGCGCGCAATCTTGAATGGCCAGCATCTCCCTATTGCCTGAAGGTGGAAAGCTGCCTGCTGCCTCGTGCATCCACGCGCCCCGGAGCTGCCAGTGTCATCCCCAGTACACAAGATCTGGCCGCGAGCAGCCTCCAAGTCCCGTTGCTCGCAGAGCTGGAGCTTTCTACTGACTCAGATAGTCGTGCAGTCTGGCGCGGTTTGCCGCTGAGGAGGACATAAAAATATGAAGCTGACTGTGGCCTGCGGGGAGGTGAAATTGGAGCTGTGCTCCGCCTCCTGGGACAAATGATCTGCAGCTTTGGGTGGGGGGAGTGTTGCCTGGAGCCTCACGGGGACCTTAGATCTGGAGCTGTGGTCACTGTTAAAGGCCCATTAGACGAGGACAGTGACAAAACATACTGGGCATCAAAATTGAAGTAGCCAATTTAGTCCGCTGGAGGCTCTGGTGTTTATGGGGGACATTGAGACCCAAAAAATATCACAAATATATCAATCCCTGATTATACATTGCTCTTCCGATTTGCAGAAACTAAAGGGGAACTGGGAGGCTGATGTGGGGGCGCTAGAGGAGGAGGACTGGAATGAGGCACTGGCAGCTCCCAGGGGAGCGGCCATCGCTGTCCGCCTTAGGCTGATCCAATTTAAATACTTGCACAGGGTATATTTCACTCGGCGGAGGCTGTGGCAGGCGGGCCTCATTGCATCCCCGATCTGTACTAGGTGTGGATGTGAGGAGGGTACTTCTTTCACACAGTGTGGAGTTGTGGCCACTTAGACAGATTCTGGAATGGGGTCTGGAATGGCCTAGATTAGGTCCTTGGATGGGTGCTCCCCCGCACGCCGCGCCTGGGACTGCTGCATGTGTTGGATGGAGTGGGGGGTAACCTCTGCAAGAGGCATTTGTTGTTACTGGGACTCACAATTGCCAAAAGAGATATAGCGCAGGCATGGAAGGACCCGAGGGCTCCGACGCTGGTGGCGTGGAAGAGGGGGCTTGATTTTTGTATGGGGATGGAGAAGCCCTTATTTCTTGCCCGGGGTTGCCCTCGGAAACATTATAAAATCTGGAAACGTTGGGCTGACTTCAGGGGCATCTGGCTTGAGCCTCTGCCGAAACAGGACCCAGTACTGGATGTTTGAGCATGCTGTGTCAGTGGCTATGCATACACAAATTGCTGACATTGTACGGAACCATGCCAGGGGGGAGGGACCCGGGAGGGTTGGGGGTGGGAGGGGTGTTGGGGGGGGGGGACTGGAGGGAGGGTGATTAATTGCATTCATTTTGTACTTTGTTTCTTTTTTTGTTTGTTTCTGATGTAAAAAACATGATGGATTGCAATGCGTTATGTACATTCAAATGGTTGGCAGTGGTCTCTGGGGAACAGAGAGCTCTGCGATTTCTATGTGATCTATCAATAAAATTTGTTTTTTTTTAAAAATCGAAGTGGCCAACATTATCGAACACTTAAAATGAGCCCCACATTTGCAAATCAGGGCAGTTCTGACTTTGTAAACACATAGGGGCTTATTTACAAGTCCCTTGCGCCGCCGGGTCGTCACTTTTAACATGAGACAAAATGATGTACCAAAGGCGAAAAGGGGCTTGTAAATAAGTCCCATAATGTGTGGGTGCTCCACAAGGTAATGAAGACTGCATGCAGCTTATTGTAGGCAATGTTTGTGGTAATAGTAGGGAACTCAACAGTAATAACCTACCCACGAGACCATAAAACAGGCCTACAGGTTGTCCAGTAGGCCAGTCCAATCCTGCATGGGAAGTAATCTCAGCCCTGTGAATTTTTTTGAAAGCTGCCCAATTTTTCTTTTTGCGTGTGATGTATCGAACAAGCCTTCTTCTGTGAGTTGAATGCGTGTGTGAAAGAGGTTTTCTCCAGTGGCGTAGCAAGGGGGAAGGAGGGGGGGGGGGCGGCACAGGTTTTCTGAGGCGGTGGCCTCCCCCATCCCGCTCTTGCCTGCGGCCGCACAAGACAGCAAAAGCAGAAATTGATTGAACACCCCCTCCCTTGCGCCGCCATGGGGGTGCTAGGACCACCACGGGCGGCAAAAGGCCTAGCTACGCCAGTGGTGTTCGCCCACGTAAACTGGTGTTACTTTTATCAAATTTGGTGGTACTCAGTTTATCAACTCTGAAAGGATGAAATGCTGATTTGGCTGTCAGGGAATCATACTTATTGCCTGGAAGTCACACAAACAAACGTCAGCAGCAAGCGAATGACTCACAGGACATTCATTAAAACACGTATTCATTGAAGCATTTATTCCATCGACTCTAGCACCTCAACTGAATGGACGGAGGTCACTAGAGGGGAGAGCACTGAGTGGGGTTTGAATGCATAAAGAAATGAGTGCAGGGACAGGGTAAACTGTAATTCCATTAAAGCCCTAAAATACATCGAAAGCACCTTGGGCACTGGTTAATTCTTCCGCTTAGCAGCCTGCTGTATTTAAGCTTACTGTTGAAAATGGCTGACTACCTGCTAACACTCAGAGGCAACCTTGCTGTTCAAATACAAGAAAAAAAACCAAGAACAAACGTTGCGTAGGCAATGGTCGCAAGGCAGGGGAGGAGGCGCAAGAGGGATGGGCTCAAGGGAAAGGCCTTTAAATTGGAATTTTCCAGGACTGCGGGAGGCTCAATTGAGGCAAAGGGATGGGGGGAGGGTCAGGGGTTGTGAGCACGAGGTTTGTGCAAGAAAGGAAGGAGGGTCGGAGTCTCAGGGCGAAGGGACGCGCAATTTTATTTATGTTAATTGATGTATTTTTTTATAGCGCGGTCTTTACCCGAGGGTGTCAGAGCACGTCACGAATAGGAACAATAGTGTGGCTCGTGGCGTTGTTTGATGAGGCCTTCTGTGCATGGATGCGCCAGTAAAGACAACCAGAAGGAAAGGCAGGATAAAGGAGAGCATTGGAGCAACACGTATACAGGCCTCTAGCGCCAAGTACAAAGCGCTAGGTGAAGACCGTCCTGGAGACGAAGTGGATTGAAAATAGCAGCAAACGAGCATCTGCAAACAGATCGGTGCAGGAGCAAGTGGAAGGAGGGAGTGGGAGAGGGGAGTGATATAGATAAAAGTGCTTTCCTGTTGTCAGTGGCCGCAGGCTGCCAAACGGTGAGCGCGCGCCCGTAGCACATGCACTGTGCCTAATCCGCTTTTTCGGAGCATTTCTGAAATGCCTACATAAGCTCTCGCTTCGCGCTAATGCATGCGCTAGCGGAGACGAGACCTAAAAAGCAATATGAACTTAATATCAGGCATAAAATATTCAGGGGATAATGTCGTTACTTGGAGCCCCCAGATACTATCTGTTCACACAGGAAATGATTGATAGTTATCTATTGGGTACGAGAGTTAATCAGGTTACAATAGACCAGAGGGCCATGCTTATGCTAATATTACCAGCATTGAGCTGCTATCTGCTAGCGAGTGCCAAAGCAGTGGGACCTGACTCTATGCCAACAGAATTCTACAAAGAATTTAAAGATATTCTGAGCCCTCTCTTTTGTGAGCTTGTTAATTCTCCTGTCCCCTTGGCTTCAATACCAGGGCACTGGGATGAAATCTATATAGCTATATTTGTTAGGAAGAATAAGGATCTGCTCAATTGTAGCTCAGATCTGTCTATCTGGTTAATTAATTGCGACTCCAAAATTTATACAAGAATCTTATCCAATCGGCTTGCAGGTGTTATAACTTCACTGGTAGACGCAATGCAACATGGATTTGTTCCTTCCTGTGATACCACTGCGCATATAAATATAGCCATATTTGCTCCGGATTTGGTGGAGGGCCTGTGATGTCATCTCGGTATGATCCTGTTGAATGCAGAAAAAGCATTTGACAGGGTGTCCCGGCAGTATCTGTGGACAGTTATGGCATCAGGTTACTTTCGAGGAGTAAAATACTCTATTCTTTCTTAACGGCAAGGACCACATGCAAGAGGATGCTGTCTGCACCAATCTGTATCTACCGGGGCAGCAGGCAGGGATTTTTAACAGAAGTAAGCTCTTGCAACTACATGTGAGTACATCAAAAAAGGTACAATGACCATAAGTAAGAAAGAAATGCAGAAGCAGGTTCTTTGGTGTAAATCTTTTTGTCACAGCAAGATGTTTAATTTCCTCCAGACTTTGAGAGTAATATCAATCGCCGACACGTGTTTCGTCGTGTACGGTTGAGTCAACACGACTCTTCAGGGCTGGTAATACAAAATAATGTAGGCAAGTTGTTATCTAAACATGTTTAACTGGATGCTGCATATGGTGACAATAGTGCAACCGACATGCAGTTGTGACGTGCGTTTGTATCGCACATGATTGGTGAAATTTGGTGAAGGTACTTGCATACTCAGGCAAGTGATCGGTCTATGGTGCTAATGTGCACGTAGTGAGTGAGATTGAATTAAAAGACCTATGTGTGGTCATGAGTCACTCGTACACAGTGGTCCTAAAAATTAGAGGGTGTCCGTAGTGGTGGTGATTAAAACGTGAGATGTGAGACATCCTTTGTTCAAATAAATAAGTGAGGAGGTGTTTGTGTGGCCTCATGACGTGATAGTGACAAAGGTGCCTATATAAAGTAAAGGATCCAGAGAGCATGATTCATGCAAATTCTTATAATCTATGGATGATAGGCATTACCTTTCACTCCAATTCCAATGTGTGGTTGGAGTAAGTCTGGGTCTATATAAGCTCAGTTTCAAGCTAAATTAGGTATGGACGAAAAAAGAAAAGAAAAGGAAACTCATAAGCAGGCTTCTAAAGGAGGAAAATGCTAGTAAGACTACGTAGAGTCTCGGGCAGCAAAACAAACATTTCCTTACCAATGGGTATTCTTTTAGTTTGTGAAACAGATGATGCTGATTAGGAAAGTAGTCGGTAGCAGTATATGGATAGAAAATTCGTATCCCACTGGTAATTTTGATATGAAAGTATAGCGCTATATAAAAAAAAGAGAGATAAGGGAATCATGAGCTTCTGTTATATGGCGCTAGTCTGTTACTTTAGATAACATTTGCTGGTTGTAGAACTCTAGAAAAATGCTTGCCCAGTAGCTCTTGAAAGATAAAAGTTTAAAAGTTTAATAGTGCAGAAGGTTACCTGTGTCTCGCTATGCTTTAAGGCGGGGAGCCGGGAGGGGATTTCTTTTGTGGTGCCAAATGAGGAAACGAGTACGTATCCTCTGCGGTGGTGTTCTGGCAAGTAAAAATACGATCATGGTGAGATAAATGTCCAATGGACATGCGATTACAGCACTATGCACCCGACGCTTACTAATTAAGACGCGGGTCCGTGGTGTACCGCACAGCGGTAGAGAAAATCGCACTCACCCGCTGCAGGCAATCCCTCCTCTGTTGGTTCCCGGCGGTCGTCTCTCGTGTACGAACACGTGACCCCGGGAGAGGAGGGATTACATAGGAATGGTGGAAATGAACGACGCACTCCATTGTGATGCGTTTGTCAGCGCCATTACTAAGAGGGAAATAATATGAAAAAAGGAAGACATCTGTGTCTAACTTTATTAAAATGAAAGTCCTTGTCCTATTGTTGAAAGCCTAACTATGGAGTGAGAAAGAGGAGCAAATGTACTTCACTAAAGTGTTAGTGAATTACAGCATCCCGCTGCTTGCTAATAAAATCATTACCTCTTATTCATGTGTAGGAATAGAATTATAAGCTCGATAAAGGGAACAACCATCAAATCCCTATATCAGTTGTTATGTGGACATAACATCCTACAAAAACGAGGAGGAAAGAAAACTGTGACGCTGAGCATGCGGGGCCAAGCCATTTCTTGAAACAGTATATAAAGTGCATAACCAAAAGAGAGTGTGAAGAGTTGTGAGAAATTGTGAGTCAAAAAGAGGGGTATATATCATACCCCCGTAAATTTGAAAGTCTATACAAATATTTGAACAAAGTCTTCCAATACAAAAGTACGATTCTGAAAATTTAAGTAAACATAAAAGTTGCCAATCATAGACATTTGTCTGTACTAACAGACTTTGTAACAGAAACATTTCGCCCTATGGTATGGTATAATAAACATAGTTGTTATGCTATACTGAAACACAGAAGTAGAATACATTTAACTCCTAGAGAGAGGAAATCCCTCATATTATCATCTGCTATCATCATCCTAACGTTCAGAATTGTTGTACAAAAATACAGTTAGTGTGCACCAAGGATCCCCCCGGTGAGATTCTAATCTCCAAGGAAATATTGGAGCTCTGAATCGTAGTTCAGCCCATGTTCTACGCTGCGTAAGCGCATAATCCATGTTGCCTCTCTACGTCTGAGCATCAGTTCACGGTTGCCCCCTCTAATATTGAGGGGAATCAAATCGATCCCAAAAACACGTACTTTAATGTCGTCCTCGTTGGGTTGACACTCTGCGACATGAAGGGCTACTGGGTATCTGGGGTCCCTCCTTTGTATAGCTCTCATATGTTCAGCTATTCTCTCTTTGAGAGCTCTGATGGTACTCCCTACATATATCTTGCCACATTTGCATTCGATAATGTACACTACAAACTTGCTAAGACAAGTAATGTTGTGTTTGATCTGATAGACCGTTTCATCATGACCTGCAAAGTTTTTTGTGCCGTGTTTGCCCCATATACACATAGAACAGAATCCACATTTGTGGAAACCAAGGCCCCGTGTGGATAGCCAGTTCTGTGCTGTGGTATCAGGGGGAACGGTAGGGCTCAGTTTATTTCTCAAAGTAAAACCTTTCCTGTAGGTGATGGAAGGTCTCTCTGGAATGAATTCTTTCAGTGTGGGGTCCTCTAATAGAAGCTTCCAATGTCTATTCATACTCTTCTTAGTGAGTTGGTTCAAGGCATTGAATTCAGTTATGAATCTGACGTGTTGGTCAGGGGATTTCATTTCAGTACGTGTTTTCAGACAATCAGGTCTTGTGATGGCTTTTGTTTTCGACTCAGCTCGCTTGAGGGAAGTTGTAGAATACCCTCTATTCTGAAACCTGTTCTTCATATTTGTGATACAATTGTCAAGTTCACAAGCTTCACTACAGTTCCGTTTGGCCCTAAGAAATTCCCCATAGGGGATTGATCGTATCTGATGTTCAGGATGAAAACTTGAAGCATGTAGTACAGAATTGCATGCGGTGGGTTTTCTGAAAAGTTTCGAGTGTAAATGATTGTTTTTGACATAGAATTCCAGGTCTAAAAACTCAATGTTGGTCAAGCTATGCTGCATGGTGAAACTGATTTCCCAAGTGTTGGTGTTAAGGTGTTCAAAAAAGGAATGAAGAAGTTCCTCAGTTCCGGACCACAGGAGAAAGCAGTCATCTATGTAGCGGCCCCAAAAGACTATGGAGTCAGTGTATTGTGTTCCTTTGGTGCCCCAGATAAGGTCAGCCTCCAATGCTCCCATAAAAAGATTTGCAAAGGAGGGTGAAAATTTGGAGCCCATTGCTACTCCTTTCTTCTGTCTGTACCACTTACGATCAAACATGAAGAAGTTATTCTCCAAGATGATCTTCATCATTTGAATTATCATGTTGGTATGTGCCCATAGTGAAGCCGGTCTATTGGAAAGAACCTTGGTAATAGCTTCAATTCCTAGGTCTAAGTTAATGCTGGTGTAGAGGGACACTACGTCCATGGTGACTAGTATGGTGTCTTTCTGCCAATCAATATCTGCCATGATGTTCAATATATGTTTTGAGTCTTGTATGTATGAAGGAAGGTTTCTCACTAACGGTCCCAAAAAGAGGTCCACATATTCTGCGACTCTTTCAGTGGGACCCCCAATCCCCGACACAATTGGTCTGCCAGGTGGGAATGGTTTGTCCTTGTGGACTTTGGGTAGGGTGTAAAGCCATGGATGTGTGGGTTTAAGGACCTTGAGATATAGATATTCGTTGTCATCTAAAAGACCTGATTGTTTCCAGTGTAACAGTTGTTCATTTATTAACCTGGTTAATGGACCTGTGGGGTTGTAGTTGAGTGATTCATAACATGAGCAATCGCTCAATTGGCCAAGGATCTCATTGTTGTAGTCTACAAGATCCATGACCACTACATTACCCCCGCAGAGGATACGTACTCGTTTCCTCATTTGGCGCCACAAAAGAAATCCCCTCCCGGCTCCCCGCCTTAAAGCATAGCGAGACACAGGTAACCTTCTGCACTATTAAACTTTTAAACTTTTATCTTTCAAGAGCTACTGGGCAAGCATTTTTCTAGAGTTCTACAACCAGCAAATGTTATCTAAAGTAACAGACTAGCGCCATATAACAGAAGCTCATGATTCCCTTATCTCTCTTTTTTTTATATAGCGCTATACTTTCATATCAAAATTACCAGTGGGATACGAATTTTCTATCCATATACTGCTACCGACTACTTTCCTAATCAGCATCATCTGTTTCACAAACTAAAAGAATACCCATTGGTAAGGAAATGTTTGTTTTGCTGCCCGAGACTCTACGTAGTCTTACTAGCATTTTCCTCCTTTAGAAGCCTCCTTATGAGTTTCCTTTTCTTTTCTTTTTTCGTCCATACCTAATTTAGCTTGAAACTGAGCTTATATAGACCCAGACTTACTCCAACCACACATTGGAATTGGAGTGAAAGGTAATGCCTATCATCCATAGATTATAAGAATTTGCATGAATCATGCTCTCTGGATCCTTTACTTTATATAGGCACCTTTGTCACTATCACGTCATGAGGCCACACAAACACCTCCTCACTTATTTATTTGAACAAAGGATGTCTCACATCTCACGTTTTAATCACCACCACTACGGACACCCTCTAATTTTTAGGACCACTGTGTACGAGTGACTCATGACCACACATAGGTCTTTTAATTCAATCTCACTCACTACGTGCACATTAGCACCATAGACCGATCACTTGCCTGAGTATGCAAGTACCTTCACCAAATTTCACCAATCATGTGCGATACAAACGCACGTCACAACTGCATGTCGGTTGCACTATTGTCACCATATGCAGCATCCAGTTAAACATGTTTAGATAACAACTTGCCTACATTATTTTGTATTACCAGCCCTGAAGAGTCGTGTTGACTCAACCGTACACGACGAAACACGTGTCGGCGATTGATATTACTCTCAAAGTCTGGAGGAAATTAAACATCTTGCTGTGACAAGAAGATTTACACCAAAGAACCTGCTTCTGCGTTTCTTTCTTACTTATGGTCATTGTACCTTTTTTGATGTACTCACATGTAGTTGCGAGAGCTTACTTCTGTTAAATTTGCCTGGTCTCTTGACTTGTTTGGACGGTTAAGGGTGTTTTTCCGTCTGCTCTTTACGCACTACACAACAACACTTTTGCTCCTTACACACCTTGTAACGTTTTAACCCAGGCAGTGCGCCCCTACAGTCCTAATCTTCTAAAAACCCCTTTGCACAGTATTCCTGATCTGTCTTAGGACTGGGTGCCTCCACGTTACCTAAATTGTTTCATTGACTTTTACATAGCAGGTTTTTGTCCACTATAGAATGGACAGGGATAAAGCAGCAGCAGATCTCTTTGAAAATCTGGCCAAGGGCATGCCCACACACCAGGCATCGGCCGCAGCAGGTCCTGCACGAGTTGAGGGTCTTAGAGACAAATTCCTAAAATTGGAGAAACTTAAAAAACAGGAAAATTCCAGATGGTGGGATGGGGCCACTCTTAAGCACTATTTGAAACTCAGGATAGTTCCTAGGGGTTTACGGTCCCACATCTTCCCCACCTATGATGATCTCGACCGAGACCTCATGATCAAGTGGGAGGATTCACTAAATCAGAACTCTACCACACTTATGGACATCCTTATCGAAAGTGCTGACCGAAAGACCGTTAAATTACAGGCAGAAATCTCTATCACCGAACAAGAGATTAAAGATCTAAACAAACCCGAGGGCACTGTAAAGAATTACACCCTACTGGATGAAATTCTGCTCAAACACCAGACAGAAATTAAGAATAGAAAGGCACGCCAAATCAAGAGGGACGAGGCAGACTACAAAAATGGGAGAGTATACACCTTTGACCGCAAGTATGATTCGCTGATCCCCAGACCTAAAAATAGTTCCCAACCTGGGAGACCCGACACTTCCAATTCCGCTCACTCTAGTACCACCTCCCTGAGCTCTACTGGACTCAGTGACATTGAGAACGAAATTCTTGCTAACGCACAACCACATAATTCCACCTTTTTTTTAGAAGTGGAGCGGGTGAGGAAGGGCAACAGAACCCAACCTCCAAAGGCCGTAGTAGACCCAAACCCCATAGGGGCAAACGCGGCAACAAGCGAGGAATATCGCAGAAAACTGAGGTCAGGGACACAGAGGAATTAACAACACCGGTTGATAATGTCCAAGTTATCAATCTTTCCTCAATAACATTGACATCAGATTTGATTTCCCTACTCAGCAAAGGCCTTAACTTCAACCCATATGCCACAGGTGATTTGTGTCAGACTAAAATTGATCTTTTTAAGTTTACACGCAACCTGAAACTCAAAAAACATTTTGTGGGATCACAACAGATACAAAGACAACCAACTCTTGTTCCTAATGTATTTGACGATGTACCTTTGACTATTAAAGATGTACAAGCAACACACCTGCTTCTTTCTTTAACGGACAGGGAAGATAGTCCATTGGAAATGGAACAGTTACTGGAAGAACTTGATGTAGAAACTGACTATAGTATTACGAGTGGTTTGAAATGAAATCCAAGTGGATACCTACATTATCAGGTGGCAATAGCATTGATAACTTTCACAAACGTGTTCTGGAAGACCTGGATAGGACGAATACCAGAAATCTTGACATTAAGTTCAAATATAAAGATAATCTAACTAGAGGTGAACGCTCGGCACTTTCGACTCTCAGTAAGAACCCTAATATCACCATAAGGGAGGCTGACAAAGGGGGTAATGTAGTGGTCATGGATCTTGTAGACTACAACAATGAGATCCTTGGCCAATTGAGCGATTGCTCATGTTATGAATCACTCAACTACAACCCCACAGGTCCATTAACCAGGTTAATAAATGAACAACTGTTACACTGGAAACAATCAGGTCTTTTAGATGACAACGAATATCTATATCTCAAGGTCCTTAAACCCACACATCCATGGCTTTACACCCTACCCAAAGTCCACAAGGACAAACCATTCCCACCTGGCAGACCAATTGTGTCGGGGATTGGGGGTCCCACTGAAAGAGTCGCAGAATATGTGGACCTCTTTTTGGGACCGTTAGTGAGAAACCTTCCTTCATACATACAAGACTCAAAACATATATTGAACATCATGGCAGATATTGATTGGCAGAAAGACACCATACTAGTCACCATGGACGTAGTGTCCCTCTACACCAGCATTAACTTAGACCTAGGAATTGAAGCTATTACCAAGGTTCTTTCCAATAGACCGGCTTCACTATGGGCACATACCAACATGATAATTCAAATGATGAAGATCATCTTGGAGAATAACTTCTTCATGTTTGATCGTAAGTGGTACAGACAGAAGAAAGGAGTAGCAATGGGCTCCAAATTTTCACCCTCCTTTGCAAATCTTTTTATGGGAGCATTGGAGGCTGACCTTATCTGGGGCACCAAAGGAACACAATACACTGACTCCATAGTCTTTTGGGGCCGCTACATAGATGACTGCTTTCTCCTGTGGTCCGGAACTGAGGAACTTCTTCATTCCTTTTTTGAACACCTTAACACCAACACTTGGGAAATCAGTTTCACCATGCAGCATAGCTTGACCAACATTGAGTTTTTAGACCTGGAATTCTATGTCAAAAACAATCATTTACACTCGAAACTTTTCAGAAAACCCACCGCATGCAATTCTGTACTACATGCTTCAAGTTTTCATCCTGAACATCAGATACGATCAATCCCCTATGGGGAATTTCTTAGGGCCAAACGGAACTGTAGTGAAGCTTGTGAACTTGACAATTGTATCACAAATATGAAGAACAGGTTTCAGAATAGAGGGTATTCTACAACTTCCCTCAAGCGAGCTGAGTCGAAAACAAAAGCCATCACAAGACCTGATTGTCTGAAAACACGTACTGAAATGAAATCCCCTGACCAACACGTCAGATTCATAACTGAATTCAATGCCTTGAACCAACTCACTAAGAAGAGTATGAATAGACATTGGAAGCTTCTATTAGAGGACCCCACACTGAAAGAATTCATTCCAGAGAGACCTTCCATCACCTACAGGAAAGGTTTTACTTTGAGAAATAAACTGAGCCCTACCGTTCCCCCTGATACCACAGCACAGAACTGGCTATCCACACGGGGCCTTGGTTTCCACAAATGTGGATTCTGTTCTATGTGTATATGGGGCAAACACGGCACAAAAAACTTTGCAGGTCATGATGAAACGGTCTATCAGATCAAACACAACATTACTTGTCTTAGCAAGTTTGTAGTGTACATTATCGAATGCAAATGTGGCAAGATATATGTAGGGAGTACCATCAGAGCTCTCAAAGAGAGAATAGCTGAACATATGAGAGCTATACAAAGGAGGGACCCCAGATACCCGGTAGCCCTTCATGTCGCAGAGTGTCAACCCAACGAGGACGACATTAAAGTACGTGTTTTTGGGATCGATTTGATTCCCCTCAATATTAGAGGGGGCAACCGTGAACTGATGCTCAGACGTAGAGAGGCAACATGGATTATGCGCTTACG